>NW_027116839.1:0-1200000 GCF_024137725.1 Prorops nasuta | reverse complement strand
CATATAAGTACTCCCTGAGTCCGAGTGAGTTACCCAAGTCCCATATAAGTACTCACTGATCCCCAAGTGAGTTACCCTCGTCCCATATAAGTACTCCCTGACCCCAAGTGAGTTACCCTCGTCCCATATAAGTACACACTGATCCCCAAGTGAGTTACCTTCGTCTCATATAAGTACTGCCTTTCCCCAAGTGAGTTACCCTCGTCCCATATAAGTACTTCATGACCCCCAAGTGAGTTACCCTTGTCCCATATAAGTACTCCCTGACCCCGTGTGAGTTACCCTCTTCCCATATAAGTACTCCCTGACCCCAAGTCAGTTACCCTCGTCCCATATAAGTAGTCCCTGACCCCAAGTCAGTTACCCTCGTCCCATATAAGTACTCACTGATCCCCAAGTGAGTTACACTAGTCCCATATAAGTACACCCTGACCCCGCGTGAATTACCCTAGTCCCAAATAAGTACTCCCTAACCCTAAGTGAGTTACCCTCGTCCCATATAAGTACTCATTGATCCCCAAGTGAGTTACCCTAGTCCCATATAAGTACTCCCTGACACCAAGTGTGTTACCCTCGTCCCATATAAATACTCCCTGAGTCCGAGTGAGTTACCCAAGTCCCATATAAGTACTCACTGATCCCCAAGTGAGTTACCCTCGTCCCATATAAGTACTCCCTGACCCCCAAGTGAGTTACCCTAGTCCCATATAAGTACTCCCTGACACCAAGTGTGTTACCCTCGTCCCATATATGTACTCCCTGACCCCGTGTGAGTTACCCTCGTCCCATATAAGTACACACTGATCCCCAAGTGAGTTACCCTCGTCTCATATAAGTACTGCCTTTCCCCAAGTGAGTTACCCTCGTCCCATATAAGTACTTCCTGACCCCGCGTGAATTACCCTAGTCCCAAATAAGTACTCCCTAACCCTAAGTGAGTTACCCTCGTCCCATATAAGTACTCACTGATACCAAGTAAGTTACCCTCGTCCCATATAAGTACTCACTGATCCCCAAGTGAGTTACCCTCGTCCCATATAAGTACTGCCTGTCCCCAAGTGAGTTACCCTCGTCCCATATAAGTACCCCCTGACCCCAAGTGAGTTACCCTCGTCCCATAAAAGTACTCCCTGACCCCAAGTCAGTTACCCTCGTCCCATATAAGTAGTCCCTGACCCCAAGTCAGTTACCCTCGTCCCATATAAGTACTCACTGATCCCCAAGTGAGTTACACTAGTCCCATATATGTACTCCCTGACCCTCAAGTGAGTTACCCTTGTCCCATATAAGTACTCCCTGACCCCACGTGAATTACCCTAGTCCCAAATAAGTACTCCCTAACCCTAAGTGAGTTACCCTAGTCCCATATAAGTACTCCCTGACACCAAGTGTGTTACCCTCGTCCCATATAAGTACTCCCTGAGTCCGAGTGAGTTACCCAAGTCCCATATAAGTACTCACTGATCCCCAAGTGAGTTACCCTCGTCCCATATAAGTACTGCCTGTCCCCAAGTGAGTTACCCTCGTCCCATATAAGTACCCCCTGACCCCAAGTGAGTTACCCTCGTCCCATAAAAGTACTCCCTGTCCCCAAGTCAGTTACCCTCGTCCCATATAAGTAGTCCCTGACCCCAAGTCAGTTACCCTCGTCCCATATAAGTACTCACTGATCCCCAAGTGAGTTACACTAGTCCCATATATGTACTCCCTGACCCTCAAGTGAGTTACCCTTGTCCCATATAAGTACTCCCTGACCCCGCGTGAATTACCCTAGTCCCAAAAGAGTACTCCCTAACCCTAAGTGAGTTACCCTAGTCCCATATAAGTACTCCCTGACACCAAGTGTGTTACCCTCGTCCCATATAAGTACTCCCTGAGTCCGAGTGAGTTACCCAAGTCCCATATAAGTACTCACTGATCCCCAAGTGAGTTACCCTCGTCCCATATAAGTACTCCCTGACCCCAAGTGAGTTACCCTCGTCCCATATAAGTACACACTGATCCCCAAGTGAGTTACCTTCGTCTCATATAAGTACTGCCTTTCCCCAAGTGAGTTACCCTCGTCCCATATAAGTACTTCATGACCCCCAAGTGAGTTACCCTTGTCCCATATAAGTACTCCCTGACCCCGTGTGAGTTACCCTCTTCCCATATAAGTACTCCCTGACCCCAAGTCAGTTACCCTCGTCCCATATAAGTAGTCCCTGACCCCAAGTCAGTTACCCTCGTCCCATATAAGTACTCACTGATCCCCAAGTGAGTTACACTAGTCCCATATAAGTACTCCCTGACCCCGCGTGAATTACCCTAGTCCCAAATAAGTACTCCCTAACCCTAAGTGAGTTACCCTCGTCCCATATAAGTACTCATTGATCCCCAAGTGAGTTACCCTAGTCCCATATAAGTACTCCCTGACACCAAGTGTGTTACCCTCGTCCCATATAAATACTCCCTGAGTCCGAGTGAGTTACCCAAGTCCCATATAAGTACTCACTGATCCCCAAGTGAGTTACCCTCGTCCCATATAAGTACTCCCTGACCCCCAAGTGAGTTACCCTAGTCCCATATAAGTACTCCCTGACACCAAGTGTGTTACCCTCGTCCCATATATGTACTCCCTGACCCCGTGTGAGTTACCCTCGTCCCATATAAGTACACACTGATCCCCAAGTGAGTTACCCTCGTCTCATATAAGTACTGCCTTTCCCCAAGTGAGTTACCCTCGTCCCATATAAGTACTTCCTGACCCCGCGTGAATTACCCTCGTCCCATATAAGTACTCACTGATCCCCAAGTGAGTTACACTAGTCCCATATATGTACTCCCTGACCCTCAAGTGAGTTACCCTTGTCCCATATAAGTACTCCCTGACCCCACGTGAATTACCCTAGTCCCAAATAAGTACTCCCTAACCCTAAGTGAGTTACCCTAGTCCCATATAAGTACTCCCTGACACCAAGTGTGTTACCCTCGTCCCATATAAGTACTCCCTGAGTCCGAGTGAGTTACCCAAGTCCCATATAAGTACTCACTGATCCCCAAGTGAGTTACCCTCGTCCCATATAAGTACTGCCTGTCCCCAAGTGAGTTACCCTCGTCCCATATAAGTACCCCCTGACCCCAAGTGAGTTACCCTCGTCCCATAAAAGTACTCCCTGTCCCCAAGTCAGTTACCCTCGTCCCATATAAGTAGTCCCTGACCCCAAGTCAGTTACCCTCGTCCCATATAAGTACTCACTGATCCCCAAGTGAGTTACACTAGTCCCATATATGTACTCCCTGACCCTCAAGTGAGTTACCCTTGTCCCATATAAGTACTCCCTGACCCCGCGTGAATTACCCTAGTCCCAAAAGAGTACTCCCTAACCCTAAGTGAGTTACCCTAGTCCCATATAAGTACTCCCTGACACCAAGTGTGTTACCCTCGTCCCATATAAGTACTCCCTGAGTCCGAGTGAGTTACCCAAGTCCCATATAAGTACTCACTGATCCCCAAGTGAGTTACCCTCGTCCCATATAAGTACTCCCTGACCCCAAGTGAGTTACCCTCGTCCCATATAAGTACACACTGATCCCCAAGTGAGTTACCTTCGTCTCATATAAGTACTGCCTTTCCCCAAGTGAGTTACCCTCGTCCCATATAAGTACTTCATGACCCCCAAGTGAGTTACCCTTGTCCCATATAAGTACTCCCTGACCCCGTGTGAGTTACCCTCTTCCCATATAAGTACTCCCTGACCCCAAGTCAGTTACCCTCGTCCCATATAAGTAGTCCCTGACCCCAAGTCAGTTACCCTCGTCCCATATAAGTACTCACTGATCCCCAAGTGAGTTACACTAGTCCCATATAAGTACACCCTGACCCCGCGTGAATTACCCTAGTCCCAAATAAGTACTCCCTAACCCTAAGTGAGTTACCCTCGTCCCATATAAGTACTCATTGATCCCCAAGTGAGTTACCCTAGTCCCATATAAGTACTCCCTGACACCAAGTGTGTTACCCTCGTCCCATATAAATACTCCCTGAGTCCGAGTGAGTTACCCAAGTCCCATATAAGTACTCACTGATCCCCAAGTGAGTTACCCTCGTCCCATATAAGTACTCCCTGACCCCCAAGTGAGTTACCCTAGTCCCATATAAGTACTCCCTGACACCAAGTGTGTTACCCTCGTCCCATATAAGTACTTCCTGACCCCGCGTGAATTACCCTAGTCCCAAATAAGTACTCCCTAACCCTAAGTGAGTTACCCTCGTCCCATATAAGTACTCACTGATACCAAGTGAGTTACCCTCGTCCCATATAAGTACTCACTGATCCCCAAGTGAGTTACCCTCGTCCCATATAAGTACTGCCTGTCCCCAAGTGAGTTACCCTCGTCCCATATAAGTACCCCCTGACCCCAAGTGAGTTACCCTCGTCCCATAAAAGTACTCCCTGACCCCAAGTCAGTTACCCTCGTCCCATATCAGTAGTCCCTGACCCCAAGTCAGTTACCCTCGTCCCATATAAGTACACACTGATCCCCAAGAGAGTTACCCTCGTCTCATATAAGTACTGCCTTTCCCCAAGTGAGTTACCCTCGTCCCAAATAAGTACTCCCTAACCCTAAGTGAGTTACCCTCGTCCCATATAAGTACTCACTGATACCAAGTGAGTTACCCTCGTCCCATATAAGTACTCACTGATACCAAGTGAGTTACCCTCGTCCCATATAAGTACTCACTGATCCCCAAGTGAGTTACCCTCGTCCCATATAAGTACTGCCTGTCCCCAAGTGAGTTACCCTCGTCCCATATAAGTACCCCCTGACCCCAAGTGAGTTACCCTCGTCCCATAAAAGTACTCCCTGACCCCAAGTCAGTTACCCTCGTCCCATATAAGTAGTCCCTGACCCCAAGTCAGTTACCCTCGTCCCATATAAGTACTCACTGATCCCCAAGTGAGTTACACTAGTCCCATATATGTACTCCCTGACCCTCAAGTGAGTTACCCTTGTCCCATATAAGTACTCCCTGACCCCGCGTGAATTACCCTAGTCCCAAATAAGTACTCCCTAACCCTAAGTGAGTTACCCTAGTCCCATATAAGTACTCCCTGACACCAAGTGTGTTACCCTCGTCCCATATAAGTACTCCCTGAGTCCGAGTGAGTTACCCAAGTCCCATATAAGTACTCACTGATCCCCAAGTGAGTTACCCTCGTCCCATATAAGTACTGCCTGTCCCCAAGTGAGTTACCCTCGTCCCATATAAGTACCCCCTGACCCCAAGTGAGTTACCCTCGTCCCATAAAAGTACTCCCTGACCCCAAGTCAGTTACCCTCGTCCCATATAAGTAGTCCCTGACCCCAAGTCAGTTACCCTCGTCCCATATAAGTACTCACTGATCCCCAAGTGAGTTACACTAGTCCCATATAAGTACTCCCTGACCCTCAAGTGAGTTACCCTTGTCCCATATAAGTACTCCCTGACCCCGCGTGAATTACCCTAGTCCCAAATAAGTACTCCCTAACCCCAAGTCAGTTACCCTCGTCCCATATAAGTACTCACTGATCCCCAAGTGAGTTACACTAGTCCCATATAAGTACTGCCTTTCCCCAAGTGAGTTACCCTCGTCCCATATAAGTACTTCCTGACCCCGCGTGAATTACCCTAGTCCCAAATAAGTACTCCCTAACCCTAAGTGAGTTACCCTCGTCCCATATAAGTACTCACTGATACCAAGTGAGTTACCCTCGTCCCATATAAGTACTCACTGATCCCCAAGTGAGTTACCCTCGTCCCATATAAGTACTGCCTGTCCCCAAGTGAGTTACCCTCGTCCCATATAAGTACCCCCTGACCCCAAGTGAGTTACCCTCGTCCCATAAAAGTACTCCCTGCCCCCAAGTCAGTTACCCTCGTCCCATATAAGTAGTCCCTGACCCCAAGTCAGTTACCCTCGTCCCATATAAGTACTCACTGATCCCCAAGTGAGTTACACTAGTCCCATATATGTACTCCCTGACCCTCAAGTGAGTTACCCTTGTCCCATATAAGTACTCCCTGACCCCGCGTGAATTACCCTAGTCCCAAATAAGTACTCCCTAACCCTAAGTGAGTTACCCTAGTCCCATATAAGTACTCCCTGACACCAAGTGTGTTACCCTCGTCCCATATAAGTACTCCCTGAGTCCGAGTGAGTTACCCAAGTCCCATATAAGTACTCACTGATCCCCAAGTGAGTTACCCTCGTCCCATATAAGTACTCCCTGACCCCAAGTGAGTTACCCTCGTCCCATATAAGTACACACTGATCCCCAAGTGAGTTACCTTCGTCTCATATAAGTACTGCCTTTCCCCAAATGAGTTACCCTCGTCCCATATAAGTACTTCATGACCCCCAAGTGAGTTACCCTTGTCCCATATAAGTACTCACTGACACCGCGTGAATTACCCTAGACCCAAATAAGTATTCGCTGACCCTAAGTGAGATTCCCTCGTCCCATATAAGTACTCCCTGAATCCGAGTGAGTTACCCAAATCTCATATAAGTACACACTGATCCCCAAGTGAGTTACCCTCGTCCCATATCAGTACTCCCTGATCCCAAGTGAGTTACCCTCGTCCCATATAAGTACCAACTGATCCCCAAGTGAGTTACCCTCGTCCTATATAAGTACCCCCTGACCCCAAGTGAGTTACCCTCGTCCCATAAAAGTACACCCCGACCCCATGTGAGTTACCCTTGTCCCATATAAGTACTCCCTGGCCCCGCGTGAATTACCCTAGTCCCAAATAAGTTCTCCCTAACCCTAAGTGAGTTACCCTCGTCCCATATAAGTACTCACTTATCCCCAAGTGAGTTACCCTAGTCCCATATAAGTACTCCCTGACACCAAGTGTGTTACCCTCGTCCCATATAAGTACTCCCTGAGTCCGAGTGAGTTACCCAAGTCCCATATAAGTACTCACTGATCCCCAAGTGAGTTACCCTCGTCCCATATAAGTACTCCCTGACCCCAAGTGAGTTACCCTCGTCCCATATAAGTACACACTGATCCCCAAGTGAGTTACCCTCGTCCCATATCAGTACTCCCTGATCCCAAGTGAGTTACCCTCGTCCCATATAAGTACTAACTGATCCCCAAGTGAGTTACCCTCGTCCCATATAAGTACACCCCGACCCCAAGTGAGTTACCCTTGTCCCATATAAGTACTCCCTGACCCCGCGTGAATTACCCTAGTCCCAAATAAGTACTCCCTAACCCTAAGTGAGTTACCCTCGTCCCATATAAGTACTCAATGATCCCCAAGTGAGTTACCCTAGTCCCATATAAGTACTCCCTGACACCAACTGTGTTACCCTCGTCCCATATAAGTACTCCCTGAGTCCGAGTGAGTTACCCAAGTCCCATATAAGTACTCACTGACCCCCAAGTGAGTTACCCTTGTCCCATATAAGTACTCCCTGACACCGCGTGAATTACCCTAGACCCAAATAAGTATTCCCTGACCCTAAGTGAGTTTCCCCCGTCCCATATAAGTACTCCCTGAATCCGAGTGAGTTACCCAAGTCCCATATAAGTACACACTGATCCCCAAGTGAGTTACCCTCGTCCCATATCAGTACTCCCTGATCCCAAGTGAGTTACCCTCGTCCCATATAAGTACTAACTGATCCCCAAGTGAGTTACCCTCGTCCCATATAAGTACTCCCCGACCCCAAGTGAGTTACCCTCGTCCCATATAAGTACTCACTGACCCCCAAGTGAGTTATCCTCGTCCCATTAGATTCCTCCCTAACCCCAAGTGAGTTACTCTCGTCCCATATAAGTACTCCCTGACCCCGTGTGAGTTACCCTCGTCCCATATAAGTACTCACTGATCCACAAGTGAGTTACCCTCGTCCCATATAAGTACTCACTGATCCCCAAGTGAGTTACCCTCGCCCCATATAAGTACTCCCTCACCCCCAAGTGAGTAACCCTTGGCCCAAATAAGTACTCCCTGACCCCGCGTGAATTACCCTAGTCCCAAATAAGTACTCCCTAACCCTAAGTGAGTTACCCTCGTCCCATATAAGTACTCACTGATACCAAGTGAGTTACCCTCGTCCCATATAAGTACTCACTGATCCCCAAGTGAGTTACCCTCGTCCCATATAAGTACTGCCTGTCCCCAAGTGAGTTACCCTCGTCCCATATAAGTACCCCCTGACCCCAAGTGAGTTACCCTCGTCCCATAAAAGTACACCCCGACCCCAAGTGAGTTACCCTCGTCCTATATAAGTACTCCCCGACCCCAAGTGAGTTACCCTCGTCCCATATAAATACTCTCTGACCCCAAGTAAGTTACCCTCGTCCCATATAAGTGCTCACTGATGCCCAAGTGAGTTACCATCGTCCCATATAAGTACTCCCTGAACCCGCGTGAATTACCCTAGTCCCAAATAAGTACTCTCTGACCCCAAGTAAGTTACCCTCGTCCCATATAAGTGCTCACTGATGCCCAAGTGAGTTACCATCGTCCCATATAAGTACTCCCTGAACCCGCGTGAATTACCCTAGTCCCAAATAAGTACTCCCTGACCCCAAGTGAGTTACCCTCGTCCCAAATAAGTACTCACTGATCCCCAAGTGAGTTACCTTCGTCCCATATAAATACTCCCTGACCCCCAAGTGAGGTACCCTCGTTCCATATAAGTACTCCCTGACCCCAAGTGAGTTACCCTCGTCCCATATAAGTACTCACTGACCCCCAAGTGAGTTACCCTCGTCCCATATAAGTACTCCCTGACCCCAATTGAGTTACACTCGTCCCATATAAGTACTCCCTGACCCCGTGTGAGAAACCCTCGTCCCAAATAAGTATTCACTGATCCCCAAGTGAGTTACCTTCGTCCCATATAAATACTCCCTGACCTCCAAGTGAGGTACCCTCGTTCCATATAAGTACTCCCTGACCCCGTGTGAGTTACCCTCGTCCCATATAAGTACTCACTGATCAACAAGTGAGTTACCCTCTTCCTTATAAGTACTCCCTGACCAAAAGTGAGTTACCCTAGTCCAATATAAATACTCCCTGACCCCAAGTGAGTTACCCTCGTCCCTTATAAGTACTCCCTGACCCCAAGTGAGTTACCCTCGTCCCTTATAAGTACTCCCTGACCCCCAAGTGAGTTACCCTCGTCCCATATAAGTACTCCCTGACCCCCATGTGAGTTACCCTCGTCCAATATAAATACTCCCTGACTCCAAGTGAGTTACCCTCGTCCTATATAAGTACCCCCTGACCCCAAGTGAGTTACCCTCGTCCCATAAAAGTACACCCCGACCCCAAGTGAGTTACCCTTGTCCCATATAAGTACTCACTGACCCCCAAGTGAGTTACCCTTGTCCCATATAAGTACTCCCTGACACCGCGTGAATTACCCTAGACCCAAATAAGTATTCCCTGACCCTAAGTGAGTTTCCCCCGTCCCATATAAGTACTCCCTGAATCCGAGTGAGTTACCCAAGTCCCATATAAGTACACACTGATCCCCAAGTGAGTTACCCTCGTCCCATATCAGTACTCCCTGATCCCAAGTGAGTTACCCTCGTCCCATATAAGTACTAACTGATCCCCAAGTGAGTTACCCTCGTCCCATATAAGTACTCCCCGACCCCAAGTGAGTTACCCTCGTCCCATATAAGTACTCACTGACCCCCAAGTGAGTTATCCTCGTCCCATTAGATTCCTCCCTAACCCCAAGTGAGTTACTCTCGTCCCATATAAGTACTCCCTGACCCCGTGTGAGTTACCCTCGTCCCATATAAGTACTCACTGATCCCCAAGTGAGTTACCCTCGCCCCATATAAGTACTCCCTCACCCCCAAGTGAGTAACCCTTGGCCCAAATAAGTACTCCCTGACCCCGCGTGAATTACCCTAGTCCCAAATAAGTACTCCCTAACCCTAAGTGAGTTACCCTCGTCCCATATAAGTACTCACTGATACCAAGTGAGTTACCCTCGTCCCATATAAGTACTCACTGATCCCCAAGTGAGTTACCCTCGTCCCATATAAGTACTACCTGTCCCCAAGTGAGTTACCCTCGTCCCATATAAGTACCCCCTGACCCCAAGTGAGTTACCCTCGTCCCATAAAAGTACACCCCGAACCCAAGTGAGTTACCCTCGTCCTATATAAGTACTCCCCGACCCCAAGTGAGTTACCCTCGTCCCATATAAATACTCTCTGACCCCAAGTAAGTTACCCTCGTCCCATATAAGTGCTCACTGATGCCCAAGTGAGTTACCATCGTCCCATATAAGTACTCCCTGAACCCGCGTGAATTACCCTAGTCCCAAATAAGTACTCTCTGACCCCAAGTAAGTTACCCTCGTCCCATATAAGTGCTCACTGATGCCCAAGTGAGTTACCATCGTCCCATATAAGTACTCCCTGAACCCGCGTGAATTACCCTAGTCCCAAATAAGTACTCCCTGACCCCAAGTGAGTTACCCTCGTCCCAAATAAGTACTCACTGATCCCCAAGTGAGTTACCTTCGTCCCATATAAATACTCCCTGACCCCCAAGTGAGGTACCCTCGTTCCATATAAGTACTCCCTGACCCCAAGTGAGTTACCCTCGTCCCATATAAGTACTCACTGATCCCCAAGTGAGTTACACTAGTCCCATATAAGTACTGCCTTTCCCCAAGTGAGTTACCCTCGTCCCATATAAGTACTTCCTGACCCCGCGTGAATTACCCTAGTCCCAAATAAGTACTCCCTAACCCTAAGTGAGTTACCCTCGTCCCATATAAGTACTCACTGATACCAAGTGAGTTACCCTCGTCCCATATAAGTACTGCCTGTCCCCAAGTGAGTTACCCTCGTCCCATATAAGTACCCCCTGACCCCAAGTGAGTTACCCTCGTCCCATAAAAGTACTCCCTGCCCCCAAGTCAGTTACCCTCGTCCCATATAAGTAGTCCCTGACCCCAAGTCAGTTACCCTCGTCCCATATAAGTACTCACTGATCCCCAAGTGAGTTACACTAGTCCCATATATGTACTCCCTGACCCTCAAGTGAGTTACCCTTGTCCCATATAAGTACTCCCTGACCCCGCGTGAATTACCCTAGTCCCAAATAAGTACTCCCTAACCCTAAGTGAGTTACCCTAGTCCCATATAAGTACTCCCTGACACCAAGTGTGTTACCCTCGTCCCATATAAGTACTCCCTGAGTCCGAGTGAGTTACCCAAGTCCCATATAAGTACTCACTGATCCCCAAGTGAGTTACCCTCGTCCCATATAAGTACTCCCTGACCCCAAGTGAGTTACCCTCGTCCCATATAAGTACACACTGATCCCCAAGTGAGTTACCTTCGTCTCATATAAGTACTGCCTTTCCCCAAATGAGTTACCCTCGTCCCATATAAGTACTTCATGACCCCCAAGTGAGTTACCCTTGTCCCATATAAGTACTCACTGACACCGCGTGAATTACCCTAGACCCAAATAAGTATTCGCTGACCCTAAGTGAGATTCCCTCGTCCCATATAAGTACTCCCTGAATCCGAGTGAGTTACCCAAATCTCATATAAGTACACACTGATCCCCAAGTGAGTTACCCTCGTCCCATATCAGTACTCCCTGATCCCAAGTGAGTTACCCTCGTCCCATATAAGTACCAACTGATCCCCAAGTGAGTTACCCTCGTCCTATATAAGTACCCCCTGACCCCAAGTGAGTTACCCTCGTCCCATAAAAGTACACCCCGACCCCATGTGAGTTACCCTTGTCCCATATAAGTACTCCCTGGCCCCGCGTGAATTACCCTTGTCCCAAATAAGTTCTCCCTAACCCTAAGTGAGTTACCCTCGTCCCATATAAGTACTCACTTATCCCCAAGTGAGTTACCCTAGTCCCATATAAGTACTCCCTGACACCAAGTGTGTTACCCTCGTCCCATATAAGTACTCCCTGAGTCCGAGTGAGTTACCCAAGTCCCATATAAGTACTCACTGATCCCCAAGTGAGTTACCCTCGTCCCATATAAGTACTCCCTGACCCCAAGTGAGTTACCCTCGTCCCATATAAGTACACACTGATCCCCAAGTGAGTTACCCTCGTCTCATATAAGTACTGCCTTTCCACAAGTGAGTTACCCTCGTCCCATATAAGTACTTCATGACCCACAAGTGAGTTACCCTTGTCCCATATAAGTACTCCCTGACACCGCGTGAATTACCCTAGACCCAAATAAGTATTCCCTGACCCTAAGTGAGATTCCCTCGTCCCATATAAGTACTCCCTGAATCCGAGTGAGTTACCCAAGTCCCATATAAGTACACACTGATCCCCAAGTGAGTTACCCTCGTCCCATATCAGTACTCCCTGATCCCAAGTGAGTTACCCTCGTCCCATATAAGTACTAACTGATCCCCAAGTGAGTTACCCTCGTCCCATATAAGTACACCCCGACCCCAAGTGAGTTACCCTTGTCCCATATAAGTACTCCCTGACCCCGCGTGAATTACCCTAGTCCCAAATAAGTACTCCCTAACCCTAAGTGAGTTACCCTCGTCCCATATAAGTACTCAATGATCCCCAAGTGAGTTACCCTAGTCCCATATAAGTACTCCCTGACACCAACTGTGTTACCCTCGTCCCATATAAGTACTCCCTGAGTCCGAGTGAGTTACCCAAGTCCCATATAAGTACTCACTGACCCCCAAGTGAGTTACCCTTGTCCCATATAAGTACTCCCTGACACCGCGTGAATTACCCTAGACCCAAATAAGTATTCCCTGACCCTAAGTGAGTTTCCCCCGTCCCATATAAGTACTCCCTGAATCCGAGTGAGTTACCCAAGTCCCATATAAGTACACACTGATCCCCAAGTGAGTTACCCTCGTCCCATATCAGTACTCCCTGATCCCAAGTGAGTTACCCTCGTCCCATATAAGTACTAACTGATCCCCAAGTGAGTTACCCTCGTCCCATATAAGTACTCCCCGACCCCAAGTGAGTTACCCTCGTCCCATATAAGTACTCACTGACCCCCAAGTGAGTTATCCTCGTCCCATTAGATTCCTCCCTAACCCCAAGTGAGTTACTCTCGTCCCATATAAGTACTCCCTGACCCCGTGTGAGTTACCCTCGTCCCATATAAGTACTCACTGATCCACAAGTGAGTTACCCTCGTCCCATATAAGTACTCACTGATCCCCAAGTGAGTTACCCTCGCCCCATATAAGTACTCCCTCACCCCCAAGTGAGTAACCCTTGGCCCAAATAAGTACTCCCTGACCCCGCGTGAATTACCCTAGTCCCAAATAAGTACTCCCTAACCCTAAGTGAGTTACCCTCGTCCCATATAAGTACTCACTGATACCAAGTGAGTTACCCTCGTCCCATATAAGTACTCACTGATCCCCAAGTGAGTTACCCTCGTCCCATATAAGTACTGCCTGTCCCCAAGTGAGTTACCCTCGTCCCATATAAGTACCCCCTGACCCCAAGTGAGTTACCCTCGTCCCATAAAAGTACACCCCGACCCCAAGTGAGTTACCCTCGTCCTATATAAGTACTCCCCGACCCCAAGTGAGTTACCCTCGTCCCATATAAATACTCTCTGACCCCAAGTAAGTTACCCTCGTCCCATATAAGTGCTCACTGATGCCCAAGTGAGTTACCATCGTCCCATATAAGTACTCCCTGAACCCGCGTGAATTACCCTAGTCCCAAATAAGTACTCTCTGACCCCAAGTAAGTTACCCTCGTCCCATATAAGTGCTCACTGATGCCCAAGTGAGTTACCATCGTCCCATATAAGTACTCCCTGAACCCGCGTGAATTACCCTAGTCCCAAATAAGTACTCCCTGACCCCAAGTGAGTTACCCTCGTCCCAAATAAGTACTCACTGATCCCCAAGTGAGTTACCTTCGTCCCATATAAATACTCCCTGACCCCCAAGTGAGGTACCCTCGTTCCATATAAGTACTCCCTGACCCCAAGTGAGTTACCCTCGTCCCATATAAGTACTCACTGACCCCCAAGTGAGTTACCCTCGTCCCATATAAGTACTCCCTGACCCCAATTGAGTTACACTCGTCCCATATAAGTACTCCCTGACCCCGTGTGAGAAACCCTCGTCCCAAATAAGTATTCACTGATCCCCAAGTGAGTTACCTTCGTCCCATATAAATACTCCCTGACCTCCAAGTGAGGTACCCTCGTTCCATATAAGTACTCCCTGACCCCGTGTGAGTTACCCTCGTCCCATATAAGTACTCACTGATCAACAAGTGAGTTACCCTCTTCCTTATAAGTACTCCCTGACCAAAAGTGAGTTACCCTAGTCCAATATAAATACTCCCTGACCCCAAGTGAGTTACCCTCGTCCCTTATAAGTACTCCCTGACCCCAAGTGAGTTACCCTCGTCCCTTATAAGTACTCCCTGACCCCCAAGTGAGTTACCCTCGTCCCATATAAGTACTCCCTGACCCCCATGTGAGTTACCCTCGTCCAATATAAATACTCCCTGACTCCAAGTGAGTTACCCTCGTCCTATATAAGTACCCCCTGACCCCAAGTGAGTTACCCTCGTCCCATAAAAGTACACCCCGACCCCAAGTGAGTTACCCTTGTCCCATATAAGTACTCACTGACCCCCAAGTGAGTTACCCTTGTCCCATATAAGTACTCCCTGACACCGCGTGAATTACCCTAGACCCAAATAAGTATTCCCTGACCCTAAGTGAGTTTCCCCCGTCCCATATAAGTACTCCCTGAATCCGAGTGAGTTACCCAAGTCCCATATAAGTACACACTGATCCCCAAGTGAGTTACCCTCGTCCCATATCAGTACTCCCTGATCCCAAGTGAGTTACCCTCGTCCCATATAAGTACTAACTGATCCCCAAGTGAGTTACCCTCGTCCCATATAAGTACTCCCCGACCCCAAGTGAGTTACCCTCGTCCCATATAAGTACTCACTGACCCCCAAGTGAGTTATCCTCGTCCCATTAGATTCCTCCCTAACCCCAAGTGAGTTACTCTCGTCCCATATAAGTACTCCCTGACCCCGTGTGAGTTACCCTCGTCCCATATAAGTACTCACTGATCCCCAAGTGAGTTACCCTCGCCCCATATAAGTACTCCCTCACCCCCAAGTGAGTAACCCTTGGCCCAAATAAGTACTCCCTGACCCCGCGTGAATTACCCTAGTCCCAAATAAGTACTCCCTAACCCTAAGTGAGTTACCCTCGTCCCATATAAGTACTCACTGATACCAAGTGAGTTACCCTCGTCCCATATAAGTACTCACTGATCCCCAAGTGAGTTACCCTCGTCCCATATAAGTACTACCTGTCCCCAAGTGAGTTACCCTCGTCCCATATAAGTACCCCCTGACCCCAAGTGAGTTACCCTCGTCCCATAAAAGTACACCCCGAACCCAAGTGAGTTACCCTCGTCCTATATAAGTACTCCCCGACCCCAAGTGAGTTACCCTCGTCCCATATAAATACTCTCTGACCCCAAGTAAGTTACCCTCGTCCCATATAAGTGCTCACTGATGCCCAAATGAGTTACCATCGTCCCATATAAGTACTCCCTGAACCCGCGTGAATTACCCTAGTCCCAAATAAGTACTCTCTGACCCCAAGTAAGTTACCCTCGTCCCATATAAGTGCTCACTGATGCCCAAGTGAGTTACCATCGTCCCATATAAGTACTCCCTGAACCCGCGTGAATTACCCTAGTCCCAAATAAGTACTCCCTGACCCCAAGTGAGTTACCCTCGTCCCATATAAGTACTCACTGATCCCCAAGTGAGTTACCCTCGTCCCATATAAGTACTACCTGTCCCCAAGTGAGTTACCCTCGTCCCATATAAGTACCCCCTGACCCCAAGTGAGTTACCCTCGTCCCATAAAAGTACACCCCGAACCCAAGTGAGTTACCCTCGTCCCATAAAAGTACACCCCGAACCCAAGTGAGTTACCCTCGTCCTATATAAGTACTCCCCGACCCCAAGTGAGTTACCTTCGTCCCATATAAATACTCCCTGACCCCCAAGTGAGGTACCCTCGTTCCATATAAGTACTCCCTGACCCCAAGTGAGTTACCCTCGTCCCATATAAGTACTCACTGACCCCCAAGTGAGTTACCCTCGCCCCATATAAGTACTCCCTGACCCCAATTGAGTTACACTCGTCCCATATAAGTACTCCCTGACCCTAAGTGAGTATCCCCCGTCCCATATAAGTACTCCCTGAATCCGAGTGAGTTACCCAAGTCCCATATAAGTACACACTGATCCCCAAGTGAGTTACCCTCGTCCCATATCAGTACTCCCTGATCCCAAGTGAGTTACCCTCGTCCCATATAAGTACTAACTGATCCCCAAGTGAGTTACCCTCGTCCCATATAAGTACTCCCCGACCCCAAGTGAGTTACCCTCGTCCCATATAAGTACTCACTGACCCCCAAGTGAGTTATCCTCGTCCCATTAGATTCCTCCCTAACCCCAAGTGAGTTACTCTCGTCCCATATAAGTACTCCCTGACCCCGTGTGAGTTACCCTCGTCCCATATAAGTACTCACTGATCCCCAAGTGAGTTACCCTCGCCCCATATAAGTACTCCCTCACCCCCAAGTGAGTAACCCTTGGCCCAAATAAGTACTCCCTGACCCCGCGTGAATTACCCTAGTCCCAAATAAGTACTCCCTAACCCTAAGTGAGTTACCCTCGTCCCATATAAGTACTCACTGATACCAAGTGAGTTACCCTCGTCCCATATAAGTACTCACTGATCCCCAAGTGAGTTACCCTCGTCCCATATAAGTACTCACTGATCAACAAGTGAGTTACCCTCTTCCTTATAAGTACTCCCTGACCAAAAGTGAGTTACCCTAGTCCAATATAAATACTCCCTGACCCCAAGTGAGTTACCCTCGTCCCTTATAAGTACTCCCTGACCCCAAGTGAGTTACCCTAGTCCAATATAAATACTCCCTGACCCCAAGTGAGTTACCCTCGTCCCTTATAAGTACTCCCTGACCCCAAGTGAGTTACCCTCGTCCCTTATAAGTACTCCCTGACCCCCAAGTGAGTTACCCTCGTCCCATATAAGTACTCACTGATCAACAAGTGAGTTACCCTCTTCCTTATAAGTACTCCCTGACCAAAAGTGAGTTACCCTAGTCCAATATAAATACTCCCTGACTCCAAGTGAGTTACCCTCGTCCTATATAAGTACCCCCTGACCCCAAGTGAGTTACCCTCGTCCCATAAAAGTACACCCCGACCCCAAGTGAGTTACCCTTGTCCCATATAAGTACTCACTGACCCCCAAGTGAGTTACCCTTGTCCCATATAAGTACTCCCTGACACCGCGTGAATTACCCTAGACCCAAATAAGTATTCCCTGACCCTAAGTGAGTTTCCCCCGTCCCATATAAGTACTCCCTGAATCCGAGTGAGTTACCCAAGTCCCATATAAGTACACACTGATCCCCAAGTGAGTTACCCTCGTCCCATATCAGTACTCCCTGATCCCAAGTGAGTTACCCTCGTCCCATATAAGTACTAACTGATCCCCAAGTGAGTTACCCTCGTCCCATATAAGTACTCCCCGACCCCAAGTGAGTTACCCTCGTCCCATATAAGTACTCACTGACCCCCAAGTGAGTTATCCTCGTCCCATTAGATTCCTCCCTAACCCCAAGTGAGTTACTCTCGTCCCATATAAGTACTCCCTGACCCCGTGTGAGTTACCCTCGTCCCATATAAGTACTCACTGATCCCCAAGTGAGTTACCCTCGCCCCATATAAGTACTCCCTCACCCCCAAGTGAGTAACCCTTGGCCCAAATAAGTACTCCCTGACCCCGCGTGAATTACCCTAGTCCCAAATAAGTACTCCCTAACCCTAAGTGAGTTACCCTCGTCCCATATAAGTACTCACTGATACCAAGTGAGTTACCCTCGTCCCATATAAGTACTCACTGATCCCCAAGTGAGTTACCCTCGTCCCATATAAGTACTACCTGTCCCCAAGTGAGTTACCCTCGTCCCATATAAGTACCCCCTGACCCCAAGTGAGTTACCCTCGTCCCATAAAAGTACACCCCGACCCCAAGTGAGTTACCCTCGTCCTATATAAGTACTCCCCGACCCCAAGTGAGTTACCCTCGTCCCATATAAATACTCTCTGACCCCAAGTAAGTTACCCTCGTCCCATATAAGTGCTCACTGATGCCCAAGTGAGTTACCATCGTCCCATATAAGTACTCCCTGAACCCGCGTGAATTACCCTAGTCCCAAATAAGTACTCTCTGACCCCAAGTAAGTTACCCTCGTCCCATATAAGTGCTCACTGATGCCCAAGTGAGTTACCATCGTCCCATATAAGTACTCCCTGAACCCGCGTGAATTACCCTAGTCCTAAATAAGTACTCCCTGACCCCAAGTGAGTTACCCTCGTCCCAAATAAGTACTCACTGATCCCCAAGTGAGTTACCTTCGTCCCATATAAATACTCCCTGACCCCCAAGTGAGGTACCCTCGTTCCATATAAGTACTCCCTGACCCCAAGTGAGTTACCCTCGTCCCATATAAGTACTCACTGACCCCCAAGTGAGTTACCCTCGTCCCATATAAGTACTCCCTGACCCCAATTGAGTTACACTCGTCCCATATAAGTACTCCCTGACCCCGTGTGAGTTACCCTCGTCCCTTATAAGTACTCCCTGACCCCCAAGTGAGTTACCCTCGTCCCATATAACTACTCCCTGACCCCCATGTGAGGTACCCTCGTTCCATATAAGTACTCCCTGACCCCGTGTGAGTTACCCTCGTCCCATATAAGTACTCACTGATCAACAAGTGAGTTACCCTCTTCCTTATAAGTACTCCCTGACCAAAAGTGAGTTACCCTAGTCCAATATAAATACTCCCTGACCCCTAGTGAGTTACCCTCGTCCCTTATAAGTACTCCCTGACCCCAAGTGAGTTACCCTCGTCCCTTATAAGTACTCCCTGACCCCCAAGTGAGTTACCCTCGTCCCATATAACTACTCCCTGACCCCCATGTGAGTTACCCTCGTCCAATATAAATACTCCCTGACTCCAAGTGAGTTACCCTCGTCCTATATAAGTACCCCCTGACCCCAAGTGAGTTACCCTCGTCCCATAAAAGTACACCCCGACCCCAAGTGAGTTACCCTTGTCCCATATAAGTACTCCCTGACCCCGCGTGAATTACCCTAGTCCCAAATAAGTTCTCCCTAACCCTAAGTGAGTTACCCTCGTCCCATATAAGTACTCACTGATCCCCAAGTGAGTTACCCTAGTCCCATATAAGTACTCACTGACCCCCAAGTGAGTTACCCTCGTCCCATATAAGTACTACCTGACCCCCAAGTGAGATATCCTTGTCCCATTAGAGTCCTCCCTAACCCCAAGTGAGTTACTCTCGTCCCATATAAGTACTCCCTGACCCCGTGTCAGTTACCCTCGTCCCATATAAGTACTCACTGATCCACAAGTGAGTTACCCTCTTCCTTATAAGTACTCCCTGACCCAAAGTGAGTTACCCTCGTCCCTTATAAGTACTCCCTGACCCCAAGTGAGTTACCCTCGTCCCATATAAGTACTCACTGATCCCCAAGTGAGTTACCCTCGCCCCATATAAGTACTCCCTGACCCCCAAGTGAGTTACCCTTGGCCCAAATAAGTACTCCCTGACCCCGCGTGAATTACCCTAGTCCCAAATAAGTATTCCCTAACCCTAAGTGAGTTACCCTAGTCCGAAATAAGTACTCCCTGACCCTAATTGAGATACCCTCGTCCCATATAAGTACTCACTGATCCCCAAGTGAGTTACACTAGTCCCATATAAGTACTCCCTGACACCAAGTGAGTTACCTCGTCCCATATAAGTACTCCCTGACCCCAAGTCAGATACCCTCTTCCCATATAAGTACTCCCTGATCCCGTGTGAGTTACCCTTGTCCCATATAAGGACTCCCTGACCCCAAGTGTGTTACCCTCGTCCCATATAAGTACTCACTGATCCCCAAGTGAGTTACCCTCGTCCTATATAAGTACTCCCTGACCCCGTGTGAGTTACCCTCGTCCCATATAAGTACTCCCCGACTCTAAGTGTGTTACCCTCGTCCCATATAAGTACTCCCTGAGTCCGAGTGAGTTACCCTCGTCCCATATAAGTACACACTGATCCCCAAGTGAGTTACCCTCGTCCCATATCAGTACTCCCTGACCCCAAGTGAGTTACCCTCGTCCCATATCAGTACTCCCTGACACCAAGTGAGTTACCCTCTTCCCATATAAGTACACACTGCTCCCCAAGTGAGTTACCCTCGTCCCATATTAGTACTCCCTGACACCAAGTGAGTTACCTCGTCCCATATAAGTACTCCCTGACCCCAAGTCAGTTACCCTCTTCCCATATAAGTACTCCCTGACCCCGTGTGAGTTACCCTTGTCCCATATAAGGACTCCCTGACCCCAAGTGTGTTACCCTCGTCCCATATAAATACTCCCTGAATCCGAGTGAGTTACCCAAGTCCCATATAAGTACCCATTGATCCCCAAGTGAGTTACCCTCGTCCCATATCAGTACTCCCTGATCCCAAGTGAGTTACCCTCGTCCCATATAAGTACTCACTGATCACCAAGTGAGTTACCCTCGTCCTATATAAGTACTCCCTGACCCTCAAGCGAGTTACCCTTGTCCCATATAAGTACTCCCTGACCCCGCGTGAATTACCCTAGTCCCAAATAAGTACTCCCTAACCCTAAGTGAGTTACCCTCGTCCCATATAAGTACTCACTGATCCCCAAGTGAGTTACCCTAGTACCATATAAGTACTCCCTGACACCAAGTGTGTAACCCTCGTCCCATATAAGTACTCCCTGAGTCCGAGTGATTTACCCAAGTCCCATATAAGTACTCCCTGACCCAGTGTGAGTTACCCTCGTCTCATATAAGTACTCCCTGATCCCCAATTGAGTTACCCTCGTCCTATATAAGTACTCCCTTACCCTCAAGTGAGTTACCCTTGTCCCATATAAGTACTCCCTGACCCCGCGTGAATTACCCTAGTCCCAAATAAGTACTCCCTAACCCTAAGTGAGTTACCCTCGTCCCATATAAGTACTCACTGATCCCCAAGTGAGTTACCCTAGTCCCATATAAGTACTCACTGACCCCCAAGTGAGTTACCCTCGTCCCATATAAGTACTCCCTGACCCCCAAGTGAGATATCCTTGTCCCATTAGAGTCCTCCCTAACCCCAAGTGAGTTACTCTCGTCCCATATAAGTACTCCCTGACCCCGTGTGAGTTACCCTCGTCCCATATAAGTACTCACTGATCCACAAGTGAGTTACCCTCTTCCTTATAAGTACTCCCTGACCCAAAGTGAGTTACCCTCGTCCCTTATAAGTACTCCCTGACCCCAAGTGAGTTACCCTCGTCCCATATAAGTACTCACTGATCCCCAAGTGAGTTACCCTCGCCCCATATAAGTACTCCCTGACCCCCAAGTGAGTTACCCTTGGCCCAAATAAGTACTCCCTGACCCCGCGTGAATTACCCTAGTCCCAAATAAGTATTCCCTAACCCTAAGTGAGTTACCCTAGTCCGAAATAAGTACTCCCTGACCCTAATTGAGATACCCTCGTCCCATATAAGTACTCACTGATCCCCAAGTGAGTTACACTAGTCCCATATAAGTACTCCCTGACACCAAGTGAGTTACCTCGTCCCATATAAGTACTCCCTGACCCCAAGTCAGATACCCTCTTCCCATATAAGTACTCCCTGATCCCGTGTGAGTTACCCTTGTCCCATATAAGGACTCCCTGACCCCAAGTGTGTTACCCTCGTCCCATATAAGTACTCACTGATCCCCAAGTGAGTTACCCTCGTCCTATATAAGTACTCCCTGACCCCGTGTGAGTTACCCTCGTCCCATATAAGTACTCCCCGACTCTAAGTGTGTTACCCTCGTCCCATATAAGTACTCCCTGAGTCCGAGTGAGTTACCCTCGTCCCATATAAGTACACACTGATCCCCAAGTGAGTTACCCTCGTCCCATATCAGTACTCCCTGACCCCAAGTGAGTTACCCTCGTCCCATATCAGTACTCCCTGACACCAAGTGAGTTACCCTCTTCCCATATAAGTACACACTGCTCCCCAAGTGAGTTATCCTCGTCCCATATTAGTACTCCCTGACACCAAGTGAGTTACCTCGTCCCATATAAGTACTCCCTGACCCCAAGTCAGTTACCCTCTTCCCATATAAGTACTCCCTGACCCCGTGTGAGTTACCCTTGTCCCATATAAGGACTCCCTGACCCCAAGTGTGTTACCCTCGTCCCATATAAATACTCCCTGAGTCCGAGTGAGTTACCCAAGTCCCATATAAGTACTCACTGATCCCCAAGTGAGTTACCCTCGTCCCATATAAGTACTCCCTGACCCCAAGTCAGTTACCCTCGTCCCATATAAGTACTCCCTGACCCCAAGTCAGTTACCCTCGTCCCATATAAGTACTCCCTGACCCAGTGTGAGTTACCCTCGTCTCATATAAGTACTCCCTGACCCCAAGTGAGTTACCCTCGTCCCATATAAGTACTTACTGATCCCCAAGTGAGTTACCCTCGTCCCATATAAGTACTCCCTGACCCCGTGTGAGTTACCCTCTTCCCATATAAATACTCCCTGGCCCCAAGTGAGTTACCCTCGTCCCATATAAGTACTCCCCGACTCCAAGTGTGTTACCCTCGTCCCATATAAGTACTCCCTGAATCCGAGTGAGTTACCCAAGTCCCATATAAGTACCCACTGATCCCCAAGTGAGTTACCCTCGTCCCATATCAGTACTCCCTGATCCCAAGTGAGTTACCCTCGTCCCATATAAGTACTCACTGATCACCAAGTGAGTTACCCTCGTCCTATATAAGTACTCCCTGACCCTCAAGCGAGTTACCCTTGTCCCATATAAGTACTCCCTGACCCCGCGTGAATTACCCTAGTCCCAAATAAGTACTCCCTAACCCTAAGTGAGTTACCCTCGTCCCATATAAGTACTCACTGATCCCCAAGTGAGTTACCCTAGTACCATATAAGTACTCCCTGACACCAAGTGTGTAACCCTCGTCCCATATAAGTACTCCCTGAGTCCGAGTGATTTACCCAAGTCCCATATAAGTACTCCCTGACCCCAAGTCAGTTACCCTCGTCCCATATAAGTACTCCCTGACCCAGTGTGAGTTACCCTCGTCTCATATAAGTACTCCCTGATCCCCAATTGAGTTACCCTCGTCCTATATAAGTACTCCCTTACCCTCAAGTGAGTTACCCTTGTCCCATATAAGTACTCCCTGACCCCGCGTGAATTACCCTAGTCCCAAATAAGTACTCCCTAACCCTAAGTGAGTTACCCTCGTCCCATATAAGTACTCACTGATCCCCAAGTGAGTTACCCTCATCCCATATAAGTACTCCCTGACCCCAAGTGTGTTACCATCGTCCCATATAAGTACACACTGATCCCCAAGTGAGTTACCCTCGTCTCATATAAGTACTGCCTTTCCCCAAGTGAGTTACCCTCGTCCCATATAAGTACTTCCTGACCCCTAAGTGAGTTACTCTTGTCCCATATAAGTACTCCCTGACACCGCATGAATTACCTTAGACCCAAATATGTATTCCCTGACCCTAAGTGAGTTACCCTCGTCCCATATAAGTACTCATTGATCCCCAAGTGAGTTACCCTCGTCCCATATAAGTACTCCCTGACCCAGTGTGAGTTACCCTCGTCCCATATAAGTACTCCCTGACCCCAAGTGAGTTACCCTCGTCCCATATAAGTACTCACTGATCCCCAAGTGAGTTACCTTCGTCCCATATAAGTACTCCCTGACCCCGTGTGAGTTACCCTCGTCCCATATAAGTACTCCCCGACTCCAAGTGTTGTACCCTCGTCCCATATAAGTACTCCCTGAGTCCGAGTGAGTTACTCTCGTCCCATATAAGTACTCCCCGCCTCCAAGTGTGTTACCCTCGTCCCATATAAGTACTCCCTGACCCCGTGTGAGTTACCCTCTTCCCATATAAGTACTCCCTGACCCCAAGTCAGTTACCCTCGTCCCATATAAGTACTCACTGATCCCCAAGTGAGTTACACTAGTCCCATATAAGTACTCCCTGACCCCGTGTGAGTTACCCTCGTCCCATATAAGTACTCCCTGACCCCAAGTCAGTTACCCTCGTCCCATATAAGTACTCCCTGACCCCAAGTCAGTTACCCTCGTCCCATATAAGTACTCCCTGACCCAGTGTGAGTTACCCTCGTCTCATATAAGTACTCCCTGACCCCAAGTGAGTTACCCTCGTCCCATATAAGTACTTACTGATCCCCAAGTGAGTTACCCTCGTCCTATATAAGTACTCCCTGACCCCGTGTGAGTTACCCTCTTCCCATATAAATACTCCCTGGCCCCAAGTGAGTTACCCTCGTCCCATATAAGTACTCCCCGACTCCAAGTGTGTTACCCTCGTCCCATATAAGTACTCCCTGATTCCGAGTGAGTTACCCAAGTCCCATATAAGTACCCACTGATCCCCAAGTGAGTTACCCTCGTCCCATATCAGTACTCCCTGATCCCAAGTGAGTTACCCTCGTCCCATATAAGTACTCACTGATCCCCAAGTGAGTTACCCTCGTCCTATATAAGTACTCCCTGACCCTCAAGCGAATTACCCTTGTCCCATATAAGTACTCCCTGACCCCGCGTGAATTACCCTAGTCCCAAATAAGTACTCCCTAACCCTAAGTGAGTTACCCTCGTCCCATATAAGTACTCACTGATCCCCAAGTGAGTTACCCTAGTACCATATAAGTACTCCCTGACACCAAGTGTGTAACCCTCGTCCCATATAAGTACTCCCTGAGTCCGAGTGATTTACCCAAGTCCCATATAAGTACTCCCTGACCCCAAGTCAGTTACCCTCGTCCCATATAAATACTCCCTGACCCAGTGTGAGTTACCCTCGTCTCATATAAGTACTCCCTGACCCCAAGTGAGTTACCCTCGTCCCATATAAGTACTTACTGATCCCCAAGTGAGTTACCCTCGTCCCATATAAGTACTCCCTGACCCCGTGTGAGTTACCCTCTTCCCATATAAATACTCCCTGGCCCCAAGTGTGTTACCCTCGTCCCATATAAGTACTCCCCGTCTCCAAGTGTGTTACCCTCGTCCCATATAAGTACTCCCTGAATCCGAGTGAGTTACCCAAGTTCCATATAAGTACACACTGATCCCCAAGTGAGTTACCCTCGTCCCATATCAGTACTCCCTGATCCCAAGTGAGTTACCCTCGTCCCATATAAGTACTCACTGATCCCCAATTGAGTTACCCTCGTCCTATATAAGTACTCCCTGACCCTCAAGTGAGTTACCCTTGTCCCATATAAGTACTCCCTGACCCCGCGTGAATTACCCTAGTCCCAAATAAGTACTCCCTAACCCTAAGTGAGTTACCCTCGTCCCATATAAGTACTCACTGATCCCCAAGTGAGTTACCCTCATCCCATATAAGTACTCCCTGACCCCAAGTGTGTTACCCTCGTCCCATATAAGTACACACTGATCCCCAAGTGAGTTACCCTCGTCTCATATAAGTACTGCCTTTCCCCAAGTGAGTTACCCTCGTCCCATATAAGTACTTCCTGACCCCCAAGTGAGTTACCCTTGTCCCATATAAGTACTCCCTGACACCGCATGAATTACCTTAGACCCAAATATGTATTCCCTGACCCTAAGTGAGTTACCCTCGTCCCATACAAGTGCTCACTGATCCCCAAGTGAGTTACCCTCGTCCCATATAAGTACTCCCTGACCCAGTGTGAGTTACCCTCGTCCCATATAAGTACTCCCTGACCCCAAGTGAGTTACCCTCGTCCCATATAAGTACTCACTGATCCCCAAGTGAGTTACCTTCGTCCCATATAAGTACTCCCTGACCCCGTGTGAGTTACCCTCGTCCCATATAAGTACTCCCCGCCTCCAAGTGTGTTACCCTCGTCCCATATAAGTACTCCCTGACCCCGTGTGAGTTACCCTCTTCCCATATAAGTACTCCCTGACCCCAAGTCAGTTACCCTCGTCCCATATAAGTAGTCCCTGACCCCAAGTCAGTTACCCTCGTCCCATATAAGTACTCACTGATACCCAAGTGAGTTACACTAGTCCCATATAAGTACTCCCTGACCCTCAAGTGAGTTACCCTTGTCCCATATAAGTACTCCCTGACCCCGCGTGAATTACCCTAGTCCCAAATAAGTACTCCCTAACCCTAAGTGAGTTACCCTCGTCCCATATAAGTACTCACTGATCCCCAAGTGAGTTACCCTAGTCCCATATAAGTACTCCCTGACACCAAGTGTGTTACCCTCGTCCCATATAAATACTCCCTGAGTCCGAGTGAGTTACCCAAGTCCCATATAAGTACTCACTGATCCCCAAGTGAGTTACCCTCGTCCCATATAAGTACTCCCTGACCCCCAAGTGAGTTACCCTAGTCCCATATAAGTACTCCCTGACACCAAGTGTGTTACCCTCGTCCCATATATGTACTCCCTGACCCCGTGTGAGTTACCCTCGTCCCATATAAGTACACACTGATCCCCAAGTGAGTTACCCTCGTCTCATATAAGTACTGCCTTTCCCCAAGTGAGTTACCCTCGTCCCATATAAGTACTTCCTGACCCCGCGTGAATTACCCTAGTCCCAAATAAGTACTCCCTAACCCTAAGTGAGTTACCCTCGTCCCATATAAGTACTCACTGATACCAAGTGAGTTACCCTCGTCCCATATAAGTACTCACTGATCCCCAAGTGAGTTACCCTCGTCCCATATAAGTACTGCCTGTCCCCAAGTGAGTTACCCTCGTCCCATATAAGTACCCCCTGACCCCAAGTGAGTTACCCTCGTCCCATAAAAGTACTCCCTGACCCCAAGTCAGTTACCCTCGTCCCATATAAGTAGTCCCTGACCCCAAGTCAGTTACCCTCGTCCCATATAAGTACTCACTGATCCCCAAGTGAGTTACACTAGTCCCATATATGTACTCCCTGACCCTCAAGTGAGTTACCCTTGTCCCATATAAGTACTCCCTGACCCCGCGTGAATTACCCTAGTCCCAAATAAGTACTCCCTAACCCTAAGTGAGTTACCCTCGTCCCATATAAGTACTCACTGATCCCCAAGTGAGTTACCCTAGTACCATATAAGTACTCCCTGACACCAAGTGTGTAACCCTCGTCCCATATAAGTACTCCCTGAGTCCGAGTGAGTTACCCAAGTCCCATATAAGTACTCACTGATCCCCAAATGAGTTACCCTCATCCCATATAAGTACTCCCTGACCCCAAGTGTGTTACCCTCGTCCCATATAAGTACACACTGATCCCCAAGTGAGTTACCCTCGTCTCATGTAAGTACTGCCTTTCCCCAAGTGAGTTACCCTCGTCCCATATAAGTACTTCCTGACCCCCAAGTGAGTTACCCTTGTCCCATATAAGTACTCCCTGACACCGCATGAATTACCTTAGACCCAAATATGTATTCCCTGACCCTAAGTGAGTTACCCTCGTCCCATATAAGTGCTCACTGATCCCCAAGTGAGTTACCCTCGTCCCATATAAGTACTCCCTGACCCAGTGTGAGTTACCCTCGTCCCATATAAGTACTCCCTGACCCCAAGTGAGTTACCCTCGTCCCATATAAGTACTCACTGATCCCCAAGTGAGTTACCTTCGTCCCATATAAGTACTCCCTGACCCCGTGTGAGTTACCCTCGTCCCATATAAGTACTCCCCGACTCCAAGTGTTGTACCCTCGTCCCATATAAGTACTCCCTGAGTCCGAGTGAGTTACCCTCGTCCCATATAAGTACTCCCCGCCTCCAAGTGTGTTACCCTCGTCCCATATAAGTACTCCCTGACCCCGTGTGAGTTACCCTCTTCCCATATAAGTACTACCTGACCCCAAGTCAGTTACCCTCGTCCCATATAAGTAGTCCCTGACCCCAAGTCAGTTACCCTCGTCCCATATAAGTACTCACTGATCCCCAAGTGAGTTACACTAGTCCCATATAAGTACTCCCTGACCCTCAAGTGAGTTACCCTTGTCCCATATAAGTACTCCCTGACCCCGCGTGAATTACCCTAGTCCCAAATAAGTACTCCCTAACCCTAAGTGAGTTACCCTCGTCCCATATAAGTACTCACTGATCCCCAAGTGAGTTACCCTAGTCCCATATAAGTACTCCCTGACACCAAGTGTGTTACCCTCGTCCCATATAAATACTCCCTGAGTCCGAGTGAGTTACCCAAGTCCCATATAAGTACTCACTGATCCCCAAGTGAGTTACCCTCGTCCCATATAAGTACTCCCTGACCCCCAAGTGAGTTACCCTAGTCCCATATAAGTACTCCCTGACACCAAGTGTGTTACCCTCGTCCCATATATGTACTCCCTGACCCCGTGTGAGTTACCCTCGTCCCATATAAGTACACACTGATCCCCAAGTGAGTTACCCTCGTCTCATATAAGTACTGCCTTTCCCCAAGTGAGTTACCCTCGTCCCATATAAGTACATCCTGACCCCGCGTGAATTACCCTAGTCCCAAATAAGTACTCCCTAACCCTAAGTGAGTTACCCTCGTCCCATATAAGTACTCACTGATACCAAGTGAGTTACCCTCGTCCCATATAAGTACTCACTGATCCCCAAGTGAGTTACCCTCGTCCCATATAAGTACTGCCTGTCCCCAAGTGAGTTACCCTCGTCCCATATAAGTACCCCCTGACCCCAAGTGAGTTACCCTCGTCCCATAAAAGTACTCCCTGACCCCAAGTCAGTTACCCTCGTCCCATATAAGTAGTCCCTGACCCCAAGTCAGTTACCCTCGTCCCATATAAGTACTCACTGATCCCCAAGTGAGTTACACTAGTCCCATATATGTACTCCCTGACCCTCAAGTGAGTTACCCTTGTCCCATATAAGTACTCCCTGACCCCGCGTGAATTACCCTAGTCCCAAATAAGTACTCCCTAACCCTAAGTGAGTTACCCTAGTCCCATATAAGTACTCCCTGACACCAAGTGTGTTACCCTCGTCCCATATAAGTACTCCCTGAGTCCGAGTGAGTTACCCAAGTCCCATATAAGTACTCACTGATCCCCAAGTGAGTTACCCTCGTCCCATATAAGTACTCCCTGACCCCAAGTGAGTTACCCTCGTCCCATATAAGTACACACTGATCCCCAAGTGAGTTACCCTCGTCCCATATAAGTACTTCATGACCCACAAGTGAGTTACCCTTGTCCCATATAAATACTCCCTGACACCGCGTGAATTACCCTAGACCCAAATAAGTATTCCCTGACCCTAAGTGAGATTCCCTCGTCCCATATAAGTACTCCCTGAATCCGAGTGAGTTACCCAAGTCCCATATAAGTACACACTGATCCCCAAGTGAGTTACCCTCGTCCCATATCAGTACTCCCTGATCCCAAGTGAGTTACCCTCGTCCCATATAAGTACTAACTGATCCCCAAGTGAGTTACCCTCGTCCCATATAAGTACACCCCGACCCCAAGTGAGTTACCCTTGTCCCATATAAGTACTCCCTGACCCCGCGTGAATTACCCTAGTCCCAAATAAGTACTCCCTAACCCTAAGTGAGTTACCCTCGTCCCATATAAGTACTCAATGATCCCCAAGTGAGTTACCCTAGTCCCATATAAGTACTCCCTGACACCAACTGTGTTACCCTCGTCCCATATAAGTACTGCCTGTCCCCAAGTGAGTTACCCTCGTCCCATATAAGTACCCCCTGACCCCAAGTGAGTTACCCTCGTCCCATAAAAGTACACCCCGACCCCAAGTGAGTTACCCTCGTCCCATATAAGTACTCCCCGACCCCAAGTGAGTTACCCTCGTCCCATATAAATACTCTCTGACCCCAAGTAAGTTACCCTCGTCCGATATAAGTGCTCACTGATGCCCAAGTGAGTTACCATCGTCCCATATAAGTACTCCCTGTACCCGCGTGAATTACCCTAGTCCCAAATAAGTACTCCCTGACCCCAAGTGAGTTACCCTCGTCCCAAATAAGTACTCACTGATCCCCAAGTGAGTTACCTTCGTCCCATATAAATACTCCCTGACCCCCAAGTGAGGTACCCTCGTTCCATATAAGTACTCCCTGACCCCAAGTGAGTTACCCTCGTCCTATATAAGTACTCACTGACCCCCAAGTGAGTTACTCTCGTCCCATATAAGTACTCCCTGACCCCAAGTGAGTTACACTCGTCCCATATAAGTACTCCCTGACCCCGTGTGAGTTACCCTCGTCCCATATAAGTACTCACTGATCGACAAGTGAGTTACCCTCTTCCTTATAAGTACTCCCTGACCAAAAGTGAGTTAACCTAGTCCAATATAAATACTCCCTGACCCCAAGTGAGTTACCCTCGTCCCTTATAAGTACTCCCTGACCCCAAGTGAGTTACCCTCGTCCCTTATAAGTACTCCCTGACCCCCAAGTGAGTTACCCTCGTCCCATATAAGTACTCCCTGACCCCCATGTGAGTTACCCTCGTCCAATATAAATACTCCCTGACCCCAAGTGAGTTACTCTCGTCCTATATAAGTACCCCCTGACCCCAAGTGAGTTACCCTCGTCCCATAAAAGTACACCCCGACCCCAAGTGAGTTACCCTTGTCCCATATAAGTACTCCCTGACCCCGCGTGAATTACCCTAGTCCCAAATAAGTTCTCCCTAACCTTAAGTGAGTTACCCTCGTCCCATATAAGTACTCACTGATCCCCAAGTGAGTTACCCTAGTCCCATATAAGTACTCACTGACCCCCAAGTGAGTTACCCTCGTCCCATATAAGTACTCCCTGACCCCCAAGTGAGATATCCTTGTCCCATTAGAGTCCTCCCTAACCTCAAGTGAGTTACTCTCGTCCCATATAAGTACTCCCTGACCCCGTGTGTTGCATGATAATCAAACGGTTGATAGCCAGAACACAGCACTATCATTTTGAATTGTATTGAGTTTACTAATCTGCGCAAACTTGTAAGGGGTCACATGCCCCCACCACATCAATACAAAGCTTGATGAGTGTAAGTCGTAGGTCGCTAGTCGAGTTCAGTTGAATAAAGCAAGTACAAGAAGAATCACAAAATTCTCTTAAGTGAAACCCAGCCCAAAGTCAAACACATTGGTCCTTCGAGCCGGATTGGGTTTCGTGTGGTCATTCAAAATCACGATTTGCAACAACTACTTCATAACCAGGGGCTCCACTGGCAAGCACAGGATTGGGAGAAAAGACCAAGCAGCGCAAACAATACCCAAACAAGATAAGTGGGCATCCTAATATAATCCTCTCCTTTCCTTATTACAAATGGAGCAATTTAACAAAAGACGTGGCACACTCAAGGCCAAAATAACAGTATTTAAGAATTTCATCGAAGGTATAATGGCGGCCCATCAGGACGTCAGTCAAAGGTTAAGTGAGGTAATCCGCGAAGAAATAGAATTAAGATTAGCCAGGGCTAAGGAAACATTAGACCAATTTGATCTTCTTCAGGAAGAAATAGACTCGGCCACCGGTGACCCCGCGATAGCGATACGGTCTCGCGAGGGATTCAAAGGTTATTATTTTCAAATAACGGGCCAAGCAAGGGCATTGCTAGCGAGAGGATTGCCACCTAGGCAAGACACAAATATCAGCAACAATGTTCCCTATACAATGAATATAGACGCGGCTTCTGGCACATCTTTGACAAGGACGCCTGGCATTAAGTTACCTACGATAGAATTGCCGAAATTCAATGGCGACCTTTCGGACTGGCTCGGTTTTAGAGATACGTATAAGTCACTAATACACGAAAATAAGTCCATCAGCGACATCCAAAAATTCCATTATTTACGGGCATCTTTGGGTCCTAACGCGGGTGAAGCAATAAAATCTCTCGAGCTTTCTGAACTAAATTACCATTGCGCCTGGAACACCTTGTGCAGCCGTTATAACTGCAAAGGCTTGTTAATACACAACCACATAAAGGCCATACTTTCGTCCAAGGCCATGAAAAGAGAATCCTCCGAAGAAATAAGACACGTATTAGACATATTAATGAAGCACTTACAAGCACTAAAATCACTAGGGGAAGCAATAGAACATTGGGACGCAATTCTAATCTATATTATGTCGGCAAAATTAGATACAACTACTGCTCGCAGTTGGGAACAAGAAAAGTCTCGCTTAGATAGTCCCAAACTCGTGAATTTTACGGAATTTTTAACAAATCGCGCGGAATTCTTACGCACATTAGAATTCTCAAACCGAATCGAACCATCAAACAGCGTGGAGAGACGCCAACACAAAACCAAAGCACTGTTGGCGACCGAAAGGCCCAAATCTTGCATACTTTGCAAACAGGCTCATTTTATCCAAAACTGTCCCTCTTTCCTGGAGCTCAACTCGCAATCGCGCGCGACGAAAATAAGGGAGCTTAGCGCCTGTTTGAATTGCTTAAGAAAGGGCCACGTAATGGCTGATTGCAAGGGAGGTATGTGCAAAAGATGTGGGCAGAAGCACAACACATTAATTCATTTTGATCATTCAAGTAATTCACCCTCAATCGCGTTATGTTCGAGTAACATGATCACACAAAATATTCTCGCTACTGCGATAGTCTCGGTACAGGGGCCTTCCGGTCGCACCAGTGTTGCTCGGCTGGTATTAGATTCGTGCTCGCAATCAAATTTTATTTCGGAACAATTGTGTAGAAGGCTTGAATTGAAACAAGTTCCTATAAACATTGCCGTTGAGACTTTGAACGGTGGATCTAACCTTATTATCAAAAACAAATGTAACCTTCGGCTGTCCGCTCGTCACAGCGCGTTCAAAACAGAGTTAACGTGCTTGATATGCCCAAAGATATTGGAACGCGTTCCCCACCATCCCATAAATTTAGATGACGTCAAAATACCCGCGCATTTGAAATTAGCAGATGCCTCTTTCAGCGTCCCTGCGCGAGTCGATATCTTGTTGGGCGCGGAGTGGTTCTGGAGAATACTTTGTGTCGGGCAAATATCACTCAACCAACAAGGTCTTGTGCTCCAAAAAACTAAATTAGGATGGATTGTAGGTGGCCCAAATTCGATAGCCCCCACAAGCTCGGTAAATTGTAACATGGTAAGCACCTCGCTTGAGGATAAGCTCGAAGCCTTTTGGTCCATAGAAAGTCCCTCCGTTCAAAGAGTGCTCTCCTTTGAGGAAAGGGAGTGCGAACGAATATTCGCTAGTACATTTACTCGTAACGAAGAGGGCAGATTCGTAGTCACAATTCCTCTGAAGATTGACCCCAGCAAATTGGGCGATTCGCGCGAATCAGCAGAACGTCGGCTCCTAAGCCTAGAAAGAAAATTTAACAGACAACCACGGTTAAAGGAAGCTTACATAAAATTCTTGAAGGAGTACGAAGAGCTTGGGCATATGTCACCGATAAGCGATGCCCGCCAGCAACCAAAATACTATATGCCACATCATTGTGTCTTTAAGTCCAATAAAATTCGTGTAGTTTTTGATGCATCCGCGGTCACCGAAACCGGCATTTCGTTGAATGATATTCAGATGATCGGGCCCACTATTCAAGATAGTCTTTTCGGTATTCTCGTCAGGTTCAGGAGGCACACGTACATTCTTTCCGCCGATGTAGAAAAAATGTACAGACAGGTACTAGTGACTCCCGAGCAGCGACTTCTGCAATGTATCCTATGGCGACCTAACCTGAACGAGCCCATCCGAACATATTGCTTGAATACTGTAACTTACGGCACAGCCTCAGCCTCTTTCCTGTCCGTAAGAGCATTATTCCAGCTAGGATATGACTGCGAAAGTGAGCTACCGATTATCTATAGGATCATTCGCAACGATTTCTATGTGGACGACCTCCTAACGGGAGCTGACACGATTGAGAGGGCGACTTTCATAGCTTCAAACATATCGCGTGTTCTGGCTGGGGGCTGCTTTCGCTTGCGAAAATGGATGACTAATGAGCCGTCCATCGTTGAATGTGCTGATGATCTCCGAGGCATAGAGAAAACGAAATTCTCATCCGCGGACAACTCTACTAAGACATTAGGCCTCAAGTGGAACTCCGGATCGGATACTTTGAGCTTCTCTGTAAATTCCCTAAACTCAAGAAACATTACCAAAAGACATATTCTGTCTGACGCCGCTCAAATTTTTGACCCGTTAGGGCTCTTAGGCCCTGTAACAATAGTGGCGAAGATATTCATACAAAAATTGTGGCAAGAAAGATTATCGTGGGATGAATCGCTCCCAAGCGATCTACATACTGAATGGGTTAATTATAAGGAGCAATTAAGATACTTAAACTCACTCGATATACCACGCCACGCGATTTGCAGAGGGCACACACGTTTTGAATTGCATGGATTTGCCGACGCTTCCAAGCATGCATACGGTGCTTGCATTTACGCTCGTTCCATCAATTCAGAAGGCATGGTCTGCGTTAACTTATTATGTTCCAAATCAAGGGTAGCACCAATAAAAACACAATCGATTCCGCGTCTTGAGTTATGTGCTGCGCTTTTGTTATCTGAATTGATGGCCACGGTCAAAGTCGCACTAGATACTGAGATTAACAACTTGGTTTACTGGTCAGATTCAATGATTGTATTAGCATGGATTAAACTACTGCCAAATACATTACCCGTTTTTGTGGCTAACAGAATAGCCCGGATACAAGAACTTACAGATGAGCAAAGTTGGCGTCATGTTCCGAGTGAGTGTAATTCCGCGGATGCGCTATCTCGTGGCATTCTCCCGCAAAATATTTTCAAATTGTCCATATGGTGGACAGGACCGTCCTTTTTGCGAGAAACCGAGCCAAACTGGCCTAAGAATATAACAGGGCCGGGAGTCACAGAGGAAGTTAGCCTCATGACTAAGTGCGTTCCGAATGAGAAGGTGTCAAATCCCATTGTGGACCATTTAATTAATCGTTTCTCCAGCTTAAAGAAAATTTGCAGAATACTCGCGTACGTCTATCGCTTTATAGCAAATTCCAAAAAATCCAAAGCACCCATTGTTACCGGGTTCATTTCTAGTGCTGAACTCGAATCGTCATTAATGTTTTTGGTCAAATGTGTGCAGAATGAATGTTTTGGAGTTGAAATTAAACTCTTAAGGGAGAACCAGTTAGACAAAGGAAGGTTGCTAAGGCTGTCGCCATTTATTGACAACAAGGGTATGTTACGTGTAGGAGGTAGGATCGCAAATTCGAATTATTGTAATGCTAAAAAATTTCCATACCTTCTAGCAAGCAAACATGAATTAACTAGACGTATAATGCGTGAGGAACATGTGAGGTTACTGCACGCGGGCCCTCAGTTGTTATTAGCCAACATTAGACAGAAATTTTGGCCGCTTGGTGGAAGGGGGCTTGCCCGTCGTGTGGTTAACGAGTGTACTAGGTGTTTTCGGGTAAAACCCAAGGCTTCTCAGTTTAAAATGGGAAATCTGCCCGCTTCTCGATTAAAACCGAGCCATCCTTTTGATTCGGTTGGGGTTGACTACGCGGGTCCATTTTTAATAAAAAACAAGAAGGGGAGAGGTTGCAAATTGGAGAAATGTTATGTAGCTCTTTTCATATGCTTTTCTACAAAGGCGGTGCACATCGAACTTGTCTCAGATTTGTCAAAAGATGCGTTTATCGCTGCCTTAAGACGCTTTGTTAGTCGGCGTGGAAAACCGACAAATCTTTACTCCGATAATGGTACTTCATTTGTCGGCGCGTACAACGAATTGGTCAATTTAGGTCATTTCTTAAGGGAAAAGGGTGAGTCACTTGGTGAGTCTGCTTCTTCCCTTGAAATTAATTGGAAATTCATACCAGCATATTCTCCGCACATGGGTGGTTTGTGGGAAGCGGGAATAAAATCGGTGAAACATCACCTAAAAAGAGTCGTGTTAAATGCTCACCTAACCTTTGAAGAATTGTACACTCTTTTGACCCAGATAGAGGCTTTGCTCAATTCCCGACCATTGTCACCATTATCTTCCGATCCCACTGACTACACCCCTCTCACTCCAGCCCACTTCTTAATTGGAAGGCCGTATACCACAGTAGCGGATCCTTCATTGGCGCATTTATCAGATTCTCGGTTGTCAAATTGGCAACGCATCCAGTCATTGCAACAACATTACTGGAAAAGATGGAGTAAGGAGTATGTCTCGGAGCTGCAGATAAGGACTAAATGGACGAAGCCATTCCCAAATTTGGAGATTGGGTCTCTTGTATTGCTAAAGGAGGACAACTTGCCACCCGCAAAATGGAAATTAGGCAGGGTGGTGCAAACGCATCCTGGATCCGATGACACCACGCGAGTGGCCACAATCAAGACTGCTACTGGAATACTTACTAGATCCATAGCCAAATTATGTCCTTTACCCAAGGACGATGTTGACCGTAGCTCAAAGTAAATGCTACTTTCTTTATCTTATGTCATTACGTGGGGGACTGTCCTGCGGTGCCAATCGTATATGTATACTATTGTTAACAATCATATGTAATATTCATGGTGAGCATTCTCCCCATGGCGGGGGGGGATGTTGCATGATAATCAAACGGTTGATAGCCAGAACACAGCACTATCATTTTGAATTGTATTGAGTTTACTAATCTGCGCAAACTTGTAAGGGGTCACATGCCCCCACCACATCAATACAAAGCTTGATGAGTGTAAGTCGTAGGTCGCTAGTCGAGTTCAGTTGAATAAAGCAAGTACAAGAAGAATCACAAAATTCTCTTAAGTGAAACCCAGCCCAAAGTCAAACACACCGTGTGAGTTACCCTCGTCCCATATAAGTACTCACTGATCCACAAGTGAGTTACCCTCTTCCTTATAAGTACTCCCTGACCCAAAGTGAGTTACCCTAGTCCCATATAAGTACTCCCTGACCCCCAAGTGAGTTACCCTCGTCCAATATAAATACTCCCTGACCCCAAGTGAGTTACCCTCGTCCCTTATAAGTACTCCCTGACCCCAAGTGAGTTACCCTCGTCCCTTATAAGTAATCCCTGACCCCAAGTGAGTTACCCTCGTCCCATATAAGTACTCACTGATCCCCAAGTGAGTAACCCTCGCCCCATATAAGTACTCCCTGACCCCCAAGTGAGTTACCCTTGGCCCAAATAAGTACTCCCTGACCCCGCGTGAATTACCCTAGTCCCAAATAAGTACTCCCTAACCCTAAGTGAGTTACCCTAGTCCGAAATAAGTACTCCCTGACCCTAATTGAGATACCCTCGTCCCATATAAGTACTCACTGATCCCAAGTGAGTTACACTAGTCCCATATAAGTACTCCCTGACACCAAGTGAGTTACCTCGTCCCATATAAGTACTCCCTGACCCCAAGTCAGTTACCCTCTTCCCATATAAGTACTCCCTGACCCCGTGTCAGTTACCCTTGTCCCATATAAGGACTCCCTGACCCCAAGTGAGTTACCCTCGTCCCATATAAGTACTCACTGATCCCCAAGTGAGTTACCCTCGTCCTATATAAGTACTCCCTGACCCCGTGTGAGTTACCCTCGTCCCACATAACTACTCCCCGACTCTAAGTGTGTTACCCTCGTCCCATATAAGTACTCCCTGAGTCCGAGTGAGTTACCCTCGTCCCATATAAGTACACACTGATCCCCAAGTGAGTTACCCTCGTCCCATATCAGTACTCCCTGACCCCAAGTGAGTTACCCTCGTCCCATATCAGTACTCCCTGACCCCAAGTGAGTTACCCTCGTCCCATATAAGTACTCACTGATCCCCAAGTGAGTTACCCTCTTCCCATATAAGTACTCCCTGACGCTCAAGTGAGTTACCCTTGTCCCATATAAGTACTCTCTGACCCCGCGTGAATTACCCTAGTCCCAAATAAGTACTCCCTAACCCTAAGTGAGTTACCCTCGTCCCATATAAGTACTCACTGATCCCCAAGTGAGTTACCCTAGTCCCATATAAGTACTCCCTGTCACCAAGTGTGTTACCCTCGTCCCATATAAATACTCCCTGAGTCCGAGTGAGTTACCCAAGTCCCATATAAGTACTCACTGATCCCCAAGTGAGTTACCCTCGTCCCATATAAGTACTCCCTGACCCCAAGTGAGTTATCCTCGTCCCATATAAGTACACACTGATCCCCAAGTGAGTTACCCTCGTCTCATATAAGTACTGCCTTTCCCCAAGTGAGTTACCCTCGTCCCATATAAGTACTTCCTGACCCCCAAGTGAGTTACCCTTGTCCCATATAAGTACTCCCTGACCCCGTGTGAGTTACCCTCGTCCCATATAAGTACTCCCTGACCCCAAGTCAGTTACCCTCGTCCCATATAAGTACTCCCTGACCCCAAGTCAGTTACCCTCGTCCCATATAAGTACTCCCTGACCCAGTGTGAGTTACCCTCGTCTCATATAAGTACTCCCTGACCCCAAGTGAGTTACCCTCGTCCCATATAAGTACTTACTGATCCCCAAGTGAGTTACCCTCGTCCCATATAAGTACTCCCTGACCCCGTGTGAGTTACCCTCTTCCCATATAAATACTCCCTGGCCCCAAGTGAGTTACCCTCGTCCCATATAAGTACTCCCCGACTCCAAGTGTGTTACCCTCGTCCCATATAAGTACTCCCTGAATCCGAGTGAGTTACCCAAGTCCCATATAAGTACCCACTGATCCCCAAGTGAGTTACCCTCGTCCCATATCAGTACTCCCTGATCCCAAGTGAGTTACCCTCGTCCCATATAAGTACTCACTGATCCCCAAGTGAGTTACCCTCGTCCTATATAAGTACTCCCTGACCCTCAAGCGAGTTACCCTTGTCCCATATAAGTACTCCCTGACCCCGCGTGAATTACCCTAGTCCCAAATAAGTACTCCCTAACCCTAAGTGAGTTACCCTCGTCCCAAATAAGTACTCACTGATCCCCAAGTGAGTTACCCTAGTACCATATAAGTACTCCCTGACACCAAGTGTGTAACCCTCGTCCCATATAAGTACTCCCTGAGTCCGAGTGATTTACCCAAGTCCCATATAAGTACTCCCTGACCCCAAGTCAGTTACCCTCGTCCCATATAAGTACTCCCTGACCCAGTGTGAGTTACCCTCGTCTCATATAAGTACTCCCTGACCCCAAGTGAGTTACCCTCGTCCCATATAAGTACTTACTGATCCCCAAGTGAGTTACCCTCGTCCCATATAAGTACTCCCTGACCCCGTGTGAGTTACCCTCTTCCCATATAAATACTCCCTGGCCCCAAGTGTGTTACCCTCGTCCCATATAAGTACTCTCCGTCTCCAAGTGTGTTACCCTCGTCCCATATAAGTACTCCCTGAATCCGAGTGAGTTACCCAAGTCCCATATAAGTACACACTGATCCCCAAGTGAGTTACCCTCGTCCCATATCAGTACTCCCTGATCCCAAGTGAGTTACCCTCGTCCCATATAAGTACTCACTGATCCCCAATTGAGTTACCCTCGTCCTATATAAGTACTCCCTGACCCTCAAGTGAGTTACCCTTGTCCCATATAAGTACTCCCTGACCCCGCGTGAATTACCCTAGTCCCAAATAAGTACTCCCTAACCCTAAGTGAGTTACCCTCGTCCCATATAAGTACTCACTGATCCCCAAGTGAGTTACCCTAGTACCATATAAGTACTCCCTGACACCAAGTGTGTAACCCTCGTCCCATATAAGTACTCCCTGAGTCCGAGTGAGTTACCCAAGTCCCATATAAGTACTCACTGATCCCCAAGTGAGTTACCCTCATCCCATATAAGTACTCCCTGACCCCAAGTGTGTTACCCTCGTCCCATATAAGTACACACTGATCCCCAAGTGAGTTACCCTCGTCTCATATAAGTACTGCCTTTCCCCAAGTGAGTTACCCTCGTCCCAAATAAGTACTTCCTGACCCCCAAGTGAGTTACCCTTGTCCCATATAAGTACTCCCTGACACCGCATGAATTACCTTAGACCCAAATATGTATTCCCTGACCCTAAGTGAGTTACCCTCGTCCCATATAAGTACTCACTGATCCCCAAGTGAGTTACCCTCGTCCCATATAAGTACTCCCTGACCCAGTGTGAGTTACCCTCGTCCCATATAAGTACTCCCTGACCCCAAGTGAGTTACCCTCGTCCCATATAAGTACTCACTGATCCCCAAGTGAGTTACCTTCGTCCCATATAAGTACTCCCTGACCCCGTGTGAGTTACCCTCGTCCCATATAAGTACTCCCTGAGTCCGAGTGAGTTACCCTCGTCCCATATAAGTACTCCCCGCCTCCAAGTGTGTTACCCTCGTCCCATATAAGTACTCCCTGACCCCAAGTCAGTTACCCTCGTCCCATATAAGTAGTCCCTGACCCCAAGTCAGTTACCCTCGTCCCATATAAGTACTCACTGATCCCCAAGTGAGTTACACTAGTCCCATATAAGTACTCCCTGACCCTCAAGTGAGTTACCCTTGTCCCATATAAGTACTCCCTGACCCCGCGTGAATTACCCTAGTCCCAAATAAGTACTCCCTAACCCTAAGTGAGTTACCCTTGTCCCATATAAGTACTCACTGATCCCCAAGTGAGTTACCCTAGTCCCATATAAGTACTCCCTGACACCAAGTGTGTTACCCTCGTCCCATATAAATACTCCCTGAGTCCGAGTGAGTTACCCAAGTCCCATATAAGTACTCACTGATCCCCAAGTGAGTTACCCTCGTCCCATATAAGTACTCCCTGACCCCCAAGTGAGTTACCCTAGTCCCATATAAGTACTCCCTGACACCGCGTGAATTACCCTTGTCCGAAATAAGTACTCCCTGACCCCAAGTGAATTACCCTCGTCCCATATAAGTACTCACTGATCCCCATATGAGTTACCCTCATCCCATATAAGTACTCCCCGACCCCAAGTGAGTTACCCTCGTCCCATATAAGTACTCTCTGACCCCAAGTAAGTTACCCTCGTCCCATATAAGTACTCACTGATCCCCATGTGAGTTACCCTCGTCCCATATAAGTACTCCCTGACCCCGTGTGAGTTACCCTCGTCCATTATAAGTACTCCCTGACCCCCAAGTAAGTTACCCTCGTCCCATATAAGTACTCACTGATCCCCAATTGAGTTACCCTCGTCCTATATAAGTACTCCCTGACCCTCAAGTGAGTTACCCTTGTCCCATATAAGTACTCCCTGACCCCGCGTGAATTACCCTAGTCCCAAATAAGTACTCCCTAACCCTAAGTGAGTTACCCTCGTCCCATATAAGTACTCACTGTTCCCCAAGTGAGTTACCCTCGTCCCATATCAGTACTCCCTGACCCCAAGTGAGTTACCCTCGTCCCATATCAGTACTCCCTGACCCCAAGTGAGTTACCCTCGTCCCATATAAGTACTCACTGATCCCCAAGTGAGTTACCCTCTTCCCATATAAGTACTCCCTGACGCTCAAGTGAGTTACCCTTGTCCCATATAAGTACTCTCTGACCCCGCGTGAATTACCCTAGTCCCAAATAAGTACTCCCTAACCCTAAGTGAGTTACCCTCGTCCCATATAAGTACTCACTGATCCCCAAGTGAGTTACCCTAGTCCCATATAAGTACTCCCTGTCACCAAGTGTGTTACCCTCGTCCCATATAAATACTCCCTGAGTCCGAGTGAGTTACCCAAGTCCCATATAAGTACTCACTGATCCCCAAGTGAGTTACCCTCGTCCCATATAAGTACTCCCTGACCCCAAGTGAGTTATCCTCGTCCCATATAAGTACACACTGATCCCCAAGTGAGTTACCCTCGTCTCATATAAGTACTGCCTTTCCCCAAGTGAGTTACCCTCGTCCCATATAAGTACTTCCTGACCCCCAAGTGAGTTACCCTTGTCCCATATAAGTACTCCCTGACCCCGTGTGAGTTACCCTCGTCCCATATAAGTACTCCCTGACCCCAAGTCAGTTACCCTCGTCCCATATAAGTACTCCCTGCCCCAAGTCAGTTACCCTCGTCCCATATAAGTACTCCCTGACCCAGTGTGAGTTACCCTCGTCTCATATAAGTACTCCCTGACCCCAAGTGAGTTACCCTCGTCCCATATAAGTACTTACTGATCCCCAAGTGAGTTACCCTCGTCCCATATAAGTACTCCCTGACCCCGTGTGAGTTACCCTCTTCCCATATAAATACTCCCTGGCCCCAAGTGAGTTACCCTCGTCCCATATATGTACTCCCCGACTCCAAGTGTGTTACCCTCGTCCCATATAAGTACTCCCTGAATCCGAGTGAGTTACCCAAGTCCCATATAAGTACACACTGATCCCCAAGTGAGTTACCCTCGTCCCATATCAGTACTCCCTGATCCCAAGTGAGTTACCCTCGTCCCATATAAGTACTCACTGATCCCCAATTGAGTTACCCTCGTCCTATATAAGTACTCCCTGACCCTCAAGTGAGTTACCCTTGTCCCATATAAGTACTCCCTGACCCCGCGTGAATTACCCTAGTCCCAAATAAGTACTCCCTAACCCTAAGTGAGTTACCCTCGTCCCATATAAGTACTCACTGATCCCCAAGTGAGTTACCCTAGTACCATATAAGTACTCCCTGACACCAAGTGTGTAACCCTCGTCCCATATAAGTACTCCCTGAGTCCGAGTGAGTTACCCAAGTCCCATATAAGTACTCACTGATCCCCAAGTGAGTTACCCTCATCCCATATAAGTACTCCCTGACCCCAAGTGTGTTACCCTCGTCCCATATAAGTACACACTGATCCCCAAGTGAGTTACCCTCGTCTCATATAAGTACTGCCTTTCCCCAAGTGAGTTACCCTCGTCCCAAATAAGTACTTCCTGACCCCCAAGTGAGTTACCCTTGTCCCATATAAGTACTCCCTGACACCGCATGAATTACCTTAGACCCAAATATGTATTCCCTGACCCTAAGTGAGTTACCCTCGTCCCATATAAGTACTCACTGATCCCCAAGTGAGTTACCCTCGTCCCATATAAGTACTCCCTGACCCAGTGTGAGTTACCCTCGTCCCATATAAGTACTCCCTGACCCCAAGTGAGTTACCCTCGTCCCATATAAGTACTCACTGATCCCCAAGTGAGTTACCTTCGTCCCATATAAGTACTCCCTGACCCCGTGTGAGTTACCCTCGTCCCATATAAGTACTCCCTGAGTCCGAGTGAGTTACCCTCGTCCCATATAAGTACTCCCCGCCTCCAAGTGTGTTACCCTCGTCCCATATAAGTACTCCCTGACCCCAAGTCAGTTACCCTCGTCCCATATAAGTAGTCCCTGACCCCAAGTCAGTTACCCTCGTCCCATATAAGTACTCACTGATCCCCAAGTGAGTTACACTAGTCCCATATAAGTACTCCCTGACCCTCAAGTGAGTTACCCTTGTCCCATATAAGTACTCCCTGACCCCGCGTGAATTACCCTAGTCCCAAATAAGTACTCCCTAACCCTAAGTGAGTTACCCTTGTCCCATATAAGTACTCACTGATCCCCAAGTGAGTTACCCTAGTCCCATATAAGTACTCCCTGACACCAAGTGTGTTACCCTCGTCCCATATAAATACTCCCTGAGTCCGAGTGAGTTACCCAAGTCCCATATAAGTACTCACTGATCCCCAAGTGAGTTACCCTCGTCCCATATAAGTACTCCCTGACCCCCAAGTGAGTTACCCTAGTCCCATATAAGTACTCCCTGACACCGCGTGAATTACCCTTGTCCGAAATAAGTACTCCCTGACCCCAAGTGAATTACCCTCGTCCCATATAAGTACTCACTGATCCCCATATGAGTTACCCTCATCCCATATAAGTACTCCCCGACCCCAAGTGAGTTACCCTCGTCCCATATAAGTACTCTCTGACCCCAAGTAAGTTACCCTCGTCCCATATAAGTACTCACTGATCCCCATGTGAGTTACCCTCGTCCCATATAAGTACTCCCTGACCCCGTGTGAGTTACCCTCGTCCATTATAAGTACTCCCTGACCCCCAAGTAAGTTACCCTCGTCCCATATAAGTACTCACTGATCCCCAATTGAGTTACCCTCGTCCTATATAAGTACTCCCTGACCCTCAAGTGAGTTACCCTTGTCCCATATAAGTACTCCCTGACCCCGCGTGAATTACCCTAGTCCCAAATAAGTACTCCCTAACCCTAAGTGAGTTACCCTCGTCCCATATAAGTACTCACTGTTCCCCAAGTGAGTTACCCTCGTCCCATATCAGTACTCCCTGACCCCAAGTGAGTTACCCTCGTCCCATATCAGTACTCCCTGACCCCAAGTGAGTTACCCTCGTCCCATATAAGTACTCACTGATCCCCAAGTGAGTTACCCTCTTCCCATATAAGTACTCCCTGACGCTCAAGTGAGTTACCCTTGTCCCATATAAGTACTCTCTGACCCCGCGTGAATTACCCTAGTCCCAAATAAGTACTCCCTAACCCTAAGTGAGTTACCCTCGTCCCATATAAGTACTCACTGATCCCCAAGTGAGTTACCCTAGTCCCATATAAGTACTCCCTGTCACCAAGTGTGTTACCCTCGTCCCATATAAATACTCCCTGAGTCCGAGTGAGTTACCCAAGTCCCATATAAGTACTCACTGATCCCCAAGTGAGTTACCCTCGTCCCATATAAGTACTCCCTGACCCCAAGTGAGTTATCCTCGTCCCATATAAGTACACACTGATCCCCAAGTGAGTTACCCTCGTCTCATATAAGTACTGCCTTTCCCCAAGTGAGTTACCCTCGTCCCATATAAGTACTTCCTGACCCCCAAGTGAGTTACCCTTGTCCCATATAAGTACTCCCTGACCCCGTGTGAGTTACCCTCGTCCCATATAAGTACTCCCTGACCCCAAGTCAGTTACCCTCGTCCCATATAAGTACTCCCTGCCCCAAGTCAGTTACCCTCGTCCCATATAAGTACTCCCTGACCCAGTGTGAGTTACCCTCGTCTCATATAAGTACTCCCTGACCCCAAGTGAGTTACCCTCGTCCCATATAAGTACTTACTGATCCCCAAGTGAGTTACCCTCGTCCCATATAAGTACTCCCTGACCCCGTGTGAGTTACCCTCTTCCCATATAAATACTCCCTGGCCCCAAGTGAGTTACCCTCGTCCCATATAAGTACTCCCCGACTCCAAGTGTGTTACCCTCGTCCCATATAAGTACTCCCTGAATCCGAGTGAGTTACCCTCGTCCCATATAAGTACCCACTGATCCCCAAGTGAGTTACCCTCGTCCCATATAAGTACTCACTGATCCCCAAGTGAGTTACCCTAGTCCCATATAAGTACTCCCTGTCACCAAGTGTGTTACCCTCGTCCCATATAAATACTCCCTGAGTCCGAGTGAGTTACCCAAGTCCCATATAAGTACTCACTGATCCCCAAGTGAGTTACCCTCGTCCCATATAAGTACTCCCTGACCCCAAGTGAGTTATCCTCGTCCCATATAAGTACACACTGATCCCCAAGTGAGTTACCCTCGTCTCATATAAGTACTGCCTTTCCCCAAGTGATTTACCCTTGTCCCATATAAATACTTCCTGACCCCCAAGTGAGTTACCCTTGTCCCATATAAGTACTCCCTGACCCCGTGTGAGTTACCCTCGTCCCATATAAGTACTCCCTGACCCCAAGTCAGTTACCCTCGTCCCATATAAGTACTCCCTGACCCCAAGTCAGTTACCCTCGTCCCATAGAAGTACTCCCTGACCCAGTGTGAGTTACCCTCGTCTCATATAAGTACTCCCTGACCCCAAGTGAGTTACCCTCGTCCCATATAAGTACTTACTGATCCCCAAGTGAGTTACCCTCGTCCCATATAAGTACTCCCTGACCCCGTGTGAGTTACCCTCTTCCCATATAAATACTCCCTGGCCCCAAGTGAGTTACCCTCGTCCCATATAAGTACTCCCCGACTCCAAGTGTGTTACCCTCGTCCCATATAAGTACTCCCTGAATCCGAGTGAGTTACCCAAGTCCCATATAAGTACCCACTGATCCCCAAGTGAGTTACCCTCGTCCCATATCAGTACTCCCTGATCCCAAGTGAGTTACCCTTGTCCCATATAAGTACTCACTGATCCCCAAGTGAGTTACCCTCGTCCTATATAAGTACTCCCTGACCCTCAAGCGAGTTACCCTTGTCCCATATAAGTACTCCCTGACCCCGCGTGAATTACCCTAGTCCCAAATAAGTACTCCCTAACCCTAAGTGAGTTACCCTCGTCCCATATAAGTACTCACTGATCCCCAAGTGAGTTACCCTAGTACCATATAAGTACTCCCTGACACCAAGTGTGTAACCCTCGTCCCATATAAGTACTCCTTGAGTCAGAGTGATTTACCCAAGTCCCATATAAGTACTCCCTGACCCCAAGTCAGTTACCCTCGTCCCATATAAGTACTCCCTGACCCAGTGTGAGTTACCCTCGTCTCATATAAGTACTCCCTGACCCCAAGTGAGTTACCCTCGTCCCATATAAGTACTTACTGATCCCCAAGTGAGTTACCCTCGTCCCATATAAGTACTCCCTGACCCCGTGTGAGTTACCATCTTCCCATATAAATACTCCCTGGCCCTAAGTGTGTTACCCTCGTCCCATATAAGTACTCCCTGACACCAAGTGTGTAACCCTCGTCCCATATAAGTACTCCCTGAGTCCGAGTGATTTACCCAAGTCCCATATAAGTACTCCCTGACCCCAAGTCAGTTACCCTCGTCCCATATAAGTACTCCCTGACCCAGTGTGAGTTACCCTCGTCTCATATAAGTACTCCCTGACCCCAAGTGAGTTACCCTCGTCCCATATAAGTACTTACTGATCCCCAAGTGAGTTACCCTCGTCCCATATAAGTACTCCCTGACCCCGTGTGAGTTACCATCTTCCCATATAAATACTCCCTGGCCCTAAGTGTGTTACCCTCGTCCCATATAAGTACTCCCTGACACCAAGTGTGTAACCCTCGTCCCATATAAGTACTCCCTGAGTCCGAGTGATTTACCCAAGTCCCATATAAGTACTCCCTGACCCCAAGTCAGTTACCCTCGTCCCATATAAGTACTCCCTGACCCAGTGTGAGTTACCCTCGTCTCATATAAGTACTCCCTGACCCCAAGTGAGTTACCCTCGTCCCATATAAGTACTTACTGATCCCCAAGTGAGTTACCCTCGTCCCATATAAGTACTCCCTGACCCCGTGTGAGTTACCCTCGTCCCATATAAGTACTCACTGATCCCCAAGTGAGTTACCCTAGTACCATATAAGTACTCCCTGACACCAAGTGTGTAACCCTCGTCCCATATAAGTACTCCCTGAGTCCGAGTGAATTACCCTAGTCCCAAATAAGTACTCCCTAACCCTAAGTGAGTTACCCTCGTCCCATATAAGTACTCACTGATCCCCAAGTGAGTTACCCTAGTACCATATAAGTACTCCCTGACACCAAGTGTGTAACCTCGTCCCATATAAGTACTCCCTGAGTCCGAGTGAGTTACCCAAGTCCCATATAAGTACTCACTGATCCCCAAGTGAGTTACCCTCATCCCATATAAGTACTCCCTGACCCCAAGTGTGTTACCCTCGTCCCATATAAGTACACACTGATCCCCAAGTGAGTTACCCTCGTCTCATATAAGTACTGCCTTTCCCCAAGTGAGTTACCCTCGTCCCAAATAAGTACTCCCTGACCCCAAGTGAGTTACCCTCGTCCTATATAAGTACTCACTGATCCCCAAGTGAGTTACCTTCGTCCCATATAAGTACTCCCTGACCCCGTGTGAGTTACCCTCGTCCCATATAAGTACTCCCTGAGTCCGAGTGAGTTACCCTCGTCCCATATAAGTACTCCCCGCCTCCAAGTGTGTTACCCTCGTCCCATATAAGTACTCCCTGACCCCAAGTCAGTTACCCTCGTCCCATATAAGTAGTCCCTGACCCCAAGTCAGTTACCCTCGTCCCATATAAGTACTCACTGATCCCCAAGTGAGTTACACTAGTCCCATATAAGTACTCCCTGACCCTCAAGTGAGTTACCCTTGTCCCATATAAGTACTCCCTGACCCCGCGTGAATTACCCTAGTCCCAAATAAGTACTCCCTAACCCTAAGTGAGTTACCCTCGTCCCATATAAGTACTCACTGATCCCCAAGTGAGTTACCCTAGTCCCATATAAGTACTCCCTGACACCAAGTGTGTTACCCTCGTCCCATATAAATACTCCCTGAGTCCGAGTGAGTTACCCAAGTCCCATATAAGTACTCACTGATCCCCAAGTGAGTTACCCTCGTCCCATATAAGTACTCCCTGACCCCCAAGTGAGTTACCCTAGTCCCATATAAGTACTCCCTGACACCAAGTGTGTTACCCTCGTCCCATATAAGTACTCCCTGACCCCGTGTGAGTTACCCTCGTCCCATATAAGTACTCACTGATCCCCATATGAGTTACCCTCATCCCATATAAGTACTCCCCGACCCCAAGTGAGTTACCCTCGTCCCATATAAGTACTCTCTGACCCCAAGTAAGTTACCCTCGTCCCATATAAGTACTCACTGATCCCCATGTGAGTTACCCTCGTCTCATATAAGTACTGCCTTTTCCCAAGTGAGTTACCCTCGTCCCATATAAGTACTTCCTGACCCCCAAGTGAGTTATCCTTGTCCCATATAAGTACTGTCTGACACCGCGTGAATTACCCTTGTCCGAAATAAGTACTCCCTGACCCCAAGTGAATTACCCTCGTCCCATATAAGTACTCACTGATCCCCATATGAGTTACCCTCATCCCATATAAGTACTCCCCGACCCCAAGTGAGTTACCCTCGTCCCATATAAGTACTCTCTGACCCCAAGTAAGTTACCCTCGTCCCATATAAGTACTCACTGATCCCCATGTGAGTTACCCTCGTCCCATATAAGTACTACCTGACCCCGTGTGAGTTACCCTCGTCCATTATAAGTACTCCCTGACCCCCAAGTAAGTTACCCTCGTCCCATATAAGTACTCACTGATCCCCAATTGAGTTACCCTCGTCCTATATAAGTACTCCCTGACCCTCAAGTGAGTTACCCTTGTCCCATATAAGTACTCCCTGACCCCGCGTGAATTACCCTAGTCCCAAATAAGTACTCCCTAACCCTAAGTGAGTTACCCTCGTCCCATATAAGTACTCACTGTTCCCCAAGTGAGTTACCCTCGTCCCATATCAGTACTCCCTGACCCCAAGTGAGTTACCCTCGTCCCATATCAGTACTCCCTGACCCCAAGTGAGTTACCCTCGTCCCATATAAGTACTCACTGATCCCCAAGTGAGTTACTCTCTTCCCATATAAGTACTCCCTGACGCTCAAGTGAGTTACCCTTGTCCCATATAAGTACTCTCTGACCCCGCTTGAATTACCCTAGTCCCAAATAAGTACTCCCTAACCCTAAGTGAGTTACCCTCGTCCCATATAAGTACTCACTGATCCCCAAGTGAGTTACCCTAGTCCCATATAAGTACTCCCTGTCACCAAGTGTGTTACCCTCGTCCCATATAAATACTCCCTGAGTCCGAGTGAGTTACCCAAGTCCCATATAAGTACTCACTGATCCCCAAGTGAGTTACCCTCGTCCCATATAAGTACTCCCTGACCCCAAGTGAGTTATCCTCGTCCCATATAAGTACACACTGATCCCCAAGTGAGTTACCCTCGTCTCATATAAGTACTGCCTTTCCCCAAGTGAGTTACCCTCGTCCCATATAAGTACTTCCTGACCCCCAAGTGAGTTACCCTTGTCCCATATAAGTACTCCCTGACCCCGTGTGAGTTACCCTCGTCCCATATAAGTACTCCCTGGCCCCAAGTCAGTTACCCTCGTCCCATATAAGTACTCCCTGACCCCAAGTCAGTTACCCTCGTCCCATATAAGTACTCCCTGACCCAGTGTGAGTTACCCTCGTCTCATATAAGTACTCCCTGACCCCAAGTGAGTTACCCTCGTCCCATATAAGTACTTACTGATCCCCAAGTGAGTTACCCTCGTCCCATATAAGTACTCCCTGACCCCGTGTGAGTTACCATCTTCCCATATAAATACTCCCTGGCCCTAAGTGTGTTACCCTCGTCCCATATAAGTACTCCCCGTCTCCAAGTGTGTTACCCTCGTCCCATATAAGTACTCCCTGAATCCGAGTGAGTTACCCAAGTCCCATATAAGTACACACTGATCCCCAAGTGAGTTACCCTCGTCCCATATCAGTACTCCCTGATCCCAAGTGAGTTACCCTCGTCCCATATAAGTACTCACTGATCCCCAATTGAGTTACCCTCGTCCTATATAAGTACTCCCTGACCCTCAAGTGAGTTACCCTTGTCCCATATAAGTACTCCCTGACCCCGCGTGAATTACCCTAGTCCCAAATAAGTACTCCCTAACCCTAAGTGAGTTACCCTCGTCCCATATAAGTACTCACTGTTCCCCAAGTGAGTTACCCTCGTCCCATATCAGTACTCCCTGACCCCAAGTGAGTTACCCTCGTCCCATATCAGTACTCCCTGACCCCAAGTGAGTTACCCTCGTCCCATATAAGTACTCACTGATCCCCAAGTGAGTTACCCTCTTCCCATATAAGTACTCCCTGACGCTCAAGTGAGTTACCCTTGTCCCATATAAGTACTCTCTGACCCCGCGTGAATTACCCTAGTCCCAAATAAGTACTCCCTAACCCTAAGTGAGTTACCCTCGTCCCATATAAGTACTCACTGATCCCCAAGTGAGTTACCCTAGTCCCATATAAGTACTCCCTGTCACCAAGTGTGTTACCCTCGTCCCATATAAATACTCCCTGAGTCCGAGTGAGTTACCCAAGTCCCATATAAGTACTCACTGATCCCCAAGTGAGTTACCCTCGTCCCATATAAGTACTCCCTGACCCCAAGTGAGTTATCCTCGTCCCATATAAGTACACACTGATCCCCAAGTGAGTTACCCTCGTCTCATATAAGTACTGCCTTTCCCCAAGTGATTTACCCTCGTCCCATATAAATACTTCCTGACCCCCAAGTGAGTTACCCTTGTCCCATATAAGTACTCCCTGACCCCGTGTGAGTTACCCTCGTCCCATATAAGTACTCCCTGACCCCAAGTCAGTTACCCTCGTCCCATATAAGTACTCCCTGACCCCAAGTCAGTTACCCTCGTCCCATAGAAGTACTCCCTGACCCAGTGTGAGTTACCCTCGTCTCATATAAGTACTCCCTGACCCCAAGTGAGTTACCCTCTTCCCATATAAGTACTCCCTGACGCTCAAGTGAGTTACCCTTGTCCCATATAAGTACTCTCTGACCCCGCGTGAATTACCCTAGTCCCAAATAAGTACTCCCTAACCCTAAGTGAGTTACCCTCGTCCCATATAAGTACTCACTGATCCCCAAGTGAGTTACCCTAGTCCCATATAAGTACTCCCTGTCACCAAGTGTGTTACCCTCGTCCCATATAAATACTCCCTGAGTCCGAGTGAGTTACCCAAGTCCCATATAAGTACTCACTGATCCCCAAGTGAGTTACCCTCGTCCCATATAAGTACTCCCTGACCCCAAGTGAGTTATCCTCGTCCCATATAAGTACACACTGATCCCCAAGTGAGTTACCCTCGTCTCATATAAGTACTGCCTTTCCCCAAGTGATTTACCCTCGTCCCATATAAATACTTCCTGACCCCCAAGTGAGTTACCCTTGTCCCATATAAGTACTCCCTGACCCCGTGTGAGTTACCCTCCTCCCATATAAGTACTCCCTGACCCCAAGTCAGTTACCCTCGTCCCATATAAGTACTCCCTGACCCCAAGTCAGTTACCCTCGTCCCATAGAAGTACTCCCTGACCCAGTGTGAGTTACCCTCGTCTCATATAAGTACTCCCTGACCCCAAGTGAGTTACCCTCGTCCCATATAAGTACTTACTGATCCCCAAGTGAGTTACCCTCGTCCCATATAAGTACTCCCTGACCCCGTGTGAGTTACCCTCTTCCCATATAAATACTCCCTGGCCCCAAGTGAGTTACCCTCGTCCCATATAAGTACTCCCCGACTCCAAGTGTGTTACCCTCGTCCCATATAAGTACTCCCTGAATCCGAGTGAGTTACCCAAGTCCCATATAAGTACCCACTGATCCCCAAGTGAGTTACCCTCGTCCCATATCAGTACTCCCTGATCCCAAGTGAGTTACCCTCGTCCCATATAAGTACTCACTGATCCCCAAGTGAGTTACCCTCGTCCTATATAAGTACTCCCTGACCCTCAAGCGAGTTACCCTTGTCCCATATAAGTACTCCCTGACCCCGCGTGAATTACCCTAGTCCCAAATAAGTACTCCCTAACCCTAAGTGAGTTACCCTCGTCCCAAATAAGTACTCACTGATCCCCAAGTGAGTTACCCTAGTACCATATAAGTACTCCCTGACACCAAGTGTGTAACCCTCGTCCCATATAAGTACTCCCTGAGTCCGAGTGATTTACCCAAGTCCCATATAAGTACTCCCTGACCCCAAGTCAGTTACCCTCGTCCCATATAAGTACTCCCTGACCCAGTGTGAGTTACCCTCGTCTCATATAAGTACTCCCTGACCCCAAGTGAGTTACCCTCGTCCCATATAAGTACTTACTGATCCCCAAGTGAGTTACCCTCGTCCCATATAAGTACTCCCTCACCCCGTGTGAGTTACCCTCTTCCCATATAAATACTCCCTGGCCCCAAGTGTGTTACCCTCGTCCCATATAAGTACTCCCCGTCTCCAAGTGTGTTACCCTCGTCCCATATAAGTACTCCCTGAATCCGAGTGAGTTACCCAAGTCCCATATAAGTACACACTGATCCCCAAGTGAGTTACCCTCGTCCCATATAAGTACTCCCTGACCCCGTGTGAGTTACCCTCTTCCCATATAAATACTCCCTGGCCCCAAGTGTGTTACCCTCGTCCCATATAAGTACTCCCCGTCTCCAAGTGTGTTACCCTCGTCCTATATAAGTACTCCCTGACCCTCAAGTGAGTTACCCTTGTCCCATATAAGTACTCCCTGACCCCGCGTGAATTACCCTAGTCCCAAATAAGTACTCCCTAACCCTAAGTGAGTTACCCTCGTCCCATATAAGTACTCACTGATCCCCAAGTGAGTTACCCTAGTACCATATAAGTACTCCCTGACACCAAGTGTGTAACCCTCGTCCCATATAAGTACTCCCTGAGTCCGAGTGAGTTACCCAAGTCCCATATAAGTACTCACTGATCCCCAAGTGAGTTACCCTCATCCCATATAAGTACTCCCTGACCCCAAGTGTGTTACTCTCGTCCCATATAAGTACACACTGATCCCCAAGTGAGTTACCCTCGTCTCATATAAGTACTGCCTTTCCCCAAGTGAGTTACCCTCGTCCCAAATAAGTACTTCCTGACCCCCAAGTGAGTTACCCTTGTCCCATATAAGTACTCCCTGACCCAGTGTGAGTTACCCTGGTCCCATATAAGTACTTCCTGACCCCCAAGTGAGTTACCCTCAACCCATATAAGTATTCACTGGTCCCCAAGTGAGTTACCCTCGTCCCATATAAGTACTCCCTGACCCCGAGTGAATTACCCTAGTCCTAAATAAGTACTCCCTGACCCTAAGTGAGATACCCTCGTCCCATATAAGTACTCACTGATCCCCAAGTGAGTTACACTATTCCCATATAAGTATTCCCTGACACCAAGTGAGTTACCTCGTCCCATATAAGTACTCCCTGACCCCAAGTCAGTTACCCTCGTTCCATATAAGTACTCCCTGACCCCGTGTGAGTTACCCTCGTCCCATATAAGTACTCCCTGACCCCAAGTCAGTTACCCTCGTCCCATATAAGTACTCCCTGACCCCAAGTCAGTTACCCTCGTCCCATATCAGTACTCCCTGACCCAGTGTCAGTTACCCTCGTCCCATATAAGTACTCCCTGACCCCAAGTGATTTACCCTCGTCCCATATAAGTACTCACTGATCCCCAAGTGAGTTACCCTCGTCGCATATAAATACTCCCTGACCCCAAGTGAGTTACCCTCGTCCCATATAAGTACTCACTGATCCCCAAGTGAGTTACCCTCGTCCCATATAAGTACTGCCTGTCCCCAAGTGAGTTACCCTCGTCCCATATAAGTGCTCCCTGACCCCCAAGTGAGTTACCCTCGTCCCATATAAGTATTCACTGGTCCCCAAGTGAGTTACCCTCGTCCCATATAAGTACTCCCTGTCCCCGTGTGAATTACCCAAGTCCGAAATAAGTACTCCCTGACCCTAATTGAGATACCCTCGTCCCATATAAGTACTCACTGATCCCCAAGTGAGTTACACTAGTCCCATATAAGTACTCCCTGACACCAAGTGAGTTACCTCGTCCCATATAAGTACTCCCTGACCCCGCGTGAATTACCCTAGTCCCAAATAAGTACTCCCTAACCCTAAGTGAGTTACCCTCGTCCCATATAAGTACTCACTGATCCCCAAGTGAGTTACCCTAGTCCCATATAAGTACTCCCTGACACCAAGTGTGTTACCCTCGTCCCAAATAAATACTCCCTGAGTCCGAGTGAGTTACCCAAGTCCCATATAAGTACTCACTGATCCCCAAGTGAGTTACCCTCGTCCCATATAAGTACTCCCTGACCCCCAAGTGAGTTACCCTAGTCCCATATAAGTACTCCCTGACACCAAGTGTGTTACCCTCGTCCCATATAAGTACTCCCTGACCCCGTGTGAGTTACCCTCGTCCCATATAAGTACTCACTGATCCCCATATGAGTTACCCTCATCCCATATAAGTACTCCCCGACCCCAAGTGAGTTACCCTCGTCCCATATAAGTACTCCCTGACCCCAAGTGAGTTACCCTCGTCCCATATAAGTACTCACTGATCCCCAAGTGAGTTACCTTCGTCCCATATAAGTACTCCCTGACCCCCTGTGAGTTACCCTCGTCCCATATAAGTACTCCCCGCCTCCAAGTGTTGTACCCTCGTCCCATATAAGTACTCCCTGAGTCCGAGTGAGTTACCCTCGTCCCATATAAGTACTCCCCGCCTCCAAGTGTGTTACCCTCGTCCCATATAAGTACTCCCTGACCCCGTGTGAGTTACCCTCTTCCCATATAAGTACTCTCTGACCCCAAGTCAGTTACCCTCGTCCCATATAAGTAGTCCCTGACCCCAAGTCAGTTACCCTCGTCCCATATAAGTACTCACTGATCCCCAAGTGAGTTAAACTAGTCCCATATAAGTACTCCCTGACCCTCAAGTGAGTTACCCTTGTCCCATATAAGTACTCCCTGACCCCGCGTGAATTACCCTAGTCCCAAATAAGTACTCCCTAACCCTAAGTGAGTTACCCTCGTCCCATATAAGTACTCACTGATCCCCAAGTGAGTTACCCTAGTCCCATATAAGTACTCCCTGACACCAAGTGTGTTACCCTCGTCCCATATAAATACTCCCTGAGTCCGAGTGAGTTACCCAAGTCCCATATAAGTACTCACTGATCCCCAAGTGAGTTACCCTAGTCCCATATAAGTACTCCCTGACACCAAGTGTGTTACCCTCGTCCCATATAAATACTCCCTGAGTCCGAGTGAGTTACCCAAGTCCCATATAAGTACTCCCTGACCCCGTGTGAGTTACCCTCGTCCCATATAAGTACACACTGATCCCCAAGTGAGTTACCCTCGTCTCATATATGTACTGCATTTCCCCAAGTGAGTTACCCTCGTCCCATATAAGTACTTCCTGACCCCCAAGTGAGTTATCCTTGTCCCATATAAGTACTGTCTGACACCGCGTGAATTACCCTTGTCCCAAATAAGTACTCCCTGACCCCAAGTGAATTACCCTCGTCCCATATAAGTACTCACTGATCCCCATATGAGTTACCCTCATCCCATATAAGTACTCCCCGACCCCAAGTGAGTTACCCTCGTCCCATATAAGTACTCTCTGACCCCAAGTGAGTTACCCTCGTCCCATATAAGTACTCACTGATCCCCATGTGAGTTACCCTCGTCCCATATAAGTACTCCCTGACCCCGTGTGAGTTACCCTCGTCCATTATAAGTACTCCCTGACCCCCAAGTGAGTTACCCTCAACCCATATAAGTATTCACTGGTCCCCAAGTGAGTTACCCTCGTCCCATATAAGTACTCCCTGACCCCGTGTGAATTACCCTAGTCCTAAATAAGTACTCCCTGACCCTAAGTGAGATACCCTCGTCCCATATAAGTACTCACTGATCCCCAAGTGAGTTACACTAGTCCCATATAAGTACTCACTGATCCCCAAGTGAGTTACACTAGTCCCATATAAGTACTCCCTGACACCAAGTGAGTTACCTCGTCCCATATAAGTACTCCCTGACCCCAAGTCAGTTACCCTCTTCCCATATAAGTACTCCCTGACCCCGTGTGAGTTACCCTCGTCCCATATAAGTACTCCCTGACCCCTAGTCAGTTACCCTCGTCCCATATAAGTACTCCCTGACCCCAAGTCAGTTACCCTCGTCCCATATCAGTACTCCCTGACCCAGTGTCAGTTACCCTCGTCCCATATAAGTACTCCCTGACCCCAAGTGATTTACCCTCGTCCCATATAAGTACTCACTGATCCCCAAGTGAGTTACCCTCGTCCCATATAAATACTCCCTGACCCCAAGTGAGTTACCCTCGTCCCATATAAGTACTCACTGATCCCCAAGTGAGTTACCCTCGTCCCATATAAGTACTGCCTGTCCCCAAGTGAGTTACCCTCGTCCCATATAAGTGCTCCCTGACCCCCAAGTGAGTTACCCTCGTCCCATATAAGTACACACTGATCCCCAAGTGAGTTACCCTCGTCTCATATATGTACTGCCTTTCCCCAAGTGAGTTACCCTCGTCCCATATAAGTACTTCCTGACCCCCAAGTGAGTTATCCTTGTCCCATATAAGTACTGTCTGACACCGCGTGAATTACCCTTGTCCCAAATAAGTACTCCCTGACCCCAAGTGAATTACCCTCGTCCCATATAAGTACTCACTGATCCCCATATGAGTTACCCTCATCCCATATAAGTACTCCCCGACCCCAAGTGAGTTACCCTCGTCCCATATAAGTACTCTCTGACCCCAAGTGAGTTACCCTCGTCCCATATAAGTACTCACTGATCCCCATGTGAGTTACCCTCGTCCCATATAAGTACTCCCTGACCCCGTGTGAGTTACCCTCGTCCATTATAAGTACTCCCTGACCCCCAAGTGAGTTACCCTCAACCCATATAAGTATTCACTGGTCCCCAAGTGAGTTACCCTCGTCCCATATAAGTACTCCCTGACCCCGTGTGAATTACCCTAGTCCTAAATAAGTACTCCCTGACCCTAAGTGAGATACCCTCGTCCCATATAAGTACTCACTGATCCCCAAGTGAGTTACACTAGTCCCATATAAGTACTCACTGATCCCCAAGTGAGTTACACTAGTCCCATATAAGTACTCCCTGACACCAAGTGAGTTACCTCGTCCCATATAAGTACTCCCTGACCCCAAGTCAGTTACCCTCTTCCCATATAAGTACTCCCTGACCCCGTGTGAGTTACCCTCGTCCCATATAAGTACTCCCTGACCCCTAGTCAGTTACCCTCGTCCCATATAAGTACTCCCTGACCCCAAGTCAGTTACCCTCGTCCCATATCAGTACTCCCTGACCCAGTGTCAGTTACCCTCGTCCCATATAAGTACTCCCTGACCCCAAGTGATTTACCCTCGTCCCATATAAGTACTTCCTGACCCCCAAGTGAGTTACCCTTGTCCCATATAAGTACTCCCTGACCCCGTGTGAGTTACCCTCGTCCCATATAAGTACTCCCTGGCCCCAAGTCAGTTACCCTCGTCCCATATTAGTACTCCCTGACCCCAAGTCAGTTACCCTCGTCCCATATAAGTACTCCCTGACCCAGTGTGAGTTACCCTCGTCTCATATAAGTACTCCCTGACCCCAAGTGAGTTACCCTCGTCCCATATAAGTACTTACTGATCCCCAAGTGAGTTACCCTCGTCCCATATAAGTACTCCCTGACCCCGTGTGAGTTACCATCTTCCCATATAAATACTCCCTGGCCCTAAGTGTGTTACCCTCGTCCCATATAAGTACTCCCCGTCTCCAAGTGTGTTACCCTCGTCCCATATAAGTACTCCCTGAATCCGAGTGAGTTACCCAAGTCCCATATAAGTACACACTGATCCCCAAGTGAGTTACCCTCGTCCCATATCAGTACTCCCTGATCCCAAGTGAGTTACCCTCGTCCCATATAAGTACTCACTGATCCCCAATTGAGTTACCCTCGTCCTATATAAGTACTCCCTGACCCTCAAGTGAGTTACCCTTGTCCCATATAAGTACTCCCTGACCCCGCGTGAATTACCCTAGTCCCAAATAAGTACTCCCTAACCCTAAGTGAGTTACCCTCGTCCCATATAAGTACTCACTGTTCCCCAAGTGAGTTACCCTCGTCCCATATCAGTACTCCCTGACCCCAAGTGAGTTACCCTCGTCCCATATCAGTACTCCCTGACCCCAAGTGAGTTACCCTCGTCCCATATAAGTACTCACTGATCCCCAAGTGAGTTACCCTCTTCCCATATAAGTACTCCCTGACGCTCAAGTGAGTTACCCTTGTCCCATATAAGTACTCTCTGACCCCGCGTGAATTACCCTAGTCCCAAATAAGTACTCCCTAACCCTAAGTGAGTTACCCTCGTCCCATATAAGTACTCACTGATCCCCAAGTGAGTTACCCTAGTCCCATATGAGTACTCCCTGTCACCAAGTGTGTTACCCTCGTCCCATATAAATACTCCCTGAGTCCGAGTGAGTTACCCAAGTCCCATATAAGTACTCACTGATCCCCAAGTGAGTTACCCTCGTCCCATATAAGTACTCCCTGACCCCAAGTGAGTTATCCTCGTCCCATATAAGTACACACTGATCCCCAAGTGAGTTACCCTCGTCTCATATAAGTACTGCCTTTCCCCAAGTGATTTACCCTCGTCCCATATAAATACTTCCTGACCCCCAAGTGAGTTACCCTTGTCCCATATAAGTACTCCCTGACCCCGTGTGAGTTACCCTCGTCCCATATAAGTACTCCCTGACCCCAAGTCAGTTACCCTCGTCCCATATAAGTACTCCCTGACCCCAAGTCAGTTACCCTCGTCCCATAGAAGTACTCCCTGACCCAGTGTGAGTTACCCTCGTCTCATATAAGTACTCCCTGACCCCAAGTGAGTTACCCTCTTCCCATATAAGTACTCCCTGACGCTCAAGTGAGTTACCCTTGTCCCATATAAGTACTCTCTGACCCCGCGTGAATTACCCTAGTCCCAAATAAGTACTCCCTAACCCTAAGTGAGTTACCCTCGTCCCATATAAGTACTCACTGATCCCCAAGTGAGTTACCCTAGTCCCATATAAGTACTCCCTGTCACCAAGTGTGTTACCCTCGTCCCATATAAATACTCCCTGAGTCCGAGTGAGTTACCCAAGTCCCATATAAGTACTCACTGATCCCCAAGTGAGTTACCCTCGTCCCATATAAGTACTCCCTGACCCCAAGTGAGTTATCCTCGTCCCATATAAGTACACACTGATCCCCAAGTGAGTTACCCTCGTCTCATATAAGTACTGCCTTTCCCCAAGTGATTTACCCTCGTCCCATATAAATACTTCCTGACCCCCAAGTGAGTTACCCTTGTCCCATATAAGTACTCCCTGACCCCGTGTGAGTTACCCTCCTCCCATATAAGTACTCCCTGACCCCAAGTCAGTTACCCTCGTCCCATATAAGTACTCCCTGACCCCAAGTCAGTTACCCTCGTCCCATAGAAGTACTCCCTGACCCAGTGTGAGTTACCCTCGTCTCATATAAGTACTCCCTGACCCCAAGTGAGTTACCCTCGTCCCATATAAGTACTTACTGATCCCCAAGTGAGTTACCCTCGTCCCATATAAGTACTCCCTGACCCCGTGTGAGTTACCCTCTTCCCATATAAATACTCCCTGGCCCCAAGTGAGTTACCCTCGTCCCATATAAGTACTCCCCGACTCCAAGTGTGTTACCCTCGTCCCATATAAGTACTCCCTGAATCCGAGTGAGTTACCCAAGTCCCATATAAGTACCCACTGATCCCCAAGTGAGTTACCCTCGTCCCATATCAGTACTCCCTGATCCCAAGTGAGTTACCCTCGTCCCATATAAGTACTCACTGATCCCCAAGTGAGTTACCCTCGTCCTATATAAGTACTCCCTGACCCTCAAGCGAGTTACCCTTGTCCCATATAAGTACTCCCTGACCCCGCGTGAATTACCCTAGTCCCAAATAAGTACTCCCTAACCCTAAGTGAGTTACCCTCGTCCCAAATAAGTACTCACTGATCCCCAAGTGAGTTACCCTAGTACCATATAAGTACTCCCTGACACCAAGTGTGTAACCCTCGTCCCATATAAGTACTCCCTGAGTCCGAGTGATTTACCCAAGTCCCATATAAGTACTCCCTGACCCCAAGTCAGTTACCCTCGTCCCATATAAGTACTCCCTGACCCAGTGTGAGTTACCCTCGTCTCATATAAGTACTCCCTGACCCCAAGTGAGTTACCCTCGTCCCATATAAGTACTTACTGATCCCCAAGTGAGTTACCCTCGTCCCATATAAGTACTCCCTGACCCCGTGTGAGTTACCCTCTTCCCATATAAATACTCCCTGGCCCCAAGTGTGTTACCCTCGTCCCATATAAGTACTCCCCGTCTCCAAGTGTGTTACCCTCGTCCCATATAAGTACTCCCTGAATCCGAGTGAGTTACCCAAGTCCCATATAAGTACACACTGATCCCCAAGTGAGTTACCCTCGTCCCATATAAGTACTCCCTGACCCCGTGTGAGTTACCCTCTTCCCATATAAATACTCCCTGGCCCCAAGTGTGTTACCCTCGTCCCATATAAGTACTCCCCGTCTCCAAGTGTGTTACCCTCGTCCTATATAAGTACTCCCTGACCCTCAAGTGAGTTACCCTTGTCCCATATAAGTACTCCCTGACCCCGCGTGAATTACCCTAGTCCCAAATAAGTACTCCCTAACCCTAAGTGAGTTACCCTCGTCCCATATAAGTACTCACTGATCCCCAAGTGAGTTACCCTAGTACCATATAAGTACTCCCTGACACCAAGTGTGTAACCCTCGTCCCATATAAGTACTTCCTGAGTCCGAGTGAGTTACCCAAGTCCCATATAAGTACTCACTGATCCCCAAGTGAGTTACCCTCATCCCATATAAGTACTCCCTGACCCCAAGTGTGTTACTCTCGTCCCATATAAGTACACACTGATCCCCAAGTGAGTTACCCTCGTCTCATATAAGTACTGCCTTTCCCCAAGTGAGTTACCCTCGTCCCAAATAAGTACTTCCTGACCCCCAAGTGAGTTACCCTTGTCCCATATAAGTACTCCCTGACACCGCATGAATTACCTTAGACCCAAATATGTATTCCCTGACCCTAAGTGATTTACCCTCGTCCCATATAAGTACTCACTGATCCCCAAGTGAGTTACCCTCGTCCCATATAAGTACTCCCTGACCCAGTGTGAGTTACCCTGGTCCCATATAAGTACTTCCTGACCCCCAAGTGAGTTACCCTCAACCCATATAAGTATTCACTGGTCCCCAAGTGAGTTACCCTCGTCCCATATAAGTACTCCCTGACCCCGAGTGAATTACCCTAGTCCTAAATAAGTACTCCCTGACCCTAAGTGAGATACCCTCGTCCCATATAAGTACTCACTGATCCCCAAGTGAGTTACACTATTCCCATATAAGTATTCCCTGACACCAAGTGAGTTACCTCGTCCCATATAAGTACTCCCTGACCCCAAGTCAGTTACCCTCGTTCCATATAAGTACTCCCTGACACCGTGTGAGTTACCCTCGTCCCATATAAGTACTCCCTGACCCCAAGTCAGTTACCCTCGTCCCATATAAGTACTCCCTGACCCCAAGTCAGTTACCCTCGTCCCATATCAGTACTCCCTGACCCAGTGTCAGTTACCCTCGTCCCATATAAGTACTCCCTGACCCCAAGTGATTTACCCTCGTCCCATATAAGTACTCACTGATCCCCAAGTGAGTTACCCTCGTCGCATATAAATACTCCCTGACCCCAAGTGAGTTACCCTCGTCCCATATAAGTACTCACTGATCCCCAATTGAGTTACCCTCGTCCTATATAAGTACTCCCTGACCCTCAAGTGAGTTACCCTTGTCCCATATAAGTACTCCCTGACCCCGCGTGAATTACCCTAGTCCCAAATAAGTACTCCCTAACCCTAAGTGAGTTACCCTCGTCCCATATAAGTACTCACTGTTCCCCAAGTGAGTTACCCTCGTCCCATATCAGTACTCCCTGACCCCAAGTGAGTTACCCTCGTCCCATATCAGTACTCCCTGACCCCAAGTGAGTTACCCTCGTCCCATATAAGTACTCACTGATCCCCAAGTGAGTTACACTATTCCCATATAAGTATTCCCTGACACCAAGTGAGTTACCTCGTCCCATATAAGTACTCCCTGACCCCAAGTCAGTTACCCTCGTTCCATATAAGTACTCCCTGACCCCGTGTGAGTTACCCTCGTCCCATATAAGTACTCCCTGACCCCAAGTCAGTTACCCTCGTCCCATATAAGTACTCCCTGACCCCAAGTCAGTTACCCTCGTCCCATATCAGTACTCCCTGACCCAGTGTCAGTTACCCTCGTCCCATATAAGTACTCACTGATCCCCATGTGAGTTACCCTCGTCCCATATAAGTACTACCTGACCCCGTGTGAGTTACCCTCGTCCATTATAAGTACTCCCTGACCCCCAAGTAAGTTACCCTCGTCCCATATAAGTACTCACTGATCCCCAATTGAGTTACCCTCGTCCTATATAAGTACTCCCTGACCCTCAAGTGAGTTACCCTTGTCCCATATAAGTACTCCCTGACCCCGCGTGAATTACCCTAGTCCCAAATAAGTACTCCCTAACCCTAAGTGAGTTACCCTCGTCCCATATAAGTACTCACTGTTCCCCAAGTGAGTTACCCTCGTCCCATATCAGTACTCCCTGACCCCAAGTGAGTTACCCTCGTCCCATATCAGTACTCCCTGACCCCAAGTGAGTTACCCTCGTCCCATATAAGTACTCACTGATCCCCAAGTGAGTTACCCTCTTCCCATATAAGTACTCCCTGACGCTCAAGTGAGTTACCCTTGTCCCATATAAGTACTCTCTGACCCCGCTTGAATTACCCTAGTCCCAAATAAGTACTCCCTAACCCTAAGTGAGTTACCCTCGTCCCATATAAGTACTCACTGATCCCCAAGTGAGTTACCCTAGTCCCATATAAGTACTCCCTGTCACCAAGTGTGTTACCCTCGTCCCATATAAATACTCCCTGAGTCCGAGTGAGTTACCCAAGTCCCATATAAGTACTCACTGATCCCCAAGTGAGTTACCCTCGTCCCATATAAGTACTCCCTGACCCCAAGTGAGTTATCCTCGTCCCATATAAGTACACACTGATCCCCAAGTGAGTTACCCTCGTCTCATATAAGTACTGCCTTTCCCCAAGTGAGTTACCCTCGTCCCATATAAGTACTTCCTGACCCCCAAGTGAGTTACCCTTGTCCCATATAAGTACTCCCTGACCCCGTGTGAGTTACCCTCGTCCCATATAAGTACTCCCTGGCCCCAAGTCAGTTACCCTCGTCCCATATAAGTACTCCCTGACCCCAAGTCAGTTACCCTCGTCCCATATAAGTACTCCCTGACCCAGTGTGAGTTACCCTCGTCTCATATAAGTACTCCCTGACCCCAAGTGAGTTACCCTCGTCCCATATAAGTACTTACTGATCCCCAAGTGAGTTACCCTCGTCCCATATAAGTACTCCCTGACCCCGTGTGAGTTACCATCTTCCCATATAAATACTCCCTGGCCCTAAGTGTGTTACCCTCGTCCCATATAAGTACTCCCCGTCTCCAAGTGTGTTACCCTCGTCCCATATAAGTACTCCCTGAATCCGAGTGAGTTACCCAAGTCCCATATAAGTACACACTGATCCCCAAGTGAGTTACCCTCGTCCCATATCAGTACTCCCTGATCCCAAGTGAGTTACCCTCGTCCCATATAAGTACTCACTGATCCCCAATTGAGTTACCCTCGTCCTATATAAGTACTCCCTGACCCTCAAGTGAGTTACCCTTGTCCCATATAAGTACTCCCTGACCCCGCGTGAATTACCCTAGTCCCAAATAAGTACTCCCTAACCCTAAGTGAGTTACCCTCGTCCCATATAAGTACTCACTGTTCCCCAAGTGAGTTACCCTCGTCCCATATCAGTACTCCCTGACCCCAAGTGAGTTACCCTCGTCCCATATCAGTACTCCCTGACCCCAAGTGAGTTACCCTCGTCCCATATAAGTACTCACTGATCCCCAAGTGAGTTACCCTCTTCCCATATAAGTACTCCCTGACGCTCAAGTGAGTTACCCTTGTCCCATATAAGTACTCTCTGACCCCGCGTGAATTACCCTAGTCCCAAATAAGTACTCCCTAACCCTAAGTGAGTTACCCTCGTCCCATATAAGTACTCACTGATCCCCAAGTGAGTTACCCTAGTCCCATATAAGTACTCCCTGTCACCAAGTGTGTTACCCTCGTCCCATATAAATACTCCCTGAGTCCGAGTGAGTTACCCAAGTCCCATATAAGTACTCACTGATCCCCAAGTGAGTTACCCTCGTCCCATATAAGTACTCCCTGACCCCAAGTGAGTTATCCTCGTCCCATATAAGTACACACTGATCCCCAAGTGAGTTACCCTCGTCTCATATAAGTACTGCCTTTCCCCAAGTGATTTACCCTCGTCCCATATAAATACTTCCTGACCCCCAAGTGAGTTACCCTTGTCCCATATAAGTACTCCCTGACCCCGTGTGAGTTACCCTCGTCCCATATAAGTACTCCCTGACCCCAAGTCAGTTACCCTCGTCCCATATAAGTACTCCCTGACCCCAAGTCAGTTACCCTCGTCCCATAGAAGTACTCCCTGACCCAGTGTGAGTTACCCTCGTCTCATATAAGTACTCCCTGACCCCAAGTGAGTTACCCTCTTCCCATATAAGTACTCCCTGACGCTCAAGTGAGTTACCCTTGTCCCATATAAGTACTCTCTGACCCCGCGTGAATTACCCTAGTCCCAAATAAGTACTCCCTAACCCTAAGTGAGTTACCCTCGTCCCATATAAGTACTCACTGATCCCCAAGTGAGTTACCCTAGTCCCATATAAGTACTCCCTGTCACCAAGTGTGTTACCCTCGTCCCATATAAATACTCCCTGAGTCCGAGTGAGTTACCCAAGTCCCATATAAGTACTCACTGATCCCCAAGTGAGTTACCCTCGTCCCATATAAGTACTCCCTGACCCCAAGTGAGTTATCCTCGTCCCATATAAGTACACACTGATCCCCAAGTGAGTTACCCTCGTCTCATATAAGTACTGCCTTTCCCCAAGTGATTTACCCTCGTCCCATATAAATACTTCCTGACCCCCAAGTGAGTTACCCTTGTCCCATATAAGTACTCCCTGACCCCGTGTGAGTTACCCTCCTCCCATATAAGTACTCCCTGACCCCAAGTCAGTTACCCTCGTCCCATATAAGTACTCCCTGACCCCAAGTCAGTTACCCTCGTCCCATAGAAGTACTCCCTGACCCAGTGTGAGTTACCCTCGTCTCATATAAGTACTCCCTGACCCCAAGTGAGTTACCCTCGTCCCATATAAGTACTTACTGATCCCCAAGTGAGTTACCCTCGTCCCATATAAGTACTCCCTGACCCCGTGTGAGTTACCCTCTTCCCATATAAATACTCCCTGGCCCCAAGTGAGTTACCCTCGTCCCATATAAGTACTCCCCGACTCCAAGTGTGTTACCCTCGTCCCATATAAGTACTCCCTGAATCCGAGTGAGTTACCCAAGTCCCATATAAGTACCCACTGATCCCCAAGTGAGTTACCCTCGTCCCATATCAGTACTCCCTGATCCCAAGTGAGTTACCCTCGTCCCATATAAGTACTCACTGATCCCCAAGTGAGTTACCCTCGTCCTATATAAGTACTCCCTGACCCTCAAGCGAGTTACCCTTGTCCCATATAAGTACTCCCTGACCCCGCGTGAATTACCCTAGTCCCAAATAAGTACTCCCTAACCCTAAGTGAGTTACCCTCGTCCCAAATAAGTACTCACTGATCCCCAAGTGAGTTACCCTAGTACCATATAAGTACTCCCTGACACCAAGTGTGTAACCCTCGTCCCATATAAGTACTCCCTGAGTCCGAGTGATTTACCCAAGTCCCATATAAGTACTCCCTGACCCCAAGTCAGTTACCCTCGTCCCATATAAGTACTCCCTGACCCAGTGTGAGTTACCCTCGTCTCATATAAGTACTCCCTGACCCCAAGTGAGTTACCCTCGTCCCATATAAGTACTTACTGATCCCCAAGTGAGTTACCCTCGTCCCATATAAGTACTCCCTCACCCCGTGTGAGTTACCCTCTTCCCATATAAATACTCCCTGGCCCCAAGTGTGTTACCCTCGTCCCATATAAGTACTCCCCGTCTCCAAGTGTGTTACCCTCGTCCCATATAAGTACTCCCTGAATCCGAGTGAGTTACCCAAGTCCCATATAAGTACACACTGATCCCCAAGTGAGTTACCCTCGTCCCATATAAGTACTCCCTGACCCCGTGTGAGTTACCCTCTTCCCATATAAATACTCCCTGGCCCCAAGTGTGTTACCCTCGTCCCATATAAGTACTCCCCGTCTCCAAGTGTGTTACCCTCGTCCTATATAAGTACTCCCTGACCCTCAAGTGAGTTACCCTTGTCCCATATAAGTACTCCCTGACCCCGCGTGAATTACCCTAGTCCCAAATAAGTACTCCCTAACCCTAAGTGAGTTACCCTCGTCCCATATAAGTACTCACTGATCCCCAAGTGAGTTACCCTAGTACCATATAAGTACTCCCTGACACCAAGTGTGTAACCCTCGTCCCATATAAGTACTCCCTGAGTCCGAGTGAGTTACCCAAGTCCCATATAAGTACTCACTGATCCCCAAGTGAGTTACCCTCATCCCATATAAGTACTCCCTGACCCCAAGTGTGTTACTCTCGTCCCATATAAGTACACACTGATCCCCAAGTGAGTTACCCTCGTCTCATATAAGTACTGCCTTTCCCCAAGTGAGTTACCCTCGTCCCAAATAAGTACTTCCTGACCCCCAAGTGAGTTACCCTTGTCCCATATAAGTACTCCCTGACCCAGTGTGAGTTACCCTGGTCCCATATAAGTACTTCCTGACCCCCAAGTGAGTTACCCTCAACCCATATAAGTATTCACTGGTCCCCAAGTGAGTTACCCTCGTCCCATATAAGTACTCCCTGACCCCGAGTGAATTACCCTAGTCCTAAATAAGTACTCCCTGACCCTAAGTGAGATACCCTCGTCCCATATAAGTACTCACTGATCCCCAAGTGAGTTACACTATTCCCATATAAGTATTCCCTGACACCAAGTGAGTTACCTCGTCCCATATAAGTACTCCCTGACCCCAAGTCAGTTACCCTCGTTCCATATAAGTACTCCCTGACCCCGTGTGAGTTACCCTCGTCCCATATAAGTACTCCCTGACCCCAAGTCAGTTACCCTCGTCCCATATAAGTACTCCCTGACCCCAAGTCAGTTACCCTCGTCCCATATCAGTACTCCCTGACCCAGTGTCAGTTACCCTCGTCCCATATAAGTACTCCCTGACCCCAAGTGATTTACCCTCGTCCCATATAAGTACTCACTGATCCCCAAGTGAGTTACCCTCGTCGCATATAAATACTCCCTGACCCCAAGTGAGTTACCCTCGTCCCATATAAGTACTCACTGATCCCCAAGTGAGTTACCCTCGTCCCATATAAGTACTGCCTGTCCCCAAGTGAGTTACCCTCGTCCCATATAAGTGCTCCCTGACCCCCAAGTGAGTTACCCTCGTCCCATATAAGTATTCACTGGTCCCCAAGTGAGTTACCCTCGTCCCATATAAGTACTCCCTGTCCCCGTGTGAATTACCCAAGTCCGAAATAAGTACTCCCTGACCCTAATTGAGATACCCTCGTCCCATATAAGTACTCACTGATCCCCAAGTGAGTTACACTAGTCCCATATAAGTACTCCCTGACACCAAGTGAGTTACCTCGTCCCATATAAGTACTCCCTGACCCCGCGTGAATTACCCTAGTCCCAAATAAGTACTCCCTAACCCTAAGTGAGTTACCCTCGTCCCATATAAGTACTCACTGATCCCCAAGTGAGTTACCCTAGTCCCATATAAGTACTCCCTGACACCAAGTGTGTTACCCTCGTCCCAAATAAATACTCCCTGAGTCCGAGTGAGTTACCCAAGTCCCATATAAGTACTCACTGATCCCCAAGTGAGTTACCCTCGTCCCATATAAGTACTCCCTGACCCCCAAGTGAGTTACCCTAGTCCCATATAAGTACTCCCTGACACCAAGTGTGTTACCCTCGTCCCATATAAGTACTCCCTGACCCCGTGTGAGTTACCCTCGTCCCATATAAGTACTCACTGATCCCCATATGAGTTACCCTCATCCCATATAAGTACTCCCCGACCCCAAGTGAGTTACCCTCGTCCCATATAAGTACTCCCTGACCCCAAGTGAGTTACCCTCGTCCCATATAAGTACTCACTGATCCCCAAGTGAGTTACCTTCGTCCCATATAAGTACTCCCTGACCCCCTGTGAGTTACCCTCGTCCCATATAAGTACTCCCCGCCTCCAAGTGTTGTACCCTCGTCCCATATAAGTACTCCCTGAGTCCGAGTGAGTTACCCTCGTCCCATATAAGTACTCCCTGACCCCGCGTGAATTACCCTAGTCCCAAATAAGTACTCCCTAACCCTAAGTGAGTTACCCTCGTCCCATATAAGTACTCACTGATCCCCAAGTGAGTTACCCTAGTCCCATATAAGTACTCCCTGACACCAAGTGTGTTACCCTCGTCCCAAATAAATACTCCCTGAGTCCGAGTGAGTTACCCAAGTCCCATATAAGTACTCACTGATCCCCAAGTGAGTTACCCTCGTCCCATATAAGTACTCCCTGACCCCCAAGTGAGTTACCCTAGTCCCATATAAGTACTCCCTGACACCAAGTGTGTTACCCTCGTCCCATATAAGTACTCCCTGACCCCGTGTGAGTTACCCTCGTCCCATATAAGTACTCACTGATCCCCATATGAGTTACCCTCATCCCATATAAGTACTCCCCGACCCCAAGTGAGTTACCCTCGTCCCATATAAGTACTCCCTGACCCCAAGTGAGTTACCCTCGTCCCATATAAGTACTCACTGATCCCCAAGTGAGTTACCTTCGTCCCATATAAGTACTCCCTGACCCCCTGTGAGTTACCCTCGTCCCATATAAGTACTCCCCGCCTCCAAGTGTTGTACCCTCGTCCCATATAAGTACTCCCTGAGTCCGAGTGAGTTACCCTCGTCCCATATAAGTACTCCCCGCCTCCAAGTGTGTTACCCTCGTCCCATATAAGTACTCCCTGACCCCGTGTGAGTTACCCTCTTCCCATATAAGTACTCTCTGACCCCAAGTCAGTTACCCTCGTCCCATATAAGTAGTCCCTGACCCCAAGTCAGTTACCCTCGTCCCATATAAGTACTCACTGATCCCCAAGTGAGTTAAACTAGTCCCATATAAGTACTCCCTGACCCTCAAGTGAGTTACCCTTGTCCCATATAAGTACTCCCTGACCCCGCGTGAATTACCCTAGTCCCAAATAAGTACTCCCTAACCCTAAGTGAGTTACCCTCGTCCCATATAAGTACTCACTGATCCCCAAGTGAGTTACCCTAGTCCCATATAAGTACTCCCTGACACCAAGTGTGTTACCCTCGTCCCATATAAATACTCCCTGAGTCCGAGTGAGTTACCCAAGTCCCATATAAGTACTCACTGATCCCCAAGTGAGTTACCCTAGTCCCATATAAGTACTCCCTGACACCAAGTGTGTTACCCTCGTCCCATATAAATACTCCCTGAGTCCGAGTGAGTTACCCAAGTCCCATATAAGTACTCCCTGACCCCGTGTGAGTTACCCTCGTCCCATATAAGTACACACTGATCCCCAAGTGAGTTACCCTCGTCTCATATATGTACTGCCTTTCCCCAAGTGAGTTACCCTCGTCCCATATAAGTACTTCCTGACCCCCAAGTGAGTTATCCTTGTCCCATATAAGTACTGTCTGACACCGCGTGAATTACCCTTGTCCCAAATAAGTACTCCCTGACCCCAAGTGAATTACCCTCGTCCCATATAAGTACTCACTGATCCCCATATGAGTTACCCTCATCCCATATAAGTACTCCCCGACCCCAAGTGAGTTACCCTCGTCCCATATAAGTACTCTCTGACCCCAAGTGAGTTACCCTCGTCCCATATAAGTACTCACTGATCCCCATGTGAGTTACCCTCGTCCCATATAAGTACTCCCTGACCCCGTGTGAGTTACCCTCGTCCATTATAAGTACTCCCTGACCCCCAAGTGAGTTACCCTCAACCCATATAAGTATTCACTGGTCCCCAAGTGAGTTACCCTCGTCCCATATAAGTACTCCCTGACCCCGTGTGAATTACCCTAGTCCTAAATAAGTACTCCCTGACCCTAAGTGAGATACCCTCGTCCCATATAAGTACTCACTGATCCCCAAGTGAGTTACACTAGTCCCATATAAGTACTCACTGATCCCCAAGTGAGTTACACTAGTCCCATATAAGTACTCCCTGACACCAAGTGAGTTACCTCGTCCCATATAAGTACTCCCTGACCCCAAGTCAGTTACCCTCTTCCCATATAAGTACTCCCTGACCCCGTGTGAGTTACCCTCGTCCCATATAAGTACTCCCTGACCCCTAGTCAGTTACCCTCGTCCCATATAAGTACTCCCTGACCCCAAGTCAGTTACCCTCGTCCCATATCAGTACTCCCTGACCCAGTGTCAGTTACCCTCGTCCCATATAAGTACTCCCTGACCCCAAGTGATTTACCCTCGTCCCATATAAGTACTCACTGATCCCCAAGTGAGTTACCCTCGTCCCATATAAATACTCCCTGACCCCAAGTGAGTTACCCTCGTCCCATATAAGTACTCACTGATCCCCAAGTGAGTTACCCTCGTCCCATATAAGTACTGCCTGTCCCCAAGTGAGTTACCCTCGTCCCATATAAGTGCTCCCTGACCCCCAAGTGAGTTACCCTCGTCCCATATAAGTACACACTGATCCCCAAGTGAGTTACCCTCGTCTCATATATGTACTGCCTTTCCCCAAGTGAGTTACCCTCGTCCCATATAAGTACTTCCTGACCCCCAAGTGAGTTATCCTTGTCCCATATAAGTACTGTCTGACACCGCGTGAATTACCCTTGTCCCAAATAAGTACTCCCTGACCCCAAGTGAATTACCCTCGTCCCATATAAGTACTCACTGATCCCCATATGAGTTACCCTCATCCCATATAAGTACTCCCCGACCCCAAGTGAGTTACCCTCGTCCCATATAAGTACTCTCTGACCCCAAGTGAGTTACCCTCGTCCCATATAAGTACTCACTGATCCCCATGTGAGTTACCCTCGTCCCATATAAGTACTCCCTGACCCCGTGTGAGTTACCCTCGTCCATTATAAGTACTCCCTGACCCCCAAGTGAGTTACCCTCAACCCATATAAGTATTCACTGGTCCCCAAGTGAGTTACCCTCGTCCCATATAAGTACTCCCTGACCCCGTGTGAATTACCCTAGTCCTAAATAAGTACTCCCTGACCCTAAGTGAGATACCCTCGTCCCATATAAGTACTCACTGATCCCCAAGTGAGTTACACTAGTCCCATATAAGTACTCACTGATCCCCAAGTGAGTTACACTAGTCCCATATAAGTACTCCCTGACACCAAGTGAGTTACCTCGTCCCATATAAGTACTCCCTGACCCCAAGTCAGTTACCCTCTTCCCATATAAGTACTCCCTGACCCCGTGTGAGTTACCCTCGTCCCATATAAGTACTCCCTGACCCCTAGTCAGTTACCCTCGTCCCATATAAGTACTCCCTGACCCCAAGTCAGTTACCCTCGTCCCATATCAGTACTCCCTGACCCAGTGTCAGTTACCCTCGTCCCATATAAGTACTCCCTGACCCCAAGTGATTTACCCTCGTCCCATATAAGTACTTCCTGACCCCCAAGTGAGTTACCCTTGTCCCATATAAGTACTCCCTGACCCCGTGTGAGTTACCCTCGTCCCATATAAGTACTCCCTGGCCCCAAGTCAGTTACCCTCGTCCCATATTAGTACTCCCTGACCCCAAGTCAGTTACCCTCGTCCCATATAAGTACTCCCTGACCCAGTGTGAGTTACCCTCGTCTCATATAAGTACTCCCTGACCCCAAGTGAGTTACCCTCGTCCCATATAAGTACTTACTGATCCCCAAGTGAGTTACCCTCGTCCCATATAAGTACTCCCTGACCCCGTGTGAGTTACCATCTTCCCATATAAATACTCCCTGGCCCTAAGTGTGTTACCCTCGTCCCATATAAGTACTCCCCGTCTCCAAGTGTGTTACCCTCGTCCCATATAAGTACTCCCTGAATCCGAGTGAGTTACCCAAGTCCCATATAAGTACACACTGATCCCCAAGTGAGTTACCCTCGTCCCATATAAGTACTCACTGATCCCCAATTGAGTTACCCTCGTCCTATATAAGTACTCCCTGACCCTCAAGTGAGTTACCCTTGTCCCATATAAGTACTCCCTGACCCCGCGTGAATTACCCTAGTCCCAAATAAGTACTCCCTAACCCTAAGTGAGTTACCCTCGTCCCATATAAGTACTCACTGTTCCCCAAGTGAGTTACCCTCGTCCCATATCAGTACTCCCTGACCCCAAGTGAGTTACCCTCGTCCCATATCAGTACTCCCTGACCCCAAGTGAGTTACCCTCGTCCCATATAAGTACTCACTGATCCCCAAGTGAGTTACCCTCTTCCCATATAAGTACTCCCTGACGCTCAAGTGAGTTACCCTTGTCCCATATAAGTACTCTCTGACCCCGCGTGAATTACCCTAGTCCCAAATAAGTACTCCCTAACCCTAAGTGAGTTACCCTCGTCCCATATAAGTACTCACTGATCCCCAAGTGAGTTACCCTAGTCCCATATGAGTACTCCCTGTCACCAAGTGTGTTACCCTCGTCCCATATAAATACTCCCTGAGTCCGAGTGAGTTACCCAAGTCCCATATAAGTACTCACTGATCCCCAAGTGAGTTACCCTCGTCCCATATAAGTACTCCCTGACCCCAAGTGAGTTATCCTCGTCCCATATAAGTACACACTGATCCCCAAGTGAGTTACCCTCGTCTCATATAAGTACTGCCTTTCCCCAAGTGATTTACCCTCGTCCCATATAAATACTTCCTGACCCCCAAGTGAGTTACCCTTGTCCCATATAAGTACTCCCTGACCCCGTGTGAGTTACCCTCGTCCCATATAAGTACTCCCTGACCCCAAGTCAGTTACCCTCGTCCCATATAAGTACTCCCTGACCCCAAGTCAGTTACCCTCGTCCCATAGAAGTACTCCCTGACCCAGTGTGAGTTACCCTCGTCTCATATAAGTACTCCCTGACCCCAAGTGAGTTACCCTCTTCCCATATAAGTACTCCCTGACGCTCAAGTGAGTTACCCTTGTCCCATATAAGTACTCTCTGACCCCGCGTGAATTACCCTAGTCCCAAATAAGTACTCCCTAACCCTAAGTGAGTTACCCTCGTCCCATATAAGTACTCACTGATCCCCAAGTGAGTTACCCTAGTCCCATATAAGTACTCCCTGTCACCAAGTGTGTTACCCTCGTCCCATATAAATACTCCCTGAGTCCGAGTGAGTTACCCAAGTCCCATATAAGTACTCACTGATCCCCAAGTGAGTTACCCTCGTCCCATATAAGTACTCCCTGACCCCAAGTGAGTTATCCTCGTCCCATATAAGTACACACTGATCCCCAAGTGAGTTACCCTCGTCTCATATAAGTACTGCCTTTCCCCAAGTGATTTACCCTCGTCCCATATAAATACTTCCTGACCCCCAAGTGAGTTACCCTTGTCCCATATAAGTACTCCCTGACCCCGTGTGAGTTACCCTCCTCCCATATAAGTACTCCCTGACCCCAAGTCAGTTACCCTCGTCCCATATAAGTACTCCCTGACCCCAAGTCAGTTACCCTCGTCCCATAGAAGTACTCCCTGACCCAGTGTGAGTTACCCTCGTCTCATATAAGTACTCCCTGACCCCAAGTGAGTTACCCTCGTCCCATATAAGTACTTACTGATCCCCAAGTGAGTTACCCTCGTCCCATATAAGTACTCCCTGACCCCGTGTGAGTTACCCTCTTCCCATATAAATACTCCCTGGCCCCAAGTGAGTTACCCTCGTCCCATATAAGTACTCCCCGACTCCAAGTGTGTTACCCTCGTCCCATATAAGTACTCCCTGAATCCGAGTGAGTTACCCAAGTCCCATATAAGTACCCACTGATCCCCAAGTGAGTTACCCTCGTCCCATATCAGTACTCCCTGATCCCAAGTGAGTTACCCTCGTCCCATATAAGTACTCACTGATCCCCAAGTGAGTTACCCTCGTCCTATATAAGTACTCCCTGACCCTCAAGCGAGTTACCCTTGTCCCATATAAGTACTCCCTGACCCCGCGTGAATTACCCTAGTCCCAAATAAGTACTCCCTAACCCTAAGTGAGTTACCCTCGTCCCAAATAAGTACTCACTGATCCCCAAGTGAGTTACCCTAGTACCATATAAGTACTCCCTGACACCAAGTGTGTAACCCTCGTCCCATATAAGTACTCCCTGAGTCCGAGTGATTTACCCAAGTCCCATATAAGTACTCCCTGACCCCAAGTCAGTTACCCTCGTCCCATATAAGTACTCCCTGACCCAGTGTGAGTTACCCTCGTCTCATATAAGTACTCCCTGACCCCAAGTGAGTTACCCTCGTCCCATATAAGTACTTACTGATCCCCAAGTGAGTTACCCTCGTCCCATATAAGTACTCCCTGACCCCGTGTGAGTTACCCTCTTCCCATATAAATACTCCCTGGCCCCAAGTGTGTTACCCTCGTCCCATATAAGTACTCCCCGTCTCCAAGTGTGTTACCCTCGTCCCATATAAGTACTCCCTGAATCCGAGTGAGTTACCCAAGTCCCATATAAGTACACACTGATCCCCAAGTGAGTTACCCTCGTCCCATATAAGTACTCCCTGACCCCGTGTGAGTTACCCTCTTCCCATATAAATACTCCCTGGCCCCAAGTGTGTTACCCTCGTCCCATATAAGTACTCCCCGTCTCCAAGTGTGTTACCCTCGTCCTATATAAGTACTCCCTGACCCTCAAGTGAGTTACCCTTGTCCCATATAAGTACTCCCTGACCCCGCGTGAATTACCCTAGTCCCAAATAAGTACTCCCTAACCCTAAGTGAGTTACCCTCGTCCCATATAAGTACTCACTGATCCCCAAGTGAGTTACCCTAGTACCATATAAGTACTCCCTGACACCAAGTGTGTAACCCTCGTCCCATATAAGTACTTCCTGAGTCCGAGTGAGTTACCCAAGTCCCATATAAGTACTCACTGATCCCCAAGTGAGTTACCCTCATCCCATATAAGTACTCCCTGACCCCAAGTGTGTTACTCTCGTCCCATATAAGTACACACTGATCCCCAAGTGAGTTACCCTCGTCTCATATAAGTACTGCCTTTCCCCAAGTGAGTTACCCTCGTCCCAAATAAGTACTTCCTGACCCCCAAGTGAGTTACCCTTGTCCCATATAAGTACTCCCTGACACCGCATGAATTACCTTAGACCCAAATATGTATTCCCTGACCCTAAGTGATTTACCCTCGTCCCATATAAGTACTCACTGATCCCCAAGTGAGTTACCCTCGTCCCATATAAGTACTCCCTGACCCAGTGTGAGTTACCCTGGTCCCATATAAGTACTTCCTGACCCCCAAGTGAGTTACCCTCAACCCATATAAGTATTCACTGGTCCCCAAGTGAGTTACCCTCGTCCCATATAAGTACTCCCTGACCCCGAGTGAATTACCCTAGTCCTAAATAAGTACTCCCTGACCCTAAGTGAGATACCCTCGTCCCATATAAGTACTCACTGATCCCCAAGTGAGTTACACTATTCCCATATAAGTATTCCCTGACACCAAGTGAGTTACCTCGTCCCATATAAGTACTCCCTGACCCCAAGTCAGTTACCCTCGTTCCATATAAGTACTCCCTGACCCCGTGTGAGTTACCCTCGTCCCATATAAGTACTCCCTGACCCCAAGTCAGTTACCCTCGTCCCATATAAGTACTCCCTGACCCCAAGTCAGTTACCCTCGTCCCATATCAGTACTCCCTGACCCAGTGTCAGTTACCCTCGTCCCATATAAGTACTCCCTGACCCCAAGTGATTTACCCTCGTCCCATATAAGTACTCACTGATCCCCAAGTGAGTTACCCTCGTCGCATATAAATACTCCCTGACCCCAAGTGAGTTACCCTCGTCCCATATAAGTACTCACTGATCCCCAAGTGAGTTACCCTCGTCCCATATAAGTACTGCCTGTCCCCAAGTGAGTTACCCTCGTCCCATATAAGTGCTCCCTGACCCCCAAGTGAGTTACCCTCGTCCCATATAAGTATTCACTGGTCCCCAAGTGAGTTACCCTCGTCCCATATAAGTACTCCCTGTCCCCGTGTGAATTACCCAAGTCCGAAATAAGTACTCCCTGACCCTAATTGAGATACCCTCGTCCCATATAAGTACTCACTGATCCCCAAGTGAGTTACACTAGTCCCATATAAGTACTCCCTGACACCAAGTGAGTTACCTCGTCCCATATAAGTACTCCCTGACCCCGCGTGAATTACCCTAGTCCCAAATAAGTACTCCCTAACCCTAAGTGAGTTACCCTCGTCCCATATAAGTACTCACTGATCCCCAAGTGAGTTACCCTAGTCCCATATAAGTACTCCCTGACACCAAGTGTGTTACCCTCGTCCCAAATAAATACTCCCTGAGTCCGAGTGAGTTACCCAAGTCCCATATAAGTACTCACTGATCCCCAAGTGAGTTACCCTCGTCCCATATAAGTACTCCCTGACCCCCAAGTGAGTTACCCTAGTCCCATATAAGTACTCCCTGACACCAAGTGTGTTACCCTCGTCCCATATAAGTACTCCCTGACCCCGTGTGAGTTACCCTCGTCCCATATAAGTACTCACTGATCCCCATATGAGTTACCCTCATCCCATATAAGTACTCCCCGACCCCAAGTGAGTTACCCTCGTCCCATATAAGTACTCCCTGACCCCAAGTGAGTTACCCTCGTCCCATATAAGTACTCACTGATCCCCAAGTGAGTTACCTTCGTCCCATATAAGTACTCCCTGACCCCCCGTGAGTTACCCTCGTCCCATATAAGTACTCCCCGCCTCCAAGTGTTGTACCCTCGTCCCATATAAGTACTCCCTGAGTCCGAGTGAGTTACCCTCGTCCCATATAAGTACTCCCCGCCTCCAAGTGTGTTACCCTCGTCCCATATAAGTACTCCCTGACCCCGTGTGAGTTACCCTCTTCCCATATAAGTACTCTCTGACCCCAAGTCAGTTACCCTCGTCCCATATAAGTAGTCCCTGACCCCAAGTCAGTTACCCTCGTCCCATATAAGTACTCACTGATCCCCAAGTGAGTTAAACTAGTCCCATATAAGTACTCCCTGACCCTCAAGTGAGTTACCCTTGTCCCATATAAGTACTCCCTGACCCCGCGTGAATTACCCTAGTCCCAAATAAGTACTCCCTAACCCTAAGTGAGTTACCCTCGTCCCATATAAGTACTCACTGATCCCCAAGTGAGTTACCCTAGTCCCATATAAGTACTCCCTGACACCAAGTGTGTTACCCTCGTCCCATATAAATACTCCCTGAGTCCGAGTGAGTTACCCAAGTCCCATATAAGTACTCACTGATCCCCAAGTGAGTTACCCTAGTCCCATATAAGTACTCCCTGACACCAAGTGTGTTACCCTCGTCCCATATAAATACTCCCTGAGTCCGAGTGAGTTACCCAAGTCCCATATAAGTACTCCCTGACCCCGTGTGAGTTACCCTCGTCCCATATAAGTACACACTGATCCCCAAGTGAGTTACCCTCGTCTCATATATGTACTGCCTTTCCCCAAGTGAGTTACCCTCGTCCCATATAAGTACTTCCTGACCCCCAAGTGAGTTATCCTTGTCCCATATAAGTACTGTCTGACACCGCGTGAATTACCCTTGTCCCAAATAAGTACTCCCTGACCCCAAGTGAATTACCCTCGTCCCATATAAGTACTCACTGATCCCCATATGAGTTACCCTCATCCCATATAAGTACTCCCCGACCCCAAGTGAGTTACCCTCGTCCCATATAAGTACTCTCTGACCCCAAGTGAGTTACCCTCGTCCCATATAAGTACTCACTGATCCCCATGTGAGTTACCCTCGTCCCATATAAGTACTCCCTGACCCCGTGTGAGTTACCCTCGTCCATTATAAGTACTCCCTGACCCCCAAGTGAGTTACCCTCAACCCATATAAGTATTCACTGGTCCCCAAGTGAGTTACCCTCGTCCCATATAAGTACTCCCTGACCCCGTGTGAATTACCCTAGTCCTAAATAAGTACTCCCTGACCCTAAGTGAGATACCCTCGTCCCATATAAGTACTCACTGATCCCCAAGTGAGTTACACTAGTCCCATATAAGTACTCACTGATCCCCAAGTGAGTTACACTAGTCCCATATAAGTACTCCCTGACACCAAGTGAGTTACCTCGTCCCATATAAGTACTCCCTGACCCCAAGTCAGTTACCCTCTTCCCATATAAGTACTCCCTGACCCCGTGTGAGTTACCCTCGTCCCATATAAGTACTCCCTGACCCCTAGTCAGTTACCCTCGTCCCATATAAGTACTCCCTGACCCCAAGTCAGTTACCCTCGTCCCATATCAGTACTCCCTGACCCAGTGTCAGTTACCCTCGTCCCATATAAGTACTCCCTGACCCCAAGTGATTTACCCTCGTCCCATATAAGTACTCACTGATCCCCAAGTGAGTTACCCTCGTCCCATATAAATACTCCCTGACCCCAAGTGAGTTACCCTCGTCCCATATAAGTACTCACTGATCCCCAAGTGAGTTACCCTCGTCCCATATAAGTACTGCCTGTCCCCAAGTGAGTTACCCTCGTCCCATATAAGTGCTCCCTGACCCCCAAGTGAGTTACCCTCGTCCCATATAAGTACACACTGATCCCCAAGTGAGTTACCCTCGTCTCATATATGTACTGCCTTTCCCCAAGTGAGTTACCCTCGTCCCATATAAGTACTTCCTGACCCCCAAGTGAGTTATCCTTGTCCCATATAAGTACTGTCTGACACCGCGTGAATTACCCTTGTCCCAAATAAGTACTCCCTGACCCCAAGTGAATTACCCTCGTCCCATATAAGTACTCACTGATCCCCATATGAGTTACCCTCATCCCATATAAGTACTCCCCGACCCCAAGTGAGTTACCCTCGTCCCATATAAGTACTCTCTGACCCCAAGTGAGTTACCCTCGTCCCATATAAGTACTCACTGATCCCCATGTGAGTTACCCTCGTCCCATATAAGTACTCCCTGACCCCGTGTGAGTTACCCTCGTCCATTATAAGTACTCCCTGACCCCCAAGTGAGTTACCCTCAACCCATATAAGTATTCACTGGTCCCCAAGTGAGTTACCCTCGTCCCATATAAGTACTCCCTGACCCCGTGTGAATTACCCTAGTCCTAAATAAGTACTCCCTGACCCTAAGTGAGATACCCTCGTCCCATATAAGTACTCACTGATCCCCAAGTGAGTTACACTAGTCCCATATAAGTACTCACTGATCCCCAAGTGAGTTACACTAGTCCCATATAAGTACTCCCTGACACCAAGTGAGTTACCTCGTCCCATATAAGTACTCCCTGACCCCAAGTCAGTTACCCTCTTCCCATATAAGTACTCCCTGACCCCGTGTGAGTTACCCTCGTCCCATATAAGTACTCCCTGACCCCTAGTCAGTTACCCTCGTCCCATATAAGTACTCCCTGACCCCAAGTCAGTTACCCTCGTCCCATATCAGTACTCCCTGACCCAGTGTCAGTTACCCTCGTCCCATATAAGTACTCCCTGACCCCAAGTGATTTACCCTCGTCCCATATAAGTACTCACTGATCCCCAAGTGAGTTACCCTCGTCCCATATAAATACTCCCTGACCCCAAGTGAGTTACCCTCGTCCCATATAAGTACTCACTGATCCCCAAGTGAGTTACCCTCGTCCCATATAAGTACTGCCTGTCCCCAAGTGAGTTACCCTCGTCCCATATAAGTGCTCCCTGACCCCCAAGTGAGTTACCCTCGTCCCATATAAGTATTCACTGGTCCCCAAGTGAGTTACCCACGTCCCATATAAGTACTCCCTGTCCCCGTGTGAATAACCCAAGTCCGAAATAAGTACTCCCTGACCCTAATTGAGATACCCTCGTCCCATATAAGTACTCACTGATCCCCAAGTGAGTTACACTAGTCCCATATAAGTACTCCCTGACACCAAGTGAGTTACCTCGTCCCATATAAGTACTCCCTGACCCCAAGTCAGTTACCCTCTTCCCATATAAGTACTCCCTGACCCCGTGTGAGTTACCCTCGTCCCATATAAGTACTCCCTGACCCCAAGTCAGTTACCCTCGTCCCATATAAGTACTCCCTGACCCAGTGTGAGTTACCCTCGTCTCATATAAGTACTCCCTGACCCCAAGTGAGTTACCCTCGTCCCATATAAGTACTTACTGATCCCCAAGTGCGTTACCCTCGTCCCATATAAGTACTCCCTGACCCCGTGTGAGTTACCATCTTCCCATATAAATACTCCCTGGCCCTAAGTGTGTTACCCTCGTCCCATATAAGTACTCCCCGTCTCCAAGTGTGTTACCCTCGTCCCATATAAGTACTCCCTGAATCCGAGTGAGTTACCCAAGTCCCATATAAGTACACACTGATCCCCAAGTGAGTTACCCTCGTCCCATATCAGTACTCCCTGATCCCAAGTGAGTTACCCTCGTCCCATATAAGTACTCACTGATCCCCAATTGAGTTACCCTCGTCCTATATAAGTACTCCCTGACCCTCAAGTGAGTTACCCTTGTCCCATATAAGTACTCCCTGACCCCGCGTGAATTACCCTAGTCCCAAATAAGTACTCCCTAACCCTAAGTGAGTTACCCTCGTCCCATATAAGTACTCACTGATCCCCAAGTGAGTTACCCTAGTACCATATAAGTACTCCCTGACACCAAGTGTGTAACCCTCGTCCCATATAAGAACTCCCTGAGTCCGAGTGAGTTACCCAAGTCCCATATAAGTACTCACTGAACCCCAAGTGAGTTACCCTCATCCCATATAAGTACTCCCTGACCCCAAGTGTGTTACCCTCGTCCCATATAAGTACACACTGATCCCCAAGTGAGTTACCCTCGTCTCATATAAGTACTGCCTTTCCCCAAGTGAGTTACCCTCGTCCCATATAAGTACTTCCTGACCCCCAAGTGAGTTACCCTTGTCCCATATAAGTACTCCCTGACACCGCATGAATTACCTTAGACCCAAATATGTATTCCCTGACCCTAAGTGAGTTACCCTCGTCCCATATAAGTACTCACTGATCCCCAAGTGAGTTACCCTCGTCCCATATAAGTACTCCCTGACCCAGTGTGAGTTACCCTCGTCCCATATAAGTACTCCCTGACCCCAAGTGAGTTACCCTCGTCCCATATAAGTACTCACTGATCCCCAAGTGAGTTACCTTCGTCCCATATAAGTACTCCCTGACCCCGTGTGAGTTACCCTCGTCCCATATAAGTACTCCCCGACTCCAAGTGTTGTACCCTCGTCCCATATAAGTACTCCCTGAGTCCGAGTGAGTTACCCTCGTCCCATATAAGTACTCCCCGCCTCCAAGTGTGTTACCCTCGTCCCATATAAGTACTCCCTGACCCCGTGTGAGTTACCCTCTTCCCATATAAGTACTCTCTGACCCCAAGTCAGTTACCCTCGTCCCATATAAGTAGTCCCTGACCCCAAGTCAGTTACCCTCGTCCCATATAAGTACTCACTGATCCCCAAGTGAGTTAAACTAGTCCCATATAAGTACTCCCTGACCCTCAAGTGAGTTACCCTTGTCCCATATAAGTACTCCCTGACCCCGCGTGAATTACCCTAGTCCCAAATAAGTACTCCCTAACCCTAAGTGAGTTACCCTCGTCCCATATAAGTACTCACTGATCCCCAAGTGAGTTACCCTCGTCCCATATAAGTACTCCCTGACCCAGTGTGAGTTACCCTCGTCCCATATAAGTACTCCCTGACCCCAAGTGAGTTACCCTCGTCCCATATAAGTACTCACTGATCCCCAAGTGAGTTACCTTCGTCCCATATAAGTACTCCCTGACCCCGTGTGAGTTACCCTCGTCCCATATAAGTACTCCCCGACTCCAAGTGTTGTACCCTCGTCCCATATAAGTACTCCCTGAGTCCGAGTGAGTTACCCTCGTCCCATATAAGTACTCCCCGCCTCCAAGTGTGTTACCCTCGTCCCATATAAGTACTCCCTGACCCCGTGTGAGTTACCCTCTTCCCATATAAGTACTCTCTGACCCCAAGTCAGTTACCCTCGTCCCATATAAGTAGTCCCTGACCCCAAGTCAGTTACCCTCGTCCCATATAAGTACTCACTGATCCCCAAGTGAGTTAAACTAGTCCCATATAAGTACTCCCTGACCCTCAAGTGAGTTACCCTTGTCCCATATAAGTACTCCCTGACCCCGCGTGAATTACCCTAGTCCCAAATAAGTACTCCCTAACCCTAAGTGAGTTACCCTCGTCCCATATAAGTACTCACTGATCCCCAAGTGAGTTACCCTAGTCCCATATAAGTACTCCCTGACACCAAGTGTGTTACCCTCGTCCCATATAAATACTCCCTGAGTCCGAGTGAGTTACCCAAGTCCCATATAAGTACTCACTGATCCCCAAGTGAGTTACCCTCGTCCCATATAAGTACTCCCTGACCCCCAAGTGAGTTACCCTAGTCCCATATAAGTACTCCCTGACACCAAGTGTGTTACCCTCGTCCCATATAAGTACTCCCTGACCCCGTGTGAGTTACCCTCGTCCCATATAAGTACACACTGATCCCCAAGTGAGTTACCCTCGTCTCATATATGTACTGCCTTTCCCCAAGTGAGTTACCCTCGTCCCATATAAGTACTTCCTGACCCCCAAGTGAGTTATCCTTGTCCCATATAAGTACTGTCTGACACCGCGTGAATTACCCTTGTCCCAAATAAGTACTCCCTGACCCCAAGTGAATTACCCTCGTCCCATATAAGTACTCACTGATCCCCATATGAGTTACCCTCATCCCATATAAGTACTCCCCGACCCCAAGTGAGTTACCCTCGTCCCATATAAGTACTCTCTGACCCCAAGTAAGTTACCCTCGTCCCATATAAGTACTCACTGATCCCCATGTGAGTTACCCTCGTCCCATATAAGTACTCCCTGACCCAGTGTCAGTTACCCTCGACCCATATAAGTACTCCCTGACCCCAAGTGATTTACCCTCGTCCCATATAAGTATTCACTGGTCCCCAAGTGAGTTACCCACGTCCCATATAAGTACTCCCTGTCCCCGTGTGAATTACCCAAGTCCGAAATAAGTACTCCCTGACCCTAATTGAGATACCCTCGTCCCATATAAGTACTCACTGATCCCCAAGTGAGTTACACTAGTCCCATATAAGTACTCCCTGACACCAAGTGAGTTACCTCGTCCCATATAAGTACTCCCTGACCCCAAGTCAGTTACCCTCTTCCCATATAAGTACTCCCTGACCCCGTGTGAGTTACCCTCGTCCCATATAAGTACTCACTGATCCCCAAGTGTGTTACCCTCGTCCTATATAAGTACTCCCTGACCCCGTGTGAGTTACCCTCGTCCCATATAAGTACTCCCCGACTCTAAGTGTGTTACCCTCGTCCCATATAAGTACTCCCTGAGTCCGAGTGAGTTACCCTCGTCCCATATAAGTACACAGTGATCCGCAAGTGAGTTACCCTCGTCCCATATCAGTACTCCCTGACCCCAAGTGAGTTACCCTCGTCCCATATAAGTACTCACTGATCCCCAAGTTAGTTACCCTCTTCCCATATAAGTACTCCCTGACGCTCAAGTGAGTTACCCTTGTCCCATATAAGTACTCCCTGACCCCGCGTGAATTACCCTATTCCCAAATAAGTACTCCCTAACCCTAAGTGAGTTACCCTCGTCCCATATAAGTACTCACTGATCCCCAAGTGAGTTACCCTAGTCCCATATAAGTACTCCCTGACACCAAGTGTGTTACCCTCGTCCCATATAAATACTCCCTGAGTCCGAGTGAGTTACCCAAGTCCCATATAAGTACTCACTGATCCCCAAGTGAGTTACCCTCGTCCCATATAAGTACTACCTGACCCCAAGTGAGTTATCCTCGTCCCATATAAGTACACACTGATCCCCAAGTGAGTTACCCTCGTCTCATATAAGTACTGCCTTTCCCCAAGTGAGTTACCCTCGTCCCATATAAGTACTTCCTGACCCCCAAGTGAGTTACCCTTGTCCCATATAAGTACTCCCTGACCCCGTGTGAGTTACCCTCGTCCCATATAAGTACTCTCTGACCCCAAGTCAGTTACCCTCGTCCCATATAAGTACTCCCTGACCCCAAGTCAGTTACCCTCGTCCCATATAAGTACTCCCTGACCCAGTGTGATTTACCCTCGTCTCATATAAGTACTCCCTGACCCCAAGTGAGTTACCCTCGTCCCATATAAGTAATTACTGATCCCCAAGTGAGTTACCCTCGTCCCATATAAGTACTCCCTGACCCCGTGTGAGTTACCCTCTTCCCATATAAATACTCCCTGGCCCCAAGTGTGTTACCCTCGTCCCATATAAGTACTCCCCGTCTCCAAGTGTGTTACCCTCGTCCCATATAAGTACTCCCTGAATCCGAGTGAGTTACCCAAGTCCCATATAAGTACACACTGATCCCCAAGTGAGTTACCCTCGTCCCATATCAGTACTCCCTGATCCCAAGTGAGTTACCCTCGTCCCATATAAGTACTCACTGATCCCCAAGTGAGTTACCCTCGTCCTATATAAGTACTCCCTGACACTCAAGTGAGTTACCCTTGTCCCATATAAGTACTCCCTGACCCCGCGTGAATTACCCTAGTCCCAAATAAGTACTCCCTAACCCTAAGTGAGTTACCCTCGTCCCATATAAGTACTCACTGATCTCCAAGTGAGTTACCCTAGTACCATATAAGTACTCCCTGACACCAAGTGTGTAACCCTCGTCCCATATAAGTACTCCCTGAGTCCGAGTGAGTTACCCAAGTCCCATATAAGTACTCACTGATCCCCAAGTGAGTTACCCTCATCCCATATAAGTACTCCCTGACCCCAAGTGTGTTACCCTCGTCCCATATAAGTACACACTGATCCCCAAGTGAGTTACCCTCGTCTCATATAAGTACTGCCTTTCCCCAAGTGAGTTACCCTCGTCCCATATAAGTACTTCCTGACCCCCAAGTGAGTTACCCTTGTCCCATAGAAGTACTCCCTGACACCGCATGAATTACCTTAGACCCAAATATGTATTCCCTGACCCTAAGTGAGTTACCCTCGTCCCTAATAAGTACTCACTGATCCCCAAGTGAGTTACCCTCGTCCCATATAAGTACTCCCTGACCCCAAGTGAGTTACCCTCGTCCCATATAAGTACTCACTGATCCCCAAGTGAGTTACCATCGTCCCATATAAGTACTGCCTGTCCCCAAGTGAGTTACCCTCGTCCCATATAAGTACTCCCTGACCCCCAAGTGAGTTACCCTCGTCCCATATAAGTATTCACTGGTCCCCAAGTGAGTTACCCTCGTCCCATATAAGTACTCCCTGTCCCCGTGTGAATTACCCTAGTCCGAAATAAGTACTCCCTGACCCTAATTGAGATACCCTCGTCCCATATAAGTACTCACTGATCCCCAAGTGAGTTACACTAGTCCCATATAAGTTCTCCCTGACCCCAAGTGAGTTACCCTCGTTCCATATAAGTACTCCCTGACCCCAAGTCAGTTACCCTCGTCCCATATAAGTACTCCCTGACCCAGTGTGAGTTACCCTCGTCCCATATAAGTACTCCCTGACCCCAAGTGAGTTACCCTCGTCCCATATAAGTACTCACTGATCCCCAAGTGAGTTACCTTCGTCCCATATAAGTACTCCCTGACCCCGTGTGAGTTACCCTCGTCCCATATAAGTACTCCCCGACTCCAAGTGTGTAACCCTCGTCCCATATAAGTACTCCCTGAGTCCGAGTGAGTTACCCAAGTCCCATATAAGTACTCACTGATCCCCAAGTGAGTTACCCTCATCCCATATAAGTACTCCCTGACCCCAAGTGTGTTACCCTCGTCCCATATAAGTACACACTGATCCCCAAGTGAGTTACCCTCGTCTCATATAAGTACTGCCTTTCCCCAAGTGAGTTACCCTCGTCCCATATAGGTACTTCCTGACCCCCAAGTGAGTTACCCTTGTCCCATATAAGTACTCCCTGACACCGCATGAATTACCTTAGACCCAAATATGTATTCCCTGACCCTAAGTGAGTTACCCTCGTCCCATATAAGTACTCACTGATCCCCAAGTGAGTTACCCTCGTCCCATATAAGTACTCCCTGACCCAGTGTGAGTTACCCTCGTCCCATATAAGTACTCCCTGACCCCAAGTGAGTTACCCTCGTCCCATATAAGTACTCACTGATCCCCAAGTGAGTTACCCTCGTCCCATATAAGTACTCCCCGCTTCCAAGTGTGTTACCCTCGTCCCATATAAGTACTCCCTGACCCCGTGTGAGTTACCCTCTTCCCATATAAGTACTCCCTGACCCCAAGTCAGTTACCCTCGTCCCATATAAGTAGTCCCTGACCCCAAGTCAGTTACCCTCGTCCCTTATAAGTACTCACTGATCCCCAAGTGAGTTACACTAGTCCCATATAAGTACTCCCTGACCCTCAAGTGAGTTACCCTCATCCCATATAAGTACTCCCTGACCCCAAGTGTGTTACCCTCGTCCCATATAAGAACACACTGATCCCCAAGTGAGTTACCCTCGTCTCATATAAGTACTGCCTTTCCCCAAGTGAGTTACCCTCGTCCCATATAAGTACTTCCTGACCCCCAAGTGAGTTACCCTTGTCCCATATAAGTACTCCCTGACACCGCATGAATTACCTTAGACCCAAATATGTATTCCCTGACCCTAAGTGAGTTACCCTCTTCCCAAATAAGTACTCCCTAACCCTAAGTGAGTTACCCTCGTCACATATAAGTACTCACTGATCCCCAAGTGAGTTACCCTAGTCCCATATAAGTACTCCCTGACACCAAGTGTGTTACCCTCGTTCAATATAAATACTCCCTGGGTCCGAGTGAGTTACCCAAGTCCCATATAAGTACTCACTGATCCCCAAGTGAGTTACCCTCGTCCCATATAAGTACTCCCTGACCCCCAAGTGAGTTACCCTAGTCCCATATAAGTACTCCCTGACACCAAGTGTGTTACCCTCGTCCCATATAAGTACTCCCTGACCCCGTGTGAGTTACCCTCGTCCCATATAAGTACACACTGATCCCCAAGTGAGTTACCCTCGTCTCATATAAGTACTGCCTTTCCCCAAGTGAGTTACCCTCGTCCCATATAAGTACTTCCTGACCCCCAAGTGAGTTATCCTTGTCCCATATAAGTACTGTCTGACACCGCGTGAATTACCCTTGTCCCAAATAAGTACTCCCTGACCCCAAGTGAATTACCCTCGTCCCATATAAGTACTCACTGATCCCCAAGTAAGTTACCCTCGTCCCATATAAGTACTCACTGATCCCCATGTGAGTTACCCTCGTCCCATATAAGTACTCCCTGACCCCGTGTGAGTTACCCTCGTCCATTATAAGTACTCCCTGACCCCCAAGTGAGTTACCCTCAACCCATATAAGTATTCACTGGTCCCCAAGTGAGTTACCCTCGTCCCATATAAGTACTCCCAGACCCCCAAGTGAGTTACCCTAGTCCCATATAAGTACTCCCTGACACCAAGTGTGTTACCCTCGTCCCATATAAGTACTCCCTGACCCAGTGTGAGTTACCCTCTTCCCATATAAGTACTCTCTGACCCCAAGTCAGTTACCCTCGTCCCATATAAGTAGTCCCTGACCCCAAGTCAGTTACCCTCGTCCCATATAAGTACTCACTGATCCCCAAGTGAGTTAAACTAGTCCCATATAAGTACTCCCTGACCCTCAAGTGAGTTACCCTTGTCCCATATAAGTACTCCCTGACCCCGCGTGAATTACCCTAGTCCCAAATAAGTACTCCCTAACCCTAAGTGAGTTACCCTCGTCCCATATAAGTACTCACTGATCCCCAAGTGAGTTACCCTAGTCCCATATAAGTACTCCCTGACACCAAGTGTGTTACCCTCGTCCCATATAAATACTCCCTGAGTCCGAGTGAGTTACCCAAGTCCCATATAAGTACTCACTGATCCCCAAGTGAGTTACCCTCGTCCCATATAAGTACTCCCTGACCCCCAAGTGAGTTACCCTAGTCCCATATAAGTACTCCCTGACACCAAGTGTGTTACCCTCGTCCCATATAAGTACTCCCTGACCCCGTGTGAGTTACCCTCGTCCCATATAAGTACACACTGATCCCCAAGTGAGTTACCCTCGTCTCATATATGTACTGCCTTTCCCCAAGTGAGTTACCCTCGTCCCATATAAGTACTTCCTGACCCCCAAGTGAGTTATCCTTGTCCCATATAAGTACTGTCTGACACCGCGTGAATTACCCTTGTCCCAAATAAGTACTCCCTGACCCCAAGTGAATTACCCTCGTCCCATATAAGTACTCACTGATCCCCATATGAGTTACCCTCATCCCATATAAGTACTCCCCGACCCCAAGTGAGTTACCCTCGTCCCATATAAGTACTCTCTGACCCCAAGTAAGTTACCCTCGTCCCATATAAGTACTCACTGATCCCCATGTGAGTTACCCTCGTCCCATATAAGTACTCCCTGACCCAGTGTCAGTTACCCTCGACCCATATAAGTACTCCCTGACCCCAAGTGATTTACCCTCGTCCCATATAAGTATTCACTGGTCCCCAAGTGAGTTACCCACGTCCCATATAAGTACTCCCTGTCCCCGTGTGAATTACCCAAGTCCGAAATAAGTACTCCCTGACCCTAATTGAGATACCCTCGTCCCATATAAGTACTCACTGATCCCCAAGTGAGTTACACTAGTCCCATATAAGTACTCCCTGACACCAAGTGAGTTACCTCGTCCCATATAAGTACTCCCTGACCCCAAGTCAGTTACCCTCTTCCCATATAAGTACTCCCTGACCCCGTGTGAGTTACCCTCGTCCCATATAAGTACTCACTGATCCCCAAGTGTGTTACCCTCGTCCTATATAAGTACTCCCTGACCCCGTGTGAGTTACCCTCGTCCCATATAAGTACTCCCCGACTCTAAGTGTGTTACCCTCGTCCCATATAAGTACTCCCTGAGTCCGAGTGAGTTACCCTCGTCCCATATAAGTACACAGTGATCCGCAAGTGAGTTACCCTCGTCCCATATCAGTACTCCCTGACCCCAAGTGAGTTACCCTCGTCCCATATAAGTACTCACTGATCCCCAAGTGAGTTACCCTCTTCCCATATAAGTACTCCCTGACGCTCAAGTGAGTTACCCTTGTCCCATATAAGTACTCCCTGACCCCGCGTGAATTACCCTATTCCCAAATAAGTACTCCCTAACCCTAAGTGAGTTACCCTCGTCCCATATAAGTACTCACTGATCCCCAAGTGAGTTACCCTAGTCCCATATAAGTACTCCCTGACACCAAGTGTGTTACCCTCGTCCCATATAAATACTCCCTGAGTCCGAGTGAGTTACCCAAGTCCCATATAAGTACTCACTGATCCCCAAGTGAGTTACCCTCGTCCCATATAAGTACTACCTGACCCCAAGTGAGTTATCCTCGTCCCATATAAGTACACACTGATCCCCAAGTGAGTTACCCTCGTCTCATATAAGTACTGCCTTTCCCCAAGTGAGTTACCCTCGTCCCATATAAGTACTTCCTGACCCCCAAGTGAGTTACCCTTGTCCCATATAAGTACTCCCTGACCCCGTGTGAGTTACCCTCGTCCCATATAAGTACTCTCTGACCCCAAGTCAGTTACCCTCGTCCCATATAAGTACTCCCTGACCCCAAGTCAGTTACCCTCGTCCCATATAAGTACTCCCTGACCCAGTGTGATTTACCCTCGTCTCATATAAGTACTCCCTGACCCCAAGTGAGTTACCCTCGTCCCATATAAGTAATTACTGATCCCCAAGTGAGTTACCCTCGTCCCATATAAGTACTCCCTGACCCCGTGTGAGTTACCCTCTTCCCATATAAATACTCCCTGGCCCCAAGTGTGTTACCCTCGTCCCATATAAGTACTCCCCGTCTCCAAGTGTGTTACCCTCGTCCCATATAAGTACTCCCTGAATCCGAGTGAGTTACCCAAGTCCCATATAAGTACACACTGATCCCCAAGTGAGTTACCCTCGTCCCATATCAGTACTCCCTGATCCCAAGTGAGTTACCCTCGTCCCATATAAGTACTCACTGATCCCCAAGTGAGTTACCCTCGTCCTATATAAGTACTCCCTGACACTCAAGTGAGTTACCCTTGTCCCATATAAGTACTCCCTGACCCCGCGTGAATTACCCTAGTCCCAAATAAGTACTCCCTAACCCTAAGTGAGTTACCCTCGTCCCATATAAGTACTCACTGATCTCCAAGTGAGTTACCCTAGTACCATATAAGTACTCCCTGACACCAAGTGTGTAACCCTCGTCCCATATAAGTACTCCCTGAGTCCGAGTGAGTTACCCAAGTCCCATATAAGTACTCACTGATCCCCAAGTGAGTTACCCTCATCCCATATAAGTACTCCCTGACCCCAAGTGTGTTACCCTCGTCCCATATAAGTACACACTGATCCCCAAGTGAGTTACCCTCGTCTCATATAAGTACTGCCTTTCCCCAAGTGAGTTACCCTCGTCCCATATAAGTACTTCCTGACCCCCAAGTGAGTTACCCTTGTCCCATAGAAGTACTCCCTGACACCGCATGAATTACCTTAGACCCAAATATGTATTCCCTGACCCTAAGTGAGTTACCCTCGTCCCTAATAAGTACTCACTGATCCCCAAGTGAGTTATCCTCGTCCCATATAAGTACTCCCTGACCCCAAGTGAGTTACCCTCGTCCCATATAAGTACTCACTGATCCCCAAGTGAGTTACCATCGTCCCATATAAGTACTGCCTGTCCCCAAGTGAGTTACCCTCGTCCCATATAAGTACTCCCTGACCCCCAAGTGAGTTACCCTCGTCCCATATAAGTATTCACTGGTCCCCAAGTGAGTTACCCTCGTCCCATATAAGTACTCCCTGTCCCCGTGTGAATTACCCTAGTCCGAAATAAGTACTCCCTGACCCTAATTGAGATACCCTCGTCCCATATAAGTACTCACTGATCCCCAAGTGAGTTACACTAGTCCCATATAAGTTCTCCCTGACCCCAAGTGAGTTACCCTCGTTCCATATAAGTACTCCCTGACCCCAAGTCAGTTACCCTCGTCCCATATAAGTACTCCCTGACCCAGTGTGAGTTACCCTCGTCCCATATAAGTACTCCCTGACCCCAAGTGAGTTACCCTCGTCCCATATAAGTACTCACTGATCCCCAAGTGAGTTACCTTCGTCCCATATAAGTACTCCCTGACCCCGTGTGAGTTACCCTCGTCCCATATAAGTACTCCCCGACTCCATGTGTGTAACCCTCGTCCCATATAAGTACTCCCTGAGTCCGAGTGAGTTACCCAAGTCCCATATAAGTACTCACTGATCCCCAAGTGAGTTACCCTCATCCCATATAAGTACTCCCTGACCCCAAGTGTGTTACCCTCGTCCCATATAAGTACACACTGATCCCCAAGTGAGTTACCCTCGTCTCATATAAGTACTGCCTTTCCCCAAGTGAGTTACCCTCGTCCCATATAGGTACTTCCTGACCCCCAAGTGAGTTACCCTTGTCCCATATAAGTACTCCCTGACACCGCATGAATTACCTTAGACCCAAATATGTATTCCCTGACCCTAAGTGAGTTACCCTCGTCCCATATAAGTACTCACTGATCCCCAAGTGAGTTACCCTCGTCCCATATAAGTACTCCCTGACCCAGTGTGAGTTACCCTCGTCCCATATAAGTACTCCCTGACCCCAAGTGAGTTACCCTCGTCCCATATAAGTACTCACTGATCCCCAAGTGAGTTACCTTCGTCCCATATAAGTACTCCCTGACCCCGTGTGAGTTACCCTCGTCCCATATAAGTACTCCCCGACTCCAAGTGTTGTACCCTCGTCCCATATAAGTCCGAGTGAGTTACCCTCGTCCCATATAAGTACTCCCCGCTTCCAAGTGTGTTACCCTCGTCCCATATAAGTACTCCCTGACCCCGTGTGAGTTACCCTCTTCCCATATAAGTACTCCCTGACCCCAAGTCAGTTACCCTCGTCCCATATAAGTAGTCCCTGACCCCAAGTCAGTTACCCTCGTCCCTTATAAGTACTCACTGATCCCCAAGTGAGTTACACTAGTCCCATATAAGTACTCCCTGACCCAGTGTCAGTTACCCTCGTCCCATATAAGTACTCCCTGACCCCAAGTGATTTACCCTCGTCCCATATAAGTACTCACTGATCCCCAAGTGAGTTACCCTCGTCCCATATAAATACTCCCTGACCCCAAGTGAGTTACCCTCGTCCCATATAAGTACTCACTGATCCCCAAGTGAGTTACCCTCGTCCCATATAAGTACTGCCTGTCCCCAAGTGAGTTACCCTCGTCCCATATAAGTGCTCCCTGACCCCCAAGAGAGTTACCCTCGTCCCATATAAGTATTCACTGGTCCCCAAGTGAGTTACCCTCGTCCCATATAAGTACTCCCTGTCCCCGTGTGAATTACCCAAGTCCGAAATAAGTACTCCCTGACCCTAATTGAGATACCCTCGTCCCATATAAGTACTCACTGATCCCCAAGTGAGTTACACTAGTCCCATATAAGTACTCCCTGACACCAAGTGAGTTACCTCGTCCCATATAAGTACTCCCTGACCCCAAGTCAGTTACCCTCTTCCCATATAAGTACTCCCTGACCCCGTGTGAGTTACCCTCGTCCCATATAAGTACTCACTGATCCCCAAGTGAGTTACCCTCGTCCTATATAAGTACTCCCTGACCCCGTGTGAGTTACCCTCGTCCCATATAAGTACTCCCCGACTCTAAGTGTGTTACCCTCGTCCCATATAAGTACTCCCTGAGTCCGAGTTAGTTACCCTCGTCCCATATAAGTACACAGTGATCCGCAAGTGAGTTACCCTCGTCCCATATCAGTACTCCCTGACCCCAAGTGAGTTACCCTCGTCCCATATCAGTACTCCCTGACCCCAAGTGAGTTACCCTCGTCCCATATAAGTACTCACTGATCCCCAAGTGAGTTACCCTCTTCCCATATAAGTACTCCCTGACGCTCAAGTGAGTTACCCTTGTCCCATATAAGTACTCCCTGACCCCGCGTGAATTACCCTAGTCCCAAATAAGTACTCCCTAACCCTAAGTGAGTTACCCTCGTCCCATATAAGTACTCCCTGACCCTCAAGTGAGTTACCCTCATCCCATATAAGTACTCCCTGACCCCAAGTGTGTTACCCTCGTCCCATATAAGTACACACTGATCCCCAAGTGAGTTACCCTCGTCTCATATAAGTACTGCCTTTCCCCAAGTGAGTTACCCTCGTCCCATATAAGTACTTCCTGACCCCCAAGTGAGTTACCCTTGTCCCATATAAGTACTCCCTGACACCGCATGAATTACCTTAGACCCAAATATGTATTCCCTGACCCTAAGTGAGTTACCCTCTTCCCAAATAAGTACTCCCTAACCCTAAGTGAGTTACCCTCGTCCCATATAAGTACTCACTGATCCCCAAGTGAGTTACCCTAGTCCCATATAAGTACTCCCTGACACCAAGTGTGTTACCCTCGTCCAATATAAATACTCCCTGAGTCCGAGTGAGTTACCCAAGTCCCATATAAGTACTCACTGATCCCCAAGTGAGTTACCCTCGTCCCATATAAGTACTCCCTGACCCCCAAGTGAGTTACCCTAGTCCCATATAAGTACTCCCTGACACCAAGTGTGTTACCCTCGTCCCATATAAGTACTCCCTGACCCCGTGTGAGTTACCCTCGTCCCATATAAGTACACACTGATCCCCAAGTGAGTTACCCTCGTCCCATATAAGTACTCTCTGACCCCAAGTAAGTTACCCTCGTCCCATATAAGTACTCACTGATCCCCATGTGAGTTACCCTCGTCCCATATAAGTACTCCCTGACCCCGTGTGAGTTACCCTCGTCCATTATAAGTACTGCCTTTCCCCAAGTGAGTTACCCTCGTCCCATATAAGTACTTCCTGACCCCCAAGTGAGTTATCCTTGTCCCATATAAGTACTGTCTGACACCGCGTGAATTACCCTTGTCCCAAATAAGTACTCCCTGACCCCAAGTGAATTACCCTCGTCCCATATAAGTACTCACTGAACCCCATATGAGTTACCCTCATCCCATATAAGTACTCCCCGACCCCAAGTGAGTTACCCTCGTCCCATATAAGTACTCTCTGACCCCAAGTAAGTTACCCTCGTCCCATATAAGTACTCACTGATCCCCATGTGAGTTACCCTCGTCCCATATAAGTACTCCCTGACCCCGTGTGAGTTACCCTCGTCCATTATAAGTACTCCCTGACCCCCAAGTGAGTTACCCTCAACCCATATAAGTATTCACTGGTCCCCAAGTGAGTTACCCTCGTCCCATATAAGTACTCCCTGACCCCGTGTGAATTACCCTAGTCCTAAATAAGTACTCCCTGACCCTAAGTGAGATACCCTCGTCCCATATAAGTACTCACTGATCTCCAAGTGAGTTACACTAGTCCCATATATGTATTCCCTGACCCCAAGTCAGTTACCCTCGTTCCATATAAGTAATCCCTGACCCCGTGTGAGTTACCCTCGTCCCATATAAGTACTCCCTGACCCCAAGTCAGTTACCCCCGTCCCATATCAGTACTCCCTGACCCAGTGTCAGTTACCCTCGTCCCATATAAGTACTCCCTGACCCCAAGTGATTTACCCTCGTCCCATATAAGTACTCACTGATCCCCAAGTGAGTTACCCTCGTCCCATATAAATACTCCCTGACCCCAAGTGAGTTACCCTCGTCCCATATAAGTACTCACTGATCCCCAAGTGAGTTACCCTCGTCCCATATAAGTACTGCCTGTCCCCAAGTGAGTTACCCTCGTCCCATATAAGTGCTCCCTGACCCCCAAGTGAGTTACCCTCGTCCCACATAAGTATTCACTGGTCCCCAAGTGAGTTACCCTCGTCCCATATAAGTACTCCCTGTCCCCGTGTGAATTACCCAAGTCCGAAATAAGTACTCCCTGACCCTAATTGAGATACCCTCGTCCCATATAAGTACTCACTGATCCCCAAGTGAGTTACACTAGTCCCATATAAGTACTCCCTGACACCAAGTGAGTTACCTCGTCCCATATAAGTACTCCCTGACCCCAAGTCAGTTACCCTCTTCCCATATAAGTTCTCCCTGACCCCGTGTGAGTTACCCTCGTCCCATATAAGTACTCACTGATCCCCAAGTGAGTTACCCTCGTCCTATATAAGTACTCCCTGACCCCGTGTGAGTTACCCTCGTCCCATATAAGTACTCCCCGACTCTAAGTGTGTTACCCTCGTCCCATATAAGTACTCCCTGAGTCCGAGTTAGTTACCCTCGTCCCATATAAGTACACAGTGATCCGCAAGTGAGTTACCCTCGTCCCATATCAGTACTCCCTGACCCCAAGTGAGTTACCCTCGTCCCATATCAGTACTCCCTGACCCCAAGTGAGTTACCCTCGTCCCATATAAGTACTCACTGATCCCCAAGTGAGTTACCCTCTTCCCATATAAGTACTCCCTGACGCTCAAGTGAGTTACCCTTGTCCCATATAAGTACTCCCTGACCCCGCGTGAATTACCCTAGTCCCAAATAAGTACTCCCTAACCCTAAGTGAGTTACCCTCGTCCCATATAAGTACTCACTGATCCCCAAGTGAGTTACCCTAGTCCCATATAAGTACTCCCTGACACCAAGTGTGTTACCCTCGTCCCATATAAATACTCCCTGAGTCCGAGTGAGTTACCCAAGACCCATATAAGTACTCACTGATCCCCAAGTGAGTTACCCTCGTCCCATATAAGTACTCCCTGACCCCAAGTGAGTTATCCTCGTCCCATATAAGTACACACTGATCCCCAAGTGAGTTACCCTCGTCTCATATAAGTACTGCCTTTCCCCAAGTGAGTTACCCTCGTCCCATATAAGTACTTCCTGACCCCCAAGTGAGTTACCCTTGTCCCATATAAGTACTCCCTGACCCCGTGTGAGTTACCCTCATCCCATATAAGTACTCTCTGACCCCAAGTCAGTTACCCTCGTCCCATATAAGTACTCCCTGACCCCAAGTCAGTTACCCTCGTCCCATATAAGTACTCCCTGACCCAGTGTGAGTTACCCTCGTCTCATATAAGTACTCCCTGACCCCAAGTGAGTTACCCTCGTCCCATATAAGTACTTACTGATCCCCAAGTGAGTTACCCTCATCCCATATAAGTACTCCCTGACCCCGTGTGAGTTACCCTCTTCCCATATAAATACTCCCTGGCCCCAAGTGAGTTACCCTCGTCCCATATAAGTACTCCCCGACTCCAAGTGTGTTACCCTCGTCCCATATAAGTACTCCCTGAATCCGAGTGAGTTACCCAAGTCCCATATAAGTATACACTGATCCCCAAGTGAGTTACCCTCGTCCCATATCAGTACTCCCTGATCCCAAGTGAGTTACCCTCGTCCCATATAAGTACTCACTGATCCCCAAGTGAGTTACCCTCGTCCTATATAAGTACTCCCTGACCCTCAAGCGAGTTACCCTTGTCCCATATAAGTACTCCCTGACCTCGCGTGAATTACCCTAGTCCCAAATAAGTACTCCCTAACCCTAAGTGAGTTACCCTCGTCCCATATAAGTACTCACTGATCCCCAAGTGAGTTACCCTAGTACCATGTAAGTACTCCCTGACACCAAGTGTGTAACCCTCGTCCCATATAAGTACTCCCTGAGTCCGAGTGAGTTACCCAAGTCCCATATAAGTACTCCCTGACCCCGTGTGAGTTACCCTCGTCCCATATAAGTACTCCCTGACCCCAAGTCAGTTACCCTCGTCCCATATAAGTACTCCCTGACCCAGTGTGAGTTACCCTCGTCTCATATAAGTACTCCCTGACCCCAAGTGAGTTACCCTCGTCCCATATAAGTACTCCCCGTCTCCAAGTGTGTTACCCTCGTCCCATATAAGTACTCCCTGAATCCGAGTGAGTTACCCAAGTCCCATATAAGTACACACTGATCCCCAAGTGAGTTACCCTCGTCCCATATCAGTACTCCCTGATCCCAAGTGAGTTACCCTCGTCCCATATAAGTACTCACTGATCCCCAAGTGAGTTACCCTCGTCTCATATAAGTACTGCCTTTCCCCAAGTGAGTTACCCTCGTCCCATATAAGTACTTCCTGACCCCCAAGTGAGTTACCCTTGTCCCATATAAGTACTCCCTGACCCCGTGTGAGTTACCCTCATCCCATATAAGTACTCTCTGACCCCAAGTCAGTTACCCTCGTCCCATATAAGTACTCCCTGACCCCAAGTCAGTTACCCTCGTCCCATATGAGTACTCCCTGACCCAGTGTGAGTTACCCTCGTCTCATATAAGTACTCCCTGACCCCAAGTGAGTTACCCTCGTCCCATATAAGTACTCCCCGTCTCCAAGTGTGTTACCCTCGTCCCATATAAGTACTCCCTGAATCCGAGTGAGTTATCCAAGTCCCATATAAGTACACACTGATCCCCAAGTGAGTTACCCTCGTCCCATATCAGTACTCCCTGATCCCAAGTGAGTTACCCTCGTCCCATATAAGTACTCACTGATCCCCAAGTGAGTTACCCTCGTCCTATATAAGTACTCCCTGACCCTCAAGTGAGTTACCCTTGTCCCATATAAGTACTCCCTGACCCCGCGTGAATTACCCTAGTCCCAAATAAGTACTCCCTAACCCTAAGTGAGTTACCCTCGTCCCATATAAGTACTCACTGATCCCCAAGTGAGTTACCCTAGTCCCATATAAGTACTCCCTGACACCAAGTGTGTTACCCTCGTCCCATATAAATACTCCCTGAGTCCGAGTGAGTTACCCAAGACCCATATAAGTACTCACTGATCCCCAAGTGAGTTACCCTCGTCCCATATAAGTACTCCCTGACCCCAAGTGAGTTATCCTCGTCCCATATAAGTACACACTGATCCCCAAGTGAGTTACCCTCGTCTCATATAAGTACTGCCTTTCCCCAAGTGAGTTACCCTCGTCCCATATAAGTACTTCCTGACCCCCAAGTGAGTTACCCTTGTCCCATATAAGTACTCCCTGACCCCGTGTGAGTTACCCTCATCCCATATAAGTACTCTCTGACCCCAAGTCAGTTACCCTCGTCCCATATAAGTAATCCCTGACCCCAAGTCAGTTACCCTCGTCCCATATAAGTACTCCCTGACCCAGTGTGAGTTACCCTCGTCTCATATAAGTACTCCCTGACCCCAAGTCAGTTACCCTCGTCCCATATAAGTACTTACTGATCCCCAAGTGAGTTACCCTCGTCCCATATAAGTACTCCCTGACCCCGTGTGAGTTACCCTCTTCCCATATAAATACTCCCTGGCCCCAAGTGAGTTACCCTCGTCCCATATAAGTACTCCCCGACTCCAAGTGTGTTACCCTCGTCCCATATAAGTACTCCCTGAATCCGAGTGAGTTACCCAAGTCCCATATAAGTATACACTGATCCCCAAGTGAGTTACCCTCGTCCCATATCAGTACTCCCTGATCCCAAGTGAGTTACCCTCGTCCCATATAAGTACTCACTGATCCCCAAGTGAGTTACCCTCGTCCTATATAAGTACTCCCTGACCCTCAAGCGAGTTACCCTTGTCCCATATAAGTACTCCCTGACCTCGCGTGAATTACCCTAGTCCCAAATAAGTACTCCCTAACCCTAAGTGAGTTACCCTCGTCCCATATAAGTACTCACTGATCCCCAAGTGAGTTACCCTAGTACCATGTAAGTACTCCCTGACACCAAGTGTGTAACCCTCGTCCCATATAAGTACTCCCTGAGTCCGAGTGAGTTACCCAAGTCCCATATAAGTACTCCCTGACCCCGTGTGAGTTACCCTCGTCCCATATAAGTACTCCCTGACCCCAAGTCAGTTACCCTCGTCCCATATAATTACTCCCTGACCCAGTGTGAGTTACCCTCGTCTCATATAAGTACTCCCTGACCCCAAGTGAGTTACCCTCGTCCCATATAAGTACTCCCCGTCTCCAAGTGTGTTACCCTCGTACCATATAAGTACTCCCTGAATCCGAGTGAGTTACCCAAGTCCCATATAAGTACACACTGATCCCCAAGTGAGTTACCCTCGTCCCATATCAGTACTCCCTGATCCCAAGTGAGTTACCCTCGTCCCATATAAGTACTCACTGATCCCCAAGTGAGTTACCCTCGTCCTATATAAGTACTCCCTGACCCTCAAGTGAGTTACCCTTGTCCCATATAACTACTCCCTGACCCCGCGTGAATTACCCTAGTCCCAAATAAGTACTCCCTAACCCTAAGTGAGTTACCCTCGTCCCATATAAGTACTCACTGATCCCCAAGTGAGTTACCCTAGTACCATATAAGTACTCCCTGACACCAAGTGTGTAACCCTCGTCCCATATAAGTACTCACTGATCCCCAAGTGAGTTACCCTCATCCCATATAAGTACTCCCTGACCCCAAGTGTGTTACCCTCGTCCCATATAAGTACACACTGATCCCCAAGTGAGTTACCCTCGTCTCATATAAGTACTGCCTTTCCCCAAGTGAGTTACCCTCGTCCCATATAAGTACTTCCTGACCCCCAAGTGAGTTACCCTTGTCCCATAGAAGTACTCACTGACACCGCATGAATTACCTTAGACCCAAATATGTATTCCCTGACCCTAAGTGAGTTACCCTCGTCCCATATAAGTACTCACTGATCCCCAAGTGAGTTACCCTCGTCCCATATAAGTACTCCCTGACCCCAAGTGAGTTATCCTCGTCCCATATAAGTACACACTGATCCCCAAGTGAGTTACCCTCGTCTCATATAAGTACTGCCTTTCCCCAAGTGTGTTACCCTCGTCCCATATAAGTACTTCCTGACCCCCAAGTGAGTTACCCTTGTCCCATATAAGTACTCCCTGACCCCGTGTGAGTTACCCTCATCCCATATAAGTACTCTCTGACCCCAAGTCAGTTACCCTCGTCCCATATAAGTAATCCCTGACCCCAAGTCAGTTACCCTCGTCCCATATAAGTACTCCCTGACCCAGTGTGAGTTACCCTCGTCTCATATAAGTACTCCCTGACCCCAAGTCAGTTACCCTCGTCCCATATAAGTACTTACTGATCCCCAAGTGAGTTACCCTCGTCCCATATAAGTACTCCCTGACCCCGTGTGAGTTACCCTCTTCCCATATAAATACTCCCTGGCCCCAAGTGAGTTACCCTCGTCCCATATAAGTACTCCCCGACTCCAAGTGTGTTACCCTCGTCCCATATAAGTACTCCCTGAATCCGAGTGAGTTACCCAAGTCCCATATAAGTATACACTGATCACCAAGTGAGTTACCCTCGTCCCATATCAGTACTCCCTGATCCCAAGTGAGTTACCCTCGTCCCATATAAGTACTCACTGATCCCCAAGTGAGTTACCCTCGTCCTATATAAGTACTCCCTGACCCTCAAGCGAGTTACCCTTGTCCCATATAAGTACTCCCTGACCTCGCGTGAATTACCCTAGTCCCAAATAAGTACTCCCTAACCCTAAGTGAGTTACCCTCGTCCCATATAAGTACTCACTGATCCCCAAGTGAGTTACCCTAGTACCATGTAAGTACTCCCTGACACCAAGTGTGTAACCCTCGTCCCATATAAGTACTCCCTGAGTCCGAGTGAGTTACCCAAGTCCCATATAAGTACTCCCTGACCCCGTGTGAGTTACCCTCGTCCCATATAAGTACTCCCTGACCCCAAGTCAGTTACCCTCGTCCCATATAATTACTCCCTGACCCAGTGTGAGTTACCCTCGTCTCATATAAGTACTCCCTGACCCCAAGTGAGTTACCCTCGTCCCATATAAGTACTCCCCGTCTCCAAGTGTGTTACCCTCGTACCATATAAGTACTCCCTGAATCCGAGTGAGTTACCCAAGTCCCATATAAGTACACACTGATCCCCAAGTGAGTTACCCTCGTCCCATATCAGTACTCCCTGATTCCAAGTGAGTTACCCTCGTCCCATATAAGTACTCACTGATCCCCAAGTGAGTTACCCTCGTCCTATATAAGTACTCCCTGACCCTCAAGTGAGTTACCCTTGTCCCATATAAGTACTCCCTGACCCCGCGTGAATTACCCTATTCCCAAATAAGTACTCCCTAACCCTAAGTGAGTTACCCTCGTCCCATATAAGTACTCACTGATCCCCAAGTGAGTTACCCTAGTACCATATAAGTACTCCCTGACACCAAGTGTGTAACCCTCGTCCCATATAAGTACTCACTGATCCCCAAGTGAGTTACCCTCATCCCATATAAGTACTCCCTGACCCCAAGTGTGTTACCCTCGTCCCATATAAGTACACACTGATCCCCAAGTGAGTTACCCTCGTCTCATATAAGTACTGCCTTTCCCCAAGTGAGTTACCCTCGTCCCATATAAGTACTTCCTGACCCCCAAGTGAGTTACCCTTGTCCCATAGAAGTACTCCCTGACACCGCATGAATTACCTTAGACCCAAATATGTATTCCCTGACCCTAAGTGAGTTACCCTCGTCCCATATAAGTACTCACTGATCCCCAAGTGAGTTACCCTCGTCCCATATAAGTACTCCCTGACCCCAAGTGAGTTACCCTCGTCCCATATAAGTACTCACTGATCCCCAAGTGAGTTACCATCGTCCCATATAAGTACTGCCTGTCCCCAAGTGAGTTACCCTCGTCCCATATAAGTACTCCCTGACCCCCAAGTGGGTTACCCTCGTCCCATATAAGTATTCACTGGTCCCCAAGTGAGTTACCCTCGTCCCATATAAGTACTCCCTGTCCCCGTGTGAATTACCCTAGTCCGAAATAAGTACTCCCTGACCCTAATTGAGATACCCTCGTCCCATATAAGTACTCACTGATCCCCAAGTGAGTTACACTAGTCCCATATAAGTACTCCCTGACCCCAAGTGAGTTACCCTCGTCCCATATAAGTACTCCCTGACCCCAAGCCAGTTACCCTCGTCCCATATAAGTACTCCCTGACCCAGTGTGAGTTACCCTCGTCCCATATAAGTACTCCCTGACCCCAAGTGAGTTACCCTCGTCCCATATAAGTACTCACTGATCCCCAAGTGAGTTACCTTCGTCCCATATAAGTACTCCCTGACCCCGTGTGAGTTACCCTCGTCCCATATAAGTACTCCCCGACTCCAAGTGTTGTACCCTCGTCCCATATAAGTACTCCCTGAGTCCGAGTGAGTTACCCTCGTCCCATATAAGTACTCCCCGCCTCCAAGTGTGTTACCCTCGTCCAATATAAATACTCCCTGAGTCCGAGTGAGTTACCCAAGTCCCATATAAGTACTCACTGATCCCCAAGTGAGTTACCCTCGTCCCATATAAGTACTCCCTGACCCCAAGTCAGTTACCCTCGTCCCATATAAGTACTCCCTGACCCAGTGTGAGTTACCCTCGTCCCATATAAGTACTCCCTGACCCCAAGTGAGTTACCCTCGTCCCATATAAGTACTCACTGATCCCCAAGTGAGTTACCCTCGTTCCATATAAGTACTCCCTGACCCCGTGTGAGTTACCCTCGTCCCATATAAGTACTCCCCGACTCCAAGTGTGTTACCCTCGTCCCATATAAGTACTCCCTGACCCCCAAGTGAGTTACCCTCGTCCTATATAAGTACTCCCTGACCCTCAAGTGAGTTACCCTTGTCCCATATAAGTACTCCCTGACCCCGCGTGAATTACCCTAGTCCCAAATAAGTACTCCCTAACCCTAAGTGAGTTACCCTCGTCCCATATAAGTACTCACTGATCCCCAAGTGAGTTACCCTTGTAACTCTATGCCCGCGTGGTGGAGAAAAAGGAATCTATTCTTAACAAAAATAACGTAGTTATTAGTCTGTTGGCGGTCCACAATCTGGCACGCGCCCTCGCTTTATTCTTGAAAATTCAGTTTGGTTCCAGTACAAATATCTACAGAATTTTTATTCGCCTCTCCACCCGACCCGCCTAAGGGGGGGAACAACAGGCTAGGTCTTTTCCTCCGAGTAGTTACTTATATGTTAGTTTCCCTATCACGCCGAATTACGTCTGGGCCTGGGAACTCTATCATTGTTTAGGAGCAAAAATTTCTATTCACGAACACGTGATATACTGTGGGCGCCAGGTCCCCTTTTTTTTTTAGTCTCGGGACCGCTCCTCTCTTTTATAGGCTCAGACCAAAAATTCGTCGACCCGGTGTCGCTACTGGCCTCAGGGTCGCCCGAGTTGGCAAAATTGGCTGCTCTAATGCCGTTACTTGCGTTAATTAGGCTACAAATTAGCCACAGGAGTCTCGCCTCTTGTTTTAGATTTGGCCGATTCGATACTACTTACTACGACTCCCCCGACCGGTTACACATGGTCGGGTAGAGTATGTGCTCGCGGTAATAACCTGTTGGTTTCCTACCTTAGGCTTTTCCGCTACGATTCCCTTTTTCCTGCCTCGCTTTTGTTCGGCCGAACGCAAGAGAATAAAACTTCTGGGCCCAGAATTTGTCACCTCGTGACCTTCCTTCCTCACTAGAGGCTTTCCTTACGCTCGGATCTCCTATTACTCTTTTTCTTTTCTGACACTTCCTTGCAAGCACACAATTCGGCCGCTTTCTCGCGCTAGGGTTTTCTACGCAATGAATCTCTCCTGCCTTCGCTTCTCGGGATCGGCCCTTGGCGGCGCCACCAGGCTATAGGCGACACTCAGCCTCACTACTCTAGAGCGCGGAACTTAAATCTCTGTACGTGCAGGTTCACCTCGAACCTGCCACGTTACAACTCCTCCTCCCTTAGACCTTACTAGGATCTCGTTTCAAGAATGGGATGGGATGAAGGATACCAGACACGTAATAAAGAAAAATACAAATTTACTTCAAATAGGCTTTACAATAACTGCCTTTTAAACACTTAAAGGTAACCAAACAAAAAAAGTAAAAAAAACAAAATTATTAGAATGTATCTTCTTTAATGGGCCGTCCACCGGGCGACTCCCCAATTGGAACCGGGATACCCAAGCATCAAAACTCCCAAAAAAAAAACTTTCTCCCCTTCCTGGGGCATCCTCCTCACCGGACCACTCTTCGGAGGTCTCGCAACAAACAAAAAAAAACTGGTTCTCTGGGTGACAACCCTACATCTCCCAAGGCTCCTCGCCTCAATGCCTCCTCGCAAAAAAAAAAAGAAATCTTTTTCATCTTAACGGCCATGTAGGGCCCACCATTCGGCACGTCGTGCCTCACAGTTTCTGCCTCCAGGGCGACGGCCCGTGACTCCTCCTGGCATAGGGAGATTAGCAGTCCAGGCCAGGCTCGCCGGTCTCTGCGGCGGAGGAAGCCGCATCTGTCCCCAAAATTTTGGACCACATCGAGGACAAGTCGCCCGATTTTCGTAGGCCCACCCGCATCCTTTGCAGAAGGGTCTGTTCGGGACGGCACGACATCGTTGATACGTGTGTCCTCGGTACCCGCAGGCCCAACACTCGCTATATGGGCGAGGCCCCCTCATCCATGCCCTCTCCTTTTGAGCCAGATTCTCAGGCTCAGGCGGCGGTGCAGGCTCCTCTATGGAATCGTTCCCGCCTACTTCTGCCTCTGGCTGCTGCCAGAAGTCACCCGGGCGGACCAGGAGTTCTCCCCTTACTGGGCTGAGACTATCGCGACGCCGCACGGGGCCCAAGGCTGCGATTTGGGGTATCTCCTCCACCACGTTATTTTCTGGTGCCGGTTCCAGCTCGCCGGCTGCTTCCTCTATTCCGGGATCCGCTCTGGGGGGTATATATATGCACCGCCCTTCCCGGTAATGGCCCCTTGTTCGCTGCATTCTTCTCTTTAGTTTTACTTGTCAATTTAAGCTGTAAACAAAAACAAAAAAAAACAATGGTAGGCGAATCATTATTAAGCCTCTAGCGGTTCTTTCGCGGCCTCAAGCGTGTCCTCCAGGCTAACGGAGCCTTCCCGTCCTGGTTGTTACTCCCGTCCCCTGTATCGCCTGCCACCGGATCTTTAAGGCGAACCTTTTCCCCTGAAATAGTCTGGCCGGAAGGGCAGGGAGTGGTAAAGGGGGTAGCGGATCGGACATTTGGAGTTTCAATCTTCCCCGGGAAGGATTCGCTGCTGATCGTGGCGCGGAAAGGCTTGAGGTCCGAAATATGAGCCTTAGAGACAATACGCCCGCTGGCGTCGCTTATTTCATATACCGTCGCAGACAACGCTTTCCTAATAGTAAACGGTCCTACATAAGTAGGCGCAAGTTTCGCAGTAAAGCTGTCGGTGGCGGATGACAGGGCGTGATTACGCTTCCACACCAAGTCATCTGGCTTAAATAGCAGGCTTCTTCGCCCTTTATTATAGTACTTGGCCTGTCGGGCACTCGCTCGCTCGATATGAACCTTAACGAGGTCATGCAAAAGTCGCAATCGGGACATTCGGTCTGCCCAAGCAGCTGGATCAGTCTTCTTCACCGACACAGGCTCTTCTATCTGCCTCCGTAGGTTGTTCCCTTCTTCGGGCTGTCGTCCAAAGTTGAGGTAAGCTGGTGACTCCCTTGTCGCTTCATGGACTGCACTGTTGATAGCGAACCGGAACTCGTGGAGGTGTAGATCCCAGGCCCGATGATTTTGTCCAATGTAAGCGGATATCATGCTTTTGATTACTCGATTAACCCGTTCCACCGGGTTAGCCTGCGGGTGGTAGGGAGGCGTGGTGTAATGCCGAATCCCTTGGTCCTTAAGAAAACTATCCAAATACTTGTTGCTGAATTCGGTGCCATTATCTGTGAGCAGTATCTCTGGTGCTCCCCATCTATAAACTACCAACTCCTCGAAGGCCTGCGTGATCGTAAGTCCTGTGGCACGACGTAGAGGCTTAAGTTCTACCCATCGGCTAAAGTTATCCAAGAAAACTACAATGTACTTGTATCCATTTTTGCTCGGCGGCAATGGTCCCATCACGTCTGCTGCAACGACTGACCAGGGCTTTTCTACTATCCGCCCATCCATTAGTCCTGCGGGTGCTTCCTGACTAGGTTTGATCTGTTGACACACTTGACAACTTCGGACGAAAGATGAAACTGTTCGATGCATTCCAGGCCAATAATACCGGGCTAACAGACGCTTGTAAGTCTTACTTACGCCTAAATGCCCCGAGGTAGGCTCGAGGTGTGCCTCCTCCATTGCCTTGGTTTGCAGGTCGTTAGATAGTACCAGTTTCCAGGCGTTGTAGTCCGAGCCTAACATGTCATGAGTCGGGTCAGGCCGGTGAACGTACAGTCTGCCTTTTTCTGTTTTCCAATCTGGATATGCCCTCGGATGTCGTGTCACATTCTGTATCCTGCGCCGATACCAATCGTCTGTGGAGTCTCGTATAGCTGCCATTGCGTCTGCAAGAGGCTTCTCTGCCTTGACTGCCGATTCCATGGCTCTCGACAGTGCATCAGGCACGTGGTGTAAAGCTCCTTTCCTATGTACTATCGTATAATCACAGGCTTGCAGTGACAGAGCCCACCGCGCTAGACGGCCAGTTGGATCCTTGAGGTTATTCAACCACCTAAGGCTACTGTGATCTGTAACCACGGTAAAAGGGTAGCCTTCTACGTAGGGGCGAAGCTTCTTGATGGCCCACACGACAGCAAGGCATTCCTTTTCTGTGGTAGCATATTTCCTCTCGGCTGATGTCAATATTCGGTTTATGTAAACAATCGGGTGTTCCTGACCTTCAATCTCCTGTACTAGAACCGCACCGATGGCATAATCACTGGCATCCGTCTGGATGACAAAAGGTTTGGTAAAGTCCGGCCTGGCTAATACTGGAGCAGAACAGAGAGCTTCTTTTAACCTGACGAAGGCCTCCTCTTGTGCTCTTTCCCAGTGCCATTTTACATTTTTCTTCAATAACTCTACCAACGGAAGCTTGTAGCTGGCCAGGCCTGAGAGAAATTTGGCATACCAGCCAATCATTCCCAAAAACCTTCTTAGCTGCTTCAAGTTTTGTGGTGGTGGATACTCCAGTATAGGCTTCAGCTTCTCTGGGTCCGGTGACAGGCCTTCCTTATTCACTACGTAACCTAGGAAAGTAACTTCTGATCGGCATAGCTTGCTCTTTTCCCAATTAATCTCGAGGTTCGCCCGCTCAATTATGGCTACTACTCGTTTGAGCCACTGCATATGCTCTTCGAAAGTTGTCGTGACGATTATCAAGTCGTCCAGATAGGCGAAGACGTTAGGCTCCAATTCAGGCCCAATCAAACGATCCATCAGCCTCTGGAACGTTGCAGGCGCGTTGGTAAGCCCATACGGCATTCTCTTGAACTGGAATAGTCCTTTTCCCGGTACGATGAAGGCTGTAATCTCTCTGCTGTTCTTTTCTAGCGCCACTTGGAAATACGCCTGACTGAGATCAATTGTAGAGATATATTTGGCGGATCTTAATTTATCTAGTATAGCCTCCATATGAGGCAAGGGATAGGCGTCTTTACGAGTGACCTCGTTGACAGCTCGATAGTCAATGCAGAATCTGTGCTTGCCGTTAGGCTTCGGTACAATAACTGGGCAGCTGGCCCATGCACTTTCTGACTTTTCAATGATCCCTGCTGCTAGCATTTTATCCACCTCTGCGTGTGCTATCTCAAAAATCTTTGGTGAAATCCTCCGAGCTCGTTGTCTTATCGGGGTGCTACCTTGCACGTCTATATAATGTTCAACTAAACTCGTGATCCCAGGCGTATCCGATACAGGCTTGAAATGCTCGGCCTCCCAGGCCTTTACTGTAGACTGCTGCCAATCGGTTAAACTTTCCAAGGCAGCGCAGGCATGATTCTTAGGTCCCTTCGTATTCTTGGCCTCTTCCCCCGCAAACGGGTACCACTGGCCTTGTCTAGCTCGCCAAAGTGATTTAGCCAAATCCATTTCCAGCTCGAAGGTTCTAATGAAATCCATGCCTAGTATACACTCATAGTCCAGTTTGGGGGCGACTCTCATCCGTAGCGTCCTCTTGAAGTTATCCACATCCAACTCCAAAGCAACGTCACCTACGGTTTGGCTTTGGCTGCCATCACCGAGTCGTATTCCTCCCGCTGCTGATCTATCGATTTCCTCTTCTATCAGGGGCACAACCTGCTGTCCCAGATATGATCGAACGGTCCCCGTATCCAGCAAGGCTCTAATTCCCCGGCCTAGTAAGAATATCCATAAGAACGGTCGACTGTCCTGGTCTTCCTCGTCCTTTCTCACTGACCTGTTCACTGTAGAAACTTTGGCTAAGACTGAGATATCTTCATCTGACGGCTGAGTCGACCCCTGGTATACCGCGTAGGGGAGACTTCGTCCATTACCCATTTGCCAAGTTCCGGTGACAGCGTCCACTGAAATCTGGAATTTTCTAAGGAAATCCATCCCTAGAATGACTTCTAAGGCCAAATCTGGAGCTATCAAGGTACTCAGCTCCTTTTCTGTGTTACCTATAGTCCAACTCATAGGTAATTCGCGAGCTATTGGAATAGGCCTTCCATTCGCCATTTGAACGTCAGCTTTTACTGGATCTCGACGGTCAGGTGCAAGCCTCAATGCTAGCGCTCCTCCTACAATCGTCTTCACTGATCCAGTGTCTATTAGCCCATAGACATTTCTTCCATCCAATTTTACTCCAATACAGGCTCGCTGGTCTCCCCTGTCTGGAATTCGCCTTCCAGTACTGGGAGGAGTTACTTTAGCCACCACGGCTATAGGCTTCACCATACCTCTTGACTCCTGGACTTCGCTCTTAGCTGGTAGGGTCTCGTTGTTTTCTTCAGAGGCGGCGATGACCCGGTTCACTCGCCTCTTGCCTTGTTTTCCGACTGCTGCTCGACTGGGTTTGGGCAGACTTGGCTGACTTCTCGCGTCAGATTAGGCTTTTTCCCCTGCAAGACATAAGGGCATTCGGCCTTCCAGTGACCCAGTCTCCGACACCTATGGCAAGGAAGCGTTTCCTTATCCCGCCTGATTTTAGCAGCCCTTTCCTCAGCGGTTAGAGTATTCCACGCAGGTCCCCGGTGTTGAGGGGTTCCTGTCTGGGTGGAGTAGTCCTTGGACGCCTCTTCCCGCTGACTTAAGCTGGTTGGTGAGGTAGGACGCTCTGGGCTGGATGACGGTTTTGCCTTGGCCTTAGGCATCCTCTTTTTTCCAGCCTTGTTGTCCTTCGTTGTCGCTTTTCCTTTAGTTGATTCATTTTCCATGGCCGCGCACTTCTCCGCAATGCGTTTTCCTCCGACGTACATGGCAGAGGGAACCGGCAACACTGCAGTGGTAGCTTGACCTTTGCGCTGTTTTTCTTCCTGCCGAATTCCTTCCAATTCTTCTCCGAGTCTCCGAAGTTTCCTGTACGACGAGAAAGTACTTCTTAGGAACCTCTGCCTGTACCAAGGCTTCAGGTTCATATACACAATGTCCAACTGCCTTTTCTCTGAGAGAGGGGGATCCATATAAGAGAATATAGTTTGCATATTCTCAAGGAATTCGACCATGGTTTCCTGGTCCCCCTGGAGGCGATCTTTGGCCTGCTGTTTGACCTTCCTCCTGGCATTTTTGGTCTTGAAGCGGCTTTTGAACTCCTTCTCGAAGTCTTTCCACTTCTTGCAATGTTGTCCTATGAGATGATGCCATTTCTCCGCCTCCCCGGTCAATACTACGGACAGTGCACTCATTATGGTCCTTCGGCCCAGGCCTGAGCCTTTTCGGCATCGTTCTAGCCGCGCTAGGAAGGAGTCAGCACTCTCCTGTTTCTCATTACTAAAGGAGATGCGCCATTTGTTTAGGACATCTACTGCTTTGGTTCCTATAATTTTGGGAGGCTTCCTCTTTCTCCTTCTTTGGTGAGCTGACCTTCTACTACCCCGACTTTCATCAGAGTCTTCAGAACTGGATGAAGGCGAATGTCGATCGTCTGGGTCAGATCCGTCATTTGACTCATCGGAGGAGCTATCTTCTTCACTGCTGCTGCTGCTTGAACTATCGCTGTCTTCACTCAGGCGTTTCCGATGTCCTTTCGGCCTTTCATGCTTCTTCTTACTTCCTTTAGTGTTCTGCCGACGTTCGGTTGTACCCTCCTTCTTCTTCTTCCTGCGTCTCTTCTCACTAGCCTCGTAGGATAGTCGAGTGAATAATTCCAAGGCTTTCCTCGCGGCCTCCCTCTGATCCGTATCGTAGTTTTCATCAGGCTGTTCCTGCCTGTGAGTGGAGGTGAGTATTGCCTGGGATCTGGTGGTAGTAGTTGCTGAAGATGAAGTCGGCAGAGCCCGTACGTCGCTATGTTCCGCGGTCACCAAAGGCCTTGTTATTGGCGATGGTAATTTGGTGGAAATAGGTACTGGAAGTCGCCAGAATTCCTCCGTTGTTCTTCCTGTACTCGGTGATTGCTCCACTGCTGAGGCGATCGGACGGCCTAAAGAGGTTGTAGGATGGGTACTGGTCATTGTTGTCGTAGCCAGAGTGATAATGGAAGTAGTCACAATAGTGGGCACTATTACTGTAATAGGTGGGCCAGATACCCCTGCGCCATCACTCAAGACTCCTTCATCTTGTGATGTTGGGTTATCACTCCCTGTCACGGCAGTGGGTGAGGCTTCATCTCGCCTACTATCCCACCTGGCTGCTCCCGCTCCTTCCTGCTGTATCATCCTGTATATCTTATAACGGTCTTGCAGCACTGGCAGTGTAGAATCTGTGTTTAGGCCTTCACCTTCCATCTTCCTTTTCAACTCCACCGGCGATAGTTTTGCTATTTGGGCACTTAAAGATTCCCAGGAGGTTTTCCGCTCCAACCGGGATTGGGCTCTCTCGTCGCGGCCTTTGGACTTATTATCCTTGCCCATGGTTTCTAGATCTCCTCCGACCTCTGAGTGGGATGATCGGCGACTCATTTTGCACTCCCTCGGTGTGATGACGCGATGCTCCCTCGATGAATCTTGTTTATCTTAGTAGAAGGGTTCACAATGGAAAGTTGACCAGTTTGGCCTTATTTTTATTTACAACTTAAACTTCTTAATCATAGACTTATATTAAATAATAAAAAAAACTATTTACACGCCCTTTTCAGGCTCGCCTCTCGTCATCTGCCTGGGCTTATTCGCCGCTGCAGGATAAAGCTTGTCCTCGGTGATGAGAGAAGTTCAGGGCAATATAGCATGTATAGAAAATAAAGAAAGCTCTTCTTAGCTATCGTTTTTCTCAATGTCTCGACCCCTCTGGTACTACCACGATGAGGCGACTATTCGCGAGATAACTATTCAGGCTAACCGAATTGCCTTAAATTTTCTATTAATCCTTGCGCCACAGGCTGCACTGAAGGGATAATGCGGGGCAGCCCGCGAGATCTTCCTCTCTCATCACCAGGAAAAATAAACATCTATCTATCTTACAGATAGAAAAAAAAAACAACAAGCTTAATTACTTCAGTTAATTAGGCTTCGCCTAATTATTCCGCAATATATGCCGTTCCTTAGGCTATTTATTTCCTAATATCGCATTAATATTATTTTATTACTATAAGCGGTATATAGCCATGTCCGAATAAATACGGCGGTAGAAGGACGGGTACTATTTCTCTATACGGTCTTATGTTTTTGACCCAGTCAGTAGCATGCTCAATAATACAAATTCCAAGTAATACTGTACTTAGAATTTGTTATTGTCTCCGGGCGGTGGCCGACTCTCCGCCGCGCCGCCTGAAAAAAACGTAAACACCGCGTCGCGGTTACCCAGGCCTGGTCGATGTACGCCTCGCGCCCACCGACTCCCGCTCGTTGAAAAATAAATCAGTGACGGACTATTTTCCACTCACTAATTCATTTCAACAATTACCTGTAAGAAAAGCAATTAATGCGCCGAAGGCTGCACTAAGGGGTGTCGCGGGGAAAATTTTTCAGGAGCCTTCTATCACCGTAATTATTTGTCTTATCTTTTTCGGCTTTACCCGAAACTTTTCGCTCGCCGCTTATCCTATTAATCTATTCGAAATCGGCCAAATTTCTTACTGCAGCCAATTCCCCTTTACCAACGATCGCCCCACGTTGGGCGCCATTTGTAACTCTATGCCCGCGTGGTGGAGAAAAAGGAATCTATTCTTAACAAAAATAACGTAGTTATTAGTCTGTTGGCGGTCCACAATCTGGCACGCGCCCTCGCTTTATTCTTGAAAATTCAGTTTGGTTCCAGTACAAATATCTACAGAATTTTTATTCGCCTCTCCACCCGACCCGCCTAAGGGGGGGAACAACAGGCTAGGTCTTTTCCTCCGAGTAGTTACTTATATGTTAGTTTCCCTATCACGCCGAATTACGTCTGGGCCTGGGAACTCTATCATTGTTTAGGAGCAAAAATTTCTATTCACGAACACGTGATATACTGTGGGCGCCAGGTCCCCTTTTTTTTTTAGTCTCGGGACCGCTCCTCTCTTTTATAGGCTCAGACCAAAAATTCGTCGACCCGGTGTCGCTACTGGCCTCAGGGTCGCCCGAGTTGGCAAAATTGGCTGCTCTAATGCCGTTACTTGCGTTAATTAGGCTACAAAGTAGCCACAGGAGTCTCGCCTCTTGTTTTAGATTTGGCCGATTCGATACTACTTACTACGACTCCCCCGACCGGTTACACATGGTCGGGTAGAGTATGTGCTCGCGGTAATAACCTGTTGGTTTCCTACCTTAGGCTTTTCCGCTACGATTCCCTTTTTCCTGCCTCGCTTTTGTTCGGCCGAACGCAAGAGAATAAAACTTCTGGGCCCAGAATTTGTCACCTCGTGACCTTCCTTCCTCACTAGAGGCTTTCCTTACGCTCGGATCTCCTATTACTCTTTTTCTTTTCTGACACTTCCTTGCAAGCACACAATTCGGCCGCTTTCTCGCGCTAGGGTTTTCTACGCAATGAATCTCTCCTGCCTTCGCTTCTCGGGATCGGCCCTTGGCGGCGCCACCAGGCTATAGGCGACACTCAGCCTCACTACTCTAGAGCGCGGAACTTAAATCTCTGTACGTGCAGGTTCACCTCGAACCTGCCACGTTACACCCTAGTACCATATAAGTACTCCCTGACACCAAGTGTGTAACCCTCGTCCCATATAAGTACTCCCTGAGTCCGAGTGAGTTACCCAAGTCCCATATAAGTACTCACTGATCCCCAAGTGAGTTACCCTCATCCCATATAAGTACTCCCTGACCCCAAGTGTGTTACCCTCGTCCCATATAAGTACACACTGATCCCCAAGTGAGTTACCCTCGTCTCATATAAGTACTGCCTTTCCCAAAGTGAGTTACCCTCGTCCCATATAAGTAATTCCTGACCCCCAAGTGAGTTACCCTTGTCCCATAGAAGTACTCCCTGACACCGCATGAATTACCTTAGACCCAAATATGTATTCCCTGACCCTAAGTGAGTTACCCTCGTCCCATATAAGTACTCACTGATCCCCAAGTGAGTTACCCTCGTCCCATATAAGTACTCACTGATCCCCAAGTGAGTTACACTAGTCCCATATAAGTACTCCCTGACCCCAAGTGAGTTACCCTCGTCCCATATAAGTACTCCCTGACCCCAAGTCAGTTACCCTCGTCCCATATAAGTACTCCCTGACCCAGTGTGAGTTACCCTCGTCCCATATAAGTACTCCGTGACCCCAAGTGAGTTACCCTCGTCCCATATAAGTACTCACTGATCCCCAAGTGAGTTACCTTCGTCCCATATAAGTACTCCCTGACCCCGTGTGAGTTACCCTCGTCCCATATAAGTACTCCCCGACTCCAAGTGTTGTACCCTCGTCCCATATAAGTACTCCCTGAGTCCGAGTGAGTTACCCTCGTCCCATATAAGTACTCCCCGCCTCCAAGTGTGTTACCCTCGTCCAATATAAGTACTCCCTGAGTCCGAGTGAGTTACCCAAGTCCCATATAAGTACTCACTGATCCCCAAGTGAGTTACCCTCGTCCCATATAAGTACTCCCTGACCCCAAGTCAGTTACCCTCGTCCCATATAAGTACTCCCTGACCCAGTGTGAGTTACCCTCGTCCCATATAAGTACTCCCTGACCCCAAGTGAGTTACCCTCGTCCCATATAAGTACTCACTGATCCCCAAGTGAGTTACCCTCGTTCCATATAAGTACTCCCTGACCCCGTGTGAGTTACCCTCGTCCCATATAAGTACTCCCCGACTCCAAGTGTGTTACCCTCGTCCCATATAAGTACTCCCTGACCCCCAAGTGAGTTACCCTCGTCCTATATAAGTACTCCCTGACCCCAAGTGAGTTACCCTCGTCCCATATAAGTACTCACTGATTCCCTAGTGAGTTACCCTCGTCCCATATAAGTACTCCCCGACCCCAAGTGTGTTACCCTCGTTCCATATAAGTACTCCCTGACCCCGTGTGAGTTACCCTCGTCCCATATAAGTACTCCCTGACCCCAAGTCAGTTACCCTCGTCCCATATAAGTACTCCCTGACCCCAAGTCAGTTACCCTCGTCCCATATCAGTACTCCCTGACCCAGTGTCAGTTACCCTCGTCCCATATAAGTACTCCCTGACCCCAAGTGATTTACCCTCGTCCCATATAAGTACTCACTGATCCCCAAGTGAGTTACCCTCGTCCCATATAAATACTCCCTGACCCCAAGTGAGTTACCCTCGTCCCATATAAGTACTCACTGATCCCCAAGTGAGTTACCCTCGTCCCATATAAGTACTGCCTGTCCCCAAGTGAGTTACCCTCGTCCCATATAAGTGCTCCCTGACCCCCAAATGAGTTACCCTCGTCCCATATAAGTATTCACTGGTCCCCAAGTGAGTTACCCTCGTCCCATATAAGTACTCCCTGTCCCCACGTGAATTACCCAAGTTCGAAATAAGTACTCCCTGACCCTAATTGAGATACCCTCGTCCCATATAAGTACTCACTGATCCCCAAGTGAGTTACACTAGTCCCATATAAGTACTCCCTGACACCAAGTGAGTTACCTCGTCCCATATAAGTACTCCCTGACCCCAAGTCAGTTACCCTCTTCCCATATAAGTACTCCCTGACCCCGTGTGAGTTACCCTCGTCCCATATAAGTACTCACTGATCCCCAAGTGAGTTACCCTCGTCCTATATAAGTACTCCCTGACCCCGTGTGAGTTACCCTCGTCCCATATAAGTACTCCCCGACTCTAAGTGTGTTACCCTCGTCCCATATAAGTACTCCCTGAGTCCGAGTGAGTTACCCTCGTCCCATATAAGTACACAGTGATCCGCAAGTGAGTTACCCTCGTCCCATATCAGTACTCCCTGACCCCAAGTGAGTTACCCTCGTCCCATATCAGTACTCTCTGACCCCGTGTGAGTTACCCTCGTCCCATATAAGTACTCCCCGACTCTAAGTGTGTTACCCTCGTCCCATATAAGTACTCCCTGAGTCCGAGTGAGTTACCCTCGTCCCATATAAGTACACACTGATCCCCAAGTGAGTTACCCTCGTCCCATATCAGTACTCCCTGATCCCAAGTGAGTTACCCTCGTCCCATATAAGTACTCACTGATCCCCAAGTGAGTTACCCTCGTCCTATATAAGTACTCCCTGACCCTCAAGCGAGTTACCCTTGTCCCATATAAGTACTCCCTGACCCCGCGTGAATTACCCTAGTCCCAAATAAGTACTCCCTAACCCTAAGTGAGTTACCCTCGTCCCATATAAGTACTCACTGATCCCCAAGTGAGTTACCCTAGTACCATGTAAGTACTCCCTGACACCAAGTGTGTAACCCTCGTCCCATATAAGTACTCCCTGAGTCCGAGTGAGTTACCCAAGTCCCATATAAGTACTCCCTGACCCCGTGTGAGTTACCCTCGTCCCATATAAGTACTCCCTGACCCCAAGTCAGTTACCCTCGTCCCATATAAGTACTTCCTGACCCAGTGTGAGTTACCCTCGTCTCATATAAGTACTCCCTGACCCCAAGTGAGTTACCCTCGTCCCATATAAGTACTTACTGATCCCCAAGTGAGTTACCCTCGTCCCATATAAGTACTCCCTGACCCCGTGTGAGTTACCCTCTTCCCATATAAATACTCCCTGGCCCCAAGTGTGTTACCCTCGTCCCATATAAGTACTCCCCGTCTCCAAGTGTGTTACCCTCGTCCCATATAAGTACTCCCTGAATCCGAGTGAGTTACCCAAGTCCCATATAAGTACACACTGATCCCCAAGTGAGTTACCCTCGTCCCATATCAGTACTCCCTGATCCCAAGTGAGTTACCCTCGTCCCATATAAGTACTCACTGATCCCCAAGTGAGTTACCCTCGTCCTATATAAGTACTCCCTGACCCTCAAGTGAGTTACCCTTGTCCCATATAAGTACTCCCTGACCCCGCGTGAATTACCCTAGTACCAAATAAGTACTCCCTAACCCTAAGTGAGTTACCCTCGTCCCATATAAGTACTCACTGATCCCCAAGTGAGTTACCCTAGTACCATATAAGTACTCCCTGACACCAAGTGTGTAACCCTCGTCCCATATAAGTACTCCCTGAGTCCGAGTGAGTTACCCAAGTCCCATATAAGTACTCACTGATCCCCAAGTGAGTTACCCTCATCCCATATAAGTACTCCCTGACCCCAAGTGTGTTACCCTCGTCCCATATAAGTACACACTGATCCCCAAGTGAGTTACCCTCGTCTCATATAAGTACTGCCTTTCCCAAAGTGAGTTACCCTCGTCCCATATAAGTACTTCCTGACCCCCAAGTGAGTTACCCTTGTCCCATAGAAGTACTCCCTGACACCGCATGAATTACCTTAGACCCAAATATGTATTCCCTGACCCTAAGTGAGTTACCCTCGTCCCATATAAGTACTCACTGATCCCCAAGTGAGTTACCCTCGTCCCATATAAGTACTCCCTGACCCCAAGTGAGTTACCCTCGTCCCATATAAGTACTCACTGATCCCCAAGTGAGTTACCATCGTCCCATATAAGTACTGCCTGTCCCCAAGTGAGTTACCCTCGTCCCATATAAGTACTCCCTGACCCCCAAGTGAGTTACCCTCGTCCCATATAAGTATTCACTGGTCCCCAAGTGAGTTACCCTCGTCCCATATAAGTACTCCCTGTCCCCGTGTGAATTACCCTAGTCCGAAATAAGTACTCCCTGACCCTAATTGAGATACCCTCGTCCCATATAAGTACTCACTGATCCCCAAGTGAGTTACACTAGTCCCATATAAGTACTCCCTGACCCCAAGTGAGTTACCCTCGTCCCATATAAGTACTCCCTGACCCCAAGTCAGTTACCCTCGTCCCATATAAGTACTCCCTGACCCAGTGTGAGTTACCCTCGTCCCATATAAGTACTCCCTGACCCCAAGTGAGTTACCCTCGTCCCATATAAGTACTCACTGATCCCCAAGTGAGTTACCTTCGTCCCATATAAGTACTCCCTGACCCCGTGTGAGTTACCCTTGTCCCATATAAGTACTCCCCAACTCCAAGTGTTGTACCCTCGTCCCATATAAGTACTCCCTGAGTCCGAGTGAGTTACCCTCGTCCCATATAAGTACTCCCCGCCTCCAAGTGTGTTACCCTCGTCCAATATAAGTACTCCCTGAGTCCGAGTGAGTTACCCAAGTCCCATATAAGTACTCACTGATCCCCAAGTGAGTTACCCTCGTCCCATATAAGTACTCCCTGACCCCAAGTCAGTTACCCTCGTCCCATATAAGTACTCCCTGACCCAGTGTGAGTTACCCTCGTCCCATATAAGTACTCCCTGACCCCAAGTGAGTTACCCTCGTCCCATATAAGTACTCACTGATCCCCAAGTGAGTTACCCTCGTCCCATATAAGTACTCCCTGACCCCGTGTGAGTTACCCTCGTCCCATATAAGTACTCCCCGACTCCAAGTGTGTTACCCTCGTCCCATATAAGTACTCCCTGACCCCCAAGTGAGTTACCCTCGTCCCATATAAGTACTCCCTGACCCCAAGTGAGTTACCCTCGTCCCATATAAGTACTCACTGATTCCCTAGTGAGTTACCCTCGTCCCATATAAGTACTCCCCGACCCCAAGTGTGTTACCCTCGTCCCATATAAGTACTCACTGATCCCCAAGTGAGTTACCCTCGTCCCATATAAATACTCCCCGACTCCAAGTGTGTTACCCTCGTCCCATATAAGTACTCCCTGACCCCCAAGTGAGTTACCCTCGTCCTATATAAGTACTCCCTGACCCCAAGTGAGTTACCCTCGTCCCATATAAGTACTCACTGATTCCCTAGTGAGTTACCCTCGTCCCATATAAGTACTCCCCGACCCCAAGTGTGTTACCCTCGTTCCATATAAGTACTCCCTGACCCCGTGTGAGTTACCCTCGTCCCATATAAGTACTCCCTGACCCCAAGTCAGTTACCCTCGTCCCATATAAGTACTCCCTGACCCCAAGTCAGTTACCCTCGTCCCATATCAGTACTCCCTGACCCAGTGTCAGTTACCCTCGTCCCATATAAGTACTCCCTGACCCCAAGTGATTTACCCTCGTCCCATATAAGTACTCACTGATCCCCAAGTGAGTTACCCTCGTCCCATATAAATACTCCCTGACCCCAAGTGAGTTACCCTCGTCCCATATAAGTACTCACTGATCCCCAAGTGAGTTACCCTCGTCCCATATAAGTACTGCCTGTCCCCAAGTGAGTTACCCTCGTCCCATATAAGTGCTCCCTGGTCCCCAAGTGAGTTACCCTCGTCCCATATAAGTACTCCCTGTCCCCACGTGAATTACCCAAGTTCGAAATAAGTACTCCCTGACCCTAATTGAGATACCCTCGTCCCATATAAGTACTCACTGATCCCCAAGTGAGTTACACTAGTCCCATATAAGTACTCCCTGACACCAAGTGAGTTACCTCGTCCCATATAAGTACTCCCTGACCCCAATTCAGTTACCCTCTTCCCATATAAGTACTCCCTGACCCCGTGTGAGTTACCCTCGTCCCATATAAGTACTCACTGATCCCCAAGTGAGTTACCCTCGTCCTATATAAGTACTCCCTGACCCCGTGTGAGTTACCCTCGTCCCATATAAGTACTCCCCGACTCTAAGTGTGTTACCCTCGTCCCATATAAGTACTCCCTGAGTCCGAGTGAGTTACCCTCGTCCCATATAAGTACACAGTGATCCGCAAGTGAGTTACCCTCGTCCCATATCAGTACTCCCTGACCCCAAGTGAGTTACCCTCGTCCCATATCAGTACTCTCTGACCCCGTGTGAGTTACCCTCGTCCCATATAAGTACTCCCCGACTCTAAGTGTGTTACCCTCGTCCCATATAAGTACTCCCTGAGTCCGAGTGAGTTACCCTCGTCCCATATAAGTACACACTAATCCCCAAGTGAGTTACCCTCGTCCCATATCAGTACTCCCTGATCCCAAGTGAGTTACCCTCGTCCCATATAAGTACTCACTGATCCCCAAGTGAGTTACCCTAGTACCATATAAGTACTCCCTGACACCAAGTGTGTAACCCTCGTCCCATATAAGTACTCCCTGAGTCCGAGTGAGTTACCCAAGTCCCATATAAGTACTCACTGATCCCCAAGTGAGTTACCCTCATCCCATATAAGTACTCCCTGACCCCAAGTGTGTTACCCTCGTCCCATATAAGTACACACTGATCCCCAAGTGAGTTACCCTCGTCTCATATAAGTACTGCCTTTCCCAAAGTGAGTTACCCTCGTCCCATATAAGTACTTCCTGACCCCGTGTGAGTTACCCTCGTCCCATATAAGTACTCCCTGACCCCAAGTCAGTTACCCTCGTCCCATATAAGTACTTCCTGACCCAGTGTGAGTTACCCTCGTCTCATATAAGTAATCCCTGACCCCAAGTGAGTTACCCTCGTCCCATATAAGTACTTACTGATCCCCAAGTGAGTTACCCTCGTCCCATATAAGTACTCCCTGACCCCGTGTGAGTTACCCTCTTCCCATATAAATACTCCCTGGCCCCAAGTGTGTTACCCTCGTCCCATATAAGTACTCCCCGTCTCCAAGTGTGTTACCCTCGTCCCATATAAGTACTCCCTGAATCCGAGTGAGTTACCCAAGTCCCATATAAGTACACACTGATCCCCAAGTGAGTTACCCTCGTCCCATATCAGTACTCCCTGATCCCAAGTGAGTTACCCTCGTCCCATATAAGTACTCACTGATCCCCAAGTGAGTTACCCTCGTCCTATATAAGTACTCCCTGACCCTCAAGTGAGTTACCCTTGTCCCATATAAGTACTCCCTGACCCCGCGTGAATTACCCTAGTACCAAATAAGTACTCCCTAACCCTAAGTGAGTTACCCTCGTCCCATATAAGTACTCACTGATCCCCAAGTGAGTTACCCAAGTCCCATATAAGTACTCACTGATCCCCAAGTGAGTTACCCTCATCCCATATAAGTACTCCCTGACCCCAAGTGTGTTACCCTCGTCCCATATAAGTACACACTGATCCCCAAGTGAGTTACCCTCGTCTCATATAAGTACTGCCTTTCCCAAAGTGAGTTACCCTCGTCCCATATAAGTACTTCCTGACCCCCAAGTGAGTTACCCTTGTCCCATAGAAGTACTCCCTGACACCGCATGAATTACCTTAGACCCAAATATGTATTCCCTGACCCTAAGTGAGTTACCCTCGTCCCATATAAGTACTCACTGATCCCCAAGTGAGTTACCCTCGTCCCATATAAGTACTCCCTGACCCCAAGTGAGTTACCCTCGTCCCATATAAGTACTCACTGATCCCCAAGTGAGTTACCATCGTCCCATATAAGTACTGCCTGTCCCCAAGTGAGTTACCCTCGTCCCATATAAGTACTCCCTGACCCCCAAGTGAGTTACCCTCGTCCCATATAAGTATTCACTGGTCCCCAAGTGAGTTACCCTCGTCCCATATAAGTACTCCCTGTCCCCGTGTGAATTACCCTAGTCCGAAATAAGTACTCCCTGACCCTAATTGAGATACCCTCGTCCCATATAAGTACTCACTGATCCCCAAGTGAGTTACACTAGTCCCATATAAGTACTCCCTGACCCCAAGTGAGTTACCCTCGTCCCATATAAGTACTCCCTGACCCCAAGTCAGTTACCCTCGTCCCATATAAGTACTCCCTGACCCAGTGTGAGTTACCCTCGTCCCATATAAGTACTCCCTGACCCCAAGTGAGTTACCCTCGTCCCATATAAGTACTCACTGATCCCCAAGTGAGTTACCTTCGTCCCATATAAGTACTCCCTGACCCCGTGTGAGTTACCCTTGTCCCATATAAGTACTCCCCAACTCCAAGTGTTGTACCCTCGTCCCATATAAGTACTCCCTGAGTCCGAGTGAGTTACCCTCGTCCCATATAAGTACTCCCCGCCTCCAAGTGTGTTACCCTCGTCCAATATAAGTACTCCCTGAGTCCGAGTGAGTTACCCAAGTCCCATATAAGTACTCACTGATCCCCAAGTGAGTTACCCTCGTCCCATATAAGTACTCCCTGACCCCAAGTCAGTTACCCTCGTCCCATATAAGTACTCCCTGACACAGTGTGAGTTACCCTCGTCCCATATAAGTACTCCCTGACCCCAAGTGAGTTACCCTCGTCCCATATAAGTACTCACTGATCCCCAAGTGAGTTACCCTCGTCCCATATAAGTACTCCCTGACCCCGTGTGAGTTACCCTCGTCCCATATAAGTACTCCCCGACTCCAAGTGTGTTACCCTCGTCCCATATAAGTACTCCCTGACCCCCAAGTGAGTTACCCTCGTCCCATATAAGTACTCCCTGATTCCCTAGTGAGTTACCCTCGTCCCATATAAGTACTCCCCGACCCCAAGTGTGTTACCCTCGTCCCATATAAGTACTCACTGATCCCCAAGTGAGTTACCCTCGTCCCATATAAATACTCCCTGACCCCGCGTGAGTTACCCTCGTCCCATATAAGTACTCCCTGACACCAAGTGAGTTACCTCGTCCCATATAAGTACTCTCTGACCCCAAGTCAGTTACCCTCTTCCCATATAAGTACTCCCTGACCCCGTGTGAGATACCCTTGTCCCATATAAGTACTCCCTGACCCCAAGTGAGTTACCCTCGTCCCATATAAGTACTCCCTGACCCCAAGTGAGTTACCCTCGTCCCATATAAGTACTCACTGATCACCAAGTGAGTTACCCTCGTCCCATATAAGTACTCCCTGACCCCAAGTCAGTTACCCTCGTCCCCTATAAGTACTCCCTGACCCAGTGTCAGTTACCCTCGTCCCATATAAGTACTCCCTGACCCCAAGTGATTTACCCTCGTCCCATATAAGTACTCACTGATTCCCAAGTGAGTTACCCTCGTCCCATATAAGTACTCCCCGACCCCGTGTGAGTTACCCTCGTCCCATATAAGTACTCCCTGACCCCAAGTCAGTTACCCTCGTCCCATATAAGAACTCCCTGACCCAGTGTGAGTTACCCTCGTCCCATATAAGTACTCCCTGACCCCAAGTGAGTTACCCTCGTCCCATATAAGTACTCACTGATCCCCAAGTGAGTTACCTTCGTCCCATATAAGTACTCCCTGACCCCAAGTCAGTTACCCTCGTCCCATATAAGTACTCCCTGACCCACTGTGAGTTACCCTCGTCCCATATAAGTACTCCCTGACCCCAAGTGAGTTACCCTCGTCCCATATAAGTACTCACTGATCCCCAAGTGAGTTACCCTCGTCCCATATAAGTACTCCCTGACCCCGTGTGAGTTACCCTCGTCCCATATAAGTACTCCCCGACTCCAAGTGTGTTACCCTCGTCCCATATAAGTACTCCCTGACCCCCAAGTGAGTTACCCTCGTCCCATATAAGTACTCCCTGACCCCAAGTGAGTTACCCTCGTCCCATATAAGTACTCACTGATTCCCTAGTGAGTTACCCTCGTCCCATATAAGTACTCCCCGACCCCAAGTGTGTTACCCTCGTCCCATATAAGTACTCACTGATCCCCAAGTGAGTTACCCTCGTCCCATATAAATACTCCCTGACCCCGCGTGAGTTACCCTCGTCCCATATAAGTACTCCCTGACACCAAGTGAGTTACCTCGTCCCATAGAAGTACTCCCTGACCCCAAGTCAGTTACCCTCGTCCCATAAAAGTACTCCCTGACCCCCAACTGAGTTACCCTCGTCCCATATAAGTATCCACTGGTCCCCAAGTGAGTTACACTAGTCCCATTTAAGTACTCCCTGACACCAAGTGAGTTACCTCGTCCCATATAAGTACTACCTGACCCCAAGTCAGTTACCCTCTTCCCATATAAGTACTCCCTGACCCCGTGTGAGATACCCTTGTCCCATATAAGTACTCCCTGACCCCAAGTGAGTTACCCTCGTCCCATATAAGTACTCCCTGACCCCAAGTGAGTTACCCTCGTCCCATATAAGTACTCACTGATCACCAAGTGAGTTACCCTCGTCCCATATAAGTACTCCCTGACCCCAAGTCAGTTACCCTCGTCCCCTATAAGTACTCCCTGACCCAGTGTCAGTTACCCTCGTCCCATATAAGTACTCCCTGACCCCAAGTGATTTACCCTCGTCCCATATAAGTACTCACTGATTCCCAAGTGAGTTACCCTCGTCCCATATAAGTACTCCCCGACCCCGTGTGAGTTACCCTCGTCCCATATAAGTACTCCCTGACCCCAAGTCAGTTACCCTCATCCCATATAAGTACTCCCTGACCCCAAGTCAGTTACCCTCGTCCCATATAAGTACTCCCTGACCCAGTGTGAGTTACCCTCGTCCCATATAAGTACTCCCTGACCCCAAGTGAGTTACCCTCGTCCCATATAAGTACTCCCCGACTCCAAGTGTGTTACCCTCGTCCCATATAAGTACTCCCTGAATCCGAGTGAGTTACCCAAGTCCCATATAAGTACTCACTGATCCCCAAGTGAGTTACCCTCGTCCCATATAAGTACTCCCTGACCCCAAGTCAGTTACCCTCGTCCCATATAAGTACTCCCTGACCCAGTGTGAGTTACCCTCGTCCCATATAAGTACTCCCTGACCCCAAGTGAGTTACCCTCGTCCCATATAAGTACTCACTGATCCCCAAGTGAGTTACCCTCGTCCCATATAAGTACTCCCTGACCCCGTGTGAGTTACCCTCGTCCCATATAAGTACTCCCCGACTCCAAGTGTGTTACCCTCGTCCCATATAAGTACTCCCTGACCCCCAAGTGAGTTACCCTCGTCCCATATAAGTACTCCCTGACCCCAAGTGAGTTACCCTCGTCCCATATAAGTACTCACTGATTCCCTAGTGAGTTACACTCGTCCCATATAAGTACTCCCCGACCCCAAGTGTGTTACCCTCGTCCCATATAAGTACTCACTGATCCCCAAGTGAGTTACCCTCGTCCCATATAAATACTCCCCGACTCCAAGTGTGTTACCCTCGTCCCATATAAGTACTCCCTGACCCCCAAGTGAGTTACCCTCGTCCTATATAAGTACTCCCTGACCCCAAGTGAGTTACCCTCGTCCCATATAAGTACTCACTGATTCCCTAGTGAGTTACCCTCGTCCCATATAAGTACTCCCCGACCCCAAGTGTGTTACCCTCGTTCCATATAAGTACTCCCTGACCCCGTGTGAGTTACCCTCGTCCCATATAAGTACTCCCTGACCCCAAGTCAGTTACCCTCGTCCCATATAAGTACTCCCTGACCCCAAGTCAGTTACCCTCGTCCCATATCAGTACTCCCTGACCCAGTGTCAGTTACCCTCGTCCCATATAAGTACTCCCTGACCCCAAGTGATTTACCCTCGTCCCATATAAGTACTCACTGATCCCCAAGTGAGTTACCCTCGTCCCATATAAATACTCCCTGACCCCAAGTGAGTTACCCTCGTCCCATATAAGTACTCACTGATCCCCAAGTGAGTTACCCTCGTCCCATATAAGTACTGCCTGTCCCCAAGTGAGTTACCCTCGTCCCATATAAGTGCTCCCTGACCCCCAAATGAGTTACCCTCGTCCCATATAAGTATTCACTGGTCCCCAAGTGAGTTACCCTCGTCCCATATAAGTACTCCCTGTCCCCACGTGAATTACCCAAGTTCGAAATAAGTACTCCCTGACCCTAATTGAGATACCCTCGTCCCATATAAGTACTCACTGATCCCCAAGTGAGTTACACTAGTCCCATATAAGTACTCCCTGACACCAAGTGAGTTACCTCGTCCCATATAAGTACTCCCTGACCCCAAGTCAGTTACCCTCTTCCCATATAAGTACTCCCTGACCCCGTGTGAGTTACCCTCGTCCCATATAAGTACTCACTGATCCCCAAGTGAGATACCCTCGTCCTATATAAGTACTCCCTGACCCCGTGTGAGTTACCCTCGTCCCATATAAGTACTCCCCGACTCTAAGTGTGTTACCCTCGTCCCATATAAGTACTCCCTGAGTCCGAGTGAGTTACCCTCGTCCCATATAAGTACACAGTGATCCGCAAGTGAGTTACCCTCGTCCCATATCAGTACTCCCTGACCCCAAGTGAGTTACCCTCGTCCCATATCAGTACTCTCTGACCCCGTGTGAGTTACCCTCGTCCCATATAAGTACTCCCCGACTCTAAGTGTGTTACCCTCGTCCCATATAAGTACTCCCTGAGTCCGAGTGAGTTACCCTCGTCCCATATAAGTACACACTGATCCCCAAGTGAGTTACCCTCGTCCCATATCAGTACTCCCTGATCCCAAGTGAGTTACCCTCGTCCCATATAAGTACTCACTGATCCCCAAGTGAGTTACCCTCGTCCTATATAAGTACTCCCTGACCCTCAAGCGAGTTACCCTTGTCCCATATAAGTACTCCCTGACCCCGCGTGAATTACCCTAGTCCCAAATAAGTACTCCCTAACCCTAAGTGAGTTACCCTCGTCCCATATAAGTACTCACTGATCCCCAAGTGAGTTACCCTAGTACCATGTAAGTACTCCCTGACACCAAGTGTGTAACCCTCGTCCCATATAAGTACTCCCTGAGTCCGAGTGAGTTACCCAAGTCCCATATAAGTACTCCCTGACCCCGTGTGAGTTACCCTCGTCCCATATAAGTACTCCCTGACCCCAAGTCAGTTACCCTCGTCCCATATAAGTACTTCCTGACCCAGTGTGAGTTACCCTCGTCTCATATAAGTACTCCCTGACCCCAAGTGAGTTACCCTCGTCCCATATAAGTACTTACTGATCCCCAAGTGAGTTACCCTCGTCCCATATAAGTACTCCCTGACCCCGTGTGAGTTACCCTCTTCCCATATAAATACTCCCTGGCCCCAAGTGTGTTACCCTCGTCCCATATAAGTACTCCCCGTCTCCAAGTGTGTTACCCTCGTCCCATATAAGTACTCCCTGAATCCGAGTGAGTTACCCAAGTCCCATATAAGTACACACTGATCCCCAAGTGAGTTACCCTCGTCCCATATCAGTACTCCCTGATCCCAAGTGAGTTACCCTCGTCCCATATAAGTACTCACTGATCCCCAAGTGAGTTACCCTCGTCCTATATAAGTACTCCCTGACCCTCAAGTGAGTTACCCTTGTCCCATATAAGTACTCCCTGACCCCGCGTGAATTACCCTAGTACCAAATAAGTACTCCCTAACCCTAAGTGAGTTACCCTCGTCCCATATAAGTACTCACTGATCCCCAAGTGAGTTACCCAAGTCCCATATAAGTACTCACTGATCCCCAAGTGAGTTACCCTCATCCCATATAAGTACTCCCTGACCCCAAGTGTGTTACCCTCGTCCCATATAAGTACACACTGATCCCCAAGTGAGTTACCCTCGTCTCATATAAGTACTGCCTTTCCCAAAGTGAGTTACCCTCGTCCCATATAAGTACTTCCTGACCCCCAAGTGAGTTACCCTTGTCCCATAGAAGTACTCCCTGACACCGCATGAATTACCTTAGACCCAAATATGTATTCCCTGACCCTAAGTGAGTTACCCTCGTCCCATATAAGTACTCACTGATCCCCAAGTGAGTTACCCTCGTCCCATATAAGTACTCCCTGACCCCAAGTGAGTTACCCTCGTCCCATATAAGTACTCACTGATCCCCAAGTGAGTTACCATCGTCCCATATAAGTACTGCCTGTCCCCAAGTGAGTTACCCTCGTCCCATATAAGTACTCCCTGACCCCCAAGTGAGTTACCCTCGTCCCATATAAGTATTCACTGGTCCCCAAGTGAGTTACCCTCGTCCCATATAAGTACTCCCTGTCCCCGTGTGAATTACCCTAGTCCGAAATAAGTACTCCCTGACCCTAATTGAGATACCCTCGTCCCATATAAGTACTCACTGATCCCCAAGTGAGTTACACTAGTCCCATATAAGTACTCCCTGACCCCAAGTGAGTTACCCTCGTCCCATATAAGTACTCCCTGACCCCAAGTCAGTTACCCTCGTCCCATATAAGTACTCCCTGACCCAGTGTGAGTTACCCTCGTCCCATATAAGTACTCCCTGACCCCAAGTGAGTTACCCTCGTCCCATATAAGTACTCACTGATCCCCAAGTGAGTTACCTTCGTCCCATATAAGTACTCCCTGACCCCGTGTGAGTTACCCTTGTCCCATATAAGTACTCCCCAACTCCAAGTGTTGTACCCTCGTCCCATATAAGTACTCCCTGAGTCCGAGTGAGTTACCCTCGTCCCATATAAGTACTCCCCGCCTCCAAGTGTGTTACCCTCGTCCAATATAAGTACTCCCTGAGTCCGAGTGAGTTACCCAAGTCCCATATAAGTACTCACTGATCCCCAAGTGAGTTACCCTCGTCCCATATAAGTACTCCCTGACCCCAAGTCAGTTACCCTCGTCCCATATAAGTACTCCCTGACCCAGTGTGAGTTACCCTCGTCCCATATAAGTACTCCCTGACCCCAAGTGAGTTACCCTCGTCCCATATAAGTACTCACTGATCCCCAAGTGAGTTACCCTCGTCCCATATAAGTACTCCCTGACCCCGTGTGAGTTACCCTCGTCCCATATAAGTACTCCCCGACTCCAAGTGTGTTACCCTCGTCCCATATAAGTACTCCCTGACCCCCAAGTGAGTTACCCTCGTCCCATATAAGTACTCCCTGACTCCAAGTGAGTTACCCTCGTCCCATATAAGTACTCACTGATTCCCTAGTGAGTTACCCTCGTCCCATATAAGTACTCCCCGACCCCAAGTGTGTTACCCTCGTCCCATATAAGTACTCACTGATCCCCAAGTGAGTTACCCTCGTCCCATATAAATACTCCCTGACCCCGCGTGAGTTACCCTCGTCCCATATAAGTACTCCCTGACACCAAGTGAGTTACCTCGTCCCATATAAGTACTCTCTGACCCCAAGTCAGTTACCCTCTTCCCATATAAGTACTCCCTGACCCCGTGTGAGATACCCTTGTCCCATATAAGTACTCCCTGACCCCAAGTGAGTTACCCTCGTCCCATATAAGTACTCCCTGACCCCAAGTGAGTTACCCTCGTCCCATATAAGTACTCACTGATCACCAAGTGAGTTACCCTCGTCCCATATAAGTACTCCCTGACCCCAAGTCAGTTACCCTCGTCCCCTATAAGTACTCCCTGACCCAGTGTCAGTTACCCTCGTCCCATATAAGTACTCCCTGACCCCAAGTGATTTACCCTCGTCCCATATAAGTACTCACTGATTCCCAAGTGAGTTACCCTCGTCCCATATAAGTACTCCCCGACCCCGTGTGAGTTACCCTCGTCCCATATAAGTACTCCCTGACCCCAAGTCAGTTACCCTCGTCCCATATAAGAACTCCCTGACCCAGTGTGAGTTACCCTCGTCCCATATAAGTACTCCCTGACCCCAAGTGAGTTACCCTCGTCCCATATAAGTACTCACTGATCCCCAAGTGAGTTACCTTCGTCCCATATAAGTACTCCCTGACCCCAAGTCAGTTACCCTCGTCCCATATAAGTACTCCCTGACCCAGTGTGAGTTACCCTCGTCCCATATAAGTACTCCCTGACCCCAAGTGAGTTACCCTCGTCCCATATAAGTACTCACTGATCCCCAAGTGAGTTACCCTCGTCCCATATAAGTACTCCCTGACCCCGTGTGAGTTACCCTCGTCCCATATAAGTACTCCCCGACTCCAAGTGTGTTACCCTCGTCCCATATAAGTACTCCCTGACCCCCAAGTGAGTTACCCTCGTCCCATATAAGTACTCCCTGACCCCAAGTGAGTTACCCTCGTCCCATATAAGTACTCACTGATTCCCTAGTGAGTTACCCTCGTCCCATATAAGTACTCCCCGACCCCAAGTGTGTTACCCTCGTCCCATATAAGTACTCACTGATCCCCAAGTGAGTTACCCTCGTCCCATATAAATACTCCCTGACCCCGCGTGAGTTACCCTCGTCCCATATAAGTACTCCCTGACACCAAGTGAGTTACCTCGTCCCATAGAAGTACTCCCTGACCCCAAGTCAGTTACCCTCGTCCCATAAAAGTACTCCCTGACCCCCAACTGAGTTACCCTCGTCCCATATAAGTATCCACTGGTCCCCAAGTGAGTTACACTAGTCCCATTTAAGTACTCCCTGACACCAAGTGAGTTACCTCGTCCCATATAAGTACTACCTGACCCCAAGTCAGTTACCCTCTTCCCATATAAGTACTCCCTGACCCCGTGTGAGATACCCTTGTCCCATATAAGTACTCCCTGACCCCAAGTGAGTTACCCTCGTCCCATATAAGTACTCCCTGACCCCAAGTGAGTTACCCTCGTCCCATATAAGTACTCACTGATCACCAAGTGAGTTACCCTCGTCCCATATAAGTACTCCCTGACCCCAAGTCAGTTACCCTCGTCCCCTATAAGTACTCCCTGACCCAGTGTCAGTTACCCTCGTCCCATATAAGTACTCCCTGACCCCAAGTGATTTACCCTCGTCCCATATAAGTACTCACTGATTCCCAAGTGAGTTACCCTCGTCCCATATAAGTACTCCCCGACCCCGTGTGAGTTACCCTCGTCCCATATAAGTACTCCCTGACCCCAAGTCAGTTACCCTCATCCCATATAAGTACTCCCTGACCCCAAGTCAGTTACCCTCGTCCCATATAAGTACTCCCTGACCCAGTGTGAGTTACCCTCGTCCCATATAAGTACTCCCTGACCCCAAGTGAGTTACCCTCGTCCCATATAAGTACTCCCCGACTCCAAGTGTGTTACCCTCGTCCCATATAAGTACTCCCTGAATCCGAGTGAGTTACCCAAGTCCCATATAAGTACACACTGATCCCCAAGTGAGTTACCCTCGTCCCATATCAGTACTCCCTGATCCCAAGTGAGTTACCCTCGTCCCATATAAGTACTCACTGATCCCCAAGTGAGTTACCCTCGTCCCATATAAGTACTCCCTGACCCCAAGTGATTTACCCTCGTCCCATATAAGTACTCACTGATTCCCAAGTGAGTTACCCTCGTCCCATATAAGTACTCCCCGACCCCGTGTGAGTTACCCTCGTCCCATATAAGTACTCCCTGACCCCAAGTCAGTTACCCTCTTCCCATATAAGTACTCCCTGACCCCGTGTGAGATACCCTTGTCCCATATAAGTACTCCCTGACCCCAAGTGAGTTACCCTCGTCCCATATAAGTACTCCCTGACCCCAAGTGAGTTACCCTCGTCCCATATAAGTACTCACTGATCACCAAGTGAGTTACCCTCGTCCCATATAAGTACTCCCTGACCCCAAGTCAGTTACCCTCGTCCCCTATAAGTACTCCCTGACCCAGTGTCAGTTACCCTCGTCCCATATAAGTACTCCCTGACCCCAAGTGATTTACCCTCGTCCCATATAAGTACTCACTGATTCCCAAGTGAGTTACCCTCGTCCCATATAAGTACTCCCCGACCCCGTGTGAGTTACCCTCGTCCCATATAAGTACTCCCTGACCCCAAGTCAGTTACCCTCATCCCATATAAGTACTCCCTGACCCCAAGTCAGTTACCCTCGTCCCATATAAGTACTCCCTGACCCAGTGTGAGTTACCCTCGTCCCATATAAGTACTCCCTGACCCCAAGTGAGTTACCCTCGTCCCATATAAGTACTCCCCGACTCCAAGTGTGTTACCCTCGTCCCAAATAAGTACTTACTGATCCCCAAGTGAGTTACCCTCGTCCCATATAAGTGCTCACTGATCCCCAAATGAGTTACCCTCGTCCCATATAAGTACTCACTGATCACCAAGTGAGTTACCCTCGTCCCATATAAGTACTCCCTGACCCCAAGTCAGTTACCCTCATCCCATATAAGTACTCCCTGACCCCAAGTCAGTTACCCTCGTCCCATATAAGTACTCCCTGACCCAGTGTGAGTTACCCTCGTCCCATATAAGTACTCCCTGACCCCAAGTGAGTTACCCTCGTCCCATATAAGTACTCCCCGACTCCAAGTGTGTTACCCTCGTCCCATATAAGTACTCCCTGAATCCGAGTGAGTTACCCTCGTCCCATATAAGTACTCCCTGACCCCAAGTGATTTACCCTCGTCCCATATAAGTACTCACTGATTCCCAAGTGAGTTACCCTCGTCCCATATAAGTACTCCCCGACCCCGTGTGAGTTACCCTCGTCCCATATAAGTACTCCCTGACCCCAAGTCAGTTACCCTCATCCCATATAAGTACTCCCTGACCCCAAGTCAGTTACCCTCGTCCCATATAAGTACTCCCTGACCCAGTGTGAGTTACCCTCGTCCCATATAAGTACTCCCTGACCCCAAGTGAGTTACCCTCGTCCCATATAAGTACTCCCTGACCCCAAGTGAGTTACCCTCGTCCCATATAAGTACTCACTGATCACCAAGTGAGTTACCCTCGTCCCATATAAGTACTCCCTGACCCCAAGTGAGTTACCCTCGTCCCATATAAGTACTCACTGATCACCAAGTGAGTTACCCTCGTCCCATATAAGTACTCCCTGACCCCAAGTCAGTTACCCTCGTCCCCTATAAGTACTCCCTGACCCAGTGTCAGTTACCCTCGTCCCATATAAGTACTCCCCGACCCCGTGTGAGTTACCCTCGTCCCATATAAGTACTCCCTGACCCCAAGTCAGTTACCCTCTTCCCATATAAGTACTCCCTGACCCCGTGTGAGATACCCTTGTCCCATATAAGTACTCCCTGACCCCAAGTGAGTTACCCTCGTCCCATATAAGTACTCCCTGACCCCAAGTGAGTTACCCTAGTCCCATATAAGTACTCCCCGACTCCAAGTGTGTTACCCTCGTCCCATATAAGTACTCCCTGAATCCGAGTGAGTTACCCAAGTCCCATATAAGTACACACTGAAACCCAAGTGAGTTACCCTCGTCCCATATCAGTACTCCCTGATCCCAAGTGAGTTACCCTCGTCCCATATAAGTACTCACTGATCCCCAAGTGAGTTACCCTCGTCCCATATAAGTACTCCCTGACCCTCAAGTGAGTTACCCTTGTCCCATATAAGTACTCCCTGACCACGCGTGAATTACCCTAGTCCCAAATAAGAACTCCCTAACCCTAAGTGAGTTACCCTAGTCCCATATAAGTACTCACTGATCCCCAAGTGAGTTACCCTAGTCCCATATAAGTACTCCCTGACACCAAGTGTGTTACCCTCGTGCCATATAAGTACTCCCTGAGTCCGAGTGTGTTACCCAAGTCCCATATAAGTACTCACAGATCCCCAAGTGAGTTACCCTCGTCCCATATAAGTACTCCCTGACCCCAAGTGAGTTACCCTCGTCCCATATAAGTACTTACTGATCCCCAAGTGAGTTACCCTCGTCCCATATAAGTACTCCCTGACCCCGTGTGAGTTACCCTCTTCCCATATAAGTACTCCCTGACCCCAAGTGAGTTACCCTCGTCCCAAATAAGTACTTACTGATCCCCAAGTGAGTTACCCTCGTCCCATATAAGTGCTCACTGATCCCCAAATGAGTTACCCTCGTCCCATATAAGTACTCACTGATCCCCAAGTGAGTTACCCTCGTCCCATATAAGTACTCACTGGTCCCCAAGTGAGTTACCCTCGTCCCATATAAGTACTCCCTGACCCCGTGTGAATTACCCTAGTCCCAAATAAGTACACCCTGACCCTAAGTGAGATACCCTCGTCCCATATAAGTACTCACTGATCCCCAAGTGAGTTACACTATTCCCATATAAGTACTCCCTGACACCAAGTGAGTTACCTCGTCCCATATAAGTACTCCCTGACCCCAAGTCAGTTACCCTCGTCCCATATAAGTACTCCCTGACCCCGTGTGAGTTACCCTCGTCCCATATAAGTACTCCCTGACCCCAAGTGAGTTACCCTCGTCCGATATAAGTACTTACTGATCCCCAAGTGAGTTACCCTCGTCCCATATAAGTACTCCCTGACCCCGTGTGAGTTACCCTCTTCCCATATAAGTACTCCCTGACCCCAAGTCAGTTACCCTCGTCCCATATAAGTAGTCCCTGACCCCAAGTCAGTTACCCTCGTCCCATATAAGTACTCACTGATCCCCAAGTGAGTTACACTAGTCCCATATAAGTACTCCCTGACCCTCAAGTGAGTTACCCTTGTCCCATATAAGTACTCCCTGACCCCGCGTGAATTACCCTAGTCCCAAATAAGTACTCCCTAACCCTAAGTGAGTTACCCTCGTCCCATATAAGTACTCACTGATCCCCAAGTGAGTTACCCTAGTCCCATATAAGTACTCCCTGACACCAAGTGTGTTACCCTCGTCCCATATAAATACTCCCTGAGTCCGAGTGAGTTACCCAAGTCCCATATAAGTACTCACTGATCCCCAAGTGAGTTACCCTCGTCCCATATAAGTACTCACTGGTCCCCAAGTGAGTTACCCTCGTCCCATATAAGTACTCCCTGACCCCGTGTGAATTACCCTAGTCCCAAATAAGTACTCCCTGACCCTAAGTGAGATACCCTCGTCCCATATAAGTACTCACTGATCCCCAAGTGAGTTACACTATTCCCATATAAGTACTCCCTGACACCAAGTGAGTTACCTCGTCCCATATAAGTACTCCCTGACCCAAGTCAGTTACCCTTGTCCCATATAAGTACTCCCTGACCCCGTGTGAGTTACCCTCGTCCCATATAAGTACTCCCTGACCCCAAGTGAGTTACCCTCGTCCCATATAAGTACTTACTGATCCCCAAGTGAGTTACCCTCGTCCCATATAAGTACTCACTGATCCCCAAGTGAGTTACACTAGTCCCATATAAGTACTCCCTGACCCTCAAGTGAGTTACCCTTGTCCCATATAAGTACTCCCTGACCCCGCGTGAATTACCCTAGTCCCAAATAAGTACTCCCTAACCCTAAGTGAGTTACCCTCGTGCCATATAAGTACTCCCTGAGTCCGAGTGTGTTACCCAAGTCCCATATAAGTACGCACAGATCCCCAAGTGAGTTACCCTCGTCCCATATAAGTACTTACTGATCCCCAAGTGAGTTACCCTCGTCCAATATAAGTACTCCCTGACCCAGTGTGAGTTACCCTCGTCCCATATAAGTACTCCCCGACTCCAAGTGTGTTACCCTCGTCCCATATAAGTACTCCCTGAATCCGAGTGAGTTACCCAAGTCCCATATAAGTACTCCCTGACCCCCCGTGAATTACCCTAGTCCCAAATAAGTACTCCGTAACCCTAAGTGAGTTACCCTCGTCCCATATAAGTACTCACTGATCCCCAAGTGAGTTACCCTAGTCCCATATAAGTAGTCCCTGGCACCAAGTGTGTTACCCTCGTGCCATATAAGTACTCCCTGAGTCCGAGTGAGTTACCCAAGTCCCATATAAGTACTCACTGATCCCCAAGTGAGTTACCCTCGTCCCATATAAGTACTCTCTGACCCCAAGTGAGTTACCCTCGTCCCATATAAGTACACACTGATCCCCAAGTGAGTTACCCTCGTCTCATATAAGTACTGCTTTTCCCCAAGTGAGTTACCCTCGTCCCATATAAGTACTTCCTGACCCCCAAGTGAGTTACCCTTGTCCCATATAAGTACTCCCTGACACCGCGTGAATTACCCTAGACCCAAATAAGTATTCCCTGACCCTAAGTGAGTTACCCTCGTCCCATATAAGTACTCCCTGAATCCGAGTGAGTTACCCAAGTCCCAAATAAGTACACACTGATCCCCAAGTGAGTACCCTCGTCCCATATCAGTACTCCCTGATCCCAAGTGAGTTACCCTCGTCCCATATAAGTACTCCCTAACCCTAAGTGAGTTACCCTCGTCACATATAAGTACTCACTGATCCCCAAGTGAGTTACCCTAGTCCCATATAAGTACTCCCTGACACCAAGTGTGTTACCCTCGTGCCATATAAGTACTCCCTGAATCCGAGTGAGTTACCCTTGTCCCATATAAGTACACCCTGACCCCGCGTGAATTACCCTAGTCCCAAATAAGTACTCCCTAACCCTAAGTGAGTTACCCTCGTCCCATATAAGTACTCACTGATCCCCAAGTGAGTTACCCTAGTCCCATATAAGTACTCCCTGACACCAAGTGTGTTACCCTCGTGCCATATAAGTACTAACTGATCCCCAAGTGAGTTACCCTCGTCCCATATAAATACTGCCTGTCCCCAAGTGAGTTACCCTCGTCCCATATAAGTACTCCCTGACCCCCAAGTGAGTTACCCTCGTCCCATATATGTATCCACTGGTCCCCAAGTGAGTTACACTAGTCACATATAAGTACTCCCTGACACCAAGTGAGTTACCTTGTCCCATATAAGTACTCCCTGACCCCAAGTCAGTTACCCTCTTCCCATATAAGTACTCCCTGAGTCCGAGTGAGTTACCCAAGTCCCATATAAGTACTCACTAATCCCCAAGTGAGTTACCTCGTCCCATATAAGTACTCCCTGACCCCAAGTCAGTTACCCTCGTCCCATATAAGTACTCCCTGACCCAGTGTAAGTTACCCTCGTCCCATATAAGTACTCCCTGACCCAGTGTGAGTTACCCTCGTCCCATATAAGTACTCCCTGACCCCAAGTGAGTTACCCTCGTCCCATATAAGTACTCCCCGACTCCAAGTGTGTTACCCTCGTCCCATATAAGTACTCCCTGAATCCGAGTGAGTTACCCAAGTCCCATATAAGTACTCCCTGACCCCCCGTGAATTACCCTAGTCCCAAATAAGTACTCCCTAACCCTAAGTGAGTTACCCTCGTCCCATATAAGTACTCACTGATCCCCAAGTGAGTTACCCTAGTCCCATATAAGTACTCCCTGACACCAAGTGTGTTACCCTCGTGCCATATAAGTACTCCCTGAGTCCGAGTGAGTTACCCAAGTCCCATATAAGTACTCACTGATCCCCAAGTGAGTTACCCTCGTCCCATATAAGTACTCTCTGACCCCAAGTGAGTTACCCTCGTCCCATATAAGTACACACTGATCCCCAAGTGAGTTACCCTCGTCTCATATAAGTACTGCTTTTCCCCAAGTGAGTTACCCTCGTCCCATATAAGTACTTCCTGACCCCCAAGTGAGTTACCCTTGTCCCATATAAGTACTCCCTGACACCGCGTGAATTACCCTAGACCCAAATAAGTATTCCCTGACCCTAAGTGAGTTACCCTCGTCCCATATAAGTACTCCCTGAATCCGAGTGAGTTACCCAAGTCCCATATAAGTACACACTGATCCCCAAGTGAGTACCCTCGTCCCATATCAGTACTCCCTGATCCCAAGTGAGTTACCCTCGTCCCATATAAGTACTCCCTAACCCTAAGTGAGTTACCCTCGTCCCATATAAGTACTCACTGATCCCCAAGTGAGTTACCCTAGTCCCATATAAGTACTCCCTGACACCAAGTGTGTTACCCCCGTGCCATATAAGTACTAACTGATCCCCAAGTGAGTTACCCTCGTCCCATATAAATACTGCCTGTCCCCAAGTGAGTTACCCTCGTCCCATATAAGTACTCCCTGACCCCCAAGTGAGTTACCCTCGTCCCATATATGTATCCACTGGTCCCCAAGTGAGTTACACTAGTCACATATAAGTACTCCCTGACACCAAGTGAGTTACCTTGTCCCATATAAGTACTCCCTGACCCCAAGTCAGTTACCCTCTTCCCATATAAGTACTCCCTGAGTCCGAGTGAGTTACCCAAGTCCCATATAAGTACTCACTGATCCCCAAGTGAGTTACCTCGTCCCATATAAGTACTCCCTGACCCCAAGTCAGTTACCCTCGTCCCATATAAGTACTCCCTGACCCAGTGTAAGTTACCCTCGTCCCATATAAGTACTCCCTGACCCAGTGTGAGTTACCCTCGTCCCATATAAGTACTCCCTGACCCCAAGTGAGTTACCCTCGTCCCATATAAGTACTCCCTGAATCCGAGTGAGTTACCCAAGTCCCATATAAGTACTCCCTGACCCCCCGTGAATTACCCTAGTCCCAAATAAGTACTCCCTAACCCTAAGTGAGTTACCCTCGTCCCATATAAGTACTCACTGATCCCCAAGTGAGTTACCCTAGTCCCATATAAGTACTCCCTGACACCAAGTGTGTTACCCTCGTGCCATATAAGTACTCCCTGAGTCCGAGTGAGTTACCCAAGTCCCATATAAGTACTCACTGATCCCCAAGTGAGTTACCCTCGTCCCATATAAGTACTCTCTGACCCCAAGTGAGTTACCCTCGTCCCATATAAGTACACACTGATCCCCAAGTGAGTTACCCTCGTCTCATATAAGTACTGCTTTTCCCCAAGTGAGTTACCCTCGTCCCATATAAGTACTTCCTGACCCCCAAATGAGTTACCCTTGTCCCATATAAGTACTCCCTGACACCGCGTGAATTACCCTAGACCCAAATAAGTATTCCCTGACCCTAAGTGAGTTACCCTCGTCCCATATAAGTACTCCCTGAATCCGAGTGAGTTACCCAAGTCCCATATAAGTACACACTGATCCCCAAGTGAGTACCCTCGTCCCATATCAGTACTCCCTGATCCCAAGTGAGTTACCCTCGTCCCATATAAGTACTCCCTAACCCTAAGTGAGTTACCCTCGTCCCATATAAGTACTCACTGATCCCCAAGTGAGTTACCCTAGTCCCATATAAGTACTCCCTGACACCAAGTGTGTTACCCTCGTGCCATATAAGTACTCCCTGAATCCGAGTGAGTTACCCTTGTCCCATATAAGTACTCCCTGACCCCGCGTGAATTACCCTAGTCCCAAATAAGTACTCCCTAACCCTAAGTGAGTTACCCTCGTCCCATATATGTATCCACTGGTCCCCAAGTGAGTTACACTAGTCCCATATAAGTACTCCCTGACACCAAGTGAGTTACCTTGTCCCATATAAGTACTCCCTGACCCCAAGTCAGTTACCCTCTTCCCATATAAGTACTCCCTGAGTCCGAGTGAGTTACCCAAGTCCCATATAAGTACTCACTGATCCCCAAGTGAGTTACCTCGTCCCATATAAGTACTCCCTGACCCCAAGTCAGTTACCCTCGTCCCATATAAGTACTCCCTGACCCAGTGTCAGTTACCCTCGTCCCATATAAGTACTCCCTGTCCCCAAGTGATTTACCCTCGTCCCATATAAGTACTCACAGATCCCCAAGTGAGTTACCCTCGTCCCATATGAGTACTCCCTGACCCCAAGTGAGTTACCCTCGTCCCATATAAGTACTCACTGATCCCCAAGTGAGTTACCCTCGTCCCATATAAATACTGCCTGTCCCCAAGTGAGTTACCCTCGTCCCATATAAGTACTCCCTGACCCCCAAGTGAGTTACCCTCGTCCCATATATGTATCCACTGGTCCCCAAGTGAGTTACACTAGTCCCATATAAGTACTCCCTGACACCAAGTGAGTTACCTCGTCCCATATAAGTACTCCCTGACCCCAAGTCAGTTACCCTCTTCCCATATAAGTACTCCCTGACCCCGTGTGAGATACCCTTGTCCCATATAAGTACTCCCTGACCCCAAGTGAGTTACCCTCGTCCCATATAAGTACTCCCTGACCCCAAGTGAGTTACCCTCGTCCCATATAAGTACTCACTGATCACCAAGTGAGTTACCCTTGTCCCATATAAGTAATCCCTGACTCTAAGTCAGTTACCCTCGTCCCATATAAGTACTCCCTGACCCAGTGTCAGTTACCCTCGTCCCATATAAGTACTCCCTGACCCAGTGTGAGTTACCCTCGTCCCATATAAGTACTCCCTAACCCTACGTGAGTTACCCTCGTCCCATATAAGTACTCACTGATCCCCAAGTGAGTTACCCTAGTCCCATATAAGTACTCCCTGACACCAAGTGTGTTACCCTCGTGCCATATAAGTACTCCCTGAGTCCGAGTGAGTTACCCAAGTCCCATATAAGTACTCCCTGACCCCCCGTGAATTACCCTAGTCCCAAATAAGTACTCCCTAACCCTAAGTGAGTTACCCTCGTCCCATATAAGTACTCACTGATCCCCAAGTGAGTTACCCTAGTCCCATATAAGTACTCCCTGACACCAAGTGTGTTACCCTCGTGCCATATAAGTACTCCCTGAGTCCGAGTGAGTTACCCAAGTCCCATATAAGTACTCACTGATCCCCAAGTGAGTTACCCTCGTCCCATATAAGTACTCTCTGACCCCAAGTGAGTTACCCTCGTCCCATATAAGTACACACGATCCCCAAGTGAGTTACCCTCGTCTCATATAAGTACTGCTTTTCCCCAAGTGAGTTACCCTCGTCCCATATAAGTAATTCCTGACCCCCAAGCGAGTTACCCTTGTCCCATATAAGTACTCCCTGACACCGCGTGAATTACCCTAGACCCAAATAAGTATTCCCTGACCCTAAGTGAGTTACCCTCGTCCCATATAAGTACTCTTTGACCCAGTGTGAGTTACCCTCGTCCCATATAAGTACTCCCTGACCCCAAGTGAGTTACCCTCGTCCCATATAAGTACTCCCCGACTCCAAGTGTGTTACCCTCGTCCCATATAAGTACTCCCTGAATCCGAGTGAGTTACCCAAGTCCCATATAAGTACTCCCTAACCCTAAGTGAGTTACCCTCGTCCCATATAAGTACTCACTGATCCCCAAGTGAGTTACCCTAGTCCCATATAAGTACTCCCTGACACCAAGTGTGTTACCCTCGTGCCATATAAGTACTCCCTGAATCCGAGTGAGTTACCCTTGTCCCATATAAGTACTCCCTGACCCCGCGTGAATTACCCTAGTCCCAAATAAGTACTCCCTAACCCTAAGTGAGTTACCCTCGTCCCATATATGTATCCACTGGTCCCCAAGTGAGTTACACTAGTCCCATATAAGTACTCCCTGACACCAAGTGAGTTACCTTGTCCCATATAAGTACTCCCTGACCCCAAGTCAGTTACCCTCTTCCCATATAAGTACTCCCTGAGTCCGAGTGAGTTACCCAAGTCCCATATAAGTACTCACTGATCCCCAAGTGAGTTACCTCGTCCCATATAAGTACTCCCTGACCCCAAGTCAGTTACCCTCGTCCCATATAAGTACTCCCTGACCCAGTGTCAGTTACCCTCGTCCCATATAAGTACTCCCTGTCCCCAAGTGATTTACCCTCGTCCCATATAAGTACTCACAGATCCCCAAGTGAGTTACCCTCGTCCCATATGAGTACTCCCTGACCCCAAGTGAGTTACCCTCGTCCCATATAAGTACTCACTGATCCCCAAGTGAGTTACCCTCGTCCCATATAAATACTGCCTGTCCCCAAGTGAGTTACCCTCGTCCCATATAAGTACTCCCTGACCCCCAAGTGAGTTACCCTCGTCCCATATATGTATCCACTGGTCCCCAAGTGAGTTACACTAGTCCCATATAAGTACTCCCTGACACCAAGTGAGTTACCTCGTCCCATATAAGTACTCCCTGACCCCAAGTCAGTTACCCTCTTCCCATATAAGTACTCCCTGACCCCGTGTGAGATACCCTTGTCCCATATAAGTACTCCCTGACCCCAAGTGAGTTACCCTCGTCCCATATAAGTACTCCCTGACCCCAAGTGAGTTACCCTCGTCCCATATAAGTACTCACTGATCACCAAGTGAGTTACCCTTGTCCCATATAAGTAATCCCTGACTCTAAGTCAGTTACCCTCGTCCCATATAAGTACTCCCTGACCCAGTGTCAGTTACCCTCGTCCCATATAAGTACTCCCTGACCCAGTGTGAGTTACCCTCGTCCCATATAAGTACTCCCTAACCCTACGTGAGTTACCCTCGTCCCATATAAGTACTCACTGATCCCCAAGTGAGTTACCCTAGTCCCATATAAGTACTCCCTGACACCAAGTGTGTTACCCTCGTGCCATATAAGTACTCCCTGAGTCCGAGTGAGTTACCCAAGTCCCATATAAGTACTCCCTGACCCCCCGTGAATTACCCTAGTCCCAAATAAGTACTCCCTAACCCTAAGTGAGTTACCCTCGTCCCATATAAGTACTCACTGATCCCCAAGTGAGTTACCCTAGTCCCATATAAGTACTCCCTGACACCAAGTGTGTTACCCTCGTGCCATATAAGTACTCCCTGAGTCCGAGTGAGTTACCCAAGTCCCATATAAGTACTCACTGATCCCCAAGTGAGTTACCCTCGTCCCATATAAGTACTCTCTGACCCCAAGTGAGTTACCCTCGTCCCATATAAGTACACACGATCCCCAAGTGAGTTACCCTCGTCTCATATAAGTACTGCTTTTCCCCAAGTGAGTTACCCTCGTCCCATATAAGTAATTCCTGACCCCCAAGCGAGTTACCCTTGTCCCATATAAGTACTCCCTGACACCGCGTGAATTACCCTAGACCCAAATAAGTATTCCCTGACCCTAAGTGAGTTACCCTCGTCCCATATAAGTACTCTTTGACCCAGTGTGAGTTACCCTCGTCCCATATAAGTACTCCCTGACCCCAAGTGAGTTACCCTCGTCCCATATAAGTACTCCCCGACTCCAAGTGTGTTACCCTCGTCCCATATAAGTACTCCCTGAATCCGAGTGAGTTACCCAAGTCCCATATAAGTACTCCCTGACCACCCGTGAATTACCCTAGTCCCAAATAAGTACTCCCTAACCCTAAGTGAGTTACCCTCGTCCCATATAAGTACTCACTGATCCCCAAGTGAGTTACCCTAGTCCCATATAAGTACTCCCTGACACCAAGTGTGTTACCCTCGTGCCATATAAGTACTCCCTGAGTCCGAGTGAGTTACCCAAGTCCCATATAAGTACTCACTGATCCCCAAGTGAGTTACCCTCGTCCCATATAAGTACTCTCTAACCCCAAGTGAGTTACCCTCGTCCCATATAAGTACACACTGATCCCCAAGTGAGTTACCCTCGTCTCATATAAGTACTGCTTTTCCCCAAGTGAGTTACCCTCGTCCCATATAAGTACTTCCTGACCCCCAAGTGAGTTACCCTTGTCCCATATAAGTACTCCCTGACACCGCGTGAATTACCCTAGACCCAAATAAGTATTCCCTGACCCTAAGTGTGTTACCCTCGTCCCATATAAGTACTCCCTGAATCCGAGTGAGTTACCCAAGTCCCATATAAGTACACACTGATCCCCCGTGAATTACCCTAGTCCCAAATAAGTACTCCCTAACCCTAAGTGAGTTACCCTCGTCCCATATAAGTACTCACTGATCCCCAAGTGAGTTACCCTAGTCCCATATAAGTACTCCCTGACACCAAGTGTGTTACCCTCGTGCCATATAAGTACTCCCTGAGTCCGAGTGAGTTACCCAAGTCCCATATAAGTACTCACTGATCCCCAAGTGAGTTACCCTCGTCCCATATAAGTACTCTCTGACCCCAAGTGAGTTACCCTCGTCCCATATAAGTACACACTGATCCCCAAGTGAGTTACCCTCGTCTCATATAACTACTGCTTTTCCCCAAGTGAGTTACCCTCGTCCCATATAAATACTTCCTGACCCCCAAGTGAGTTACCCTTGTCCCATATAAGTACTCCCTGACACCGCGTGAATTACCCTAGACCCAAATAAGTATTCCCTGACCCTAAGTGAGTTACCCTCGTCCCATATAAGTACTCCCTGAATCCGAGTGAGTTACCCAAGTCCCATATAAGTACACACTGATCCCCAAGTGAGTACCCTCGTCCCATATCAGTACTCCCTGATCCCAAGTGAGTTACCCTCGTCCCATATAAGTACTCACTGATCCCCAAGTGAGTTACCATCGTCCCATATAAGTACTCCCTGACCCTCAAGTGAGTTACCCTTGTCCCATATAAGTACTCCCTGACCCCGCTTGAATTACCCTAGTCCCAAATAAGTACTCCCTAACACTAAGTGAGTTACCTCGTCCCATATAAGTACTCCCTGACCCCAAGTCAGTTACCCTCGTCCCATATAAGTACTCCCTGACCCCGTGTGAGTTACACTCGTCCCATATAAGTACTCCCTGACCCCAAGTCAGTTACCCTCGTCCCATATAAGTAGTCCCTGACCCCAAGTCAGTTACCCTCGTCCCATATAAGTACTCCCTGACCCAGTGTGAGTTACCCTCGTCCCATATAAGTACTCCCTGACCCCAAGTGAGTTACCCTCGTTCCATATAAGTACTTACTGATCCCCAAGTGAGTTACCCTCGTTCCATACAAGTACTCCCTGAGCCCGTGTGAGTTACCCTCTTCCCATATAAGTACTCCCTGACCCCAAGTGAGTTACCCTCGTCGCATATAAGTAATCCCCGACTCCAAGTGAGTTACCCTCGTCCCATATAAGTACTCCCTGACCCTCAAGTGAGTTACCCTTGTCCCATATAAGTACTCCCTGACCCCGCGTAAATTACCCTAGTCCCAAATAAGTACTCCCTAACCCTAACTGAGTTACCCTCGTCCCATATAAGTACTCACTGATCCCCAAGTGAGTTACCCTAGTCCCATATAAGTACTCCCTGACACCAAGTGTGTTACCCTCGTGCCATATAAGTACTCCTGAGTCAGAGTGAGTAACCCAAGTCCCATATAAGTACTCACTGATCCCCAAGTGAGTTACCTCGTCCCATATAAGTACTCCCTGACCCCAAGTCAGTTACCCTCGTCCCATATAAGTACTCCCTGACCCAGTGTCAGTTACCCTCGTCCCATATAAGTACTCCCTGACCCCAAGTGATTTACCCTCGTCCCATATAAGTACTCACAGATCCCCAAGTGAGTTACCCTCGTCCCATATAAGTACTCCCTGACCCCAAGTGAGTTACCCTCGTCCCATATAAGTACTCCCTGACCCTCAAGTGAGTTACCCTTGTCCCATATAAGTACTCCCTGACCCCGCTTGAATTACCCTAGTCCCAAATAAGTACTCCCTAACACTAAGTGAGTTACCTCGTCCCATATAAGTACTCCCTGACCCCAAGTCAGTTACCCTCGTCCCATATAAGTACTCCCTGACCCCGTGTGAGTTACACTCGTCCCATATAAGTACTCCCTGACCCCAAGTCAGTTACCCTCGTCCCATATAAGTAGTCCCTGACCCCAAGTCAGTTACCCTCGTCCCATATAAGTACTCCCTGACCCAGTGTGAGTTACCCTCGTCCCATATAAGTACTCCCTGACCCCAAGTGAGTTACCCTCGTTCCATATAAGTACTTACTGATCCCCAAGTGAGTTACCCTCGTTCCATATAAGTACTCCCTGAGCCCGTGTGAGTTACCCTCTTCCCATATAAGTACTCCCTGACCCCAAGTGAGTTACCCTCGTCGCATATAAGTAATCCCCGACTCCAAGTGAGTTACCCTCGTCCCATATAAGTACTCCCTGACCCTCAAGTGAGTTACCCTCGTCCCATATAAGTACTCCCTGACCCAGTGTCAGTTACCCTCGTCCCATATAAGTACTCCCTGACCCCAAGTGATTTACCCTCGTCCCATATAAGTACTCACAGATCCCCAAGTGAGTTACCCTCGTCCCATATAAGTACTCACTGATCCCCAAGTGAGTTACCATCGTCCCATATAAGTACTCCCTGACCCTCAAGTGAGTTACCCTTGTCCCATATAAGTACTCCCTGACCCCGTGTGAGTTACACTCGTCCCATATAAGTACTCCCTGACCCCAAGTCAGTTACCCTCGTCCCATATAAGTAGTCCCTGACCCCAAGTCAGTTACCCTCGTCCCATATAAGTACTCCCTGACCCAGTGTGAGTTACCCTCGTCCCATATAAGTACTCCCTGACCCCAAGTGAGTTACCCTCGTTCCATATAAGTACTTACTGATCCCCAAGTGAGTTACCCTCGTTCCATATAAGTACTCCCTGAGCCCGTGTGAGTTACCCTCGTTCCATATAAGTACTCCCTGAGCCCGTGTGAGTTACCCTCTTCCCATATAAGTACTCCCTGACCCCAAGTGAGTTACCCTCGTCGCATATAAGTAATCCCCGACTCCAAGTGAGTTACCCTCGTCCCATATAAGTACTCCCTGACCCTCAAGTGAGTTACCCTTGTCCCATATAAGTACTCCCTGACCCCGCGTAAATTACCCTAGTCCCAAATAAGTACTCCCTAACCCTAACTGAGTTACCCTCGTCCCATATAAGTACTCACTGATCCCCAAGTGAGTTACCCTAGTCCCATATAAGTACTCCCTGACACCAAGTGTGTTACCCTCGTGCCATATAAGTACTCCCTGAGTCAGAGTGAGTAACCCAAGTCCCATATAAGTACTCACTGATCCCCAAGTGAGTTACCTCGTCCCATATAAGTACTCCCTGACCCCAAGTCAGTTACCCTCGTCCCATATAAGTACTCCCTGACCCAGTGTCAGTTACCCTCGTCCCATATAAGTACTCCCTGACCCCAAGTGATTTACCCTCGTCCCATATAAGTACTCACAGATCCCCAAGTGAGTTACCCTCGTCCCATATAAGTACTCCCTGACCCCAAGTGAGTTACCCTCGTCCCATATAAGTACTCACTGATCCCCAAGTGAGTTACCCTCGTCCCATATAAATAGTGCCTGTCCCCAAGTGAGTTACCCTCGTCCCATATAAGTACTCCCCGACCCCGTGTGAGTTACCCTCGTCCCATATAAGTACTCCCTGACCCCAAGTCAGTTACCCTCGTCCCATATAAGTACTCCCTGACCCAGTGTGAGTTACCCTCGTCCCATATAAGTACTCCCTGACCCCAAGTGAGTTACCCTCGTCCCATATAAGTACTCCCCGACTCCAAGTGTGTTACCCTCGTCCCATATAAGTACTCCCTGAATCCGAGTGAGTTACCCAAGTCCCATATAAGTACTCCCTGACCCCCCGTGAATTACCCTAGTTTCAAATAAGTACTCCCTAACCCTAAGTGAGTTACCCTCGTCCCATATAAGTACTCACTGATCCCCAAGTGAGTTACCCTAGTCCCATATAAGTACTCCCTGACACCAAGTGTGTTACCCTCGTGCCATATAAGTACTCCCTGAGTCCGAGTGAGTTACCCAAGTCCCATATAAGTACTCACTGATCCCCAAGTGAGTTACCCTCGTCCCATATAAGTACACACTGATCCCCAAGTGAGTTACCCTCGTCTCATATAAGTACTGCTTTTCCCCAAGTGAGTTACCCTCGTCCCATATAAGTACTTCCTGACCCCCAAGTGAGTTACCCTTGTCCCATATAAGTACTCCCTGACACCGCGTGAATTACCCTAAACCCAAATAAGTATTCCCTGACCCTAAGTGAGTTACCCTCGTCCCATATAAGTACTCCCTGAATCCGAGTGAGTTACCCAAGTCCCATATAAGTACACACTGATCCCCAAGTGAGTACCCTCGTCCCATATCAGTACTCCCTGATCCCAAGTGAGTTACCCTCGTCCCATATAAGTACTCACTGATCCCCAAGTGAGTTACCCTCGTCCCATATAAGTACTCCCTGACCCTCAAGTGAGTTACCCTTGTCCCATATAAGTACTCCCTGACCCCGCTTGAATTACCCTAGTCCCAAATAAGTACTCCCTAACACTAAGTGAGTTACCTCGTCCCATATAAGTACTCCCTGACCCCAAGTCAGTTACCCTCGTCCCATATAAGTACTCCCTGACCCCGTGTGAGTTACACTCGTCCCATATAAGTACTCCTTGACCCCAAGTCAGTTACCCTCGTCCCATATAAGTAGTCCCTGACCCCAAGTCAGTTACCCTCGTCCCATATAAGTACTCCCTGACCCAGTGTGAGTTACCCTCGTCCCATATAAGTACTCCCTGACCCCAAGTGAGTTACCCTCGTCCCATATAAGTACTTACTGATCCCCAAGTGAGTTACCCTCGTTCCATATAAGTACTCCCTGAGCCCGTGTGAGTTACCCTCTTCCCATATAAGTACTCCCTGACCCCAAGTGAGTTACCCTTGTCCCATATAAGTACTCCCTGACCCCGCGTAAATTACCCTAGTCCCAAATAAGTACTCCCTAACCCTAAGTGAGTTACCCTCGTCCCATATAAGTACTCACTGATCCCCAAGTGAGTTACCCTAGTCCCATATAAGTACTCCCTGACACCAAGTGTGTTACCCTCGTGCCATATAAGTACTCCCTGAGTCAGAGTGAGTTACCCAAGTCCCTTATAAGTACTCACTGATCCCCAAGTGAGTTACCTCGTCCCATATAAGTACTCCCTGACCCCAAGTCAGTTACCCTCGTCCCATATAAGTACTCCCTGACCCAGTGTCAGTTACCCTCGTCCCATATAAGTACTCCCTGACCCCAAGTGATTTACCCTCGTCCCATATAAGTACTCACAGATCCCCAAGTGAATTACCCTCGTCCCATATAAGTACTCCCTGACCCCAAGTGAGTTACCCTCGTCCCATATAAGTACTCACTGATCCCCAAGTGAGTTACCCTCGTCCCATATAAATAGTGCCTGTCCCCAAGTGAGTTACCCTCGTCCCATATAAGTACTCCCCGACCCCGTGTGAGTTACCCTCGTCCCATATAAGTACTCCCTGACCCCAAGTCAGTTACCCTCGTCCCATATAAGTACTCCCTGACCCAGTGTGAGTTACCCTCGTCCCATATAAGTACTCCCTGACCCCAAGTGAGTTACCCTCGTCCCATATAAGTACTCCCCGACTCCAAGTGTGTTACCCTCGTCCCATATAAGTACTCCCTGAATCCGAGTGAGTTACCCAAGTCCCATATAAGTACTCCCTGACCCCCCGTGAATTACCCTAGTTTCAAATAAGTACTCCCTAACCCTAAGTGAGTTACCCTCGTCCCATATAAGTACTCACTGATCCCCAAGTGAGTTACCCTAGTCCCATATAAGTACTCCCTGACACCAAGTGTGTTACCCTCGTGCCATATAAGTACTCCCTGAGTCCGAGTGAGTTACCCAAGTCCCATATAAGTACTCACTGATCCCCAAGTGAGTTACCCTCGTCCCATATAAGTACACACTGATCCCCAAGTGAGTTACCCTCGTCTCATATAAGTACTGCTTTTCCCCAAGTGAGTTACCCTCGTCCCATATAAGTACTTCCTGACCCCCAAGTGAGTTACCCTTGTCCCATATAAGTACTCCCTGACACCGCGTGAATTACCCTAGACCCAAATAAGTATTCCCTGACCCTAAGTGAGTTACCCTCGTCCCATATAAGTACTCCCTGAATCCGAGTGAGTTACCCAAGTCCCATATAAGTACACACTGATCCCCAAGTGAGTACCCTCGTCCCATATCAGTACTCCCTGATCCCAAGTGAGTTACCCTCGTCCCATATAAGTACTCACTGATCCCCAAGTGAGTTACCCTCGTCCCATATAAGTACTCCCTGACCCTCAAGTGAGTTACCCTTGTCCCATATAAGTACTCCCTGACCCCGCTTGAATTACCCTAGTCCCAAATAAGTACTCCCTAACACTAAGTGAGATACCTCGTCCCATATAAGTACTCCCTGACCCCAAGTCAGTTACCCTCGTCCCATATAAGTACTCCCTGACCCCGTGTGAGTTACACTCGTCCCATATAAGTACTCCTTGACCCCAAGTCAGTTACCCTCGTCCCATATAAGTAGTCCCTGACCCCAAGTCAGTTACCCTCGTCCCATATAAGTACTCCCTGACCCAGTGTGAGTTACCCTCGTCCCATATAAGTACTCCCTGACCCCAAGTGAGTTACCCTCGTCCCATATAAGTACTTACTGATCCCCAAGTGAGTTACCTTCGTTCCATATAAGTACTCCCTGAGCCCGTGTGAGTTACCCTCTTCCCATATAAGTACTCCCTGACCCCAAGTGAGTTACCCTTGTCCCATATAAGTACTCCCTGACCCCGCGTAAATTACCCTAGTCCCAAATAAGTACTCCCTAACCCTAAGTGAGTTACCCTCGTCCCATATAAGTACTCACTGATCCCCAAGTGAGTTACCCTAGTCCCATATAAGTACTCCCTGACACCAAGTGTGTTACCCTCGTGCCATATAAGTACTCCCTGAGTCAGGGTGAGTTACCCAAGTCCCTTATAAGTACTCACTGATCCCCAAGTGAATTACCTCGTCCCATATAAGTACTCCCTGACCCCAAGTCAGTTACCCTCGTCCCATATAAGTACTCCCTGACCCAGTGTCAGTTACCCTCGTCCCATATAAGTACTCCCTGACCCCAAGTGATTTACCCTCGTCCCATATAAGTACTCACAGATCCCCAAGTGAGTTACCCTCGTCCCATATAAGTACTCCCTGACCCCAAGTGAGTTACCCTCGTCCCATATAAGTACTCACTGATCCCCAAGTGAGTTACCCTCGTCCCATATAAATAGTGCCTGTCCCCAAGTGAGTTACCCTCGTCCCATATAAGTACTCCCTGACCCCCAAGTGAGTTACCCTCGTCCCATATAAGTATCCACTGGTCCCCAAGTGAGTTACACTAGTCCCATATAAGTACTCCCTGACACCAATTGAGTTACCTCGTCCCATATAAGTACTCCCTGACCCCGTGTGAGATACCCTTGTCCCATATAAGTACTCCCTGACCCCAAGTGAGTTACCCTCGTCCCATATAAGTACTCCCTGACCCCAAGAGAGTTACCCTCGTCCCATATAAGTACTCACTGATCACCAAGTGAGTTACCCTCGTCCCATATAAGTACTCCCTGACCCCAAGTCAGTTACCCTCGTCCCATATAAGTACTCCCTGACCCAGTGTCAGTTTCCCTCGTCCCATATAAGTACTCCCTGACCCCAAGTGAGTTACCCTCGTCCCATATAAGTACTCACTGATTCCCAAGTGAGTTACCCTCGTCCCATATAAGTACTCCCCGACCCCGTGTGAGTTACCCTCGTCCAATATAAGTAGTCCCTGACCCAGTGTGAGTTACCCTCGTCCCATATAAGTACTTCCTGACCCCAAGTGAGTTACCCTCGTCCCATATAAGTACTCCCCGACTCCAAGTGTGTTACCCTCGTCCCATATAAGTACTCCCTGAATCCGAGTGAGTTACCCAAGTCCCATATAAGTACTCCCTGACCCCCCGTGAATTACCCTAGTCCCAAATAAGTACTCCCTAACCCTAAGTGAGTTACCCTCGTCCCATATAAGTACTCACTGATCCCCAAGTGAGTTACCCTAGTCCCATATAAGTACTCCCTGACACCAAGTGTGTTACCCTCGTGCCAAATAAGTACTCCCTGAGTCCGAGTGAGTTACCCAAGTCCCATATAAGTACTCACTGATCCCCAAGTGAGTTACCCTCGTCCCATATAAGTACTCTCTGACCCCAAGTGAGTTACCATCGTCCCATATAAGTACACACTGATCCCCAAGTGAGTTACCCTCGTCTCATATAAGTACTGCTTTTCCCCAAGTGAGTTACCCTCGTCCCATATAAGTACTTCCTGACCCCCAAGTGAGTTACCCTTGTCCCATATAAGTACTCCCTGACACCGCGTGAATTACCCTAGACCCAAATAATTATTCCCTGACCCTAAGTGAGTTACCCTCGTCCCATATAAGTACTCCCTGAATCCGAGTGAGTTACCCAAGTCCCATATAAGTACACACTGATCCCCAAGTGAGTACCCTCGTCCCATATCAGTACTACCTGATCCCAAGTGAGTTACCCTCGTCCCATATAAGTACTCACTGATCCCCAAGTGAGTTACCCTTGTTACGCGCAAATTCGGGGAGAGGTATTTCAGAATAGGTGGAATAATGGAGGTAGAATCCGATAAAAGATCTACGTATATTTCTGCGTTTCAGATTCCACTATTTACACTACTATTTACACTGGCCTCTCTGGCCAGGGCCTCTCCCGACCGCGTGTACGGGAAATCTACATAAGGCCATTAATTTGCGGCAACGCACAATAAAGTCAAAAGTAAATACCACCAATTTTCTTACTAACGGTGCTGCTACTTGTGCTCTCGGCGCATTCGGTATAAGGTTAATTTCTATTAGGGCGCCAGGCCCGCCATGGGCCACCCGAATGGCCTACGGTGTACGCGGAGCACTTTTCGCCGCTTTCCCGGCTTTCCCGTGACTCTAACCTCTCTGGGTCGCCCGAGTGCCGAACCCTGAGCTAGCCGCGTTTTCGTTACTTTCTTCCCGTTCGCGTCGGGACCGCACTTCTTAAAAATTACGGGTCTCTTCCCGGCAGTAACACACACCGGACAAGAGACAGATTCGCGCTAAGCAATTTGATCGCCTACCTTAATTATTATTAGGCAATACTCCGTGTTTAGCCTTGCCTTTCTCAACGCTTTTCCTTTTAGGCTGTTTGTCGCTCGTCCTTTCCTAGTTAGCTCTAGCGCACACCTTCCCTTCTAGCGCTATTCTTCTTTTCTTTTGGATTTTTTTTTCTGGCGCTTTTCCTCCCTTAGGATCTAGCTACCAACGACTTTTTCTAATCCGCTCTAGCGCACGCCTTTTCTACTATCTCACCTCTCTCTTCGACACTCTAATAGGCACTGCTGGCCTCGCCGCGAGCTCGCGACGGCGCTGCGATCGGCATATAGGCTCCCGCGGCTTGACCAGTAGCGCTCTAGGCGCGAAAATTCAAAGTTCTTAACGTGACAGGCCCCCTTGTGGATCTGTCACGTTACAATCCTCCCCCCTTTGACTATACCCAGGGTAGGAAGTGAAGGCATAAACGGGATTATCGCCAAACAATAAAAATTTATTTGCTTAAGTATTTTACATCGCTACCAGGGGGCGATACAAAAAAAAGAAAAATTTAATGACCAACACCAAAAGAAAACCCGTTCTGGACTAGGAGGGATGCACCAAACACATAAAAAAAAAGAAATATGATATCTTTAGCGTTTTCTCACGCAACAAAAAAAACAAAAAGGAAATTGGAGAGTGCCCCCCCCCCCTTTGTCCTCTTCTATCGAACCGCGTCCTGAGGCTAAGCCTCGTCGTAGGGGCGTCGCAGGCGTTCCTGGCGCTGGGCTTTCTCTCTTAGGACCCGCGGGCCGTTCCGTTCCCACCACGTAGCCCTAGCCGCTTCTCCGCGCCGGCCTCCTGGCACGCGGCGCTCGTACCCTTCTGGGACGATCAGATTCTTTGTCCAGTCTAGTTTAGCCGGACGGGGCGGCATAGGAAGGCCCAGTCGAGCCCAGTAACGGGGCCCACACCGCAGACAGGTCTCTTCCTCTTCGTATGGCCAACCACATTTTCGGCAGTAAAAATGTGGTGGGGCCTTAGGGCACCGAGCGGTTTTGTGGGTAAAGCTCCTGCATGCCCAACATTGGCTAAAGGGTCGTGGTCCAAGCTCCCACGAGTGCGCCATCGTGGCAAAGCTTTCAGGGGGCGAGGCCTGGTTCATGACTTCTCTTGGGGTTATTAGTAAGTCCCCGGAATTGGCCGTCAACTTCTCCGTCTGGGGGTTATGTAGCCCGTACACATCGATGACCTGAGAAGATGACAAGGGTGGTGGCCTAGACTCCTTGATGGTTTCTGGGGCTTCGTTCCCCATTTGATCCCTGACGCCTAGGGCATCGTTCGGATCGGATACGAAGTTTTCCCCCATGGGTAGAGAGTATACTCTCCTCCGGCTCTGGGAAGTGTGTAGGGAAACTCGTTGTCCCCCCCGGTAGAAGGCCCTAGATTTTGGGTTCATTGGCCTGAAAATGACGGAAATAGTACCGTTGTAAGAATATTCGATCACAGGAGGTATTCATTAACGATTTCGAGGCCGCAAACGACTCTTCCAGGCCTGGGTGGATTCCGCGGAGAGAGTGACGGGGCTATTTTTAGGCCCTGTAGGCTTCTTTAACGCCTCCCCCCTTGGACTGGGGGTAGGTGGCTGTTGGGACTTAGGGAGTGGGGGAGGTATAGTCACCTGCCTCCCCGCCGTGCGCGTCAACTCGTCGCTATCAGTAATTGCAGCCTGGAAGGGCTTGAGGTCTGAAACGTGAACTTTCGGATGACTTTTACCGCTATCATCCTCCAGCTCGTATATAGTCGCAGATATAACCTTGGAGATCGAGAACGGCCCTACATAGGTGGGAGCTAGCTTGGCAGCGAATCCGTCCACGGCGGACGACAATACATGATTACGCCGCCAAACCAGATCACCAGGCTCAAACTTGACAGTTCTCCGACCCCGGTTATAGTATTTCGCCTGTCTCGCACTCGCTCGCTCAATGTGCGTCTGCACCAGGTCGCTTAACCTACGCAATCGTGAGACTCGGTCGATCCACGCAGTCGGATCAGTCTTCCGCAAGAGTTTAGGCTCTTCCATTTGCCTACGCACGCTACGCACGCACTCTGGATTTCTGCCGAAGTTCAGGAACGCCGGAGTCTCGCCAGTCGCTTCATGGTGTGCAGTGTTGACAGCAAAACGGAATTCGTTGAGGTGGACGTCCCAGGTACGGTGGTTAAGTCCAATGTAGGCCGAAATCATCCCTTTGACCACACGGTTGACACGTTCCACTGGGTTGGCCTGAGGGTGGTAAGGCGGCGTGGTGTAATGTCGTATCCCGTGCTCTTTTAGGAAGCTGCCCAGATGCTTGTTGATGAATTCTGTTCCGTTGTCCGTCAGCATAATCTCAGGTGCTCCCCACCTGTAGACTACAAGTTCTTCAAAAGCCTTGGTGATAGCAGCCCCGTTAGCATTTCGTAGAGGCTTTAACTCTATCCATCTGCTAAAATTGTCTAAAAAGACAATGATGTACCGAAATCCATTTTTGCTAGCTGGTAACGGTCCCATCACATCGGCGGCGACTACTGTCCAAGGCTTCTCTGCTATACGGCCTTCCATGAGTCCTATCGGTGCTTGTTGACTCGTCTTATTCTGCTGACAAGGTTTACACGTTCGAATGTAGGACGCAACGTCTCGGTGCATGCCAGGCCAATAGTATTGGACTAATAGGCGCTTATACGTTTTAGAGACACCAAGATGGCCTGAGGAAGGTGCAGCATGGGCCTCCTCGATAGCTTCTTTCTGCAGTTTCTTCGGTAACACCAACTTCCAGGCATTATCATCATGGCCTAGCATTTCATGCGTGAGGTCGGGCTTATGGCAATAGATCCTGCCCTCCTCTTCCTTCCAATCAGGGAACATCTTGGGGTGCTTCTGGATGTTGACCAGTCGGCGCTGGTACCACTCCTCCGGATGCTCTGACATAGCCGCCACCGCATTTTCTAACTTCTTCTCTGCTAGAATGGTAGACTCCATAGCTCTTGACAGTGCATCGGGCACATGATGTAAGGCTCCTTTCCGGTGGACAATCTTGTAATCACAAGCCTGCAGTGATAGAGCCCACCGAGCCAATCTCCCTGTCGGGTCCTTTAAGTTGTTTAACCACCTTAGGCTGCTGTGGTCAGTCACAACTGTAAATGCATAGCCTTCTATGTATGGGCGCAGCTTCTTAATGGCCCATACTACTGCCAAACATTCTTTCTCTGTTGTAGCGTATTTTCGTTCTGCTGCTGTTAGGACGCGATTCACATATACAATGGGGTGCTCTTCGCCGTCTATCTCTTGGACTAACACAGCCCCAATTGCGAAATCGCTGGCGTCAGTTTGTATCATAAATGGCTTCGTGAAGTCCGGTCTTGCTAGGACTGGGGCGGTGCAGAGAGCTTGCTTTAGCTTTGCAAAGGCGAACTGTTGTGCCTCACCCCATTGCCATTTAACGTTCTTCTTGAGTAGCTCCACCAGGGGAATCTTGTCATTCGCTAATCCAGGCAAGAATTTGGCATACCAGCCTATCATTCCCAGGAATCTTCTAAGCTGCTTCAAGTTTTCAGGTGGAAGATACTCGACGATAGGCTTCAATTTTTCTTTATCAGGCGATAAGCCTTCTTGGTTCACAACATAGCCCAGGAAAGTGACTTCTGCCCTACACAATTTGCTCTTCTCCCAATTTATTTCGAGGTTTGCCCTTTCTATGATGTTGACCACCCGTTCCAGCCAACGCATATGTTCCTCGAAGGTCGAAGTTACAATGATCAGATCGTCCAAATAAGCGAAGACATTAGGCTCTAGCTCTGGTCCTATCAATCGATCCATTAGCCTCTGGAACGTGGCAGGAGCGTTGGTGAGCCCATAAGGCATTCTTCGGAACTGGAACAATCCTTTTCCTGGTACTATGAAGGCAGTTATCTCTTTGCTGGTTTCTTCTAGGACGACTTGGAAGTATGCCTGGCTTAAGTCGAGTGTCGAGATATACTTAGCGGAGCGCAGCTTGTCTAGTATAGCCTCCATGTGAGGCAAGGGATAGGCATCTTTCCTGGTGACTTCATTAACCGCTCTGTAATCAATACAGAAACGATGTTTGCCATTTGGTTTTGGCACTATCACGGGGCAACTGGCCCATGCACTCTCTGATCTTTCAATAATCCCTGCAGCTAGCATCTTGTCCACTTCGTTGTGAGCTATCTCGTACATTCGAGGAGATATTCGCCTGGCGCGCTGCCTAATGGGCGCGTTTCCTTGTATGTCAATCCGGTGAGTTACTAATTTGGTGATTCCTGGAGTGTCCGACACAGGTTTAAAATGCTTCAGTCTAAACCTTTCAACTATTGACGCTTGCCAGTCCGATAAGCTTTCTAATGCTGCGCAGGCAGGATTCCGTAGCCCCTGAGGAGCTTGCGCTGCTTCTCCCGCAAAGGTATGCCAGTGGCCTCTTCTCGCTCGCCAGATCGAATTAGCTAGGTCGATCTCCAGCTCGAAGGCCTTTATGAAGTCCATGCCCAATATGCAGTCGTAGTCCAGGCTGGGCGCGACTCGCATTCGCAGCTTCTTCTTGAAGTCCCCTATTTCCATTTCCAGGTAAACTTCGCCTATCGTCGGACTTAGGCTTCCATCGCCTAGTCGGATCTCTCCTGTCGCAGTTCTGTCTATATCCCCTGCCAGGATGGGGATAGTTCTCTCGCCAAGGTACGACCGAACAGTGCCAGTATCCAACAAGGCTTTAATTCCTCTGCCTAGAAGGAATATCCATATATACGGTCGATTATCCTTGTTATTTGCCATTTCTCTTGGCGATGGCTTGGTGTTAGCTACTCTGGCCAATACGCTCACGTCCACGCTCGCAGGCTGAGCTGGGCCTCGATACCGCAAGTACGGGTTGCTGAATCCTTCTCCCCGCTGCCAAGTTTCCGTTGCAGTGTCGATCGCTAACCCAAACTTCTTGAGGAAATCCATGCCTAGAATGACTTCCATTGTCAATTTAGGCGCTAGATAAACCTCTAATTCTTCAGTGGCCTCATCGATGGTCCAGTCCAGTGCTGCTTTGCTGACTGCTGGAGTATATTGGCCATTTGCCATTTCTACTTCAAACTTTCCCTCCTGGCTGCTTTGAGAGGCAAACTTCAGGGCCAAAGCTCCGCCTATATATGTCCGTTCGGACCCCGTATCTATGAGGCCGAAGACATTAGTACCATCCAGACAGATGCCTAGGCATGCTCGAACATCGAGCTCTTCTTTCTTCCTGGGCTTTACATCCGGATGAACAACAGTGGCAGAGATGGCTATGAGTTTTCTCTCTTCTGGACGCTGTCTGCTTTCTTCTGGTTGGAGGGTCAGTTGATCCATCTTAGAGGCAGTGTCGACCCGTTTCACTGGCCTCTCGTCTCGTTTCCCGGTGCATTGGTCGGGGCTTTGGAGGCATCTGCCTTGACTGCCGATGGCTGATTCTTCGGGAAGGGGCATTCCGCCATCCAGTGTCCCAATTGACGACAGTTATGGCAAGGGTAGACACTCTTATTCCTACGGATCTGCTCCGCTTTCTTCTGGTAGTTGGTTGAGCTGGCAGAGAAATTTCTCTGTGGAGGAGCACCTTGACTTTGCTCAACGTTCGCCGGTTCATTCTCTGGTGCCGTTGCACCCACTATCTTCTGCTCGGACTTGGCTGAGTTAGGCGATCCCCGGCCTTTGGCCTTCCAACTAGGTTTCTTAAGCCCTGATTTCTGGCCTGTCGGAGATGGCGTTTGCTCTGCTTCTTCGTCTCCGATGGCTGCACATTTCTCCTGGTTCCTGCGACTGCCAATGTAGACTGCTGCCGGCACTGGCAAGGTCCCTGGGATTGTTTAGCCTTTACGCAGCTTTTCCTGCCTTCTGAGTAATTCAATTTCTTCACCCAGCTTTCTTAATTTTCTGTACGAGGAGAAATGGCTTCTAAGAAATCGATGTGTGTACCAGGGACGTAAGTTTAGGTACACCACATCTAATTGCCGAGCCTCCGACATGGGTGGATCCAGATACGAAAATATAGTTCTCATATTTTCGATGAACTCCACCATAGGCTCATTTTCGCCTTGTAATCGATTCTTAGCCTGTTCTTTGATCCTTCGGCGAGAATCTTTGGTCTTGAATCGCCGGCGAAACTCGACTTCAAATTCTTTCCAATTCTTGCAGAATTTTCCGTCAAGGCGATACCACTTCTCTGCCTCTCCTGTTAGTACTACAGGTAAGGCCTCGAGGATGGCACTTTGTTTTAGGCCCGATCCTCGGCAGCATCGCTCAACTCTTTCTAAAAACGAGTCAGCACTCTCGCTTTTCTCGTTGGCATAAGAAATCCGCCATTTTGTCAAGGCATCCACTGCTTTGTTTCCTCCTAAGGCGGCCCGTTTTCGTTTCTTCTTGCCAGATGACGAATGCCTTACTGACCTGTCATCGTCTGACTCGTCGGAGCTCTCTGAGCCATCCGACCCTGGCTTGCTATCGGAGTCCGAACTGGAGTCATCTGGGGAGTCATCTTCGTCCTCGCTATCGCCGCTGCTTTCTGAAGAGTTTCCTTTTCCTTTCTTCGAGGACTTTGTAGGCATAGAAACTGGCCTCTTACTGTAAGGAGATCCCTTTGATCCATTTCGGCCATCGTTCTGTTTCTCCCGCCTTTTCTTCTCGCTAGCTCTTAGCGATAGCTTCTGGAAAAGGTCTAAGGCCTTTCTGGCTGCTTCGCGTTGGTCAGTCTCGGACTCTTCTTCAGGCCGAGCTGACTGGTGGCTGCTAGTGAGCATGACCCTAGGCCTCGTTCCTATAGGAGCTTGCAGGTAGTTGGAGGAAGTCCTGAGATTCTCGCTCGCACTCGTTATTGCCGGATTCCGGGAAATTGGAGAAGGCATCGTAGTTGTGGCTGGCATCGGATCTTGCCACAAGTCGTAGGCTGTTCTCACGGCTGGCCTTGGTGCATAGGTCGATGGAATGGGTAGGCTGATCGAGGTGGTTAGGGTCGTGGCAGTAGTCGTTGCCGTGACCATAGTGATGATAGAGTTTGTCACTGTTGTTGGTATCACAACAGTGACAGCCGTTGACACTGCATAGGCATTATCAGTGTCAGTAGCCTCTATGTCACTGCCTCTTATCTCACTGCTTGGCAGTGTAGCCGTTTCCCTGGCCTGATCCCGTGTAATGTCCCACCTTGCTGCCTCAGGCCCGTCCATTTGCCTCACCCGATAGCGCAGCAATCTATCTTGCAAGACCGAGATGGCAGAGTCGGTGTTGAGTCCTTCCGATTCCAATATTTCCTTTAATTCCGACGGGGAGAGCTGGCTAATTTGTTTCTTGATGAATTCCCAGGAGACTTTCCGTTCTTCCCGTACCTGGGCACGTTCCTCGCGACTTCGGGACTTATTTCCCTTGCCCATTGTCCTTGAATCTTCTGTTCTTGATAGCGACGTTGGCGAGTTTCAGTCCCACGACGATTACGCTGATTCAGGCCCCTCGCGCCTCCTTAACCTTGAAGTCTACTTAATTGACCTATATTTGCAATGGGAGAGGAGGGGGGCACAAGCAGTAGCCTTTTTGGCTTGACTTACAAATTCTCCATATACATAATAAAAAAAATAACACGTAACGCTGAGAGAGTTTACCTTTCCTCTCTAAGTTCCTATTTACAAGAATAACCAAAAAAAACATTTTCCAATACTTCTTATTACTAATCCTAAAATCCAGGGTTAAGTTACAAATTAGGCGCTCGCCTGGATTAAAGGACCGCACCGAAAAGTACGCCTCTACGCTAAAGGCGCTACTTCACTTATTTGCTTGAATATATGCGTGTAGACAGTGCTGGAGGTTAAGAGGGACGACTCAAAATTTCTCTTAGACTGAGACATTCATATCCCGATTTACTTCTTTACTTAAATAGGAGAATTCTCTTTAGAAATCATTCCCCACCCAACTATGGACAATTTTAGAACGTCTTCTTTAGGCTCTGCCGTTGGCCTGTGCTACGTTCGCTGAAAAATCTCAAGTTTCGAAATTTTAACCGGTTATTTTTCGAATTTCTAACCTTATGGGTTGTCCGCTCCGATTCCGTAATTTAAATGCGCAATTTGCAGCATTAAATATATGTCCTAATGTGCGCCGCAGGCAGCACCATGCTAAAGGAGGGGCCTCTGTACACATATATACACGCATATATTCATCGAGATTATTAACTCCTATATACTATTTATACTTATATATATAGGCATGGAAAAAGGACGGTACTATTTATTCGAGATTATACATCCGCTTAAAATTTCAGATTTGTTCTTAGAATTGCTCTAAGTCAAACCGTTGTTGACGTCGTTACGCTCGGCCGACTGTGCCGCGCGAAAAAAAAACGTCAACACTGGCGCGCGCTACCGCCGCGGCCAGGCTCGCCGGAGTGCCTCTCTCCGGCCGAAATATTCAACTAACTAACGGTCAGACTTCTTTCCGTTAGTTACTTGCTTCTTTTATTTATTTTAGGCACTTATTCCTGAAAAACATTCAAAAATAATATTTTCCTATTTTCCATGCCTAATACTACGCTCGCAACTTATTTTACACGCTATCGGCTAGCTTTTCTATTTCCCGAGGTTCGGCACGATGGCCCCACGTTGGGCGCCATTTTTGTTACGCGCAAATTCGGGGAGAGGTATTTCAGAATAGGTGGAATAATGGAGGTAGAATCCGATAAAAGATCTACGTATATTTCTGCGTTTCAGATTCCACTATTTACACTACTATTTACACTGGCCTCTCTGGCCAGGGCCTCTCCCGACCGCGTGTACGGGAAATCTACATAAGGCCATTAATTTGCGGCAACGCACAATAAAGTCAAAAGTAAATACCACCAATTTTCTTACTAACGGTGCTGCTACTTGTGCTCTCGGCGCATTCGGTATAAGGTTAATTTCTATTAGGGCGCCAGGCCCGCCATGGGCCACCCGAATGGCCTACGGTGTACGCGGAGCACTTTTCGCCGCTTTCCCGGCTTTCCCGTGACTCTAACCTCTCTGGGTCGCCCGAGTGCCGAACCCTGAGCTAGCCGCGTTTTCGTTACTTTCTTCCCGTTCGCGTCGGGACCGCACTTCTTAAAAATTACGGGTCTCTTCCCGGCAGTAACACACACCGGACAAGAGACAGATTCGCGCTAAGCAATTTGATCGCCTACCTTAATTATTATTAGGCAATACTCCGTGTTTAGCCTTGCCTTTCTCAACGCTTTTCCTTTTAGGCTGTTTGTCGCTCGTCCTTTCCTAGTTAGCTCTAGCGCACACCTTCCCTTCTAGCGCTATTCTTCTTTTCTTTTGGATTTTTTTTTCTGGCGCTTTTCCTCCCTTAGGATCTAGCTACCAACGACTTTTTCTAATCCGCTCTAGCGCACGCCTTTTCTACTATCTCACCTCTCTCTTCGACACTCTAATAGGCACTGCTGGCCTCGCCGCGAGCTCGCGACGGCGCTGCGATCGGCATATAGGCTCCCGCGGCTTGACCAGTAGCGCTCTAGGCGCGAAAATTCAAAGTTCTTAACGTGACAGGCCCCCTTGTGGATCTGTCACGTTACACCCTCGTCCCATATAAGTACTCCCTGACCCTCAAGTGAGTTACCCTTGTCCCATATAAGTACTCCCTGACCCCGCTTGAATTACCCTAGTCCCAAATAAGTACTCCCTAACACTAAGTGAGTTACCTCGTCCCATATAAGTACTCCCTGACCCCAAGTCAGTTACCCTCGTCCCATATAAGTACTCCCTGACCCCGTGTGAGTTACACTCGTCCCATATAAGTACTCCCTGACCCCAAGTCAGTTACCCTCGTCCCATATAAGTAGTCCCTGACCCCAAGTCAGTTACCCTCGTCCCATATAAGTACTCCCTGACCCAGTGTGAGTTACCCTCGTCCCATATAAGTACTCCCTGACCCCAAGTGAGTTACCCTCGTCCCATATAAGTACTTACTGATCCCCAAGTGAGTTACCCTCGTTCCATATAAGTACTCCTTGAGCCCGTGTGAGTTACCCTCTTCCCATATAAGTACTCCCTGACCCCAAGTGAGTTACCCTCGTCGCATATAAGTACTCCCCGACTCCAAGTGAGTTACCCTCGTCCCATATAAGTACTCCCTGAACCTCAAGTGAGTTACCCTTGTCCCATATAAGTACTCCCTGACCCCGCGTAAATTACCCTAGTCCCAAATAATTACTCCCTAACCCTAAGTGAGTTACCCTCGTCCCATATAAGTACTCACTGATCCCCAAGTGAGTTACCCTAGTCCCATATAAGTACTCCCTGACACCAAGTGTGTTACCCTCGTGCCATATAAGTACTCCCTGAGTCAGAGTGAGTTACCCAAGTCCCATATAAGTACTCACTGATCCCCAAGTGAGTTACCTCGTCCCATATAAGTACTCCCTGACCCCAAGTCAGTTACCCTCGTCCCATATAAGTACTCCCTGACCCAGTGTCAGTTACCCTCGTCCCATATAAGTACTCCCTGACCCCAAGTGATTTACCCTCGTCCCATATAAGTACTCACAGATCCCCAAGTGAGTTACCCTCGTCCCATATAAGTACTCCCTGACCCCAAGTGAGTTACCCTCGTCCCATATAAGTACTCACTGATCCCCAAGTGAGTTACCCTCGTCCCATATAAATAGTGCCTGTCCCCAAGTGAGTTACCCTCGTCCCATATAAGTACTCCCTGACCCCCAAGTGAGATACCCTCGTCCCATATAAGTATCCACTGGTCCCCAAGTGAGTTACACTAGTCCCATATAAGTACTCCCTGACACCAATTGAGTTACCTCGTCCCATATAAGTACTCCCTGACCCCGCGTGAGATACCCTTGTCCCATATAAGTACTCCCTGACCCCAAGTGAGATACCCTCGTCCCATATAAGTACTCCCTGACCCCAAGAGAGTTACCCTCGTCCCATATAAGTACTCACTGATCACCAAGTGAGTTACCCTCGTCCCATATAAGTACTCACTGATCCCCAAGTGAGTTACCCTCGTCCCATATAAGTACTCCCTGAATCCGAGTGAGTTACCCAAGTCCCATATAAGTACACACTGATCCCCAAGTGAGTACCCTCGTCCCATATCAGTACTCCCTGATCCCAAGTGAGTTACCCTCGTCCCATATAAGTACTCACTGATCCCCAAGTGAGTTACCCTCGTCCCATATAAGTACTCCCTGACCCTCAAGTGAGTTACCCTTGTCCCATATAAGTACTCCCTGACCCCTCGTGAATTACCCTAGTCCCAAATAAGTACTGCCTGTCCCCAAGTGAGTTACCCTCGTCCCATATAAGTGCTCCCTGACCCCCAAGTGAGTTACCCTCGAACCATATAAGTAGTCCCTGACCCCAAGTCAGTTACCCTCGTCCCATATAAGTACTCCCTGACCCAGTGTGAGTTACCCTCGTCCCATATAAGTACTCCCTGACCCCAAGTGAGTTACCCTCGTCCCATATAAGTACTTACTGATCCCCAAGTGAGTTACCCTCGTTCCATATAAGTACTCCTTGAGCCCGTGTGAGTTACCCTCTTCCCATATAAGTACTCCCTGACCCCAAGTGAGTTACCCTCGTCGCATATAAGTACTCCCCGACTCCAAGTGAGTTACCCTCGTCCCATATAAGTACTCCCTGACCCTCAAGTGAGTTACCCTTGTCCCATATAAGTACTCCCTGACCCCGCGTAAATTACCCTAGTCCCAAATAAGTACTCCCTAACCCTAAGTGAGTTACCCTCGTCCCATATAAGTACTCACTGATCCCCAAGTGAGTTACCCTAGTCCCATATAAGTACTCCCTGACACCAAGTGTGTTACCCTCGTGCCATATAAGTACTCCCTGAGTCAGAGTGAGTTACCCAAGTCCCATATAAGTACTCACTGATCCCCAAGTGAGTTACCTCGTCCCATATAAGTACTCCCTGACCCCAAGTCAGTTACCCTCGTCCCATATAAGTACTCCCTGACCCAGTGTCAGTTACCCTCGTCCCATATAAGTACTCCCTGACCCCAAGTGATTTACCCTCGTCCCATATAAGTACTCACAGATCCCCAAGTGAGTTACCCTCGTCCCATATAAGTACTCCCTGACCCCAAGTGAGTTACCCTCGTCCCATATAAGTACTCACTGATCCCCAAGTGAGTTACCCTCGTCCCATATAAGTACTCCCTGACCCCCAAGTGAGATACCCTCGTCCCATATAAGTATCCACTGGTCCCCAAGTGAGTTACACTAGTCCCATATAAGTACTCCCTGACACCAATTGAGTTACCTCGTCCCATATAAGTACTCCCTGACCCCGCGTGAGATACCCTTGTCCCATATAAGTACTCCCTGACCCCAAGTGAGTTACCCTCGTCCCATATAAGTACTCCCTGACCCCAAGAGAGTTACCCTCGTCCCATATAAGTACTCACTGATCACCAAGTGAGTTACCCTCGTCCCATATAAGTACTCACTGATCCCCAAGTGAGTTACCCTCGTCCCATATAAGTACTTACTGATCCCCAAGTGAGTTACCCTCGTTCCATATAAGTACTCCCTGAGCCCGTGTGAGTTACCCTCTTCCCATATAAGTACTCCCTGACCCCAAGTGAGTTACCCTTGTCCCATATAAGTACTCCCTGACCCCGCGTAAATTACCCTAGTCCCAAATAAGTACTCCCTAACCCTAAGTGAGTTACCCTCGTCCCATATAAGTACTCACTGATCCCCAAGTGAGTTACCCTAGTCCCATATAAGTACTCCCTGACACCAAGTGTGTTACCCTCGTGCCATATAAGTACTCCCTGAGTCAGGGTGAGTTACCCAAGTCCCTTATAAGTACTCACTGATCCCCAAGTGAGTTACCTCGTCCCATATAAGTACTCCCTGACCCCAAGTCAGTTACCCTCGTCCCATATAAGTACTCCCTGACCCAGTGTCAGTTACCCTCGTCCCATATAAGTACTCCCTGACCCCAAGTGATTTACCCTCGTCCCATATAAGTACTCACAGATCCCCAAGTGAGTTACCCTCGTCCCATATAAGTACTCCCTGACCCCAAGTGAGTTACCCTCGTCCCATATAAGTACTCACTGATCCCCAAGTGAGTTACCCTCGTCCCATATAAATAGTGCCTGTCCCCAAGTGAGTTACCCTCGTCCCATATAAGTACTCCCTGACCCCCAAGTGAGTTACCCTCGTCCCATATAAGTATCCACTGGTCCCCAAGTGAGTTACACTAGTCCCATATAAGTACTCCCTGACACCAATTGAGTTACCTCGTCCCATATAAGTACTCCCTGACCCCGTGTGAGATACCCTTGTCCCATATAAGTACTCCCTGACCCCAAGTGAGTTACCCTCGTCCCATATAAGTACTCCCTGACCCCAAGAGAGTTACCCTCGTCCCATATAAGTACTCACTGATCACCAAGTGAGTTACCCTCGTCCCATATAAGTACTCCCTGACCCCAAGTCAGTTACCCTCGTCCCATATAAGTACTCCCTGACCCAGTGTCAGTTTCCCTCGTCCCATATAAGTACTCCCTGACCCCAAGTGAGTTACCCTCATCCCATATAAGTACTCACTGATTCCCAAGTGAGTTACCCTCGTCCCATATAAGTACTCCCCGACCCCGTGTGAGTTACCCTCGTCCAATATAAGTAGTCCCTGACCCAGTGTGAGTTACCCTCGTCCCATATAAGTACTCCCTGACCCCAAGTGAGTTACCCTCGTCCCATATAAGTACTCCCCGACTCCAAGTGTGTTACCCTCGTCCCATATAAGTACTCCCTGAATCCGAGTGAGTTACCCAAGTCCCATATAAGTACTCCCTGACCCCCCGTGAATTACCCTAGTCCCAAATAAGTACTCCCTAACCCTAAGTGAGTTACCCTCGTCACATATAAGTACTCACTGATCCCCAAGTGAGTTACCCTAGTCCCATATAAGTACTCCCTGACACCAAGTGTGTTACCCTCGTGCCAAATAAGTACTCCCTGAGTCCGAGTGAGTTACCCAAGTCCCATATAAGTACTCACTGATCCCCAAGTGAGTTACCCTCGTCCCATATAAGTACTCTCTGACCCCAAGTGAGTTACCATCGTCCCATATAAGTACACACTGATCCCCAAGTGAGTTACCCTCGTCTCATATAAGTACTGCTTTTCCCCAAGTGAGTTACCCTCGTCCCATATAAGTACTTCCTGACCCCCAAGTGAGTTACCCTTGTCCCATATAAGTACTCCCTGACACCGCGTGAATTACCCTAGACCCAAATAATTATTCCCTGACCCTAAGTGAGTTACCCTCGTCCCATATAAGTACTCCCTGAATCCGAGTGAGTTACCCAAGTCCCATATAAGTACACACTGATCCCCAAGTGATTACCCTCGTCCCATATCAGTACTACCTGATCCCAAGTGAGTTACCCTCGTCCCATATAAGTACTCACTGATCCCCAAGTGAGTTACCCTCGTCCCATATAAGTACTCCCTGACCCTCAAGTGAGTTACCCTTGTCCCATATAAGTACTCCCTGACCCCGCTTGAATTACCCTAGTCCCAAATAAGTACTCCCTAACACTAAGTGAGTTACCTCGTCCCATATAAGTACTCCCTGACCCCAAGTCAGTTACCCTCGTCCCATATAAGTACTCCCTGACCCCGTGTGAGTTACACTCGTCCCATATAAGTACTCCCTGACCCCAAGTCAGTTACCCTCGTCCCATATAAGTAGTCCCTGACCCCAAGTCAGTTACCCTCGTCCCATATAAGTACTCCCTGACCCAGTGTGAGTTACCCTCGTCCCATATAAGTACTCCCTGACCCCAAGTGAGTTACCCTCGTCCCATATAAGTACTTACTGATCCCCAAGTGAGTTACCCTCGTTCCATATAAGTACTCCTTGAGCCCGTGTGAGTTACCCTCTTCCCATATAAGTACTCCCTGACCCCAAGTGAGTTACCCTCGTCGCATATAAGTACTCCCCGACTCCAAGTGAGTTACCCTCGTCCCATATAAGTACTCCCTGAACCTCAAGTGAGTTACCCTTGTCCCATATAAGTACTCCCTGACCCCGCGTAAATTACCCTAGTCCCAAATAATTACTCCCTAACCCTAAGTGAGTTACCCTCGTCCCATATAAGTACTCACTGATCCCCAAGTGAGTTACCCTAGTCCCATATAAGTACTCCCTGACACCAAGTGTGTTACCCTCGTGCCATATAAGTACTCCCTGAGTCAGAGTGAGTTACCCAAGTCCCATATAAGTACTCACTGATCCCCAAGTGAGTTACCTCGTCCCATATAAGTACTCCCTGACCCCAAGTCAGTTACCCTCGTCCCATATAAGTACTCCCTGACCCAGTGTCAGTTACCCTCGTCCCATATAAGTACTCCCTGACCCCAAGTGATTTACCCTCGTCCCATATAAGTACTCACAGATCCCCAAGTGAGTTACCCTCGTCCCATATAAGTACTCCCTGACCCCAAGTGAGTTACCCTCGTCCCATATAAGTACTCACTGATCCCCAAGTGAGTTACCCTCGTCCCATATAAATAGTGCCTGTCCCCAAGTGAGTTACCCTCGTCCCATATAAGTACTCCCTGACCCCCAAGTGAGATACCCTCGTCCCATATAAGTATCCACTGGTCCCCAAGTGAGTTACACTAGTCCCATATAAGTACTCCCTGACACCAATTGAGTTACCTCGTCCCATATAAGTACTCCCTGACCCCGCGTGAGATACCCTTGTCCCATATAAGTACTCCCTGACCCCAAGTGAGATACCCTCGTCCCATATAAGTACTCCCTGACCCCAAGAGAGTTACCCTCGTCCCATATAAGTACTCACTGATCACCAAGTGAGTTACCCTCGTCCCATATAAGTACTCACTGATCCCCAAGTGAGTTACCCTCGTCCCATATAAGTACTCCCTGAATCCGAGTGAGTTACCCAAGTCCCATATAAGTACACACTGATCCCCAAGTGAGTACCCTCGTCCCATATCAGTACTCCCTGATCCCAAGTGAGTTACCCTCGTCCCATATAAGTACTCACTGATCCCCAAGTGAGTTACCCTCGTCCCATATAAGTACTCCCTGACCCTCAAGTGAGTTACCCTTGTCCCATATAAGTACTCCCTGACCCCTCGTGAATTACCCTAGTCCCAAATAAGTACTGCCTGTCCCCAAGTGAGTTACCCTCGTCCCATATAAGTGCTCCCTGACCCCCAAGTGAGTTACCCTCGAACCATATAAGTAGTCCCTGACCCCAAGTCAGTTACCCTCGTCCCATATAAGTACTCCCTGACCCAGTGTGAGTTACCCTCGTCCCATATAAGTACTCCCTGACCCCAAGTGAGTTACCCTCGTCCCATATAAGTACTTACTGATCCCCAAGTGAGTTACCCTCGTTCCATATAAGTACTCCTTGAGCCCGTGTGAGTTACCCTCTTCCCATATAAGTACTCCCTGACCCCAAGTGAGTTACCCTCGTCGCATATAAGTACTCCCCGACTCCAAGTGAGTTACCCTCGTCCCATATAAGTACTCCCTGACCCTCAAGTGAGTTACCCTTGTCCCATATAAGTACTCCCTGACCCCGCGTAAATTACCCTAGTCCCAAATAAGTACTCCCTAACCCTAAGTGAGTTACCCTCGTCCCATATAAGTACTCACTGATCCCCAAGTGAGTTACCCTAGTCCCATATAAGTACTCCCTGACACCAAGTGTGTTACCCTCGTGCCATATAAGTACTCCCTGAGTCAGAGTGAGTTACCCAAGTCCCATATAAGTACTCACTGATCCCCAAGTGAGTTACCTCGTCCCATATAAGTACTCCCTGACCCCAAGTCAGTTACCCTCGTCCCATATAAGTACTCCCTGACCCAGTGTCAGTTACCCTCGTCCCATATAAGTACTCCCTGACCCCAAGTGATTTACCCTCGTCCCATATAAGTACTCACAGATCCCCAAGTGAGTTACCCTCGTCCCATATAAGTACTCCCTGACCCCAAGTGAGTTACCCTCGTCCCATATAAGTACTCACTGATCCCCAAGTGAGTTACCCTCGTCCCATATAAGTACTCCCTGACCCCCAAGTGAGATACCCTCGTCCCATATAAGTATCCACTGGTCCCCAAGTGAGTTACACTAGTCCCATATAAGTACTCCCTGACACCAATTGAGTTACCTCGTCCCATATAAGTACTCCCTGACCCCGCGTGAGATACCCTTGTCCCATATAAGTACTCCCTGACCCCAAGTGAGTTACCCTCGTCCCATATAAGTACTCCCTGACCCCAAGAGAGTTACCCTCGTCCCATATAAGTACTCACTGATCACCAAGTGAGTTACCCTCGTCCCATATAAGTACTCACTGATCCCCAAGTGAGTTACCCTCGTCCCATATAAGTACTCACTGATCCCCAAGTGAGTTACCCTAGACCCAAATAAGTATTCCCTGACCCTAAGTGAGTTACCCTCGTCCCATATAAGTACTCCCTGAATCCGAGTGAGTTACCCAAGTCCCATATAAGTACACACTGATCCCCAAGTGAGTACCCTCGTCCCATATCAGTACTCCCTGATCCCAAGTGAGTTACCCTCGTCCCATATAAGTACTCACTGATCCCCAAGTGAGTTACCCTCGTCCCATATAAGTACTCCCTGACCCTCAAGTGAGTTACCCTTGTCCCATATAAGTACTCCCTGACCCCTCGTGAATTACCCTAGTCCCAAATAAGTACTGCCTGTCCCCAAGTGAGTTACCCTCGTCCCATATAAGTGCTCCCTGACCCCCAAGTGAGTTACCATCGTCCCATATAAGTAGTCCCTGACCCCAAGTCAGTTACCCTCGTCCCATATAAGTACTCCCTGACCCAGTGTGAGTTACCCTCGTCCCATATAAGTACTCCCTGACCCCAAGTGAGTTACCCTCGCCCCATATAAGAACTCACTGATCCCCACGTGAGTTACCCTCGTCCCATATAAGTACTTACTGATCCCCAAGTGAGTTACCCTCGTCCCATATAAGTACTCCCTGAGCCCGTGTGAGTTACCCTCTTCCCATATAAGTACTCCCTGACCCCAAGTGAGTTACCCTCGTCCCATATAAGTACTCCCCGACTCCAAGTGAGTTACCCTCGTCCCATATAAGTACTCCCTGACCCTCAAGTGAGTTACCCTTGTCCCATATAAGTACTCCCTGACCCCTCGTGAATTACCCTAGTCCCAAATAAGTACTCCCTAACCCTAAGTCAGTTACCCTCGTCCCATATAAGTACTCCCTGACCCCGCGTGAGTTACCCTCGTCCCATATAAGTACTGCCTGACACCAAGTGAGTTACCTCGTCCCATATCAGTACTCCCTGACCCAGTGTCAGTTACCCTCGTCCCATATAAGTACTCCCTGACCCCAAGTGATTTACCCTCGTCCCATATAAGTACTCACTGATCCCCAAGTGAGTTACCCTCGTCCCATATAAGTACTCCCTGACCCCAAGTGAGTTACCCTCGTCCCATATAAGTACTCACTGATCCCCAAGTGAGTTACCCTCGTCCCATATAAGTACTGCTTGTCCCCAAGTGAGTTACCCTCGTCCCATATAAGTGCTCCCTGACCCCCAAGTGAGTTACCCTCGTCCCATATAAGTATTCACTGGTCCCCAAGTGAGTTACCCTCGTCCCATATAAGTACTCCCTGTCCCCGTGTGAATTACCCTAGTCCGAAATAAGTACTCCCTGACCCTAATTGAGATACCCTCGTCCCATATAAGCACTCACTGATCCCCAAGTGAGTTACACTAGTCCCATATAAGTACTCCCTGACACCAAGTGAGTTACCTCGTCCCATATAAGTACTCCCTGACCCCAAGTCAGTTACCCTCTTCCCATATAAGTACTCCCTGACCCCGTGTGAGTTACCCTTGTCATATATAGGTACTCCCTGACCCCAAGTGAGTTACCCTCGTCCCATTTAAGTACTCCCTGACACCGTGTGAGTTACCCTCGTCCCATATAAGTACTCCCCGACTCTAAGTGTGTTACCCTCGTCCCATATAAGTACTCCCTGAGTCCGAGTGAGTTACCCTCGTCCCATATAAGTACTCCCCGACTCCAAGTGTGTTACCCTCGTCCCATATAAGTACTCCCTGACCCCCAAGTGAGTTACACTCGTCCCATATAAGTACTCCCTGACCCCAAGTCAGTTACCCTCGTCCCATATAAGTACTCACTGATTCCCAAGTGAGTTACCCTCGTCCCATATAAGTACTCCCCGACCCCAAGTGTGTTACCCTCGTCCCATATAAGTACTCCCTGACCCCGTGTGTGTTACCCTCGTCTCATATAAGTAGTCCCTAACCCTAAGTGAGTTACCCTCGTCCCATATAAGTACTCACTGATCCCCAAGTGAGTTACCCTCGTCCCATATAAATACTCCCTGACCCCGCGTGAGTTACCCTCGTCCCATATAAGTACTCCCTGACACCAAGTGAGTTACCTCGTCCCATATAAGTACTCCCTGACCCCAAGTCTGTTACCCTCGTCCCATATCAGTACTCCCTGACCCCAAGTGATTTACCCTCGTCCCATATAAGTACTCACTGATCCCCAAGTGAGTTACCCTCGTCCCATATAAGTACTTCCTGACCCCAAGTGAGTTACCCTCGTCCCATATAAGTATTCACTGATCCCCAAGTTAGTTACCCTCGTCGCATATAAGTACTGCCTGTCCCCAAGTGAGTTACCCTCGTCCCATATAAGTGCTCCCTGACCCCCAAGTGAGTTACCCTCGTCCCATATAAGTATTCACTGGTCCCCAAGTGAGTTACCCTCGTCCCATATAAGTACTCCCTGTCCCCGTGTGAATTACCCTAGTCCGAAATAAGTACTCCCTGACCCTAATTGAGATACCCTCGTCCCATATAAGCACTCACTGATCCCCAAGTGAGTTACACTAGTCACATATAAGTACTCCCTGACACCAAGTGAGTTACCTCGTCCCATATAAGTACTCCCTGACCCCAAGTCAGTTACCCTCTTCCCATATAAGTACTCCCTGACCCCGTGTGAGTTACCCTTGTCCCATATAAGTACTCCCTGACCCCAAGTGAGTTACCCTCGTCCCATATAAGTACTCCCTGACCCCAAGTGAGTTACCCTCGTCCCATATAAGTACTCACTGATCCCCAAGTGAGTTACCCTCGTCCCAGATAAGTACTCCCTGACACCGTGTGAGTTACCCTCGTCCCATATAAGTACTCCCTGAGTCCGAGTGAGTTACCCTCGTCCCATATAAGTACTCCCCGACTCCAAGTGTGTTACCCTCGTCCCATATAAGTACTCCCTGACCCCCAAGTGAGTTACACTCGTCCCATATAAGTACTCCCTGACCCCAAGTCAGTTACCCTCGTCCCATATAAGTACTCACTGATTCCCAAGTGAGTTACCCTCGTCCCATATAAGTACTCCCCGACCCCAAGTGTGTTACCCTCGTCCCATATAAGTACTCCCTGACCCCGTGTGTGTTACCCTCGTCTCATATAAGTAGTCCCTGACCCCAAGTCAGTTACCCTCGTCCCATATAAGTACTCCCTGACCCAGTGTGAGTTACCCTCGTCCCATATAAGTACTCCCTGACCCCAAGTGAGTTACCCTCGTCCCAAATAAGTACTTACTGATCCCCAAGTGAGTTACCCTCGTCCCATATAAGTACTACCTGAGCCCGTGTGAGTTACCCTCTTCCCATATAAGTACTCCCTGACCCCAAGTGAGTTACCCTCGTCCCATATAAGTACTCCCCGACTCCAAGTGAGTTACCCTCGTCCCATATAAGTACTCCCTGACCCTCAAGTGAGTTACCCTTGTCCCATATAAGTACTCCCTGACCCCTCGTGAATTACCCTAGTCCCAAATAAGTACTCCCTAACCCTAAGTGAGTTACCCTCGTCCCATATAAGTACTCACTGATCCCCAAGTGAGTTACCCTCGTCCCATATAAATACTCCCTGACCCCGCGTGAGTTACCCTCGTCCCATATAAGTACTCCCTGACACCCAGTGAGTTACCTCGTCCCATATAAGTACTCCCTGACCCCAAGTCAGTTACCCTCGTCCCATATCAGTACTCCCTGACCCAGTGTCAGTTACCCTCGTCCCATATAAGTACTCCCTGACCCCAAGTGATTTACCCTCGTCCCATATAAGTACTCACTGACCCCGTGTGTGTTACCCTCGTCTCATATAAGTAGTCCCTAACCCTAAGTGAGTTACCCTCGTCCCATATAAGTACTCACTGATCCCCAAGTGAGTTACCCTCGTCCCATATAAATACTCCCTGACCCCGCGTGAGTTACCCTCGTCCCATATAAGTACTCCCTGACACCAAGTGAGTTACCTCGTCCCATATAAGTACTCCCTGACCCCAAGTCAGTTACCCTCGTCCCATATCAGTACTCCCTGACCCCAAGTGATTTACCCTCGTCCCATATAAGTACTCACTGATCCCCAAGTGAGTTACCCTCGTCCCATATAAGTACTTCCTGACCCCAAGTGAGTTACCCTCGTCCCATATAAGTATTCACTGATCCCCAAGTGAGTTACCCTCGTCGCATATAAGTACTGCCTGTCCCCAAGTGAGTTACCCTCGTCCCATATAAGTGCTCCCTGACCCCCAAGTGAGTTACCCTCGTCCCATATAAGTATTCACTGGTCCCCAAGTGAGTTACCCTCGTCCCATATAAGTACTCCCTGTCCCCGTGTGAATTACCCTAGTCCGAAATAAGTACTCCCTGACCCTAATTGAGATACCCTCGTCCCATATAAGCACTCACTGATCCCCAAGTGAGTTACACTAGTCACATATAAGTACTCCCTGACACCAAGTGAGTTACCTCGTCCCATATAAGTACTCCCTGACCCCAAGTCAGTTACCCTCTTCCCATATAAGTACTCCCTGACCCCGTGTGAGTTACCCTTGTCCCATATAAGTACTCCCTGACCCCAAGTGAGTTACCCTCGTCCCATATAAGTACTCCCTGACCCCAAGTGAGTTACCCTCGTCCCATATAAGTACTCACTGATCCCCAAGTGAGTTACCCTCGTCCCAGATAAGTACTCCCTGACACCGTGTGAGTTACCCTCGTCCCATATAAGTACTCACTGATTCCCAAGTGAGTTACCCTCGTCCCATATAAGTACTCCCCGACCCCAAGTGTGTTACCCTCGTCCCATATAAGTACTCCCTGACCCCGTGTGTGTTACCCTCGTCTCATATAAGTAGTCCCTGACCCCAAGTCAGTTACCCTCGTCCCATATAAGTACTCCCTGACCCAGTGTGAGTTACCCTCGTCCCATATAAGTACTCCCTGACCCCAAGTGAGTTACCCTCGTCCCAAATAAGTACTTACTGATCCCCAAGTGAGTTACCCTCGTCCCATATAAGTACTACCTGAGCCCGTGTGAGTTACCCTCTTCCCATATAAGTACTCCCTGACCCCAAGTGAGTTACCCTCGTCCCATATAAGTACTCCCCGACTCCAAGTGAGTTACCCTCGTCCCATATAAGTACTCCCTGACCCTCAAGTGAGTTACCCTTGTCCCATATAAGTACTCCCTGACCCCTCGTGAATTACCCTAGTCCCAAATAAGTACTCCCTAACCCTAAGTGAGTTACCCTCGTCCCATATAAGTACTCACTGATCCCCAAGTGAGTTACCCTCGTCCCATATAAATACTCCCTGACCCCGCGTGAGTTACCCTCGTCCCATATAAGTACTCCCTGACACCCAGTGAGTTACCTCGTCCCATATAAGTACTCCCTGACCCCAAGTCAGTTACCCTCGTCCCATATCAGTACTCCCTGACCCAGTGTCAGTTACCCTCGTCCCATATAAGTACTCCCTGACCCCAAGTGATTTACCCTCGTCCCATATAAGTACTCACTGATCCCCAAGTGAGTTACGCTCGTCCCATATAAGTACTCACTGATCCCCAAGTGAGTTACCCTCGTCGCATATAAGTACTGCCTGTCCCCAAGTGAGTTACCCTCGTCCCATATAAGTGCTCCCTGACTCCCAAGTGAGTTACCCTCGTCCCATATAAGTATTCACTGGTCCCCAAGTGAGTTACCCTCGTCCCATATAAGTACTCCCTGTCCCCGTGTGAATTACCCTAGTCCGAAATAAGTACTCCCTGACCCTAATTGAGATACCCTCGTCCCATATAAGCACTCACTGATCCCCAAGTGAGTTACACTAGTCCCATATAAGTACTCCCTGACACCAAGTGAGTTACCTCGTCCCTTATAAGTACTCCCTGACCCCAAGTCAGTTACCCTCTTCCCATATAAGTACTCCCTGACCCCGTGTGAGTTACCCTTGTCCCATATAAGTACTCCCTGACCCCAAGTGAGTTACCTTCGTCCCATATAAGTACTCCCTGACCCCAAGTGAGTTACCCTCGTCCCATATAAGTACTCACTGATCCCAAAGTGAGTTACCCTCGTCCCATATAAGTACTCCCTGACACCGTGTGAGTTACCCTCGTCCCATATAAGTACTCCCCGACTCTAAGTGTGTTACCCTCGTCCCATATAAGTACTCCCTGAGTCCGAGTGAGTTACCCTCGTCTCATATAAGTACTCCCCGACTCCAAGTGTGTTACCCTCGTCCCATATAAGTAATCCCTGAGTCCGAGTGAGTTACCCAAGTCCCATATAAGTACTCACTGATCCCCAAGTGAGTTACCCTCGTCCCATATAAGTACTCCCTGACCCCCAAGTGAGTTACACTCGTCCCATATAAGTACTCCCTGACCCCAAGTCAGTTACCCTCGTCCCATATAAGTACTCCCTAACCCAGTGTCAGTTACCCTCGTCCCATATAAGTACTCCCTGACCCCAAGTGATTTACCCTCGTCCCATATAAGTACTCACCGATCCCCAAGTGAGTTACCCTCGTCCCATGTAAGTACTGCCTGTCCCCAAGTGAGTTACCCTCGTCCCATATAAGTGCTCCCTGAACCACAAGTGAGTTACCCTCGTCCCATATAAGTATTCACTGGTCCCCAAGTGAGTTACCCTCGTCCCATATAAGTACTCCCTGTCCCCGTGTGAATTACCCTAGTCCGAAATAAGTACTCCCTGACCCTAATTGAGATACCCTCGTCCCATATAAGTACTCACTGATCCCCAAGTGAGTTACACTAGTCCCATATAAGTACTCCCTGACACCAAGTGAGTTACCTCGTCCCATATAAGTACTCCCTGACCCCAAGTGATTTACCCTCGTCCCATATAAGTACTCACTGATCCCCAAGTGAGTTACCCTCGTCCCATATAAGTACTCCCTGACCCCAAGTGAGTTACCCTCGTCCCATGTAAGTACTGCCTGTCCCCAAGTGAGTTACCCTCGTCCCATATAAGTACTCCCTGACCCCAAGTCAGTTACCCTCGTCCCATATAAGTACTCACTGATCCCCAAGTGAGTTACCTTCGTCCCATGTAAGTACTGCCTGTCCCCAAGTGAGTTACCCTCGTCCCATATAAGTACTCCCTGACCCCAAGTGATTTACCCTCGTCCCATATAAGTACTCACTGATCCCCAAGTGAGTTACCCTCGTCCCATATAAGTACTCCCTGACCCTAATTGAGATACCCTCGTCCCATATAAGTACTCACTGATCCCCAAGTGAGTTACCCTCGTCCCATATAAGTAGTCCCTGACACCGTGTGATTTATCCTCGTCCCATATAAGTACTCCCCGACTCTAAGTGTGTTACCCTCGTCTCATATAAGTACTCCCTGACCCCAAGTGAGTTACCCTCGTCCCATATAAGTACTCCCTAACCCAGTGTCAGTTACCCTCGTCCCATATAAGTACTCCCTGACCCCAAGTGATTTACCCTCGTCCCATATAAGTACTCACTGATCCCCAAGTGAGTTACCCTCGTCCCATATAAGTACTCCCTGACCCAGTGTCAGTTACCCTCGTCCCATATAAGTACTCCCTGACCCCAAGTGATTTACCCTCGTCCCATATAAGTACTCACTGATCCCCAAGTGAGTTACCCTCGTCCCATATAAGTACTCCCTGACCCCAAGTGAGTTACCCTCGTCCCATATAAGTACTCACTGATCCCCAAGTGAGTTACCCTCGTCCCATATAAGTACTACCTGACCCCCAAGTGAGTTACCCTCGTCCCATATAAGTATCCATTGGTCCCCAAGTGAGTTACACTAGTCCCATATAAGTACTCCCTGACACCAATTGAGTTACCTCGTCCCATATAAGTACTCCCTGACCCCGTGTGAGATACCCTTGTCCCATATAAGTACTCCCTGACCCCAAGTGAGTTACCCTCGTCCCATAAGTACTCCCTGACCCCAAGAGAGTTACCCTCGTCCCATATAAGTACTCACTGATCACCAAGTGAGTTACCCTCGTCCCATATAAGTACTCCCTGACCCCAAGTCAGTTACCCTCGTCCCATATAAGTACTCCCTGACCCAGTGTCAGTTTCCCTCGTCCCATATAAGTACTCCCTGACCCCAAGTGAGTTACCCTCGTCCCATATAAGTACTCACTGATTCCCAAGTGAGTTACCCTCGTCCCATATAAGTACTCCCCGACCCCGTGTGAGTTACCCTCGTCCAATATAAGTACTCCCTGACCCAGTGTGAGTTACCCTCGTCCCATATAAGTACTCCCTGACCCCAAGTGAGTTACCCTCGTCCCATATAAGTACTCCCCGACTCCAAGTGTGTTACCCTCGTCCCATATAAGTACTCCCTGACCCCCAAGTGAGTTACACTCGTCCCATATAAGTACTCCCTGACCCCAAGTCAGTTACCCTCGTCCCATATAAGTACTCACTGATTCCCAAGTGAGTTACCCTCGTCCCATATAAGTACTCCCCGACCCCAAGTGTGTTACCCTCGTCCCATATAAGTACTCCCTGACCCCGTGTGTGTTACCCTCGTCTCATATAAGTAGTCCCTGACCCCAAGTCAGTTACCCTCGTCCCATATAAGTACTCCCTGACCCAGTGTGAGTTACCCTCGTCCCATATAAGTACTCCCTGACCCCAAGTGAGTTACCCTCGTCCCAAATAAGTACTTACTGATCCCCAAGTGAGTTACCCTCGTCCCATATAAGTACTACCTGAGCCCGTGTGAGTTACCCTCTTCCCATATAAGTACTCCCTGACCCCAAGTGAGTTACCCTCGTCCCATATAAGTACTCCCCGACTCCAAGTGAGTTACCCTCGTCCCATATAAGTACTCCCTGACCCTCAAGTGAGTTACCCTTGTCCCATATAAGTACTCCCTGACCCCTCGTGAATTACCCTAGTCCCAAATAAGTACTCCCTAACCCTAAGTGAGTTACCCTCGTCCCATATAAGTACTCACTGATCCCCAAGTGAGTTACCCTCGTCCCATATAAATACTCCCTGACCCCGCGTGAGTTACCCTCGTCCCATATAAGTACTCCCTGACCCAAGTGATTTACCCTCGTCCCATATAAGTACTCACTGATCCCCAAGTGAGTTACCCTCGTCCCATATAAGTACTCACTGATCCCCAAGTGAGTTACCCTCGTCCCATATAAGTACTCCCTGACCCCAAGTGATTTACCCTCGTCCCATATAAGTACTCACTGATCACCAAGTGAGTTACCCTCGTCCCATATAAGTACTCCCTGACCCCAAGTGAGTTACCCTCGTCCCATATAAGTACTCCCTGACCCAGTGTCAGTTACCCTCGTCCCATATAAGTACTCCCTGACCCCAAGTGATTTACCCTCGCCCCATATAAGTCCTCACTGATCCCCAAGTGAGTTACCCTCGTCCCATATAAGTACTCCCTGACCCCAAGTCAGTTAACCTCGTCCCATATAAGTACTCCCTGACCCCAAGTCAGTTACCCTCGTCCCATATAAGTATTCCCTGACCCCGTGTGAGTTACCCTCGTCCCATATAAGTAATCCCTGACCCTAAGTGAGTTACCCTCGTCCCATATAAGTATTCCCTGACCCCAAGTGAGTTACCATCGTCCCATATAAGTACTCCCTGACCCTCAAGTGAGTTACCCTCGTCCCATATAAGTACTCACTGATCCCCAAGTGATTTACCCTCGTCCCATATAAATACTGCCTGACCCCGCGTGAGTTACCCTCGTCCCATATAAGTACTCCCTGACACCAAGTGAGTTACCTCGTCCCATATAAGTACTCCCTGACCCCAAGTCATTTACCCTCGTCCCAGATAAGTACTCCCTGACCCAGTGTCAGTTACCCTCGTCCCATATAAGTACTCCCTGACCCCAAGTGATTTACCCTCGTCCCATATAAGTACTCACTGATCCCCAAGTGAGTTACCCTCGTCCCATATAAGTACTCCCTGACCCCAAGTGAGTTACCCTCGTCCCATATAAGTTCACACTGATCCCCAAGTGAGATACCCTCCTCCCATATAAGTACTGCCTGTCCCCAAGTGAGTTACCCTCGTCCCATATAAGTGCTCCCTGACCCCCAAGTGAGTTACCCTCGTCCCATATAAGTACTCCCCGACCCCAAGTGTGTTACCCTCGTCCCATATAAGTACTCACTGATCCCTAAGTGAGTTACCCTCGTCCCATATAAGTACTCACTGATCCCCAATTGAGTTACCCTCGTCCCATGTAAGTACTGCCTGTCCCCAAGTGAGTTACCCTCGTCCCATATAAGTGCTCCCTGACCCCCAAGTGAGTTACCCTCGTCACATATAAGTATTCACTGGTCCCCAAGTGAGTTACCCTCGTCCCATATAAGTACTCCCTGACCCCGTGTGAGTTACCCTCGTCTCATATAAGTACTCCCTGACCCCAAGTGAGTTACCCTCGACCCATATAAGTACTCCCTAACCCAGTGTCAGTTACCCTCGTCCCATATAAGTACTCCCTGACCCCAAGTGATTTACCCTCGTCCCATATAAGTACTCCCCGACTCCAAGTGTGTTACCCTCGTCCCATATAAGTACTCCCTGAGTCCGAGTGAGTTACCCAAGTCCCATATAAGTACTCACTGATCCCCAAGTGAGCTACCCTCGTCCCATGTAAGTACTCCCTGACCCCCAAGTGAGTTACACTCGTCCCATATAAGTACTCCCTGACCCCAAGTCAGTTACCCTCGTCCCATATAAGTACTCACTGATTCCCAAGTGAGTTACCCTCGTCCCATATAAGTACTCCCCGACCCCAAGTGTGTTACCCTCGTCCCATATAAGTACTCCCTGACCCCAAGTCAGTTACCCTCGTCCCATATAAGTACTCACTGATTCCCAAGTGAGTTACCCTCGTCCCATATAAGTACTCCCCGACCCCAAGTGTGTTACCCTCGTCCCATATAAGTACTCACTGATCCCCAAGTGAGTTACCCTCGTCCCATATAAGTACTCCCTGACCCCGTGTGAGTTACCCTCGTCCCATATAAGTACTCCCTGACCCCAAGTGAGTTACCCTCGTCCCATATAAGTACTCCCTAACCCAGTGTCAGTTACCCTCGTCCCATATAAGTACTCCCTGACCCAAGTGATTTACCCTCGTCCCATATAAGTACTCACTGATCCCCAAGTGAGTTACCCTCGTCCCATATAAGTACTCCCTGACCCAGTGTCAGTTACCCTCGTCCCATATAAGTACTCCCTGACCCCAAGTGATTTACCCTCGCCCCATATAAGTCCTCACTGATCCCCAAGTGAGTTACCCTCGTCCCATATAAGTACTCCCTGACCCCAAGTCAGTTAACCTCGTCCCATGTAAGTACTCCCTGACCCCAAGTCAGTTACCCTCGTCCCATATAAGTATTCCCAGACCCCGTGTGAGTTACCCTCGTCCCATATAAGTAATCCCTGACCCTAAGTGAGTTACCCTCGTCCCATATAAGTATTCCCTGACCCCAAGTGAGTTACCATCGTCCCATATAAGTACTCCCTGACCCTCAAGTGAGTTACCCTCGTCCCATATAAGTACTCACTGATCCCCAAGTGATTTACCCTCGTCCCATATAAATACTGCCTGACCCCGCGTGAGTTACCCTCGTCCCATATAAGTACTCCCTGACACCAAGTGAGTTACCTCGTCCCATATAAGTACTCCCTGACCCCAAGTCATTTACCCTCGTCCCAGATAAGTACTCCCTGACCCAGTGTCAGTTACCCTCGTCCCATATAAGTACTCCCTGACCCCAAGTGATTTACCCTCGTCCCATATAAGTACTCACTGATCCCCAAGTGAGTTACCCTCGTCCCATATAAGTACTCCCTGACCCCAAGTGAGTTACCCTCGTCCCATATAAGTTCACACTGATCCCCAAGTGAGATACCCTCCTCCCATATAAGTAATGCCTGTCCCCAAGTGAGTTACCCTCGTCCCATATAAGTGCTCCCTGACCCCCAAGTGAGTTACCCTCGTCCCATATAAGTATTCACTGGTCCCCAAGTGAGTTACCCTCGTCCCATATAAGTACTCCCTGTCCCCGTGTGAATTACCCTAGTCCGAAATAAGTACTCCCTGACCCTAATTGAGATACCCTCGTCCCATATAAGTACTCACTGATCCCCAAGTGAGTTACACTAGTCCCATATAAGTACTCCCTGACACCAAGTGAGTTACCTCGTCCCATATAAGTACTCCCTGACCCCAATTCAGTTACCCTCTTCCCATATAAGTACTCCCTGACCCCGTGTGAGTTACCCTTGTCCCATATAAGTACTCCCTGACCCCAAGTGAGTTACCCTCGTCCCAAATAAGTACTCCCTGTCCCCAAGTGAGTTACCCTCGTCCCAAATAAGTACTCCCTGTCCCCAAGTGAGTTACCCTCGTCCCATATAAGTACTCACTGATCCCCAAGTGAGTTACCCTCGTCCCATATAAGTACTCCCTGACCCCGTGTGAGTTACCCTCGACCCATATAAGTACTCCCCGACTCTAAGTGTGTTATCCTCGTCCCATATAATTACTCCCTGAGTCCGAGTGAATTACCCTCGTCCCATATAAGTACTCCCCGACTCCAAGTGTGTTACCCTCGTCCCATATAAGTACTCCCTGAGTCCGAGTGAGTTACCCAAGTCCCATATAAGTACTCACTGATCCCCAAGTGAGTTACCCTCGTCCCATATAAGTACTCCCTGACCCCCAAGTGAGTTACACTCGTCCTATATAAGTACTCCCTGACCCCAAGTCAGTTACCATCGTCCCATATAAGTACTCACTGATTCCCAAATGAGTTACCCTCGTCCCATATAAGTACTCCCCGACCCCAAGTGTGTTACCCTCGTCCCATATAAGTACTCACTGATCCCTAAGTGAGTTACCCTCGTCCCATATAAGTACTCACTGATCCCCAATTGAGTTACCCTCGTCCCATGTAAGTACTGCCTGTCCCCAATTGAGTTACCCTCGTCCCATGTAAGTACTGCCTGTCCCCAAGTGATTTACCCTCGTCCCATATAAGTACTCCCTGACCCCGTGTGAGTTACCCTCGTCTCATATAAGTACTCCCTGACCCCAAGTGAGTTACCCTCGACCCATATAAGTACTCCCTAACCCAGTGTCAGTTACCCTCGTCCCATATAAGTACTCCCTGACCCCAAGTGATTTACCCTCGTCCCATATAAGTACTCCCCGACTCCAAGTGTGTTACCCTCGTCCCATATAAGTACTCCCTGAGTCCGAGTGAGTTACCCAAGTCCCATATAAGTACTCACTGATCCCCAAGTGAGCTACCCTCGTCCCATGTAAGTACTCCCTGACCCCCAAGTGAGTTACACTCGTCCCATATAAGTACTCCCTGACCCCAAGTCAGTTACCCTCGTCCCATATAAGTACTCACTGATTCCCAAGTGAGTTACCCTCGTCCCATATAAGTACTCCCCGACCCCAAGTGTGTTACCCTCGTCCCATATAAGTACTCCCTGACCCCAAGTCAGTTACCCTCGTCCCATATAAGTACTCACTGATTCCCAAGTGAGTTACCCTCGTCCCATATAAGTACTCCCCGACCCCAAGTGTGTTACCCTCGTCCCATATAAGTACTCACTGATCCCCAAGTGAGTTACCCTCGTCCCATATAAGTACTCCCTGACCCCGTGTGAGTTACCCTCGTCCCATATAAGTACTCCCTAACCCAGTGTCAGTTACCCTCGTCCCATATGTACTCCCTGACCCAAGTGATTTACACTCGTCCCATATAAGTACTCACTGATCCCCAAGTGAGTTACCCTCGTCCCATATAAGTACTCCCTGACCCAGTGTCAGTTACCCTCGTCCCATATAAGTACTCCCTGACCCCAAGTGATTTACCCTCGCCCCATATAAGTCCTCACTGATCCCCAAGTGAGTTACCCTCGTCCCATATAAGTACTCCCTGACCCCAAGTCAGTTAACCTCGTCCCATGTAAGTACTCCCTGACCCCAAGTCAGTTACCCTCGTCCCATATAAGTATTCCCTGACCCCGTGTGAGTTACCCTCGTCCCATATAAGTAATCCCTGACCCTAAGTGAGTTACCCTCGTCCCATATAAGTATTCCCTGACCCCAAGTGAGTTACCATCGTCCCATATAAGTACTCCCTGACCCTCAAGTGAGTTACCCTCGTCCCATATAAGTACTCACTGATCCCCAAGTGATTTACCCTCGTCCCATATAAATACTGCCTGACCCCGCGTGAGTTACCCTCGTCCCATATAAGTACTCCCTGACACCAAGTGAGTTACCTCGTCCCATATAAGTACTCCCTGACCCCAAGTCATTTACCCTCGTCCCAGATAAGTACTCCCTGACCCAGTGTCAGTTACCCTCGTCCCATATAAGTACTCCCTGACCCCAAGTGATTTACCCTCGTCCCATATAAGTACTCACTGATCCCCAAGTGAGTTACCCTCGTCCCATATAAGTACTCCCTGACCCCAAGTGAGTTACCCTCGTCCCATATAAGTTCACACTGATCCCCAAGTGAGATACCCTCCTCCCATATAAGTAATGCCTGTCCCCAAGTGAGTTACCCTCGTCCCATATAAGTATTCACTGGTCCCCAAGTGAGTTACCCTCGTCCCATATAAGTACTCCCTGTCCCCGTGTGAATTACCCTAGTCCGAAATAAGTACTCCCTGACCCTAATTGAGATACCCTCGTCCCATATAAGTACTCACTGATCCCCAAGTGAGTTACACTAGTCCCATATAAGTACTCCCTGACACCAAGTGAGTTACCTCGTCCCATATAAGTACTCCCTGACCCCAATTCAGTTACCCTCTTCCCATATAAGTACTCCCTGACCCCGTGTGAGTTACCCTTGTCCCATATAAGTACTCCCTGACCCCAAGTGAGTTACCCTCGTCCCAAATAAGTACTCCCTGTCCCCAAGTGAGTTACCCTCGTCCCATATAAGTACTCACTGATCCCCAAGTGAGTTACCCTCGTCCCATATAAGTACTCCCTGACCCCGTGTGAGTTACCCTCGACCCATATAAGTACTCCCCGACTCTAAGTGTGTTATCCTCGTCCCATATAATTACTCCCTGAGTCCGAGTGAATTACCCTCGTCCCATATAAGTACTCCCCGACTCCAAGTGTGTTACCCTCGTCCCATATAAGTACTCCCTGAGTCCGAGTGAGTTACCCAAGTCCCATAAAAGTACTCCCTGACCCCCAACTGAGTTACCCTCGTCCCATATAAGTATCCACTGGTCCCCAAGTGAGTTACACTAGTCCCATTTAAGTACTCCCTGACACCAAGTGAGTTACCTCGTCCCATATAAGTACTACCTGACCCCAAGTCAGTTACCCTCTTCCCATATAAGTACTCCCTGACCCCGTGTGAGATACCCTTGTCCCATATAAGTACTCCCTGACCCCAAGTGAGTTACCCTCGTCCCATATAAGTACTCCCTGACCCCAAGTGAGTTACCCTCGTCCCATATAAGTACTCACTGATCACCAAGTGAGTTACCCTCGTCCCATATAAGTACTCCCTGACCCCAAGTCAGTTACCCTCGTCCCCTATAAGTACTCCCTGACCCAGTGTCAGTTACCCTCGTCCCATATAAGTACTCCCTGACCCCAAGTGATTTACCCTCGTCCCATATAAGTACTCACTGATTCCCAAGTGAGTTACCCTCGTCCCATATAAGTACTCCCCGACCCCGTGTGAGTTACCCTCGTCCCATATAAGTACTCCCTGACCCCAAGTCAGTTACCCTCATCCCATATAAGTACTCCCTGACCCCAAGTCAGTTACCCTCGTCCCATATAAGTACTCCCTGACCCAGTGTGAGTTACCCTCGTCCCATATAAGTACTCCCTGACCCCAAGTGAGTTACCCTCGTCCCATATAAGTACTCCCCGACTCCAAGTGTGTTACCCTCGTCCCATATAAGTACTCCCTGAATCCGAGTGAGTTACCCAAGTCCCATATAAGTACACACTGATCCCCAAGTGAGTTACCCTCGTCCCATATCAGTACTCCCTGATCCCAAGTGAGTTACCCTCGTCCCATATAAGTACTCACTGATCCCCAAGTGAGTTACCCTCGTCCCATATAAGTACTCCCTGACCCCAAGTGATTTACCCTCGTCCCATATAAGTACTCACTGATTCCCAAGTGAGTTACCCTCGTCCCATATAAGTACTCCCCGACCCCGTGTGAGTTACCCTCGTCCCATATAAGTACTCCCTGACCCCAAGTCAGTTACCCTCTTCCCATATAAGTACTCCCTGACCCCGTGTGAGATACCCTTGTCCCATATAAGTACTCCCTGACCCCAAGTGAGTTACCCTCGTCCCATATAAGTACTCCCTGACCCCAAGTGAGTTACCCTCGTCCCATATAAGTACTCACTGATCACCAAGTGAGTTACCCTCGTCCCATATAAGTACTCCCTGACCCCAAGTCAGTTACCCTCGTCCCCTATAAGTACTCCCTGACCCAGTGTCAGTTACCCTCGTCCCATATAAGTACTCCCTGACCCCAAGTGATTTACCCTCGTCCCATATAAGTACTCACTGATTCCCAAGTGAGTTACCCTCGTCCCATATAAGTACTCCCCGACCCCGTGTGAGTTACCCTCGTCCCATATAAGTACTCCCTGACCCCAAGTCAGTTACCCTCATCCCATATAAGTACTCCCTGACCCCAAGTCAGTTACCCTCGTCCCATATAAGTACTCCCTGACCCAGTGTGAGTTACCCTCGTCCCATATAAGTACTCCCTGACCCCAAGTGAGTTACCCTCGTCCCATATAAGTACTCCCCGACTCCAAGTGTGTTACCCTCGTCCCATATAAGTACTCCCTGAATCCGAGTGAGTTACCCAAGTCCCATATAAGTACACACTGATCCCCAAGTGAGTTACCCTCGTCCCATATCAGTACTCCCTGATCCCAAGTGAGTTACCCTCGTCCCATATAAGTACTCACTGATCCCCAAGTGAGTTACCCTCGTCCCATATAAGTACTCCCTGACCCTCAAGTGAGTTACCCTTGTCCCATATAAGTACTCCCTGACCACGCGTGAATTACCCTAGTCCCAAATAAGAACTCCCTAACCCTAAGTGAGTTACCCTAGTCCCATATAAGTACTCACTGATCCCCAAGTGAGTTACCCTAGTCCCATATAAGTACTCCCTGACACCAAGTGTGTTACCCTCGTGCCATATAAGTACTCCCTGAGTCCGAGTGTGTTACCCAAGTCCCATATAAGTACTCACAGATCCCCAAGTGAGTTACCCTCGTCCCATATAAGTACTCCCTGACCCCAAGTGAGTTACCCTCGTCCCATATAAGTACTTACTGATCCCCAAGTGAGTTACCCTCGTCCCATATAAGTACTCCCTGACCCCGTGTGAGTTACCCTCTTCCCATATAAGTACTCCCTGACCCCAAGTGAGTTACCCTCGTCCCAAATAAGTACTTACTGATCCCCAAGTGAGTTACCCTCGTCCCATATAAGTGCTCACTGATCCCCAAATGAGTTACCCTCGTCCCATATAAGTACTCACTGATCCCCAAGTGAGTTACCCTCGTCCCATATAAGTACTCACTGGTCCCCAAGTGAGTTACCCTCGTCCCATATAAGTACTCCCTGACCCCGTGTGAATTACCCTAGTCCCAAATAAGTACACCCTGACCCTAAGTGAGATACCCTCGTCCCATATAAGTACTCACTGATCCCCAAGTGAGTTACACTATTCCCATATAAGTACTCCCTGACACCAAGTGAGTTACCTCGTCCCATATAAGTACTCCCTGACCCCAAGTCAGTTACCCTCGTCCCATATAAGTACTCCCTGACCCCGTGTGAGTTACCCTCGTCCCATATAAGTACTCCCTGACCCCAAGTGAGTTACCCTCGTCCGATATAAGTACTTACTGATCCCCAAGTGAGTTACCCTCGTCCCATATAAGTACTCCCTGACCCCGTGTGAGTTACCCTCTTCCCATATAAGTACTCCCTGACCCCAAGTCAGTTACCCTCGTCCCATATAAGTAGTCCCTGACCCCAAGTCAGTTACCCTCGTCCCATATAAGTACTCACTGATCCCCAAGTGAGTTACACTAGTCCCATATAAGTACTCCCTGACCCTCAAGTGAGTTACCCTTGTCCCATATAAGTACTCCCTGACCCCGCGTGAATTACCCTAGTCCCAAATAAGTACTCCCTAACCCTAAGTGAGTTACCCTCGTCCCATATAAGTACTCACTGATCCCCAAGTGAGTTACCCTAGTCCCATATAAGTACTCCCTGACACCAAGTGTGTTACCCTCGTCCCATATAAATACTCCCTGAGTCCGAGTGAGTTACCCAAGTCCCATATAAGTACTCACTGATCCCCAAGTGAGTTACCCTCGTCCCATATAAGTACTCACTGGTCACCAAGTGAGTTACCCTCGTCCCATATAAGTACTCCCTGACCCCGTGTGAATTACCCTAGTCCCAAATAAGTACTCCCTGACCCTAAGTGAGATACCCTCGTCCCATATAAGTACTCACTGATCCCCAAGTGAGTTACACTATTCCCATATAAGTACTCCCTGACACCAAGTGAGTTACCTCGTCCCATATAAGTACTCCCTGACCCAAGTCAGTTACCCTTGTCCCATATAAGTACTCCCTGACCCCGTGTGAGTTACCCTCGTCCCATATAAGTACTCCCTGACCCCAAGTGAGTTACCCTCGTCCCATATAAGTACTTACTGATCCCCAAGTGAGTTACCCTCGTCCCATATAAGTACTCACTGATCCCCAAGTGAGTTACACTAGTCCCATATAAGTACTCCCTGACCCTCAAGTGAGTTACCCTTGTCCCATATAAGTACTCCCTGACCCCGCGTGAATTACCCTAGTCCCAAATAAGTACTCCCTAACCCTAAGTGAGTTACCCTCGTGCCATATAAGTACTCCCTGAGTCCGAGTGTGTTACCCAAGTCCCATATAAGTACGCACAGATCCCCAAGTGAGTTACCCTCGTCCCATATAAGTACTTACTGATCCCCAAGTGAGTTACCCTCGTCCAATATAAGTACTCCCTGACCCAGTGTGAGTTACCCTCGTCCCATATAAGTACTCCCCGACTCCAAGTGTGTTACCCTCGTCCCATATAAGTACTCCCTGAATCCGAGTGAGTTACCCAAGTCCCATATAAGTACTCCCTGACCCCCCGTGAATTACCCTAGTCCCAAATAAGTACTCCGTAACCCTAAGTGAGTTACCCTCGTCCCATATAAGTACTCACTGATCCCCAAGTGAGTTACCCTAGTCCCATATAAGTAGTCCCTGGCACCAAGTGTGTTACCCTCGTGCCATATAAGTACTCCCTGAGTCCGAGTGAGTTACCCAAGTCCCATATAAGTACTCACTGATCCCCAAGTGAGTTACCCTCGTCCCATATAAGTACTCTCTGACCCCAAGTGAGTTACCCTCGTCCCATATAAGTACACACTGATCCCCAAGTGAGTTACCCTCGTCTCATATAAGTACTGCTTTTCCCCAAGTGAGTTACCCTCGTCCCATATAAGTACTTCCTGACCCCCAAGTGAGTTACCCTTGTCCCATATAAGTACTCCCTGACACCGCGTGAATTACCCTACACCCAAATAAGTATTCCCTGACCCTAAGTGAGTTACCCTCGTCCCATATAAGTACTCCCTGAATCCGAGTGAGTTACCCAAGTCCCAAATAAGTACACACTGATCCCCAAGTGAGTACCCTCGTCCCATATCAGTACTCCCTGATCCCAAGTGAGTTACCCTCGTCCCATATAAGTACTCCCTAACCCTAAGTGAGTTACCCTCGTCACATATAAGTACTCACTGATCCCCAAGTGAGTTACCCTAGTCCCATATAAGTACTCCCTGACACCAAGTGTGTTACCCTCGTGCCATATAAGTACTCCCTGAATCCGAGTGAGTTACCCTTGTCCCATATAAGTACACCCTGACCCCGCGTGAATTACCCTAGTCCCAAATAAGTACTCCCTAACCCTAAGTGAGTTACCCTCGTCCCATATAAGTACTCACTGAACCCCAAGTGAGTTACCCTAGTCCCATATAAGTACTCCCCGACTCCAAGTGTGTTACCCTCGTCCCATATAAGTACTCCCTGAATCCGAGTGAGTTACCCAAGTCCCATATAAGTACACACTGATCCCCAAGTGAGTTACCCTCGTCCCATATCAGTACTCCCTGATCCCAAGTGAGTTACCCTCGTCCCATATAAGTACTCACTGATCCCCAAGTGAGTTACCCTCGTCCCATATAAGTACTCCCTGACCCTCAAGTGAGTTACCCTTGTCCCATATAAGTACTCCCTGACCACGCGTGAATTACCCTAGTCCCAAATAAGAACTCCCTAACCCTAAGTGAGTTACCCTAGTCCCATATAAGTACTCACTGATCCCCAAGTGAGTTACCCTAGTCCCATATAAGTACTCCCTGACACCAAGTGTGTTACCCTCGTGCCATATAAGTACTCCCTGAGTCCGAGTGTGTTACCCAAGTCCCATATAAGTACTCACAGATCCCCAAGTGAGTTACCCTCGTCCCATATAAGTACTCCCTGACCCCAAGTGAGTTACCCTCGTCCCATATAAGTACTTACTGATCCCCAAGTGAGTTACCCTCGTCCCATATAAGTACTCCCTGACCCCGTGTGAGTTACCCTCTTCCCATATAAGTACTCCCTGACCCCAAGTGAGTTACCCTCGTCCCAAATAAGTACTTACTGATCCCCAAGTGAGTTACCCTCGTCCCATATAAGTGCTCACTGATCCCCAAATGAGTTACCCTCGTCCCATATAAGTACTCACTGATCCCCAAGTGAGTTACCCTCGTCCCATATAAGTACTCACTGGTCCCCAAGTGAGTTACCCTCGTCCCATATAAGTACTCCCTGACCCCGTGTGAATTACCCTAGTCCCAAATAAGTACACCCTGACCCTAAGTGAGATACCCTCGTCCCATATAAGTACTCACTGATCCCCAAGTGAGTTACACTATTCCCATATAAGTACTCCCTGACACCAAGTGAGTTACCTCGTCCCATATAAGTACTCCCTGACCCCAAGTCAGTTACCCTCGTCCCATATAAGTACTCCCTGACCCCGTGTGAGTTACCCTCGTCCCATATAAGTACTCCCTGACCCCAAGTGAGTTACCCTCGTCCGATATAAGTACTTACTGATCCCCAAGTGAGTTACCCTCGTCCCATATAAGTACTCCCTGACCCCGTGTGAGTTACCCTCTTCCCATATAAGTACTCCCTGACCCCAAGTCAGTTACCCTCGTCCCATATAAGTAGTCCCTGACCCCAAGTCAGTTACCCTCGTCCCATATAAGTACTCACTGATCCCCAAGTGAGTTACACTAGTCCCATATAAGTACTCCCTGACCCTCAAGTGAGTTACCCTTGTCCCATATAAGTACTCCCTGACCCCGCGTGAATTACCCTAGTCCCAAATAAGTACTCCCTAACCCTAAGTGAGTTACCCTCGTCCCATATAAGTACTCACTGATCCCCAAGTGAGTTACCCTAGTCCCATATAAGTACTCCCTGACACCAAGTGTGTTACCCTCGTCCCATATAAATACTCCCTGAGTCCGAGTGAGTTACCCAAGTCCCATATAAGTACTCACTGATCCCCAAGTGAGTTACCCTCGTCCCATATAAGTACTCACTGGTCCCCAAGTGAGTTACCCTCGTCCCATATAAGTACTCCCTGACCCCGTGTGAATTACCCTAGTCCCAAATAAGTACTCCCTGACCCTAAGTGAGATACCCTCGTCCCATATAAGTACTCACTGATCCCCAAGTGAGTTACACTATTCCCATATAAGTACTCCCTGACACCAAGTGAGTTACCTCGTCCCATATAAGTACTCCCTGACCCAAGTCAGTTACCCTTGTCCCATATAAGTACTCCCTGACCCCGTGTGAGTTACCCTCGTCCCATATAAGTACTCCCTGACCCCAAGTGAGTTACCCTCGTCCCATATAAGTACTTACTGATCCCCAAGTGAGTTACCCTCGTCCCATATAAGTACTCACTGATCCCCAAGTGAGTTACACTAGTCCCATATAAGTACTCCCTGACCCTCAAGTGAGTTACCCTTGTCCCATATAAGTACTCCCTGACCCCGCGTGAATTACCCTAGTCCCAAATAAGTACTCCCTAACCCTAAGTGAGTTACCCTCGTGCCATATAAGTACTCCCTGAGTCCGAGTGTGTTACCCAAGTCCCATATAAGTACGCACAGATCCCCAAGTGAGTTACCCTCGTCCCATATAAGTACATACTGATCCCCAAGTGAGTTACCCTCGTCCAATATAAGTACTCCCTGACCCAGTGTGAGTTACCCTCGTCCCATATAAGTACTCCCCGACTCCAAGTGTGTTACCCTCGTCCCATATAAGTACTCCCTGAATCCGAGTGAGTCACCCAAGTCCCATATAAGTACTCCCTGACCCCCCGTGAATTACCCTAGTCCCAAATAAGTACTCCGTAACCCTAAGTGAGTTACCCTCGTCCCATATAAGTACTCACTGATCCCCAAGTGAGTTACCCTAGTCCCATATAAGTAGTCCCTGGCACCAAGTGTGTTACCCTCGTGCCATATAAGTACTCCCTGAGTCCGAGTGAGTTACCCAAGTCCCATATAAGTACTCACTGATCCCCAAGTGAGTTACCCTCGTCCCATATAAGTACTCTCTGACCCCAAGTGAGTTACCCTCGTCCCATATAAGTACACACTGATCCCCAAGTGAGTTACCCTCGTCTCATATAAGTACTGCTTTTCCCCAAGTGAGTTACCCTCGTCCCATATAAGTACTTCCTGACCCCCAAGTGAGTTACCCTTGTCCCATATAAGTACTCCCTGACACCGCGTGAATTACCCTAGACCCAAATAAGTATTCCCTGACCCTAAGTGAGTTACCCTCGTCCCATATAAGTACTCCCTGAATCCGAGTGAGTTACCCAAGTCCCAAATAAGTACACACTGATCCCCAAGTGAGTACCCTCGTCCCATATCAGTACTCCCTGATCCCAAGTGAGTTACCCTCGTCCCATATAAGTACTCCCTAACCCTAAGTGAGTTACCCTCGTCACATATAAGTACTCACTGATCCCCAAGTGAGTTACCCTAGTCCCATATAAGTACTCCCTGACACCAAGTGTGTTACCCTCGTGCCATATAAGTACTCCCTGAATCCGAGTGAGTTACCCTTGTCCCATATAAGTACACCCTGACCCCGCGTGAATTACCCTAGTCCCAAATAAGTACTCCCTAACCCTAAGTGAGTTACCCTCGTCCCATATAAGTACTCACTGATCCCCAAGTGAGTTACCCTAGTCCCATATAAGTACTCCCTGACACCAAGTGTGTTACCCTCGTGCCATATAAGTACTAACTGATCCCCAAGTGAGTTACCCTCGTCCCATATAAATACTGCCTGTCCCCAAGTGAGTTACCCTCGTCCCATATAAGTACTCCCTGACCCCCAAGTGAGTTACCCTCGTCCCATATATGTATCCACTGGTCCCCAAGTGAGTTACACTAGTCACATATAAGTACTCCCTGACACCAAGTGAGTTACCTTGTCCCATATAAGTACTCCCTGACCCCAAGTCAGTTACCCTCTTCCCATATAAGTACTCCCTGAGTCCGAGTGAGTTACCCAAGTCCCATATAAGTACTCACTAATCCCCAAGTGAGTTACCTCGTCCCATATAAGTACTCCCTGACCCCAAGTCAGTTACCCTCGTCCCATATAACTACTCCCTGACCCAGTGTAAGTTACCCTCGTCCCATATAAGTACTCCCTGACCCAGTGTGAGTTACCCTCGTCCCATATAAGTACTCCCTGACCCCAAGTGAGTTACCCTCGTCCCATATAAGTACTCCCCGACTCCAAGTGTGTTACCCTCGTCCCATATAAGTACTCCCTGAATCCGAGTGAGTTACCCAAGTCCCATATAAGTACTCCCTGACCCCCCGTGAATTACCCTAGTCCCAAATAAGTACTCCCTAACCCTAAGTGAGTTACCCTCGTCCCATATAAGTACTCACTGATCCCCAAGTGAGTTACCCTAGTCCCATATAAGTACTCCCTGACACCAAGTGTGTTACCCTCGTGCCATATAAGTACTCCCTGAGTCCGAGTGAGTTACCCAAGTCCCATATAAGTACTCACTGATCCCCAAGTGAGTTACCCTCGTCCCATATAAGTACTCTCTGACCCCAAGTGAGTTACCCTCGTCCCATATAAGTACACACTGATCCCCAAGTGAGTTACCCTCGTCTCATATAAGTACTGCTTTTCCCCAAGTGAGTTACCCTCGTCCCATATAAGTACTTCCTGACCCCCAAGTGAGTTACCCTTGTCCCATATAAGTACTCCCTGACACCGCGTGAATTACCCTAGACCCAAATAAGTATTCCCTGACCCTAAGTGAGTTACCCTCGTCCCATATAAGTACTCCCTGAATCCGAGTGAGTTACCCAAGTCCCATATAAGTACACACTGATCCCCAAGTGAGTACCCTCGTCCCATATCAGTACTCCCTGATCCCAAGTGAGTTACCCTCGTCCCATATAAGTACTCCCTAACCCTAAGTGAGTTACCCTCGTCCCATATAAGTACTCACTGATCCCCAAGTGAGTTACCCTAGTCCCATATAAGTACTCCCTGACACCAAGTGTGTTACCCCCGTGCCATATAAGTACTAACTGATCCCCAAGTGAGTTACCCTCGTCCCATATAAATACTGCCTGTCCCCAAGTGAGTTACCCTCGTCCCATATAAGTACTCCCTGACCCCCAAGTGAGTTACCCTCGTCCCATATATGTATCCACTGGTCCCCAAGTGAGTTACACTAGTCACATATAAGTACTCCCTGACACCAAGTGAGTTACCTTGTCCCATATAAGTACTCCCTGACCCCAAGTCAGTTACCCTCTTCCCATATAAGTACTCCCTGAGTCCGAGTGAGTTACCCAAGTCCCATATAAGTACTCACTGATCCCCAAGTGAGTTACCTCGTCCCATATAAGTACTCCCTGACCCCAAGTCAGTTACCCTCGTCCCATATAAGTACTCCCTGACCCAGTGTAAGTTACCCTCGTCCCATATAAGTACTCCCTGACCCAGTGTGAGTTACCCTCGTCCCATATAAGTACTCCCTGACCCCAAGTGAGTTACCCTCGTCCCATATAAGTACTCCCTGAATCCGAGTGAGTTACCCAAGTCCCATATAAGTACTCCCTGACCCCCCGTGAATTACCCTAGTCCCAAATAAGTACTCCCTAACCCTAAGTGAGTTACCCTCGTCCCATATAAGTACTCACTGATCCCCAAGTGAGTTACCCTAGTCCCATATAAGTACTCCCTGACACCAAGTGTGTTACCCTCGTGCCATATAAGTACTCCCTGAGTCCGAGTGAGTTACCCAAGTCCCATATAAGTACTCACTGATCCCCAAGTGAGTTACCCTCGTCCCATATAAGTACTCTCTGACCCCAAGTGAGTTACCCTCGTCCCATATAAGTACACACTGATCCCCAAGTGAGTTACCCTCGTCTCATATAAGTACTGCTTTTCCCCAAGTGAGTTACCCTCGTCCCATATAAGTACTTCCTGACCCCCAAATGAGTTACCCTTGTCCCATATAAGTACTCCCTGACACCGCGTGAATTACCCTAGACCCAAATAAGTATTCCCTGACCCTAAGTGAGTTACCCTCGTCCCATATAAGTACTCCCTGAATCCGAGTGAGTTACCCAAGTCCCATATAAGTACACACTGATCCCCAAGTGAGTACCCTCGTCCCATATCAGTACTCCCTGATCCCAAGTGAGTTACCCTCGTCCCATATAAGTACTCCCTAACCCTAAGTGAGTTACCCTCGTCCCATATAAGTACTCACTGATCCCCAAGTGAGTTACCCTAGTCCCATATAAGTACTCCCTGACACCAAGTGTGTTACCCTCGTGCCATATAAGTACTCCCTGAATCCGAGTGAGTTACCCTTGTCCCATATAAGTACTCCCTGACCCCGCGTGAATTACCCTAGTCCCAAATAAGTACTCCCTAACCCTAAGTGAGTTACCCTCGTCCCATATATGTATCCACTGGTCCCCAAGTGAGTTACACTAGTCCCATATAAGTACTCCCTGACACCAAGTGAGTTACCTTGTCCCATATAAGTACTCCCTGACCCCAAGTCAGTTACCCTCTTCCCATATAAGTACTCCCTGAGTCCGAGTGAGTTACCCAAGTCCCATATAAGTACTCACTGATCCCCAAGTGAGTTACCTCGTCCCATATAAGTACTCCCTGACCCCAAGTCAGTTACCCTCGTCCCATATAAGTACTCCCTGACCCAGTGTCAGTTACCCTCGTCCCATATAAGTACTCCCTGTCCCCAAGTGATTTACCCTCGTCCCATATAAGTACTCACAGATCCCCAAGTGAGTTACCCTCGTCCCATATGAGTACTCCCTGACCCCAAGTGAGTTACCCTCGTCCCATATAAGTACTCACTGATCCCCAAGTGAGTTACCCTCGTCCCATATAAATACTGCCTGTCCCCAAGTGAGTTACCCTCGTCCCATATAAGTACTCCCTGACCCCCAAGTGAGTTACCCTCGTCCCATATATGTATCCACTGGTCCCCAAGTGAGTTACACTAGTCCCATATAAGTACTCCCTGACACCAAGTGAGTTACCTCGTCCCATATAAGTACTCCCTGACCCCAAGTCAGTTACCCTCTTCCCATATAAGTACTCCCTGACCCCGTGTGAGATACCCTTGTCCCATATAAGTACTCCCTGACCCCAAGTGAGTTACCCTCGTCCCATATAAGTACTCCCTGACCCCAAGTGAGTTACCCTCGTCCCATATAAGTACTCACTGATCACCAAGTGAGTTACCCTTGTCCCATATAAGTAATCCCTGACTCTAAGTCAGTTACCCTCGTCCCATATAAGTACTCCCTGACCCAGTGTCAGTTACCCTCGTCCCATATAAGTACTCCCTGACCCAGTGTGAGTTACCCTCGTCCCATATAAGTACTCCCTAACCCTACGTGAGTTACCCTCGTCCCATATAAGTACTCACTGATCCCCAAGTGAGTTACCCTAGTCCCATATAAGTACTCCCTGACACCAAGTGTGTTACCCTCGTGCCATATAAGTACTCCCTGAGTCCGAGTGAGTTACCCAAGTCCCATATAAGTACTCCCTGACCCCCCGTGAATTACCCTAGTCCCAAATAAGTACTCCCTAACCCTAAGTGAGTTACCCTCGTCCCATATAAATACTCACTGATCCCCAAGTGAGTTACCCTAGTCCCATATAAGTACTCCCTGACACCAAGTGTGTTACCCTCGTGCCATATAAGTACTCCCTGAGTCCGAGTGAGTTACCCAAGTCCCATATAAGTACTCACTGATCCCCAAGTGAGTTACCCTCGTCCCATATAAGTACTCTCTGACCCCAAGTGAGTTACCCTCGTCCCATATAAGTACACACGATCCCCAAGTGAGTTACCCTCGTCTCATATAAGTACTGCTTTTCCCCAAGTGAGTTACCCTCGTCCCATATAAGTAATTCCTGACCCCCAAGCGAGTTACCCTTGTCCCATATAAGTACTCCCTGACACCGCGTGAATTACCCTAGACCCAAATAAGTATTCCCTGACCCTAAGTGAGTTACCCTCGTCCCATATAAGTACTCTTTGACCCAGTGTGAGTTACCCTCGTCCCATATAAGTACTCCCTGACCCCAAGTGAGTTACCCTCGTCCCATATAAGTACTCCCCGACTCCAAGTGTGTTACCCTCGTCCCATATAAGTACTCCCTGAATCCGAGTGAGTTACCCAAGTCCCATATAAGTACTCCCTGACCACCCGTGAATTACCCTAGTCCCAAATAAGTACTCCCTAACCCTAAGTGAGTTACCCTCGTCCCATATAAGTACTCACTGATCCCCAAGTGAGTTACCCTAGTCCCATATAAGTACTCCCTGACACCAAGTGTGTTACCCTCGTGCCATATAAGTACTCCCTGAGTCCGAGTGAGTTACCCAAGTCCCATATAAGTACTCACTGATCCCCAAGTGAGTTACCCTCGTCCCATATAAGTACTCTCTAACCCCAAGTGAGTTACCCTCGTCCCATATAAGTACACACTGATCCCCAAGTGAGTTACCCTCGTCTCATATAAGTACTGCTTTTCCCCAAGTGAGTTACCCTCGTCCCATATAAGTACTTCCTGACCCCCAAGTGAGTTACCCTTGTCCCATATAAGTACTCCCTGACACCGCGTGAATTACCCTAGACCCAAATAAGTATTCCCTGACCCTAAGTGAGTTACCCTCGTCCCATATAAGTACTCCCTGAATCCGAGTGAGTTACCCAAGTCCCATATAAGTACACACTGATCCCCCGTGAATTACCCTAGTCCCAAATAAGTACTCCCTAACCCTAAGTGAGTTACCCTCGTCCCATATAAGTACTCACTGATCCCCAAGTGAGTTACCCTAGTCCCATATAAGTACTCCCTGACACCAAGTGTGTTACCCTCGTGCCATATAAGTACTCCCTGAGTCCGAGTGAGTTACCCAAGTCCCATATAAGTACTCACTGATCCCCAAGTGAGTTACCCTCGTCCCATATAAGTACTCTCTGACCCCAAGTGAGTTACCCTCGTCCCATATAAGTACACACTGATCCCCAAGTGAGTTACCCTCGTCTCATATAACTACTGCTTTTCCCCAAGTGAGTTACCCTCGTCCCATATAAATACTTCCTGACCCCCAAGTGAGTTACCCTTGTCCCATATAAGTACTCCCTGACACCGCGTGAATTACCCTAGACCCAAATAAGTATTCCCTGACCCTAAGTGAGTTACCCTCGTCCCATATAAGTACTCCCTGAATCCGAGTGAGTTACCCAAGTCCCATATAAGTACACACTGATCCCCAAGTGAGTACCCTCGTCCCATATCAGTACTCCCTGATCCCAAGTGAGTTACCCTCGTCCCATATAAGTACTCACTGATCCCCAAGTGAGTTACCATCGTCCCATATAAGTACTCCCTGACCCTCAAGTGAGTTACCCTTGTCCCATATAAGTACTCCCTGACCCCGCTTGAATTACCCTAGTCCCAAATAAGTACTCCCTAACACTAAGTGAGTTACCTCGTCCCATATAAGTACTCCCTGACCCCAAGTCAGTTACCCTCGTCCCATATAAGTACTCCCTGACCCCGTGTGAGTTACACTCGTCCCATATAAGTACTCCCTGACCCCAAGTCAGTTACCCTCGTCCCATATAAGTAGTCCCTGACCCCAAGTCAGTTACCCTCGTCCCATATAAGTACTCCCTGACCCAGTGTGAGTTACCCTCGTCCCATATAAGTACTCCCTGACCCCAAGTGAGTTACCCTCGTTCCATATAAGTACTTACTGATCCCCAAGTGAGTTACCCTCGTTCCATACAAGTACTCCCTGAGCCCGTGTGAGTTACCCTCTTCCCATATAAGTACTCCCTGACCCCAAGTGAGTTACCCTCGTCGCATATAAGTAATCCCCGACTCCAAGTGAGTTACCCTCGTCCCATATAAGTACTCCCTGACCCTCAAGTGAGTTACCCTTGTCCCATATAAGTACTCCCTGACCCCGCGTAAATTACCCTAGTCCCAAATAAGTACTCCCTAACCCTAACTGAGTTACCCTCGTCCCATATAAGTACTCACTGATCCCCAAGTGAGTTACCCTAGTCCCATATAAGTACTCCCTGACACCAAGTGTGTTACCCTCGTGCCATATAAGTACTCCCTGAGTCAGAGTGAGTAACCCAAGTCCCATATAAGTACTCACTGATCCCCAAGTGAGTTACCTCGTCCCATATAAGTACTCCCTGACCCCAAGTCAGTTACCCTCGTCCCATATAAGTACTCCCTGACCCAGTGTCAGTTACCCTCGTCCCATATAAGTACTCCCTGACCCCAAGTGATTTACCCTCGTCCCATATAAGTACTCACAGATCCCCAAGTGAGTTACCCTCGTCCCATATAAGTACTCCCTGACCCCAAGTGAGTTACCCTCGTCCCATATAAGTACTCCCTGACCCTCAAGTGAGTTACCCTTGTCCCATATAAGAACTCCCTGACCCCGCTTGAATTACCCTAGTCCCAAATAAGTACTCCCTAACACTAAGTGAGTTACCTCGTCCCATATAAGTACTCCCTGACCCCAAGTCAGTTACCCTCGTCCCATATAAGTACTCCCTGACCCCGTGTGAGTTACACTCGTCCCATATAAGTACTCCCTGACCCCAAGTCAGTTACCCTCGTCCCATATAAGTAGTCCCTGACCCCAAGTCAGTTACCCTCGTCCCATATAAGTACTCCCTGACCCAGTGTGAGTTACCCTCGTCCCATATAAGTACTCCCTGACCCCAAGTGAGTTACCCTCGTTCCATATAAGTACTTACTGATCCCCAAGTGAGTTACCCTCGTTCCATATAAGTACTCCCTGAGCCCGTGTGAGTTACCCTCTTCCCATATAAGTACTCCCTGACCCCAAGTGAGTTACCCTCGTCGCATATAAGTAATCCCCGACTCCAAGTGAGTTACCCTCGTCCCATATAAGTACTCCCTGACCCTCAAGTGAGTTACCCTCGTCCCATATAAGTACTCCCTGACCCAGTGTCAGTTACCCTCGTCCCATATAAGTACTCCCTGACCCCAAGTGATTTACCCTCGTCCCATATAAGTACTCACAGATCCCCAAGTGAGTTACCCTCGTCCCATATAAGTACTCACTGATCCCCAAGTGAGTTACCATCGTCCCATATAAGTACTCCCTGACCCTCAAGTGAGTTACCCTTGTCCCATATAAGTACTCCCTGACCCCGCTTGAATTACCCTAGTCCCAAATAAGTACTCCCTAACACTAAGTGAGTTACCTCGTCCCATATAAGTACTCCCTGACCCCAAGTCAGTTACCCTCGTCCCATATAAGTACTCCCTGACCCCGTGTGAGTTACACTCGTCCCATATAAGTACTCCCTGACCCCAAGTCAGTTACCCTCGTCCCATATAAGTAGTCCCTGACCCCAAGTCAGTTACCCTCGTCCCATATAAGTACTCCCTGACCCAGTGTGAGTTACCCTCGTCCCATATAAGTACTCCCTGACCCCAAGTGAGTTACCCTCGTTCCATATAAGTACTTACTGATCCCCAAGTGAGTTACCCTCGTTCCATATAAGTACTCCCTGAGCCCGTGTGAGTTACCCTCGTTCCATATAAGTACTCCCTGAGCCCGTGTGAGTTACCCTCTTCCCATATAAGTACTCCCTGACCCCAAGTGAGTTACCCTCGTCGCATATAAGTAATCCCCGACTCCAAGTGAGTTACCCTCGTCCCATATAAGTACTCCCTGACCCTCAAGTGAGTTACCCTTGTCCCATATAAGTACTCCCTGACCCCGCGTAAATTACCCTAGTCCCAAATAAGTACTCCCTAACCCTAACTGAGTTACCCTCGTCCCATATAAGTACTCACTGATCCCCAAGTGAGTTACCCTAGTCCCATATAAGTACTCCCTGACACCAAGTGTGTTACCCTCGTGCCATATAAGTACTCCCTGAGTCAGAGTGAGTAACCCAAGTCCCATATAAGTACTCACTGATCCCCAAGTGAGTTACCTCGTCCCATATAAGTACTCCCTGACCCCAAGTCAGTTACCCTCGTCCCATATAAGTACTCCCTGACCCAGTGTCAGTTACCCTCGTCCCATATAAGTACTCCCTGACCCCAAGTGATTTACCCTCGTCCCATATAAGTACTCACAGATCCCCAAGTGAGTTACCCTCGTCCCATATAAGTACTCCCTGACCCCAAGTGAGTTACCCTCGTCCCATATAAGTACTCACTGATCCCCAAGTGAGTTACCCTCGTCCCATATAAATAGTGCCTGTCCCCAAGTGAGTTACCCTCGTCCCATATAAGTACTCCCCGACCCCGTGTGAGTTACCCTCGTCCCATATAAGTACTCCCTGACCCCAAGTCAGTTACCCTCGTCCCATATAAGTACTCCCTGACCCAGTGTGAGTTACCCTCGTCCCATATAAGTACTCCCTGACCCCAAGTGAGTTACCCTCGTCCCATATAAGTACTCCCCGACTCCAAGTGTGTTACCCTCGTCCCATATAAGTACTCCCTGAATCCGAGTGAGTTACCCAAGTCCCATATAAGTACTCCCTGACCCCCCGTGAATTACCCTAGTTTCAAATAAGTACTCCCTAACCCTAAGTGAGTTACCCTCGTCCCATATAAGTACTCACTGATCCCCAAGTGAGTTACCCTAGTCCCATATAAGTACTCCCTGACACCAAGTGTGTTACCCTCGTGCCATATAAGTACTCCCTGAGTCCGAGTGAGTTACCCAAGTCCCATATAAGTACTCACTGATCCCCAAGTGAGTTACCCTCGTCCCATATAAGTACACACTGATCCCCAAGTGAGTTACCCTCGTCTCATATAAGTACTGCTTTTCCCCAAGTGAGTTACCCTCGTCCCATATAAGTACTTCCTGACCCCCAAGTGAGTTACCCTTGTCCCATATAAGTACTCCCTGACACCGCGTGAATTACCCTAAACCCAAATAAGTATTCCCTGACCCTAAGTGAGTTACCCTCGTCCCATATAAGTACTCCCTGAATCCGAGTGAGTTACCCAAGTCCCATATAAGTACACACTGATCCCCAAGTGAGTACCCTCGTCCCATATCAGTACTCCCTGATCCCAAGTGAGTTACCCTCGTCCCATATAAGTACTCACTGATCCCCAAGTGAGTTACCCTCGTCCCATATAAGTACTCCCTGACCCTCAAGTGAGTTACCCTTGTCCCATATAAGTACTCCCTGACCCCGCTTGAATTACCCTAGTCCCAAATAAGTACTCCCTAACACTAAGTGAGTTACCTCGTCCCATATAAGTACTCCCTGACCCCAAGTCAGTTACCCTCGTCCCATATAAGTACTCCCTGACCCCGTGTGAGTTACACTCGTCCCATATAAGTACTCCTTGACCCCAAGTCAGTTACCCTCGTCCCATATAAGTAGTCCCTGACCCCAAGTCAGTTACCCTCGTCCCATATAAGTACTCCCTGACCCAGTGTGAGTTACCCTCGTCCCATATAAGTACTCCCTGACCCCAAGTGAGTTACCCTCGTCCCATATAAGTACTTACTGATCCCCAAGTGAGTTACCCTCGTTCCATATAAGTACTCCCTGAGCCCGTGTGAGTTACCCTCTTCCCATATAAGTACTCCCTGACCCCAAGTGAGTTACCCTTGTCCCATATAAGTACTCCCTGACCCCGCGTAAATTACCCTAGTCCCAAATAAGTACTCCCTAACCCTAAGTGAGTTACCCTCGTCCCATATAAGTACTCACTGATCCCCAAGTGAGTTACCCTAGTCCCATATAAGTACTCCCTGACACCAAGTGTGTTACCCTCGTGCCATATAAGTACTCCCTGAGTCAGAGTGAGTTACCCAAGTCCCTTATAAGTACTCACTGATCCCCAAGTGAGTTACCTCGTCCCATATAAGTACTCCCTGACCCCAAGTCAGTTACCCTCGTCCCATATAAGTACTCCCTGACCCAGTGTCAGTTACCCTCGTCCCATATAAGTACTCCCTGACCCCAAGTGATTTACCCTCGTCCCATATAAGTACTCACAGATCCCCAAGTGAATTACCCTCGTCCCATATAAGTACTCCCTGACCCCAAGTGAGTTACCCTCGTCCCATATAAGTACTCACTGATCCCCAAGTGAGTTACCCTCGTCCCATATAAATAGTGCCTGTCCCCAAGTGAGTTACCCTCGTCCCATATAAGTACTCCCCGACCCCGTGTGAGTTACCCTCGTCCCATATAAGTACTCCCTGACCCCAAGTCAGTTACCCTCGTCCCATATAAGTACTCCCTGACCCAGTGTGAGTTACCCTCGTCCCATATAAGTACTCCCTGACCCCAAGTGAGTTACCCTCGTCCCATATAAGTACTCCCCGACTCCAAGTGTGTTACCCTCGTCCCATATAAGTACTCCCTGAATCCGAGTGAGTTACCCAAGTCCCATATAAGTACTCCCTGACCCCCCGTGAATTACCCTAGTTTCAAATAAGTACTCCCTAACCCTAAGTGAGTTACCCTCGTCCCATATAAGTACTCACTGATCCCCAAGTGAGTTACCCTAGTCCCATATAAGTACTCCCTGACACCAAGTGTGTTACCCTCGTGCCATATAAGTACTCCCTGAGTCCGAGTGAGTTACCCAAGTCCCATATAAGTACTCACTGATCCCCAAGTGAGTTACCCTCGTCCCATATAAGTACACACTGATCCCCAAGTGAGTTACCCTCGTCTCATATAAGTACTGCTTTTCCCCAAGTGAGTTACCCTCGTCCCATATAAGTACTTCCTGACCCCCAAGTGAGTTACCCTTGTCCCATATAAGTACTCCCTGACACCGCGTGAATTACCCTAGACCCAAATAAGTATTCCCTGACCCTAAGTGAGTTACCCTCGTCCCATATAAGTACTCCCTGAATCCGAGTGAGTTACCCAAGTCCCATATAAGTACACACTGATCCCCAAGTGAGTACCCTCGTCCCATATCAGTACTCCCTGATCCCAAGTGAGTTACCCTCGTCCCATATAAGTACTCACTGATCCCCAAGTGAGTTACCCTCGTCCCATATAAGTACTCCCTGACCCTCAAGTGAGTTACCCTTGTCCCATATAAGTACTCCCTGACCCCGCTTGAATTACCCTAGTCCCAAATAAGTACTCCCTAACACTAAGTGAGTTACCTCGTCCCATATAAGTACTCCCTGACCCCAAGTCAGTTACCCTCGTCCCATATAAGTACTCCCTGACCCCGTGTGAGTTACACTCGTCCCATATAAGTACTCCTTGACCCCAAGTCAGTTACCCTCGTCCCATATAAGTAGTCCCTGACCCCAAGTCAGTTACCCTCGTCCCATATAAGTACTCCCTGACCCAGTGTGAGTTACCCTCGTCCCATATAAGTACTCCCTGACCCCAAGTGAGTTACCCTCGTCCCATATAAGTACTTACTGATCCCCAAGTGAGTTACCTTCGTTCCATATAAGTACTCCCTGAGCCCGTGTGAGTTACCCTCTTCCCATATAAGTACTCCCTGACCCCAAGTGAGTTACCCTTGTCCCATATAAGTACTCCCTGACCCCGCGTAAATTACCCTAGTCCCAAATAAGTACTCCCTAACCCTAAGTGAGTTACCCTCGTCCCATATAAGTACTCACTGATCCCCAAGTGAGTTACCCTAGTCCCATATAAGTACTCCCTGACACCAAGTGTGTTACCCTCGTGCCATATAAGTACTCCCTGAGTCAGGGTGAGTTACCCAAGTCCCTTATAAGTACTCACTGATCCCCAAGTGAATTACCTCGTCCCATATAAGTACTCCCTGACCCCAAGTCAGTTACCCTCGTCCCATATAAGTACTCCCTGACCCAGTGTCAGTTACCCTCGTCCCATATAAGTACTCCCTGACCCCAAGTGATTTACCCTCGTCCCATATAAGTACTCACAGATCCCCAAGTGAGTTACCCTCGTCCCATATAAGTACTCCCTGACCCCAAGTGAGTTACCCTCGTCCCATATAAGTACTCACTGATCCCCAAGTGAGTTACCCTCGTCCCATATAAATAGTGCCTGTCCCCAAGTGAGTTACCCTCGTCCCATATAAGTACTCCCTGACCCCCAAGTGAGTTACCCTCGTCCCATATAAGTATCCACTGGTCCCCAAGTGAGTTACACTAGTCCCATATAAGTACTCCCTGACACCAATTGAGTTACCTCGTCCCATATAAGTACTCCCTGACCCCGTGTGAGATACCCTTGTCCCATATAAGTACTCCCTGACCCCAAGTGAGTTACCCTCGTCCCATATAAGTACTCCCTGACCCCAAGAGAGTTACCCTCGTCCCATATAAGTACTCACTGATCACCAAGTGAGTTACCCTCGTCCCATATAAGTACTCCCTGACCCCAAGTCAGTTACCCTCGTCCCATATAAGTACTCCCTGACCCAGTGTCAGTTTCCCTCGTCCCATATAAGTACTCCCTGACCCCAAGTGAGTTACCCTCGTCCCATATAAGTACTCACTGATTCCCAAGTGAGTTACCCTCGTCCCATATAAGTACTCCCCGACCCCGTGTGAGTTACCCTCGTCCAATATAAGTAGTCCCTGACCCAGTGTGAGTTACCCTCGTCCCATATAAGTACTCCCTGACCCCAAGTGAGTTACCCTCGTCCCATATAAGTACTCCCCGACTCCAAGTGTGTTACCCTCGTCCCATATAAGTACTCCCTGAATCCGAGTGAGTTACCCAAGTCCCATATAAGTACTCCCTGACCCCCCGTGAATTACCCTAGTCCCAAATAAGTACTCCCTAACCCTAAGTGAGTTACCCTCGTCCCATATAAGTACTCACTGATCCCCAAGTGAGTTACCCTAGTCCCATATAAGTACTCCCTGACACCAAGTGTGTTACCCTCGTGCCAAATAAGTACTCCCTGAGTCCGAGTGAGTTACCCAAGTCCCATATAAGTACTCACTGATCCCCAAGTGAGTTACCCTCGTCCCATATAAGTACTCTCTGACCCCAAGTGAGTTACCATCGTCCCATATAAGTACACACTGATCCCCAAGTGAGTTACCCTCGTCTCATATAAGTACTGCTTTTCCCCAAGTGAGTTACCCTCGTCCCATATAAGTACTTCCTGACCCCCAAGTGAGTTACCCTTGTCCCATATAAGTACTCCCTGACACCGCGTGAATTACCCTAGACCCAAATAATTATTCCCTGACCCTAAGTGAGTTACCCTCGTCCCATATAAGTACTCCCTGAATCCGAGTGAGTTACCCAAGTCCCATATAAGTACACACTGATCCCCAAGTGAGTACCCTCGTCCCATATCAGTACTACCTGATCCCAAGTGAGTTACCCTCGTCCCATATAAGTACTCACTGATCCCCAAGTGAGTTACCCTCGTCCCATATAAGTACTCCCTGACCCTCAAGTGAGTTACCCTTGTCCCATATAAGTACTCCCTGACCCCGCTTGAATTACCCTAGTCCCAAATAAGTACTCCCTAACACTAAGTGAGTTACCTCGTCCCATATAAGTACTCCCTGACCCCAAGTCAGTTACCCTCGTCCCATATAAGTACTCCCTGACCCCGTGTGAGTTACACTCGTCCCATATAAGTACTCCCTGACCCCAAGTCAGTTACCCTCGTCCCATATAAGTAGTCCCTGACCCCAAGTCAGTTACCCTCGTCCCATATAAGTACTCCCTGACCCAGTGTGAGTTACCCTCGTCCCATATAAGTACTCCCTGACCCCAAGTGAGTTACCCTCGTCCCATATAAGTACTTACTGATCCCCAAGTGAGTTACCCTCGTTCCATATAAGTACTCCTTGAGCCCGTGTGAGTTACCCTCTTCCCATATAAGTACTCCCTGACCCCAAGTGAGTTACCCTCGTCGCATATAAGTACTCCCCGACTCCAAGTGAGTTACCCTCGTCCCATATAAGTACTCCCTGAACCTCAAGTGAGTTACCCTTGTCCCATATAAGTACTCCCTGACCCCGCGTAAATTACCCTAGTCCCAAATAATTACTCCCTAACCCTAAGTGAGTTACCCTCGTCCCATATAAGTACTCACTGATCCCCAAGTGAGTTACCCTAGTCCCATATAAGTACTCCCTGACACCAAGTGTGTTACCCTCGTGCCATATAAGTACTCCCTGAGTCAGAGTGAGTTACCCAAGTCCCATATAAGTACTCACTGATCCCCAAGTGAGTTACCTCGTCCCATATAAGTACTCCCTGACCCCAAGTCAGTTACCCTCGTCCCATATAAGTACTCCCTGACCCAGTGTCAGTTACCCTCGTCCCATATAAGTACTCCCTGACCCCAAGTGATTTACCCTCGTCCCATATAAGTACTCACAGATCCCCAAGTGAGTTACCCTCGTCCCATATAAGTACTCCCTGACCCCAAGTGAGTTACCCTCGTCCCATATAAGTACTCACTGATCCCCAAGTGAGTTACCCTCGTCCCATATAAATAGTGCCTGTCCCCAAGTGAGTTACCCTCGTCCCATATAAGTACTCCCTGACCCCCAAGTGAGATACCCTCGTCCCATATAAGTATCCACTGGTCCCCAAGTGAGTTACACTAGTCCCATATAAGTACTCCCTGACACCAATTGAGTTACCTCGTCCCATATAAGTACTCCCTGACCCCGCGTGAGATACCCTTGTCCCATATAAGTACTCCCTGACCCCAAGTGAGATACCCTCGTCCCATATAAGTACTCCCTGACCCCAAGAGAGTTACCCTCGTCCCATATAAGTACTCACTGATCACCAAGTGAGTTACCCTCGTCCCATATAAGTACTCACTGATCCCCAAGTGAGTTACCCTCGTCCCATATAAGTACTCCCTGAATCCGAGTGAGTTACCCAAGTCCCATATAAGTACACACTGATCCCCAAGTGAGTACCCTCGTCCCATATCAGTACTCCCTGATCCCAAGTGAGTTACCCTCGTCCCATATAAGTACTCACTGATCCCCAAGTGAGTTACCCTCGTCCCATATAAGTACTCCCTGACCCTCAAGTGAGTTACCCTTGTCCCATATAAGTACTCCCTGACCCCTCGTGAATTACCCTAGTCCCAAATAAGTACTGCCTGTCCCCAAGTGAGTTACCCTCGTCCCATATAAGTGCTCCCTGACCCCCAAGTGAGTTACCCTCGAACCATATAAGTAGTCCCTGACCCCAAGTCAGTTACCCTCGTCCCATATAAGTACTCCCTGACCCAGTGTGAGTTACCCTCGTCCCATATAAGTACTCCCTGACCCCAAGTGAGTTACCCTCGTCCCATATAAGTACTCACTGATCCCCAAGTGAGTTACCCTAGTCCCATATAAGTACTCCCTGACACCAAGTGTGTTACCCTCGTCCCATATAAATACTCCCTGAGTCCGAGTGAGTTACCCAAGTCCCATATAAGTACTCACTGATCCCCAAGTGAGTTACCCTCGTCCCATATAAGTACTCACTGGTCCCCAAGTGAGTTACCCTCGTCCCATATAAGTACTCCCTGACCCCGTGTGAATTACCCTAGTCCCAAATAAGTACTCCCTGACCCTAAGTGAGATACCCTCGTCCCATATAAGTACTCACTGATCCCCAAGTGAGTTACACTATTCCCATATAAGTACTCCCTGACACCAAGTGAGTTACCTCGTCCCATATAAGTACTCCCTGACCCAAGTCAGTTACCCTTGTCCCATATAAGTACTCCCTGACCCCGTGTGAGTTACCCTCGTCCCATATAAGTACTCCCTGACCCCAAGTGAGTTACCCTCGTCCCATATAAGTACTTACTGATCCCCAAGTGAGTTACCCTCGTCCCATATAAGTACTCACTGATCCCCAAGTGAGTTACACTAGTCCCATATAAGTACTCCCTGACCCTCAAGTGAGTTACCCTTGTCCCATATAAGTACTCCCTGACCCCGCGTGAATTACCCTAGTCCCAAATAAGTACTCCCTAACCCTAAGTGAGTTACCCTCGTGCCATATAAGTACTCCCTGAGTCCGAGTGTGTTACCCAAGTCCCATATAAGTACGCACAGATCCCCAAGTGAGTTACCCTCGTCCCATATAAGTACTTACTGATCCCCAAGTGAGTTACCCTCGTCCAATATAAGTACTCCCTGACCCAGTGTGAGTTACCCTCGTCCCATATAAGTACTCCCCGACTCCAAGTGTGTTACCCTCGTCCCATATAAGTACTCCCTGAATCCGAGTGAGTTACCCAAGTCCCATATAAGTACTCCCTGACCCCCCGTGAATTACCCTAGTCCCAAATAAGTACTCCGTAACCCTAAGTGAGTTACCCTCGTCCCATATAAGTACTCACTGATCCCCAAGTGAGTTACCCTAGTCCCATATAAGTAGTCCCTGGCACCAAGTGTGTTACCCTCGTGCCATATAAGTACTCCCTGAGTCCGAGTGAGTTACCCAAGTCCCATATAAGTACTCACTGATCCCCAAGTGAGTTACCCTCGTCCCATATAAGTACTCTCTGACCCCAAGTGAGTTACCCTCGTCCCATATAAGTACACACTGATCCCCAAGTGAGTTACCCTCGTCTCATATAAGTACTGCTTTTCCCCAAGTGAGTTACCCTCGTCCCATATAAGTACTTCCTGACCCCCAAGTGAGTTACCCTTGTCCCATATAAGTACTCCCTGACACCGCGTGAATTACCCTAGACCCAAATAAGTATTCCCTGACCCTAAGTGAGTTACCCTCGTCCCATATAAGTACTCCCTGAATCCGAGTGAGTTACCCAAGTCCCAAATAAGTACACACTGATCCCCAAGTGAGTACCCTCGTCCCATATCAGTACTCCCTGATCCCAAGTGAGTTACCCTCGTCCCATATAAGTACTCCCTAACCCTAAGTGAGTTACCCTCGTCACATATAAGTACTCACTGATCCCCAAGTGAGTTACCCTAGTCCCATATAAGTACTCCCTGACACCAAGTGTGTTACCCTCGTGCCATATAAGTACTCCCTGAATCCGAGTGAGTTACCCTTGTCCCATATAAGTACACCCTGACCCCGCGTGAATTACCCTAGTCCCAAATAAGTACTCCCTAACCCTAAGTGAGTTACCCTCGTCCCATATAAGTACTCACTGAACCCCAAGTGAGTTACCCTAGTCCCATATAAGTACTCCCCGACTCCAAGTGTGTTACCCTCGTCCCATATAAGTACTCCCTGAATCCGAGTGAGTTACCCAAGTCCCATATAAGTACACACTGATCCCCAAGTGAGTTACCCTCGTCCCATATCAGTACTCCCTGATCCCAAGTGAGTTACCCTCGTCCCATATAAGTACTCACTGATCCCCAAGTGAGTTACCCTCGTCCCATATAAGTACTCCCTGACCCTCAAGTGAGTTACCCTTGTCCCATATAAGTACTCCCTGACCACGCGTGAATTACCCTAGTCCCAAATAAGAACTCCCTAACCCTAAGTGAGTTACCCTAGTCCCATATAAGTACTCACTGATCCCCAAGTGAGTTACCCTAGTCCCATATAAGTACTCCCTGACACCAAGTGTGTTACCCTCGTGCCATATAAGTACTCCCTGAGTCCGAGTGTGTTACCCAAGTCCCATATAAGTACTCACAGATCCCCAAGTGAGTTACCCTCGTCCCATATAAGTACTCCCTGACCCCAAGTGAGTTACCCTCGTCCCATATAAGTACTTACTGATCCCCAAGTGAGTTACCCTCGTCCCATATAAGTACTCCCTGACCCCGTGTGAGTTACCCTCTTCCCATATAAGTACTCCCTGACCCCAAGTGAGTTACCCTTGTCCCAAATAAGTACTTACTGATCCCCAAGTGAGTTACCCTCGTCCCATATAAGTGCTCACTGATCCCCAAATGAGTTACCCTCGTCCCATATAAGTACTCACTGATCCCCAAGTGAGTTACCCTCGTCCCATATAAGTACTCACTGGTCCCCAAGTGAGTTACCCTCGTCCCATATAAGTACTCCCTGACCCCGTGTGAATTACCCTAGTCCCAAATAAGTACACCCTGACCCTAAGTGAGATACCCTCGTCCCATATAAGTACTCACTGATCCCCAAGTGAGTTACACTATTCCCATATAAGTACTCCCTGACACCAAGTGAGTTACCTCGTCCCATATAAGTACTCCCTGACCCCAAGTCAGTTACCCTCGTCCCATATAAGTACTCCCTGACCCCGTGTGAGTTACCCTCGTCCCATATAAGTACTCCCTGACCCCAAGTGAGTTACCCTCGTCCGATATAAGTACTTACTGATCCCCAAGTGAGTTACCCTCGTCCCATATAAGTACTCCCTGACCCCGTGTGAGTTACCCTCTTCCCATATAAGTACTCCCTGACCCCAAGTCAGTTACCCTCGTCCCATATAAGTAGTCCCTGACCCCAAGTCAGTTACCCTCGTCCCATATAAGTACTCACTGATCCCCAAGTGAGTTACACTAGTCCCATATAAGTACTCCCTGACCCTCAAGTGAGTTACCCTTGTCCCATATAAGTACTCCCTGACCCCGCGTGAATTACCCTAGTCCCAAATAAGTACTCCCTAACCCTAAGTGAGTTACCCTCGTCCCATATAAGTACTCACTGATCCCCAAGTGAGTTACCCTAGTCCCATATAAGTACTCCCTGACACCAAGTGTGTTACCCTCGTCCCATATAAATACTCCCTGAGTCCGAGTGAGTTACCCAAGTCCCATATAAGTACTCACTGATCCCCAAGTGAGTTACCCTCGTCCCATATAAGTACTCACTGGTCCCCAAGTGAGTTACCCTCGTCCCATATAAGTACTCCCTGACCCCGTGTGAATTACCCTAGTCCCAAATAAGTACTCCCTGACCCTAAGTGAGATACCCTCGTCCCATATAAGTACTCACTGATCCCCAAGTGAGTTACACTATTCCCATATAAGTACTCCCTGACACCAAGTGAGTTACCTCGTCCCATATAAGTACTCCCTGACCCAAGTCAGTTACCCTTGTCCCATATAAGTACTCCCTGACCCCGTGTGAGTTACCCTCGTCCCATATAAGTACTCCCTGACCCCAAGTGAGTTACCCTCGTCCCATATAAGTACTTACTGATCCCCAAGTGAGTTACCCTCGTCCCATATAAGTACTCACTGATCCCCAAGTGAGTTACACTAGTCCCATATAAGTACTCCCTGACCCTCAAGTGAGTTACCCTTGTCCCATATAAGTACTCCCTGACCCCGCGTGAATTACCCTAGTCCCAAATAAGTACTCCCTAACCCTAAGTGAGTTACCCTCGTGCCATATAAGTACTCCCTGAGTCCGAGTGTGTTACCCAAGTCCCATATAAGTACGCACAGATCCCCAAGTGAGTTACCCTCGTCCCATATAAGTACATACTGATCCCCAAGTGAGTTACCCTCGTCCAATATAAGTACTCCCTGACCCAGTGTGAGTTACCCTCGTCCCATATAAGTACTCCCCGACTCCAAGTGTGTTACCCTCGTCCCATATAAGTACTCCCTGAATCCGAGTGAGTTACCCAAGTCCCATATAAGTACTCCCTGACCCCCCGTGAATTACCCTAGTCCCAAATAAGTACTCCGTAACCCTAAGTGAGTTACCCTCGTCCCATATAAGTACTCACTGATCCCCAAGTGAGTTACCCTAGTCCCATATAAGTAGTCCCTGGCACCAAGTGTGTTACCCTCGTGCCATATAAGTACTCCCTGAGTCCGAGTGAGTTACCCAAGTCCCATATAAGTACTCACTGATCCCCAAGTGAGTTACCCTCGTCCCATATAAGTACTCTCTGACCCCAAGTGAGTTACCCTCGTCCCATATAAGTACACACTGATCCCCAAGTGAGTTACCCTCGTCTCATATAAGTACTGCTTTTCCCCAAGTGAGTTACCCTCGTCCCATATAAGTACTTCCTGACCCCCAAGTGAGTTACCCTTGTCCCATATAAGTACTCCCTGACACCGCGTGAATTACCCTAGACCCAAATAAGTATTCCCTGACCCTAAGTGAGTTACCCTCGTCCCATATAAGTACTCCCTGAATCCGAGTGAGTTACCCAAGTCCCAAATAAGTACACACTGATCCCCAAGTGAGTACCCTCGTCCCATATCAGTACTCCCTGATCCCAAGTGAGTTACCCTCGTCCCATATAAGTACTCCCTAACCCTAAGTGAGTTACCCTCGTCACATATAAGTACTCACTGATCCCCAAGTGAGTTACCCTAGTCCCATATAAGTACTCCCTGACACCAAGTGTGTTACCCTCGTGCCATATAAGTACTCCCTGAATCCGAGTGAGTTACCCTTGTCCCATATAAGTACACCCTGACCCCGCGTGAATTACCCTAGTCCCAAATAAGTACTCCCTAACCCTAAGTGAGTTACCCTCGTCCCATATAAGTACTCACTGATCCCCAAGTGAGTTACCCTAGTCCCATATAAGTACTCCCTGACACCAAGTGTGTTACCCTCGTGCCATATAAGTACTAACTGATCCCCAAGTGAGTTACCCTCGTCCCATATAAATACTGCCTGTCCCCAAGTGAGTTACCCTCGTCCCATATAAGTACTCCCTGACCCCCAAGTGAGTTACCCTCGTCCCATATATGTATCCACTGGTCCCCAAGTGAGTTACACTAGTCACATATAAGTACTCCCTGACACCAAGTGAGTTACCTTGTCCCATATAAGTACTCCCTGACCCCAAGTCAGTTACCCTCTTCCCATATAAGTACTCCCTGAGTCCGAGTGAGTTACCCAAGTCCCATATAAGTACTCACTAATCCCCAAGTGAGTTACCTCGTCCCATATAAGTACTCCCTGACCCCAAGTCAGTTACCCTCGTCCCATATAAGTACTCCCTGACCCAGTGTAAGTTACCCTCGTCCCATATAAGTACTCCCTGACCCAGTGTGAGTTACCCTCGTCCCATATAAGTACTCCCTGACCCCAAGTGAGTTACCCTCGTCCCATATAAGTACTCCCCGACTCCAAGTGTGTTACCCTCGTCCCATATAAGTACTCCCTGAATCCGAGTGAGTTACCCAAGTCCCATATAAGTACTCCCTGACCCCCCGTGAATTACCCTAGTCCCAAATAAGTACTCCCTAACCCTAAGTGAGTTACCCTCGTCCCATATAAGTACTCACTGATCCCCAAGTGAGTTACCCTAGTCCCATATAAGTACTCCCTGACACCAAGTGTGTTACCCTCGTGCCATATAAGTACTCCCTGAGTCCGAGTGAGTTACCCAAGTCCCATATAAGTACTCACTGATCCCCAAGTGAGTTACCCTCGTCCCATATAAGTACTCTCTGACCCCAAGTGAGTTACCCTCGTCCCATATAAGTACACACTGATCCCCAAGTGAGTTACCCTCGTCTCATATAAGTACTGCTTTTCCCCAAGTGAGTTACCCTCGTCCCATATAAGTACTTCCTGACCCCCAAGTGAGTTACCCTTGTCCCATATAAGTACTCCCTGACACCGCGTGAATTACCCTAGACCCAAATAAGTATTCCCTGACCCTAAGTGAGTTACCCTCGTCCCATATAAGTACTCCCTGAATCCGAGTGAGTTACCCAAGTCCCATATAAGTACACACTGATCCCCAAGTGAGTACCCTCGTCCCATATCAGTACTCCCTGATCCCAAGTGAGTTACCCTCGTCCCATATAAGTACTCCCTAACCCTAAGTGAGTTACCCTCGTCCCATATAAGTACTCACTGATCCCCAAGTGAGTTACCCTAGTCCCATATAAGTACTCCCTGACACCAAGTGTGTTACCCCCGTGCCATATAAGTACTAACTGATCCCCAAGTGAGTTACCCTCGTCCCATATAAATACTGCCTGTCCCCAAGTGAGTTACCCTCGTCCCATATAAGTACTCCCTGACCCCCAAGTGAGTTACCCTCGTCCCATATATGTATCCACTGGTCCCCAAGTGAGTTACACTAGTCACATATAAGTACTCCCTGACACCAAGTGAGTTACCTTGTCCCATATAAGTACTCCCTGACCCCAAGTCAGTTACCCTCTTCCCATATAAGTACTCCCTGAGTCCGAGTGAGTTACCCAAGTCCCATATAAGTACTCACTGATCCCCAAGTGAGTTACCTCGTCCCATATAAGTACTCCCTGACCCCAAGTCAGTTACCCTCGTCCCATATAAGTACTCCCTGACCCAGTGTAAGTTACCCTCGTCCCATATAAGTACTCCCTGACCCAGTGTGAGTTACCCTCGTCCCATATAAGTACTCCCTGACCCCAAGTGAGTTACCCTCGTCCCATATAAGTACTCCCTGAATCCGAGTGAGTTACCCAAGTCCCATATAAGTACTCCCTGACCCCCCGTGAATTACCCTAGTCCCAAATAAGTACTCCCTAACCCTAAGTGAGTTACCCTCGTCCCATATAAGTACTCACTGATCCCCAAGTGAGTTACCCTAGTCCCATATAAGTACTCCCTGACACCAAGTGTGTTACCCTCGTGCCATATAAGTACTCCCTGAGTCCGAGTGAGTTACCCAAGTCCCATATAAGTACTCACTGATCCCCAAGTGAGTTACCCTCGTCCCATATAAGTACTCTCTGACCCCAAGTGAGTTACCCTCGTCCCATATAAGTACACACTGATCCCCAAGTGAGTTACCCTCGTCTCATATAAGTACTGCTTTTCCCCAAGTGAGTTACCCTCGTCCCATATAAGTACTTCCTGACCCCCAAATGAGTTACCCTTGTCCCATATAAGTACTCCCTGACACCGCGTGAATTACCCTAGACCCAAATAAGTATTCCCTGACCCTAAGTGAGTTACCCTCGTCCCATATAAGTACTCCCTGAATCCGAGTGAGTTACCCAAGTCCCATATAAGTACACACTGATCCCCAAGTGAGTACCCTCGTCCCATATCAGTACTCCCTGATCCCAAGTGAGTTACCCTCGTCCCATATAAGTACTCACTGATCCCCAAGTGAGTTACCCTAGTCCCATATAAGTACTCCCTGACACCAAGTGTGTTACCCTCGTGCCATATAAGTACTCCCTGAATCCGAGTGAGTTACCCTTGTCCCATATAAGTACTCCCTGACCCCGCGTGAATTACCCTAGTCCCAAATAAGTACTCCCTAACCCTAAGTGAGTTACCCTCGTCCCATATATGTATCCACTGGTCCCCAAGTGAGTTACACTAGTCCCATATAAGTACTCCCTGACACCAAGTGAGTTACCTTGTCCCATATAAGTACTCCCTGACCCCAAGTCAGTTACCCTCTTCCCATATAAGTACTCCCTGAGTCCGAGTGAGTTACCCAAGTCCCATATAAGTACTCACTGATCCCCAAGTGAGTTACCTCGTCCCATATAAGTACTCCCTGACCCCAAGTCAGTTACCCTCGTCCCATATAAGTACTCCCTGACCCAGTGTCAGTTACCCTCGTCCCATATAAGTACTCCCTGTCCCCAAGTGATTTACCCTCGTCCCATATAAGTACTCACAGATCCCCAAGTGAGTTACCCTCGTCCCATATGAGTACTCCCTGACCCCAAGTGAGTTACCCTCGTCCCATATAAGTACTCACTGATCCCCAAGTGAGTTACCCTCGTCCCATATAAATACTGCCTGTCCCCAATTGAGTTACCCTCGTCCCATATAAGTACTCCCTGACCCCCAAGTGAGTTACCCTCGTCCCATATATGTATCCACTGGTCCCCAAGTGAGTTACACTAGTCCCATATAAGTACTCCCTGACACCAAGTGAGTTACCTCGTCCCATATAAGTACTCCCTGACCCCAAGTCAGTTACCCTCTTCCCATATAAGTACTCCCTGACCCCGTGTGAGATACCCTTGTCCCATATAAGTACTCCCTGACCCCAAGTGAGTTACCCTCGTCCCATATAAGTACTCCCTGACCCCAAGTGAGTTACCCTCGTCCCATATAAGTACTCACTGATCACCAAGTGAGTTACCCTTGTCCCATATAAGTAATCCCTGACTCTAAGTCAGTTACCCTCGTCCCATATAAGTACTCCCTGACCCAGTGTCAGTTACCCTCGTCCCATATAAGTACTCCCTGACCCAGTGTGAGTTACCCTCGTCCCATATAAGTACTCCCTAACCCTACGTGAGTTACCCTCGTCCCATATAAGTACTCACTGATCCCCAAGTGAGTTACCCTAGTCCCATATAAGTACTCCCTGACACCAAGTGTGTTACCCTCGTGCCATATAAGTACTCCCTGAGTCCGAGTGAGTTACCCAAGTCCCATATAAGTACTCCCTGACCCCCCGTGAATTACCCTAGTCCCAAATAAGTACTCCCTAACCCTAAGTGAGTTACCCTCGTCCCATATAAGTACTCACTGATCCCCAAGTGAGTTACCCTAGTCCCATATAAGTACTCCCTGACACCAAGTGTGTTACCCTCGTGCCATATAAGTACTCCCTGAGTCCGAGTGAGTTACCCAAGTCCCATATAAGTACTCACTGATCCCCAAGTGAGTTACCCTCGTCCCATATAAGTACTCTCTGACCCCAAGTGAGTTACCCTCGTCCCATATAAGTACACACGATCCCCAAGTGAGTTACCCTCGTCTCATATAAGTACTGCTTTTCCCCAAGTGAGTTACCCTCGTCCCATATAAGTAATTCCTGACCCCCAAGCGAGTTACCCTTGTCCCATATAAGTACTCCCTGACACCGCGTGAATTACCCTAGACCCAAATAAGTATTCCCTGACCCTAAGTGAGTTACCCTCGTCCCATATAAGTACTCTTTGACCCAGTGTGAGTTACCCTCGTCCCATATAAGTACTCCCTGACCCCAAGTGAGTTACCCTCGTCCCATATAAGTACTCCCCGACTCCAAGTGTGTTACCCTCGTCCCATATAAGTACTCCCTGAATCCGAGTGAGTTACCCAAGTCCCATATAAGTACTCCCTGACCACCCGTGAATTACCCTAGTCCCAAATAAGTACTCCCTAACCCTAAGTGAGTTACCCTCGTCCCATATAAGTACTCACTGATCCCCAAGTGAGTTACCCTAGTCCCATATAAGTACTCCCTGACACCAAGTGTGTTACCCTCGTGCCATATAAGTACTCCCTGAGTCCGAGTGAGTTACCCAAGTCCCATATAAGTACTCACTGATCCCCAAGTGAGTTACCCTCGTCCCATATAAGTACTCTCTAACCCCAAGTGAGTTACCCTCGTCCCATATAAGTACACACTGATCCCCAAGTGAGTTACCCTCGTCTCATATAAGTACTGCTTTTCCCCAAGTGAGTTACCCTCGTCCCATATAAGTACTTCCTGACCCCCAAGTGAGTTACCCTTGTCCCATATAAGTACTCCCTGACACCGCGTGAATTACCCTAGACCCAAATAAGTATTCCCTGACCCTAAGTGAGTTACCCTCGTCCCATATAAGTACTCCCTGAATCCGAGTGAGTTACCCAAGTCCCATATAAGTACACACTGATCCCCCGTGAATTACCCTAGTCCCAAATAAGTACTCCCTAACCCTAAGTGAGTTACCCTCGTCCCATATAAGTACTCACTGATCCCCAAGTGAGTTACCCTAGTCCCATATAAGTACTCCCTGACACCAAGTGTGTTACCCTCGTGCCATATAAGTACTCCCTGAGTCCGAGTGAGTTACCCAAGTCCCATATAAGTACTCACTGATCCCCAAGTGAGTTACCCTCGTCCCATATAAGTACTCTCTGACCCCAAGTGAGTTACCCTCGTCCCATATAAGTACACACTGATCCCCAAGTGAGTTACCCTCGTCTCATATAACTACTGCTTTTCCCCAAGTGAGTTACCCTCGTCCCATATAAATACTTCCTGACCCCCAAGTGAGTTACCCTTGTCCCATATAAGTACTCCCTGACACCGCGTGAATTACCCTAGACCCAAATAAGTATTCCCTGACCCTAAGTGAGTTACCCTCGTCCCATATAAGTACTCCCTGAATCCGAGTGAGTTACCCAAGTCCCATATAAGTACACACTGATCCCCAAGTGAGTACCCTCGTCCCATATCAGTACTCCCTGATCCCAAGTGAGTTACCCTCGTCCCATATAAGTACTCACTGATCCCCAAGTGAGTTACCATCGTCCCATATAAGTACTCCCTGACCCTCAAGTGAGTTACCCTTGTCCCATATAAGTACTCCCTGACCCCGCTTGAATTACCCTAGTCCCAAATAAGTACTCCCTAACACTAAGTGAGTTACCTCGTCCCATATAAGTACTCCCTGACCCCAAGTCAGTTACCCTCGTCCCATATAAGTACTCCCTGACCCCGTGTGAGTTACACTCGTCCCATATAAGTACTCCCTGACCCCAAGTCAGAAACCCTCGTCCCATATAAGTAGTCCCTGACCCCAAGTCAGTTACCCTCGTCCCATATAAGTACTCCCTGACCCAGTGTGAGTTACCCTCGTCCCATATAAGTACTCCCTGACCCCAAGTGAGTTACCCTCGTTCCATATAAGTACTTACTGATCCCCAAGTGAGTTACCCTCGTTCCATACAAGTACTCCCTGAGCCCGTGTGAGTTACCCTCTTCCCATATAAGTACTCCCTGACCCCAAGTGAGTTACCCTCGTCGCATATAAGTAATCCCCGACTCCAAGTGAGTTACCCTCGTCCCATATAAGTACTCCCTGACCCTCAAGTGAGTTACCCTTGTCCCATATAAGTACTCCCTGACCCCGCGTAAATTACCCTAGTCCCAAATAAGTACTCCCTAACCCTAACTGAGTTACCCTCGTCCCATATAAGTACTCACTGATCCCCAAGTGAGTTACCCTAGTCCCATATAAGTACTCCCTGACACCAAGTGTGTTACCCTCGTGCCATATAAGTACTCCCTGAGTCAGAGTGAGTAACCCAAGTCCCATATAAGTACTCACTGATCCCCAAGTGAGTTACCTCGTCCCATATAAGTACTCCCTGACCCCAAGTCAGTTACCCTCGTCCCATATAAGTACTCCCTGACCCAGTGTCAGTTACCCTCGTCCCATATAAGTACTCCCTGACCCCAAGTGATTTACCCTCGTCCCATATAAGTACTCACAGATCCCCAAGTGAGTTACCCTCGTCCCATATAAGTACTCCCTGACCCCAAGTGAGTTACCCTCGTCCCATATAAGTACTCCCTGACCCTCAAGTGAGTTACCCTTGTCCCATATAAGAACTCCCTGACCCCGCTTGAATTACCCTAGTCCCAAATAAGTACTCCCTAACACTAAGTGAGTTACCTCGTCCCATATAAGTACTCCCTGACCCCAAGTCAGTTACCCTCGTCCCATATAAGTACTCCCTGACCCCGTGTGAGTTACACTCGTCCCATATAAGTACTCCCTGACCCCAAGTCAGTTACCCTCGTCCCATATAAGTAGTCCCTGACCCCAAGTCAGTTACCCTCGTCCCATATAAGTACTCCCTGACCCAGTGTGAGTTACCCTCGTCCCATATAAGTACTCCCTGACCCCAAGTGAGTTACCCTCGTTCCATATAAGTACTTACTGATCCCCAAGTGAGTTACCCTCGTTCCATATAAGTACTCCCTGAGCCCGTGTGAGTTACCCTCTTCCCATATAAGTACTCCCTGACCCCAAGTGAGTTACCCTCGTCGCATATAAGTAATCCCCGACTCCAAGTGAGTTACCCTCGTCCCATATAAGTACTCCCTGACCCTCAAGTGAGTTACCCTCGTCCCATATAAGTACTCCCTGACCCAGTGTCAGTTACCCTCGTCCCATATAAGTACTCCCTGACCCCAAGTGATTTACCCTCGTCCCATATAAGTACTCACAGATCCCCAAGTGAGTTACCCTCGTCCCATATAAGTACTCACTGATCCCCAAGTGAGTTACCATCGTCCCATATAAGTACTCCCTGACCCTCAAGTGAGTTACCCTTGTCCCATATAAGTACTCCCTGACCCCGCTTGAATTACCCTAGTCCCAAATAAGTACTCCCTAACACTAAGTGAGTTACCTCGTCCCATATAAGTACTCCCTGACCCCAAGTCAGTTACCCTCGTCCCATATAAGTACTCCCTGACCCCGTGTGAGTTACACTCGTCCCATATAAGTACTCCCTGACCCCAAGTCAGTTACCCTCGTCCCATATAAGTAGTCCCTGACCCCAAGTCAGTTACCCTCGTCCCATATAAGTACTCCCTGACCCAGTGTGAGTTACCCTCGTCCCATATAAGTACTCCCTGACCCCAAGTGAGTTACCCTCGTTCCATATAAGTACTTACTGATCCCCAAGTGAGTTACCCTCGTTCCATATAAGTACTCCCTGAGCCCGTGTGAGTTACCCTCGTTCCATATAAGTACTCCCTGAGCCCGTGTGAGTTACCCTCTTCCCATATAAGTACTCCCTGACCCCAAGTGAGTTACCCTCGTCGCATATAAGTAATCCCCGACTCCAAGTGAGTTACCCTCGTCCCATATAAGTACTCCCTGACCCTCAAGTGAGTTACCCTTGTCCCATATAAGTACTCCCTGACCCCGCGTAAATTACCCTAGTCCCAAATAAGTACTCCCTAACCCTAACTGAGTTACCCTCGTCCCATATAAGTACTCACTGATCCCCAAGTGAGTTACCCTAGTCCCATATAAGTACTCCCTGACACCAAGTGTGTTACCCTCGTGCCATATAAGTACTCCCTGAGTCAGAGTGAGTAACCCAAGTCCCATATAAGTACTCACTGATCCCCAAGTGAGTTACCTCGTCCCATATAAGTACTCCCTGACCCCAAGTCAGTTACCCTCGTCCCATATAAGTACTCCCTGACCCAGTGTCAGTTACCCTCGTCCCATATAAGTACTCCCTGACCCCAAGTGATTTACCCTCGTCCCATATAAGTACTCACAGATCCCCAAGTGAGTTACCCTCGTCCCATATAAGTACTCCCTGACCCCAAGTGAGTTACCCTCGTCCCATATAAGTACTCACTGATCCCCAAGTGAGTTACCCTCGTCCCATATAAATAGTGCCTGTCCCCAAGTGAGTTACCCTCGTCCCATATAAGTACTCCCCGACCCCGTGTGAGTTACCCTCGTCCCATATAAGTACTCCCTGACCCCAAGTCAGTTACCCTCGTCCCATATAAGTACTCCCTGACCCAGTGTGAGTTACCCTCGTCCCATATAAGTACTCCCTGACCCCAAGTGAGTTACCCTCGTCCCATATAAGTACTCCCCGACTCCAAGTGTGTTACCCTCGTCCCATATAAGTACTCCCTGAATCCGAGTGAGTTACCCAAGTCCCATATAAGTACTCCCTGACCCCCCGTGAATTACCCTAGTTTCAAATAAGTACTCCCTAACCCTAAGTGAGTTACCCTCGTCCCATATAAGTACTCACTGATCCCCAAGTGAGTTACCCTAGTCCCATATAAGTACTCCCTGACACCAAGTGTGTTACCCTCGTGCCATATAAGTACTCCCTGAGTCCGAGTGAGTTACCCAAGTCCCATATAAGTACTCACTGATCCCCAAGTGAGTTACCCTCGTCCCATATAAGTACACACTGATCCCCAAGTGAGTTACCCTCGTCTCATATAAGTACTGCTTTTCCCCAAGTGAGTTACCCTCGTCCCATATAAGTACTTCCTGACCCCCAAGTGAGTTACCCTTGTCCCATATAAGTACTCCCTGACACCGCGTGAATTACCCTAAACCCAAATAAGTATTCCCTGACCCTAAGTGAGTTACCCTCGTCCCATATAAGTACTCCCTGAATCCGAGTGAGTTACCCAAGTCCCATATAAGTACACACTGATCCCCAAGTGAGTACCCTCGTCCCATATCAGTACTCCCTGATCCCAAGTGAGTTACCCTCGTCCCATATAAGTACTCACTGATCCCCAAGTGAGTTACCCTCGTCCCATATAAGTACTCCCTGACCCTCAAGTGAGTTACCCTTGTCCCATATAAGTACTCCCTGACCCCGCTTGAATTACCCTAGTCCCAAATAAGTACTCCCTAACACTAAGTGAGTTACCTCGTCCCATATAAGTACTCCCTGACCCCAAGTCAGTTACCCTCGTCCCATATAAGTACTCCCTGACCCCGTGTGAGTTACACTCGTCCCATATAAGTACTCCTTGACCCCAAGTCAGTTACCCTCGTCCCATATAAGTAGTCCCTGACCCCAAGTCAGTTACCCTCGTCCCATATAAGTACTCCCTGACCCAGTGTGAGTTACCCTCGTCCCATATAAGTACTCCCTGACCCCAAGTGAGTTACCCTCGTCCCATATAAGTACTTACTGATCCCCAAGTGAGTTACCCTCGTTCCATATAAGTACTCCCTGAGCCCGTGTGAGTTACCCTCTTCCCATATAAGTACTCCCTGACCCCAAGTGAGTTACCCTTGTCCCATATAAGTACTCCCTGACCCCGCGTAAATTACCCTAGTCCCAAATAAGTACTCCCTAACCCTAAGTGAGTTACCCTCGTCCCATATAAGTACTCACTGATCCCCAAGTGAGTTACCCTAGTCCCATATAAGTACTCCCTGACACCAAGTGTGTTACCCTCGTGCCATATAAGTACTCCCTGAGTCAGAGTGAGTTACCCAAGTCCCTTATAAGTACTCACTGATCCCCAAGTGAGTTACCTCGTCCCATATAAGTACTCCCTGACCCCAAGTCAGTTACCCTCGTCCCATATAAGTACTCCCTGACCCAGTGTCAGTTACCCTCGTCCCATATAAGTACTCCCTGACCCCAAGTGATTTACCCTCGTCCCATATAAGTACTCACAGATCCCCAAGTGAATTACCCTCGTCCCATATAAGTACTCCCTGACCCCAAGTGAGTTACCCTCGTCCCATATAAGTACTCACTGATCCCCAAGTGAGTTACCCTCGTCCCATATAAATAGTGCCTGTCCCCAAGTGAGTTACCCTCGTCCCATATAAGTACTCCCCGACCCCGTGTGAGTTACCCTCGTCCCATATAAGTACTCCCTGACCCCAAGTCAGTTACCCTCGTCCCATATAAGTACTCCCTGACCCAGTGTGAGTTACCCTCGTCCCATATAAGTACTCCCTGACCCCAAGTGAGTTACCCTCGTCCCATATAAGTACTCCCCGACTCCAAGTGTGTTACCCTCGTCCCATATAAGTACTCCCTGAATCCGAGTGAGTTACCCAAGTCCCATATAAGTACTCCCTGACCCCCCGTGAATTACCCTAGTTTCAAATAAGTACTCCCTAACCCTAAGTGAGTTACCCTCGTCCCATATAAGTACTCACTGATCCCCAAGTGAGTTACCCTAGTCCCATATAAGTACTCCCTGACACCAAGTGTGTTACCCTCGTGCCATATAAGTACTCCCTGAGTCCGAGTGAGTTACCCAAGTCCCATATAAGTACTCACTGATCCCCAAGTGAGTTACCCTCGTCCCATATAAGTACACACTGATCCCCAAGTGAGTTACCCTCGTCTCATATAAGTACTGCTTTTCCCCAAGTGAGTTACCCTCGTCCCATATAAGTACTTCCTGACCCCCAAGTGAGTTACCCTTGTCCCATATAAGTACTCCCTGACACCGCGTGAATTACCCTAGACCCAAATAAGTATTCCCTGACCCTAAGTGAGTTACCCTCGTCCCATATAAGTACTCCCTGAATCCGAGTGAGTTACCCAAGTCCCATATAAGTACACACTGATCCCCAAGTGAGTACCCTCGTCCCATATCAGTACTCCCTGATCCCAAGTGAGTTACCCTCGTCCCATATAAGTACTCACTGATCCCCAAGTGAGTTACCCTCGTCCCATATAAGTACTCCCTGACCCTCAAGTGAGTTACCCTTGTCCCATATAAGTACTCCCTGACCCCGCTTGAATTACCCTAGTCCCAAATAAGTACTCCCTAACACTAAGTGAGTTACCTCGTCCCATATAAGTACTCCCTGACCCCAAGTCAGTTACCCTCGTCCCATATAAGTACTCCCTGACCCCGTGTGAGTTACACTCGTCCCATATAAGTACTCCTTGACCCCAAGTCAGTTACCCTCGTCCCATATAAGTAGTCCCTGACCCCAAGTCAGTTACCCTCGTCCCATATAAGTACTCCCTGACCCAGTGTGAGTTACCCTCGTCCCATATAAGTACTCCCTGACCCCAAGTGAGTTACCCTCGTCCCATATAAGTACTTACTGATCCCCAAGTGAGTTACCTTCGTTCCATATAAGTACTCCCTGAGCCCGTGTGAGTTACCCTCTTCCCATATAAGTACTCCCTGACCCCAAGTGAGTTACCCTTGTCCCATATAAGTACTCCCTGACCCCGCGTAAATTACCCTAGTCCCAAATAAGTACTCCCTAACCCTAAGTGAGTTACCCTCGTCCCATATAAGTACTCACTGATCCCCAAGTGAGTTACCCTAGTCCCATATAAGTACTCCCTGACACCAAGTGTGTTACCCTCGTGCCATATAAGTACTCCCTGAGTCAGGGTGAGTTACCCAAGTCCCTTATAAGTACTCACTGATCCCCAAGTGAATTACCTCGTCCCATATAAGTACTCCCTGACCCCAAGTCAGTTACCCTCGTCCCATATAAGTACTCCCTGACCCAGTGTCAGTTACCCTCGTCCCATATAAGTACTCCCTGACCCCAAGTGATTTACCCTCGTCCCATATAAGTACTCACAGATCCCCAAGTGAGTTACCCTCGTCCCATATAAGTACTCCCTGACCCCAAGTGAGTTACCCTCGTCCCATATAAGTACTCACTGATCCCCAAGTGAGTTACCCTCGTCCCATATAAATAGTGCCTGTCCCCAAGTGAGTTACCCTCGTCCCATATAAGTACTCCCTGACCCCCAAGTGAGTTACCCTCGTCCCATATAAGTATCCACTGGTCCCCAAGTGAGTTACACTAGTCCCATATAAGTACTCCCTGACACCAATTGAGTTACCTCGTCCCATATAAGTACTCCCTGACCCCGTGTGAGATACCCTTGTCCCATATAAGTACTCCCTGACCCCAAGTGAGTTACCCTCGTCCCATATAAGTACTCCCTGACCCCAAGAGAGTTACCCTCGTCCCATATAAGTACTCACTGATCACCAAGTGAGTTACCCTCGTCCCATATAAGTACTCCCTGACCCCAAGTCAGTTACCCTCGTCCCATATAAGTACTCCCTGACCCAGTGTCAGTTTCCCTCGTCCCATATAAGTACTCCCTGACCCCAAGTGAGTTACCCTCGTCCCATATAAGTACTCACTGATTCCCAAGTGAGTTACCCTCGTCCCATATAAGTACTCCCCGACCCCGTGTGAGTTACCCTCGTCCAATATAAGTAGTCCCTGACCCAGTGTGAGTTACCCTCGTCCCATATAAGTACTCCCTGACCCCAAGTGAGTTACCCTCGTCCCATATAAGTACTCCCCGACTCCAAGTGTGTTACCCTCGTCCCATATAAGTACTCCCTGAATCCGAGTGAGTTACCCAAGTCCCATATAAGTACTCCCTGACCCCCCGTGAATTACCCTAGTCCCAAATAAGTACTCCCTAACCCTAAGTGAGTTACCCTCGTCCCATATAAGTACTCACTGATCCCCAAGTGAGTTACCCTAGTCCCATATAAGTACTCCCTGACACCAAGTGTGTTACCCTCGTGCCAAATAAGTACTCCCTGAGTCCGAGTGAGTTACCCAAGTCCCATATAAGTACTCACTGATCCCCAAGTGAGTTACCCTCGTCCCATATAAGTACTCTCTGACCCCAAGTGAGTTACCATCGTCCCATATAAGTACACACTGATCCCCAAGTGAGTTACCCTCGTCTCATATAAGTACTGCTTTTCCCCAAGTGAGTTACCCTCGTCCCATATAAGTACTTCCTGACCCCCAAGTGAGTTACCCTTGTCCCATATAAGTACTCCCTGACACCGCGTGAATTACCCTAGACCCAAATAATTATTCCCTGACCCTAAGTGAGTTACCCTCGTCCCATATAAGTACTCCCTGAATCCGAGTGAGTTACCCAAGTCCCATATAAGTACACACTGATCCCCAAGTGAGTACCCTCGTCCCATATCAGTACTACCTGATCCCAAGTGAGTTACCCTCGTCCCATATAAGTACTCACTGATCCCCAAGTGAGTTACCCTCGTCCCATATAAGTACTCCCTGACCCTCAAGTGAGTTACCCTTGTCCCATATAAGTACTCCCTGACCCCGCTTGAATTACCCTAGTCCCAAATAAGTACTCCCTAACACTAAGTGAGTTACCTCGTCCCATATAAGTACTCCCTGACCCCAAGTCAGTTACCCTCGTCCCATATAAGTACTCCCTGACCCCGTGTGAGTTACACTCGTCCCATATAAGTACTCCCTGACCCCAAGTCAGTTACCCTCGTCCCATATAAGTAGTCCCTGACCCCAAGTCAGTTACCCTCGTCCCATATAAGTACTCCCTGACCCAGTGTGAGTTACCCTCGTCCCATATAAGTACTCCCTGACCCCAAGTGAGTTACCCTCGTCCCATATAAGTACTTACTGATCCCCAAGTGAGTTACCCTCGTTCCATATAAGTACTCCTTGAGCCCGTGTGAGTTACCCTCTTCCCATATAAGTACTCCCTGACCCCAAGTGAGTTACCCTCGTCGCATATAAGTACTCCCCGACTCCAAGTGAGTTACCCTCGTCCCATATAAGTACTCCCTGAACCTCAAGTGAGTTACCCTTGTCCCATATAAGTACTCCCTGACCCCGCGTAAATTACCCTAGTCCCAAATAATTACTCCCTAACCCTAAGTGAGTTACCCTCGTCCCATATAAGTACTCACTGATCCCCAAGTGAGTTACCCTAGTCCCATATAAGTACTCCCTGACACCAAGTGTGTTACCCTCGTGCCATATAAGTACTCCCTGAGTCAGAGTGAGTTACCCAAGTCCCATATAAGTACTCACTGATCCCCAAGTGAGTTACCTCGTCCCATATAAGTACTCCCTGACCCCAAGTCAGTTACCCTCGTCCCATATAAGTACTCCCTGACCCAGTGTCAGTTACCCTCGTCCCATATAAGTACTCCCTGACCCCAAGTGATTTACCCTCGTCCCATATAAGTACTCACAGATCCCCAAGTGAGTTACCCTCGTCCCATATAAGTACTCCCTGACCCCAAGTGAGTTACCCTCGTCCCATATAAGTACTCACTGATCCCCAAGTGAGTTACCCTCGTCCCATATAAATAGTGCCTGTCCCCAAGTGAGTTACCCTCGTCCCATATAAGTACTCCCTGACCCCCAAGTGAGATACCCTCGTCCCATATAAGTATCCACTGGTCCCCAAGTGAGTTACACTAGTCCCATATAAGTACTCCCTGACACCAATTGAGTTACCTCGTCCCATATAAGTACTCCCTGACCCCGCGTGAGATACCCTTGTCCCATATAAGTACTCCCTGACCCCAAGTGAGATACCCTCGTCCCATATAAGTACTCCCTGACCCCAAGAGAGTTACCCTCGTCCCATATAAGTACTCACTGATCACCAAGTGAGTTACCCTCGTCCCATATAAGTACTCACTGATCCCCAAGTGAGTTACCCTCGTCCCATATAAGTACTCCCTGAATCCGAGTGAGTTACCCAAGTCCCATATAAGTACACACTGATCCCCAAGTGAGTACCCTCGTCCCATATCAGTACTCCCTGATCCCAAGTGAGTTACCCTCGTCCCATATAAGTACTCACTGATCCCCAAGTGAGTTACCCTCGTCCCATATAAGTACTCCCTGACCCTCAAGTGAGTTACCCTTGTCCCATATAAGTACTCCCTGACCCCTCGTGAATTACCCTAGTCCCAAATAAGTACTGCCTGTCCCCAAGTGAGTTACCCTCGTCCCATATAAGTGCTCCCTGACCCCCAAGTGAGTTACCCTCGAACCATATAAGTAGTCCCTGACCCCAAGTCAGTTACCCTCGTCCCATATAAGTACTCCCTGACCCAGTGTGAGTTACCCTCGTCCCATATAAGTACTCCCTGACCCCAAGTGAGTTACCCTCGTCCCATATAAGTACTTACTGATCCCCAAGTGAGTTACCCTCGTTCCATATAAGTACTCCTTGAGCCCGTGTGAGTTACCCTCTTCCCATATAAGTACTCCCTGACCCCAAGTGAGTTACCCTCGTCGCATATAAGTACTCCCCGACTCCAAGTGAGTTACCCTCGTCCCATATAAGTACTCCCTGACCCTCAATTGAGTTACCCTTGTCCCATATAAGTACTCCCTGACCCCGCGTAAATTACCCTAGTCCCAAATAAGTACTCCCTAACCCTAAGTGAGTTACCCTCGTCCCATATAAGTACTCACTGATCCCCAAGTGAGTTACCCTAGTCCCATATAAGTACTCCCTGACACCAAGTGTGTTACCCTCGTGCCATATAAGTACTCCCTGAGTCAGAGTGAGTTACCCAAGTCCCATATAAGTACTCACTGATCCCCAAGTGAGTTACCTCGTCCCATATAAGTACTCCCTGACCCCAAGTCAGTTACCCTCGTCCCATATAAGTACTCCCTGACCCAGTGTCAGTTACCCTCGTCCCATATAAGTACTCCCTGACCCCAAGTGATTTACCCTCGTCCCATATAAGTACTCACAGATCCCCAAGTGAGTTACCCTCGTCCCATATAAGTACTCCCTGACCCCAAGTGAGTTACCCTCGTCCCATATAAGTACTCACTGATCCCCAAGTGAGTTACCCTCGTCCCATATAAGTACTCCCTGACCCCCAAGTGAGATACCCTCGTCCCATATAAGTATCCACTGGTCCCCAAGTGAGTTACACTAGTCCCATATAAGTACTCCCTGACACCAATTGAGTTACCTCGTCCCATATAAGTACTCCCTGACCCCGCGTGAGATACCCTTGTCCCATATAAGTACTCCCTGACCCCAAGTGAGTTACCCTCGTCCCATATAAGTACTCCCTGACCCCAAGAGAGTTACCCTCGTCCCATATAAGTACTCACTGATCACCAAGTGAGTTACCCTCGTCCCATATAAGTACTCACTGATCCCCAAGTGAGTTACCCTCGTCCCATATAAGTACTTACTGATCCCCAAGTGAGTTACCCTCGTTCCATATAAGTACTCCCTGAGCCCGTGTGAGTTACCCTCTTCCCATATAAGTACTCCCTGACCCCAAGTGAGTTACCCTTGTCCCATATAAGTACTCCCTGACCCCGCGTAAATTACCCTAGTCCCAAATAAGTACTCCCTAACCCTAAGTGAGTTACCCTCGTCCCATATAAGTACTCACTGATCCCCAAGTGAGTTACCCTAGTCCCATATAAGTACTCCCTGACACCAAGTGTGTTACCCTCGTGCCATATAAGTACTCCCTGAGTCAGGGTGAGTTACCCAAGTCCCTTATAAGTACTCACTGATCCCCAAGTGAGTTACCTCGTCCCATATAAGTACTCCCTGACCCCAAGTCAGTTACCCTCGTCCCATATAAGTACTCCCTGACCCAGTGTCAGTTACCCTCGTCCCATATAAGTACTCCCTGACCCCAAGTGATTTACCCTCGTCCCATATAAGTACTCACAGATCCCCAAGTGAGTTACCCTCGTCCCATATAAGTACTCCCTGACCCCAAGTGAGTTACCCTCGTCCCATATAAGTACTCACTGATCCCCAAGTGAGTTACCCTCGTCCCATATAAATAGTGCCTGTCCCCAAGTGAGTTACCCTCGTCCCATATAAGTACTCCCTGACCCCCAAGTGAGTTACCCTCGTCCCATATAAGTATCCACTGGTCCCCAAGTGAGTTACACTAGTCCCATATAAGTACTCCCTGACACCAATTGAGTTACCTCGTCCCATATAAGTACTCCCTGACCCCGTGTGAGATACCCTTGTCCCATATAAGTACTCCCTGACCCCAAGTGAGTTACCCTCGTCCCATATAAGTACTCCCTGACCCCAAGAGAGTTACCCTCGTCCCATATAAGTACTCACTGATCACCAAGTGAGTTACCCTCGTCCCATATAAGTACTCCCTGACCCCAAGTCAGTTACCCTCGTCCCATATAAGTACTCCCTGACCCAGTGTCAGTTTCCCTCGTCCCATATAAGTACTCCCTGACCCCAAGTGAGTTACCCTCATCCCATATAAGTACTCACTGATTCCCAAGTGAGTTACCCTCGTCCCATATAAGTACTCCCCGACCCCGTGTGAGTTACCCTCGTCCAATATAAGTAGTCCCTGACCCAGTGTGAGTTACCCTCGTCCCATATAAGTACTCCCTGACCCCAAGTGAGTTACCCTCGTCCCATATAAGTACTCCCCGACTCCAAGTGTGTTACCCTCGTCCCATATAAGTACTCCCTGAATCCGAGTGAGTTACCCAAGTCCCATATAAGTACTCCCTGACCCCCCGTGAATTACCCTAGTCCCAAATAAGTACTCCCTAACCCTAAGTGAGTTACCCTCGTCACATATAAGTACTCACTGATCCCCAAGTGAGTTACCCTAGTCCCATATAAGTACTCCCTGACACCAAGTGTGTTACCCTCGTGCCAAATAAGTACTCCCTGAGTCCGAGTGAGTTACCCAAGTCCCATATAAGTACTCACTGATCCCCAAGTGAGTTACCCTCGTCCCATATAAGTACTCTCTGACCCCAAGTGAGTCACCATCGTCCCATATAAGTACACACTGATCCCCAAGTGAGTTACCCTCGTCTCATATAAGTACTGCTTTTCCCCAAGTGAGTTACCCTCGTCCCATATAAGTACTTCCTGACCCCCAAGTGAGTTACCCTTGTCCCATATAAGTACTCCCTGACACCGCGTGAATTACCCTAGACCCAAATAATTATTCCCTGACCCTAAGTGAGTTACCCTCGTCCCATATAAGTACTCCCTGAATCCGAGTGAGTTACCCAAGTCCCATATAAGTACACACTGATCCCCAAGTGATTACCCTCGTCCCATATCAGTACTACCTGATCCCAAGTGAGTTACCCTCGTCCCATATAAGTACTCACTGATCCCCAAGTGAGTTACCCTCGTCCCATATAAGTACTCCCTGACCCTCAAGTGAGTTACCCTTGTCCCATATAAGTACTCCCTGACCCCGCTTGAATTACCCTAGTCCCAAATAAGTACTCCCTAACACTAAGTGAGTTACCTCGTCCCATATAAGTACACCCTGACCCCAAGTCAGTTACCCTCGTCCCATATAAGTACTCCCTGACCCCGTGTGAGTTACACTCGTCCCATATAAGTACTCCCTGACCCCAAGTCAGTTACCCTCGTCCCATATAAGTAGTCCCTGACCCCAAGTCAGTTACCCTCGTCCCATAGAAGTACTCCCTGACCCAGTGTGAGTTACCCTCGTCCCATATAAGTACTCCCTGACCCCAAGTGAGTTACCCTCGTCCCATATAAGTACTTACTGATCCCCAAGTGAGTTACCCTCGTTCCATATAAGTACTCCTTGAGCCCGTGTGAGTTACCCTCTTCCCATATAAGTACTCCCTGACCCCAAGTGAGTTACCCTCGTCGCATATAAGTACTCCCCGACTCCAAGTGAGTTACCCTCGTCCCATATAAGTACTCCCTGAACCTCAAGTGAGTTACCCTTGTCCCATATAAGTACTCCCTGACCCCGCGTAAATTACCCTAGTCCCAAATAATTACTCCCTAACCCTAAGTGAGTTACCCTCGTCCCATATAAGTACTCACTGATCCCCAAGTGAGTTACCCTAGTCCCATATAAGTACTCCCTGACACCAAGTGTGTTACCCTCGTGCCATATAAGTACTCCCTGAGTCAGAGTGAGTTACCCAAGTCCCATATAAGTACTCACTGATCCCCAAGTGAGTTACCTCGTCCCATATAAGTACTCCCTGACCCCAAGTCAGTTACCCTCGTCCCATATAAGTACTCCCTGACCCAGTGTCAGTTACCCTCGTCCCATATAAGTACTCCCTGACCCCAAGTGATTTACCCTCGTCCCATATAAGTACTCACAGATCCCCAAGTGAGTTACCCTCGTCCCATATAAGTACTCCCTGACCCCAAGTGAGTTACCCTCGTCCCATATAAGTACTCACTGATCCCCAAGTGAGTTACCCTCGTCCCATATAAATAGTGCCTGTCCCCAAGTGAGTTACCCTCGTCCCATATAAGTACTCCCTGACCCCCAAGTGAGATACCCTCGTCCCATATAAGTATCCACTGGTCCCCAAGTGAGTTACACTAGTCCCATATAAGTACTCCCTGACACCAATTGAGTTACCTCGTCCCATATAAGTACTCCCTGACCCCGCGTGAGATACCCTTGTCCCATATAAGTACTCCCTGACCCCAAGTGAGATACCCTCGTCCCATATAAGTACTCCCTGACCCCAAGAGAGTTACCCTCGTCCCATATAAGTACTCACTGATCACCAAGTGAGTTACCCTCGTCCCATATAAGTACTCACTGATCCCCAAGTGAGTTACCCTCGTCCCATATAAGTACTCCCTGAATCCGAGTGAGTTACCCAAGTCCCATATAAGTACACACTGATCCCCAAGTGAGTACCCTCGTCCCATATCAGTACTCCCTGATCCCAAGTGAGTTACCCTCGTCCCATATAAGTACTCACTGATCCCCAAGTGAGTTACCCTCGTCCCATATAAGTACTCCCTGACCCTCAAGTGAGTTACCCTTGTCCCATATAAGTACTCCCTGACCCCTCGTGAATTACCCTAGTCCCAAATAAGTACTGCCTGTCCCCAAGTGAGTTACCCTCGTCCCATATAAGTGCTCCCTGACCCCCAAGTGAGTTACCCTCGAACCATATAAGTAGTCCCTGACCCCAAGTCAGTTACCCTCGTCCCATATAAGTACTCCCTGACCCAGTGTGAGTTACCCTCGTCCCATATAAGTACTCCCTGACCCCAAGTGAGTTACCCTCGTCCCATATAAGTACTTACTGATCCCCAAGTGAGTTACCCTCGTTCCATATAAGTACTCCTTGAGCCCGTGTGAGTTACCCTCTTCCCATATAAGTACTCCCTGACCCCAAGTGAGTTACCCTCGTCGCATATAAGTACTCCCCGACTCCAAGTGAGTTACCCTCGTCCCATATAAGTACTCCCTGACCCTCAAGTGAGTTACCCTTGTCCCATATAAGTACTCCCTGACCCCGCGTAAATTACCCTAGTCCCAAATAAGTACTCCCTAACCCTAAGTGAGTTACCCTCGTCCCATATAAGTACTCACTGATCCCCAAGTGAGTTACCCTAGTCCCATATAAGTACTCCCTGACACCAAGTGTGTTACCCTCGTGCCATATAAGTACTCCCTGAGTCAGAGTGAGTTACCCAAGTCCCATATAAGTACTCACTGATCCCCAAGTGAGTTACCTCGTCCCATATAAGTACTCCCTGACCCCAAGTCAGTTACCCTCGTCCCATATAAGTACTCCCTGACCCAGTGTCAGTTACCCTCGTCCCATATAAGTACTCCCTGACCCCAAGTGATTTACCCTCGTCCCATATAAGTACTCACAGATCCCCAAGTGAGTTACCCTCGTCCCATATAAGTACTCCCTGACCCCAAGTGAGTTACCCTCGTCCCATATAAGTACTCACTGATCCCCAAGTGAGTTACCCTCGTCCCATATAAGTACTCCCTGACCCCCAAGTGAGATACCCTCGTCCCATATAAGTATCCACTGGTCCCCAAGTGAGTTACACTAGTCCCATATAAGTACTCCCTGACACCAATTGAGTTACCTCGTCCCATATAAGTACTCCCTGACCCCGCGTGAGATACCCTTGTCCCATATAAGTACTCCCTGACCCCAAGTGAGTTACCCTCGTCCCATATAAGTACTCCCTGACCCCAAGAGAGTTACCCTCGTCCCATATAAGTACTCACTGATCACCAAGTGAGTTACCCTCGTCCCATATAAGTACTCACTGATCCCCAAGTGAGTTACCCTCGTCCCATATAAGTACTCACTGATCCCCAAGTGAGTTACCCTAGACCCAAATAAGTATTCCCTGACCCTAAGTGAGTTACCCTCGTCCCATATAAGTACTCCCTGAATCCGAGTGAGTTACCCAAGTCCCATATAAGTACACACTGATCCCCAAGTGAGTACCCTCGTCCCATATCAGTACTCCCTGATCCCAAGTGAGTTACCCTCGTCCCATATAAGTACTCACTGATCCCCAAGTGAGTTACCCTCGTCCCATATAAGTACTCCCTGACCCTCAAGTGAGTTACCCTTGTCCCATATAAGTACTCCCTGACCCCTCGTGAATTACCCTAGTCCCAAATAAGTACTGCCTGTCCCCAAGTGAGTTACCCTCGTCCCATATAAGTGCTCCCTGACCCCCAAGTGAGTTACCATCGTCCCATATAAGTAGTCCCTGACCCCAAGTCAGTTACCCTCGTCCCATATAAGTACTCCCTGACCCAGTGTGAGTTACCCTCGTCCCATATAAGTACTCCCTGACCCCAAGTGAGTTACCCTCGCCCCATATAAGAACTCACTGATCCCCACGTGAGTTACCCTCGTCCCATATAAGTACTTACTGATCCCCAAGTGAGTTACCCTCGTCCCATATAAGTACTCCCTGAGCCCGTGTGAGTTACCCTCTTCCCATATAAGTACTCCCTGACCCCAAGTGAGTTACCCTCGTCCCATATAAGTACTCCCCGACTCCAAGTGAGTTACCCTCGTCCCATATAAGTACTCCCTGACCCTCAAGTGAGTTACCCTTGTCCCATATAAGTACTCCCTGACCCCTCGTGAATTACCCTAGTCCCAAATAAGTACTCCCTAACCCTAAGTCAGTTACCCTCGTCCCATATAAGTACTCCCTGACCCCGCGTGAGTTACCCTCGTCCCATATAAGTACTGCCTGACACCAAGTGAGTTACCTCGTCCCATATCAGTACTCCCTGACCCAGTGTCAGTTACCCTCGTCCCATATAAGTACTCCCTGACCCCAAGTGATTTACCCTCGTCCCATATAAGTACTCACTGATCCCCAAGTGAGTTACCCTCGTCCCATATAAGTACTCCCTGACCCCAAGTGAGTTACCCTCGTCCCATATAAGTACTCACTGATCCCCAAGTGAGTTACCCTCGTCCCATATAAGTACTGCTTGTCCCCAAGTGAGTTACCCTCGTCCCATATAAGTGCTCCCTGACCCCCAAGTGAGTTACCCTCGTCCCATATAAGTATTCACTGGTCCCCAAGTGAGTTACCCTCGTCCCATATAAGTACTCCCTGTCCCCGTGTGAATTACCCTAGTCCGAAATAAGTACTCCCTGACCCTAATTGAGATACCCTCGTCCCATATAAGCACTCACTGATCCCCAAGTGAGTTACACTAGTCCCATATAAGTACTCCCTGACACCAAGTGAGTTACCTCGTCCCATATAAGTACTCCCTGACCCCAAGTCAGTTACCCTCTTCCCATATAAGTACTCCCTGACCCCGTGTGAGTTACCCTTGTCATATATAGGTACTCCCTGACCCCAAGTGAGTTACCCTCGTCCCATTTAAGTACTCCCTGACACCGTGTGAGTTACCCTCGTCCCATATAAGTACTCCCCGACTCTAAGTGTGTTACCCTCGTCCCATATAAGTACTCCCTGAGTCCGAGTGAGTTACCCTCGTCCCATATAAGTACTCCCCGACTCCAAGTGTGTTACCCTCGTCCCATATAAGTACTCCCTGACCCCCAAGTGAGTTACACTCGTCCCATATAAGTACTCCCTGACCCCAAGTCAGTTACCCTCGTCCCATATAAGTACTCACTGATTCCCAAGTGAGTTACCCTCGTCCCATATAAGTACTCCCCGACCCCAAGTGTGTTACCCTCGTCCCATATAAGTACTCCCTGACCCCGTGTGTGTTACCCTCGTCTCATATAAGTAGTCCCTAACCCTAAGTGAGTTACCCTCGTCCCATATAAGTACTCACTGATCCCCAAGTGAGTTACCCTCGTCCCATATAAATACTCCCTGACCCCGCGTGAGTTACCCTCGTCCCATATAAGTACTCCCTGACACCAAGTGAGTTACCTCGTCCCATATAAGTACTCCCTGACCCCAAGTCTGTTACCCTCGTCCCATATCAGTACTCCCTGACCCCAAGTGATTTACCCTCGTCCCATATAAGTACTCACTGATCCCCAAGTGAGTTACCCTCGTCCCATATAAGTACTTCCTGACCCCAAGTGAGTTACCCTCGTCCCATATAAGTATTCACTGATCCCCAAGTTAGTTACCCTCGTCGCATATAAGTACTGCCTGTCCCCAAGTGAGTTACCCTCGTCCCATATAAGTGCTCCCTGACCCCCAAGTGAGTTACCCTCGTCCCATATAAGTATTCACTGGTCCCCAAGTGAGTTACCCTCGTCCCATATAAGTACTCCCTGTCCCCGTGTGAATTACCCTAGTCCGAAATAAGTACTCCCTGACCCTAATTGAGATACCCTCGTCCCATATAAGCACTCACTGATCCCCAAGTGAGTTACACTAGTCACATATAAGTACTCCCTGACACCAAGTGAGTTACCTCGTCCCATATAAGTACTCCCTGACCCCAAGTCAGTTACCCTCTTCCCATATAAGTACTCCCTGACCCCGTGTGAGTTACCCTTGTCCCATATAAGTACTCCCTGACCCCAAGTGAGTTACCCTCGTCCCATATAAGTACTCCCTGACCCCAAGTGAGTTACCCTCGTCCCATATAAGTACTCACTGATCCCCAAGTGAGTTACCCTCGTCCCAGATAAGTACTCCCTGACACCGTGTGAGTTACCCTCGTCCCATATAAGTACTCCCTGAGTCCGAGTGAGTTACCCTCGTCCCATATAAGTACTCCCCGACTCCAAGTGTGTTACCCTCGTCCCATATAAGTACTCCCTGACCCCCAAGTGAGTTACACTCGTCCCATATAAGTACTCCCTGACCCCAAGTCAGTTACCCTCGTCCCATATAAGTACTCACTGATTCCCAAGTGAGTTACCCTCGTCCCATATAAGTACTCCCCGACCCCAAGTGTGTTACCCTCGTCCCATATAAGTACTCCCTGACCCCGTGTGTGTTACCCTCGTCTCATATAAGTAGTCCCTGACCCCAAGTCAGTTACCCTCGTCCCATATAAGTACTCCCTGACCCAGTGTGAGTTACCCTCGTCCCATATAAGTACTCCCTGACCCCAAGTGAGTTACCCTCGTCCCAAATAAGTACTTACTGATCCCCAAGTGAGTTACCCTCGTCCCATATAAGTACTACCTGAGCCCGTGTGAGTTACCCTCTTCCCATATAAGTACTCCCTGACCCCAAGTGAGTTACCCTCGTCCCATATAAGTACTCCCCGACTCCAAGTGAGTTACCCTCGTCCCATATAAGTACTCCCTGACCCTCAAGTGAGTTACCCTTGTCCCATATAAGTACTCCCTGACCCCTCGTGAATTACCCTAGTCCCAAATAAGTACTCCCTAACCCTAAGTGAGTTACCCTCGTCCCATATAAGTACTCACTGATCCCCAAGTGAGTTACCCTCGTCCCATATAAATACTCCCTGACCCCGCGTGAGTTACCCTCGTCCCATATAAGTACTCCCTGACACCCAGTGAGTTACCTCGTCCCATATAAGTACTCCCTGACCCCAAGTCAGTTACCCTCGTCCCATATCAGTACTCCCTGACCCAGCGTCAGTTACCCTCGTCCCATATAAGTACTCCCTGACCCCAAGTGATTTACCCTCGTCCCATATAAGTACTCACTGACCCCGTGTGTGTTACCCTCGTCTCATATAAGTAGTCCCTAACCCTAAGTGAGTTACCCTCGTCCCATATAAGTACTCACTGATCCCCAAGTGAGTTACCCTCGTCCCATATAAATACTCCCTGACCCCGCGTGAGTTACCCTCGTCCCATATAAGTACTCCCTGACACCAAGTGAGTTACCTCGTCCCATATAAGTACTCCCTGACCCCAAGTCAGTTACCCTCGTCCCATATCAGTACTCCCTGACCCCAAGTGATTTACCCTCGTCCCATATAAGTACTCACTGATCCCCAAGTGAGTTACCCTCGTCCCATATAAGTACTTCCTGACCCCAAGTGAGTTACCCTCGTCCCATATAAGTATTCACTGATCCCCAAGTGAGTTACCCTCGTCGCATATAAGTACTGCCTGTCCCCAAGTGAGTTACCCTCGTCCCATATAAGTGCTCCCTGACCCCCAAGTGAGTTACCCTCGTCCCATATAAGTATTCACTGGTCCCCAAGTGAGTTACCCTCGTCCCATATAAGTACTCCCTGTCCCCGTGTGAATTACCCTAGTCCGAAATAAGTACTCCCTGACCCTAATTGAGATACCCTCGTCCCATATAAGCACTCACTGATCCCCAAGTGAGTTACACTAGTCACATATAAGTACTCCCTGACACCAAGTGAGTTACCTCGTCCCATATAAGTACTCCCTGACCCCAAGTCAGTTACCCTCTTCCCATATAAGTACTCCCTGACCCCGTGTGAGTTACCCTTGTCCCATATAAGTACTCCCTGACCCCAAGTGAGTTACCCTCGTCCCATATAAGTACTCCCTGACCCCAAGTGAGTTACCCTCGTCCCATATAAGTACTCACTGATCCCCAAGTGAGTTACCCTCGTCCCAGATAAGTACTCCCTGACACCGTGTGAGTTACCCTCGTCCCATATAAGTACTCACTGATTCCCAAGTGAGTTACCCTCGTCCCATATAAGTACTCCCCGACCCCAAGTGTGTTACCCTCGTCCCATATAAGTACTCCCTGACCCCGTGTGTGTTACCCTCGTCTCATATAAGTAGTCCCTGACCCCAAGTCAGTTACCCTCGTCCCATATAAGTACTCCCTGACCCAGTGTGAGTTACCCTCGTCCCATATAAGTACTCCCTGACCCCAAGTGAGTTACCCTCGTCCCAAATAAGTACTTACTGATCCCCAAGTGAGTTACCCTCGTCCCATATAAGTACTACCTGAGCCCGTGTGAGTTACCCTCTTCCCATATAAGTACTCCCTGACCCCAAGTGAGTTACCCTCGTCCCATATAAGTACTCCCCGACTCCAAGTGAGTTACCCTCGTCCCATATAAGTACTCCCTGACCCTCAAGTGAGTTACCCTTGTCCCATATAAGTACTCCCTGACCCCTCGTGAATTACCCTAGTCCCAAATAAGTACTCCCTAACCCTAAGTGAGTTACCCTCGTCCCATATAAGTACTCACTGATCCCCAAGTGAGTTACCCTCGTCCCATATAAATACTCCCTGACCCCGCGTGAGTTACCCTCGTCCCATATAAGTACTCCCTGACACCCAGTGAGTTACCTCGTCCCATATAAGTACTCCCTGACCCCAAGTCAGTTACCCTCGTCCCATATCAGTACTCCCTGACCCAGTGTCAGTTACCCTCGTCCCATATAAGTACTCCCTGACCCCAAGTGATTTACCCTCGTCCCATATAAGTACTCACTGATCCCCAAGTGAGTTACGCTCGTCCCATATAAGTACTCACTGATCCCCAAGTTAGTTACCCTCGTCGCATATAAGTACTGCCTGTCCCCAAGTGAGTTACCCTCGTCCCATATAAGTGCTCCCTGACTCCCAAGTGAGTTACCCTCGTCCCATATAAGTATTCACTGGTCCCCAAGTGAGTTACCCTCGTCCCATATAAGTACTCCCTGTCCCCGTGTGAATTACCCTAGTCCGAAATAAGTACTCCCTGACCCTAATTGAGATACCCTCGTCCCATATAAGCACTCACTGATCCCCAAGTGAGTTACACTAGTCCCATATAAGTACTCCCTGACACCAAGTGAGTTACCTCGTCCCATATAAGTACTCCCTGACCCCAAGTCAGTTACCCTCTTCCCATATAAGTACTCCCTGACCCCGTGTGAGTTACCCTTGTCCCATATAAGTACTCCCTGACCCCAAGTGAGTTACCTTCGTCCCATATAAGTACTCCCTGACCCCAAGTGAGTTACCCTCGTCCCATATAAGTACTCACTGATCCCAAAGTGAGTTACCCTCGTCCCATATAAGTACTCCCTGACACCGTGTGAGTTACCCTCGTCCCATATAAGTACTCCCCGACTCTAAGTGTGTTACCCTCGTCCCATATAAGTACTCCCTGAGTCCGAGTGAGTTACCCTCGTCTCATATAAGTACTCCCCGACTCCAAGTGTGTTACCCTCGTCCCATATAAGTAATCCCTGAGTCCGAGTGAGTTACCCAAGTCCCATATAAGTACTCACTGATCCCCAAGTGAGTTACCCTCGTCCCATATAAGTACTCCCTGACCCCCAAGTGAGTTACACTCGTCCCATATAAGTACTCCCTGACCCCAAGTCAGTTACCCTCGTCCCATATAAGTACTCCCTAACCCAGTGTCAGTTACCCTCGTCCCATATAAGTACTCCCTGACCCCAAGTGATTTACCCTCGTCCCATATAAGTACTCACCGATCCCCAAGTGAGTTACCCTCGTCCCATGTAAGTACTGCCTGTCCCCAAGTGAGTTACCCTCGTCCCATATAAGTGCTCCCTGAACCACAAGTGAGTTACCCTCGTCCCATATAAGTATTCACTGGTCCCCAAGTGAGTTACCCTCGTCCCATATAAGTTCTCCCTGTCCCCGTGTGAATTACCCTAGTCCGAAATAAGTACTCCCTGACCCTAATTGAGATACCCTCGTCCCATATAAGTACTCACTGATCCCCAAGTGAGTTACACTAGTCCCATATAAGTACTCCCTGACACCAAGTGAGTTACCTCGTCCCATATAAGTACTCCCTGACCCCAAGTGATTTACCCTCGTCCCATATAAGTACTCACTGATCCCCAAGTGAGTTACCCTCGTCCCATATAAGTACTCCCTGACCCCAAGTGAGTTACCCTCGTCCCATGTAAGTACTGCCTGTCCCCAAGTGAGTTACCCTCGTCCCATATAAGTACTCCCTGACCCCAAGTCAGTTACCCTCGTCCCATATAAGTACTCACTGATCCCCAAGTGAGTTACCTTCGTCCCATGTAAGTACTGCCTGTCCCCAAGTGAGTTACCCTCGTCCCATATAAGTACTCCCTGACCCCAAGTGATTTACCCTCGTCCCATATAAGTACTCACTGATCCCCAAGTGAGTTACCCTCGTCCCATATAAGTACTCCCTGACCCTAATTGAGATACCCTCGTCCCATATAAGTACTCACTGATCCCCAAGTGAGTTACCCTCGTCCCATATAAGTAGTCCCTGACACCGTGTGATTTATCCTCGTCCCATATAAGTACTCCCCGACTCTAAGTGTGTTACCCTCGTCTCATATAAGTACTCCCTGACCCCAAGTGAGTTACCCTCGTCCCATATAAGTACTCCCTAACCCAGTGTCAGTTACCCTCGTCCCATATAAGTACTCCCTGACCCCAAGTGATTTACCCTCGTCCCATATAAGTACTCACTGATCCCCAAGTGAGTTACCCTCGTCCCATATAAGTACTCCCTGACCCAGTGTCAGTTACCCTCGTCCCATATAAGTACTCCCTGACCCCAAGTGATTTACCCTCGTCCCATATAAGTACTCACTGATCCCCAAGTGAGTTACCCTCGTCCCATATAAGTACTCCCTGACCCCAAGTGAGTTACCCTCGTCCCATATAAGTACTCACTGATCCCCAAGTGAGTTACCCTCGTCCCATATAAGTACTACCTGACCCCCAAGTGAGTTACCCTCGTCCCATATAAGTATCCATTGGTCCCCAAGTGAGTTACACTAGTCCCATATAAGTACTCCCTGACACCAATTGAGTTACCTCGTCCCATATAAGTACTCCCTGACCCCGTGTGAGATACCCTTGTCCCATATAAGTACTCCCTGACCCCAAGTGAGTTACCCTCGTCCCATATAAGTACTCCCTGACCCCAAGAGAGTTACCCTCGTCCCATATAAGTACTCACTGATCACCAAGTGAGTTACCCTCGTCCCATATAAGTACTCCCTGACCCCAAGTCAGTTACCCTCGTCCCATATAAGTACTCCCTGACCCAGTGTCAGTTTCCCTCGTCCCATATAAGTACTCCCTGACCCCAAGTGAGTTACCCTCGTCCCATATAAGTACTCACTGATTCCCAAGTGAGTTACCCTCGTCCCATATAAGTACTCCCCGACCCCGTGTGAGTTACCCTCGTCCAATATAAGTACTCCCTGACCCAGTGTGAGTTACCCTCGTCCCATATAAGTACTCCCTGACCCCAAGTGAGTTACCCTCGTCCCATATAAGTACTCCCCGACTCCAAGTGTGTTACCCTCGTCCCATATAAGTACTCCCTGACCCCCAAGTGAGTTACACTCGTCCCATATAAGTACTCCCTGACCCCAAGTCAGTTACCCTCGTCCCATATAAGTACTCACTGATTCCCAAGTGAGTTACCCTCGTCCCATATAAGTACTCCCCGACCCCAAGTGTGTTACCCTCGTCCCATATAAGTACTCCCTGACCCCGTGTGTGTTACCCTCGTCTCATATAAATAGTCCCTGACCCCAAGTCAGTTACCCTCGTCCCATATAAGTACTCCCTGACCCAGTGTGAGTTACCCTCGTCCCATATAAGTACTCCCTGACCCCAAGTGAGTTACCCTCGTCCCAAATAAGTACTTACTGATCCCCAAGTGAGTTACCCTCGTCCCATATAAGTACTACCTGAGCCCGTGTGAGTTACCCTCTTCCCATATAAGTACTCCCTGACCCCAAGTGAGTTACCCTCGTCCCATATAAGTACTCCCCGACTCCAAGTGAGTTACCCTCGTCCCATATAAGTACTCCCTGACCCTCAAGTGAGTTACCCTTGTCCCATATAAGTACTCCCTGACCCCTCGTGAATTACCCTAGTCCCAAATAAGTACTCCCTAACCCTAAGTGAGTTACCCTCGTCCCATATAAGTACTCACTGATCCCCAAGTGAGTTACCCTCGTCCCATATAAATACTCCCTGACCCCGCGTGAGTTACCCTCGTCCCATATAAGTACTCCCTGACCCAAGTGATTTACCCTCGTCCCATATAAGTACTCACTGATCCCCAAGTGAGTTACCCTCGTCCCATATAAGTACTCACTGATCCCCAAGTGAGTTACCCTCGTCCCATATAAGTACTCCCTGACCCCAAGTGATTTACCCTCGTCCCATATAAGTACTCACTGATCACCAAGTGAGTTACCCTCGTCCCATATAAGTACTCCCTGACCCCAAGTGAGTTACCCTCGTCCCATATAAGTACTCCCTGACCCAGTGTCAGTTACCCTCGTCCCATATAAGTACTCCCTGACCCCAAGTGATTTACCCTCGCCCCATATAAGTCCTCACTGATCCCCAAGTGAGTTACCCTCGTCCCATATAAGTACTCCCTGACCCCAAGTCAGTTAACCTCGTCCCATATAAGTACTCCCTGACCCCAAGTCAGTTACCCTCGTCCCATATAAGTATTCCCTGACCCCGTGTGAGTTACCCTCGTCCCATATAAGTAATCCCTGACCCTAAGTGAGTTACCCTCGTCCCATATAAGTATTCCCTGACCCCAAGTGAGTTACCATCGTCCCATATAAGTACTCCCTGACCCTCAAGTGAGTTACCCTCGTCCCATATAAGTACTCACTGATCCCCAAGTGATTTACCCTCGTCCCATATAAATACTGCCTGACCCCGCGTGAGTTACCCTCGTCCCATATAAGTACTCCCTGACACCAAGTGAGTTACCTCGTCCCATATAAGTACTCCCTGACCCCAAGTCATTTACCCTCGTCCCAGATAAGTACTCCCTGACCCAGTGTCAGTTACCCTCGTCCCATATAAGTACTCCCTGACCCCAAGTGATTTACCCTCGTCCCATATAAGTACTCACTGATCCCCAAGTGAGTTACCCTCGTCCCATATAAGTACTCCCTGACCCCAAGTGAGTTACCCTCGTCCCATATAAGTTCACACTGATCCCCAAGTGAGATACCCTCCTCCCATATAAGTACTGCCTGTCCCCAAGTGAGTTACCCTCGTCCCATATAAGTGCTCCCTGACCCCCAAGTGAGTTACCCTCGTCCCATATAAGTACTCCCCGACCCCAAGTGTGTTACCCTCGTCCCATATAAGTACTCACTGATCCCTAAGTGAGTTACCCTCGTCCCATATAAGTACTCACTGATCCCCAATTGAGTTACCCTCGTCCCATGTAAGTACTGCCTGTCCCCAAGTGAGTTACCCTCGTCCCATATAAGTGCTCCCTGACCCCCAAGTGAGTTACCCTCGTCACATATAAGTATTCACTGGTCCCCAAGTGAGTTACCCTCGTCCCATATAAGTACTCCCTGACCCCGTGTGAGTTACCCTCGTCTCATATAAGTACTCCCTGACCCCAAGTGAGTTACCCTCGACCCATATAAGTACTCCCTAACCCAGTGTCAGTTACCCTCGTCCCATATAAGTACTCCCTGACCCCAAGTGATTTACCCTCGTCCCATATAAGTACTCCCCGACTCCAAGTGTGTTACCCTCGTCCCATATAAGTACTCCCTGAGTCCGAGTGAGTTACCCAAGTCCCATATAAGTACTCACTGATCCCCAAGTGAGCTACCCTCGTCCCATGTAAGTACTCCCTGACCCCCAAGTGAGTTACACTCGTCCCATATAAGTACTCCCTGACCCCAAGTCAGTTACCCTCGTCCCATATAAGTACTCACTGATTCCCAAGTGAGTTACCCTCGTCCCATATAAGTACTCCCCGACCCCAAGTGTGTTACCCTCGTCCCATATAAGTACTCCCTGACCCCAAGTCAGTTACCCTCGTCCCATATAAGTACTCACTGATTCCCAAGTGAGTTACCCTCGTCCCATATAAGTACTCCCCGACCCCAAGTGTGTTACCCTCGTCCCATATAAGTACTCACTGATCCCCAAGTGAGTTACCCTCGTCCCATATAAGTACTCCCTGACCCCGTGTGAGTTACCCTCGTCCCATATAAGTACTCCCTGACCCCAAGTGAGTTACCCTCGTCCCATATAAGTACTCCCTAACCCAGTGTCAGTTACCCTCGTCCCATATAAGTACTCCCTGACCCAAGTGATTTACCCTCGTCCCATATAAGTACTCACTGATCCCCAAGTGAGTTACCCTCGTCCCATATAAGTACTCCCTGACCCAGTGTCAGTTACCCTCGTCCCATATAAGTACTCCCTGACCCCAAGTGATTTACCCTCGCCCCATATAAGTCCTCACTGATCCCCAAGTGAGTTACCCTCGTCCCATATAAGTACTCCCTGACCCCAAGTCAGTTAACCTCGTCCCATGTAAGTACTCCCTGACCCCAAGTCAGTTACCCTCGTCCCATATAAGTATTCCCAGACCCCGTGTGAGTTACCCTCGTCCCATATAAGTAATCCCTGACCCTAAGTGAGTTACCCTCGTCCCATATAAGTATTCCCTGACCCCAAGTGAGTTACCATCGTCCCATATAAGTACTCCCTGACCCTCAAGTGAGTTACCCTCGTCCCATATAAGTACTCACTGATCCCCAAGTGATTTACCCTCGTCCCATATAAATACTGCCTGACCCCGCGTGAGTTACCCTCGTCCCATATAAGTACTCCCTGACACCAAGTGAGTTACCTCGTCCCATATAAGTACTCCCTGACCCCAAGTCATTTACCCTCGTCCCAGATAAGTACTCCCTGACCCAGTGTCAGTTACCCTCGTCCCATATAAGTACTCCCTGACCCCAAGTGATTTACCCTCGTCCCATATAAGTACTCACTGATCCCCAAGTGAGTTACCCTCGTCCCATATAAGTACTCCCTGACCCCAAGTGAGTTACCCTCGTCCCATATAAGTTCACACTGATCCCCAAGTGAGATACCCTCCTCCCATATAAGTAATGCCTGTCCCCAAGTGAGTTACCCTCGTCCCATATAAGTGCTCCCTGACCCCCAAGTGAGTTACCCTCGTCCCATATAAGTATTCACTGGTCCCCAAGTGAGTTACCCTCGTCCCATATAAGTACTCCCTGTCCCCGTGTGAATTACCCTAGTCCGAAATAAGTACTCCCTGACCCTAATTGAGATACCCTCGTCCCATATAAGTACTCACTGATCCCCAAGTGAGTTACACTAGTCCCATATAAGTACTCCCTGACACCAAGTGAGTTACCTCGTCCCATATAAGTACTCCCTGACCCCAATTCAGTTACCCTCTTCCCATATAAGTACTCCCTGATCCCGTGTGAGTTACCCTTGTCCCATATAAGTACTCCCTGACCCCAAGTGAGTTACCCTCGTCCCAAATAAGTACTCCCTGTCCCCAAGTGAGTTACCCTCGTCCCAAATAAGTACTCCCTGTCCCCAAGTGAGTTACCCTCGTCCCATATAAGTACTCACTGATCCCCAAGTGAGTTACCCTCGTCCCATATAAGTACTCCCTGACCCCGTGTGAGTTACCCTCGACCCATATAAGTACTCCCCGACTCTAAGTGTGTTATCCTCGTCCCATATAATTACTCCCTGAGTCCGAGTGAATTACCCTCGTCCCATATAAGTACTCCCCGACTCCAAGTGTGTTACCCTCGTCCCATATAAGTACTCCCTGAGTCCGAGTGAGTTACCCAAGTCCCATATAAGTACTCACTGATCCCCAAGTGAGTTACCCTCGTCCCATATAAGTACTCCCTGACCCCCAAGTGAGTTACACTCGTCCTATATAAGTACTCCCTGACCCCAAGTCAGTTACCATCGTCCCATATAAGTACTCACTGATTCCCAAATGAGTTACCCTCGTCCCATATAAGTACTCCCCGACCCCAAGTGTGTTACCCTCGTCCCATATAAGTACTCACTGATCCCTAAGTGAGTTACCCTCGTCCCATATAAGTACTCACTGATCCCCAATTGAGTTACCCTCGTCCCATGTAAGTACTGCCTGTCCCCAATTGAGTTACCCTCGTCCCATGTAAGTACTGCCTGTCCCCAAGTGATTTACCCTCGTCCCATATAAGTACTCCCTGACCCCGTGTGAGTTACCCTCGTCTCATATAAGTACTCCCTGACCCCAAGTGAGTTACCCTCGACCCATATAAGTACTCCCTAACCCAGTGTCAGTTACCCTCGTCCCATATAAGTACTCCCTGACCCCAAGTGATTTACCCTCGTCCCATATAAGTACTCCCCGACTCCAAGTGTGTTACCCTCGTCCCATATAAGTACTCCCTGAGTCCGAGTGAGTTACCCAAGTCCCATATAAGTACTCACTGATCCCCAAGTGAGCTACCCTCGTCCCATGTAAGTACTCCCTGACCCCCAAGTGAGTTACACTCGTCCCATATAAGTACTCCCTGACCCCAAGTCAGTTACCCTCGTCCCATATAAGTACTCACTGATTCCCAAGTGAGTTACCCTCGTCCCATATAAGTACTCCCCGACCCCAAGTGTGTTACCCTCGTCCCATATAAGTACTCCCTGACCCCAAGTCAGTTACCCTCGTCCCATATAAGTACTCACTGATTCCCAAGTGAGTTACCCTCGTCCCATATAAGTACTCCCCGACCCCAAGTGTGTTACCCTCGTCCCATATAAGTACTCACTGATCCCCAAGTGAGTTACCCTCGTCCCATATAAGTACTCCCTGACCCCGTGTGAGTTACCCTCGTCCCATATAAGTACTCCCTAACCCAGTGTCAGTTACCCTCGTCCCATATGTACTCCCTGACCCAAGTGATTTACACTCGTCCCATATAAGTACTCACTGATCCCCAAGTGAGTTACCCTCGTCCCATATAAGTACTCCCTGACCCAGTGTCAGTTACCCTCGTCCCATATAAGTACTCCCTGACCCCAAGTCAGTTAACCTCGTCCCATGTAAGTACTCCCTGACCCCAAGTCAGTTACCCTCGTCCCATATAAGTATTCCCTGACCCCGTGTGAGTTACCCTCGTCCCATATAAGTAATCCCTGACCCTAAGTGAGTTACCCTCGTCCCATATAAGTATTCCCTGACCCCAAGTGAGTTACCATCGTCCCATATAAGTACTCCCTGACCCTCAAGTGAGTTACCCTCGTCCCATATAAGTACTCACTGATCCCCAAGTGATTTACCCTCGTCCCATATAAATACTGCCTGACCCCGCGTGAGTTACCCTCGTCCCATATAAGTACTCCCTGACACCAAGTGAGTTACCTCGTCCCATATAAGTACTCCCTGACCCCAATTCATTTACCCTCGTCCCAGATAAGTACTCCCTGACCCAGTGTCAGTTACCCTCGTCCCATATAAGTACTCCCTGACCCCAAGTGATTTACCCTCGTCCCATATAAGTACTCACTGATCCCCAAGTGAGTTACCCTCGTCCCATATAAGTACTCCCTGACCCCAAGTGAGTTACCCTCGTCCCATATAAGTTCACACTGATCCCCAAGTGAGATACCCTCCTCCCATATAAGTAATGCCTGTCCCCAAGTGAGTTACCCTCGTCCCATATAAGTATTCACTGGTCCCCAAGTGAGTTACCCTCGTCCCATATAAGTACTCCCTGTCCCCGTGTGAATTACCCTAGTCCGAAATAAGTACTCCCTGACCCTAATTGAGATACCCTCGTCCCATATAAGTACTCACTGATCCCCAAGTGAGTTACACTAGTCCCATATAAGTACTCCCTGACACCAAGTGAGTTACCTCGTCCCATATAAGTACTCCCTGACCCCAATTCAGTTACCCTCTTCCCATATAAGTACTCCCTGACCCCGTGTGAGTTACCCTTGTCCCATATAAGTACTCCCTGACCCCAAGTGAGTTACCCTCGTCCCAAATAAGTACTCCCTGTCCCCAAGTGAGTTACCCTCGTCCCATATAAGTACTCACTGATCCCCAAGTGAGTTACCCTCGTCCCATATAAGTACTCCCTGACCCCGTGTGAGTTACCCTCGACCCATATAAGTACTCCCCGACTCTAAGTGTGTTATCCTCGTCCCATATAATTACTCCCTGAGTCCGAGTGAATTACCCTCGTCCCATATAAGTACTCCCCGACTCCAAGTGTGTTACCCTCGTCCCATATAAGTACTCCCTGAGTCCGAGTGAGTTACCCAAGTCCCATATAAGTACTCACTGATCCCCAAGTGAGTTACCCTCGTCCCATATAAGTACTCCCTGACCCCCAAGTGAGTTACACTCGTCCTATATAAGTACTCCCTGACCCCAAGTCAGTTACCCTCGTCCCATATAAGTACTCACTGATTCCCAAGTGAGTTACCCTCGTCCCATATAAGTACTCCCCGACCCCAAGTGTGTTACCCTTGTCCCATATAAGTACTCACTGATCCCCAAGTGAGTTACCCTCGTCCCATATAAGTACTCCCTGACCCCAAGTCAGTTACCCTCGTCCCATATAAGTACTCACTGATTCCCAAGTGAGTTACCCTCGTCCCATATAAGTACTCCCCGACCCCAAGTGTGTTACCCTTGTCCCATATAAGTACTCACTGATCCCCAAGTGAGTTACCCTCGTCCCATATAAGTACTCACTGATCCCCAAGTGAGTTACCCTCGTCCCATGTAAGTACTGCCTGTCCCCAAGTGAGTTACCCTCGTCCCATATAAGTGCACCCTGACCCCCAAGTGAGTTACCCTCGTCACATATAAGTATTCACTGGTCCCCAAGTGAGTTACCCTCGTCCCATATAAGTACTCCCTAACCCAGTGTCAGTTACCCTCGTCCCATATAAGTACTCCCTGACCAAAGTGAGTTACCCTCGCCCCATATAAGTCCTCACTGATCCCCAAGTGAGTTACCCTCGTCCTATATAAGTACTCCCTGACCCCAAGTCAGTTACCCTCTTCCCATATAAGTACTCCCTGACCCCAAGTCAGTTACCCTCGTCCCATATAAGTACTCACTGATTCCCAAGTGAGTTACCCTCGTCCCATATAAGTACTCCCCGACCCCAAGTGTGTTACCCTTGTCCCATATAAGTACTCACTGATCCCCAAGTGAGTTACCCTCGTCCCATATAAGTACTCACTGATCCCCAAGTGAGTTACCCTCGTCCCATGTAAGTACTGCCTGTCCCCAAGTGAGTTACCCTCGTCCCATATAAGTGCACCCTGACCCCCAAGTGAGTTACCCTCGTCACATATAAGTATTCACTGGTCCCCAAGTGAGTTACCCTCGTCCCATATAAGTACTCCCTGACCCCGTGTGAGTTACCCTCGTCTCATATAAGTACTCCCTGACCCCAAGTGAGTTACCCTCGTCCCATATAAGTACTCCCTGAGTCCGAGTGAGTTACCCAAGTCCCATATAAGTACTCACTGATCCCCAAGTGAGTTACCCTCGTCCCATATAAGTACTCCCTGACCCCCAAGTGAGTTACACTCGTCCTATATAAGTACTCCCTGACCCCAAGTCAGTTACCCTCGTCCCATATAAGTACTCACTGATTCCCAAGTGAGTTACCCTCGTCCCATATAAGTACTCCCCGACCCCAAGTGTGTTACCCTTGTCCCATATAAGTACTCACTGATCCCCAAGTGAGTTACCCTCGTCCCATATAAGTACTCACTGATCCCCAAGTGAGTTACCCTCGTCCCATGTAAGTACTGCCTGTCCCCAAGTGAGTTACCCTCGTCCCATATAAGTGCACCCTGACCCCCAAGTGAGTTACCCTCGTCACATATAAGTATTCACTGGTCCCCAAGTGAGTTACCCTCGTCCCATATAAGTACTCCCTGACCCCGTGTGAGTTACCCTCGTCTCATATAAGTACTCCCTGACCCCAAGTGAGTTACCCTCGACCCATATAAGTACTCCCTAACCCAGTGTCAGTTACCCTCGTCCCATATAAGTACTCCCTGACCCCAAGTGATTTACCCTCGTCCCATATAAGTACTCCCCGACTCCAAGTGTGTTACCCTCGTCCCATATAAGTACTCCCTGAGTCCGAGTGAGTTACCCAAGTCCCATATAACTACTCACTGATCCCCAAGTGAGCTACCCTCGTCCCATGTAAGTACTCCCTGACCCCCAAGTGAGTTACACTCGTCCCATATAAGTACTCCCTGACCCCAAGTCAGTTACCCTCGTCCCATATAAGTACTCACTGATTCCCAAGTGAGTTACCCTCGTCCCATATAAGTACTCCCCGACCCCAAGTGTGTTACCCTCGTCCCATATAAGTACTCCCTGACCCAAGTCAGTTACCCTCGTCCCATATAAGTACTCACTGATTCCCAAGTGAGTTACCCTCGTCCCATATAAGTACTCCCCGACCCCAAGTGTGTTACCCTCGTCCCATATAAGTACTCACTGATCCCCAAGTGAGTTACCCTCGTCCCATATAAGTACTCCCTGACCCCGTGTGAGTTACCCTCGTCCCATATAAGTACTCCCTGACCCCAAGTGAGTTACCCTCGTCCCATATAAGTACTCCCTAACCCAGTGTCAGTTACCCTCGTCCCATATAAGTACTCCCTGACCAAAGTGATTTACCCTCGCCCCATATAAGTCCTCACTGATCCCCAAGTGAGTTACCCTCGTCCTATATAAGTACTCCCTGACCCCAAGTCAGTTACCCTCTTCCCATATAAGTACTCCCTGACCACGTGTGAGTTACCCTTGTCATATATAGGTACTCCCTGACCCCAAGTGAGTTACCCTCGTCCCATATAAGTACTCCCTGACCCCAAGTGAGTTACCTCGTCCCATATAAGTACTCCCTGACCCCAAGTCAGTTACCCTCTTCCCATATAAGTACTCCCTGACCCCGTGTGAGTTACCCTTGTCATATATAGGTACTCCCTGACCCCAAGTGAGTTACCCTCGTCCCATATAAGTACTCCCTGACCCCAAGTGAGTTACCCTCGTCCCATATAAGTACTCACTGATCCCCAAGTGAGTTACCCTCGTCCCATATAAGTACTCCCTGACACCGTGTGAGTTACCCTCGTCCCATATAAGTACTCCCCGACTCTAAGTGTGTTACCCTCGTCCCATATAAGTACTCCCTGAGTCCGAGTGAGTTACCCTCGTCCCATATAAGTACTCCCCGACTCCAAGTGTGTTACCCTCGTCCCATATAAGTACTCCCTGACCCCCAAGTGAGTTACACTCGTCCCATATAAGTACTCCCTGACCCCAAGTCAGCTACCCTCGTCCCATATAAGTACTCACTGATTCCCAAGTGAGTTACCCTCGTCCCATATAAGTACTCCCCGACCCCAAGTGTGTTACCCTCGTCCCATATAAGTACTCCCTGACCCCGTGTGTGTTACCCTCGTCTCATATAAGTAGTCCCTGACCCCAAGTCAGTTACCCTCGTCCCATATAAGTACTCCCTGACCCAGTGTGAGTTACCCTCGTCCCATATAAGTACTCCCTGACCCCAAGTGAGTTACCCTCGTCCCAAATAAGTACTTACTGATCCCCAAGTGAGTTACCCTCGTCCCATATAAGTACTACCTGAGCCCGTGTGAGTTACCCTCTTCCCATATAAGTACTCCCTGACCCCAAGTGAGTTACCCTCGTCCCATATAAGTACTCCCCGACTCCAAGTGAGTTACCCTCGTCCCATATAAGTACTCCCCGACTCCAAGTGTGTTACCCTCGTCCCATATAAGTACTCCCTGACCCCCAAGTGAGTTACACTCGTCCCATATAAGTACTCCCTGACCCCAAGTCAGTTTCCCTCGTCCCATATAAGTACTCACTGATTCCCAAGTGAGTTACCCTCGTCCCATATAAGTACTCCCCGACCCCAAGTGTGTTACCCTCGTCCCATATAAGTACTCCCTGACCCCGTGTGTGTTACCCTCGTCTCATATAAGTAGTCCCTGACCCCAAGTCAGTTACCCTCGTCCCATATAAGTACTCCCTGACCCAGTGTGAGTTACCCTCGTCCCATATAAGTACTCCCTGACCCCAAGAGAGTTACCCTCGTCCCAAATAAGTACTTACTGATCCCCAAGTGAGTTACCCTCGTCCCATATAAGTACTCCCCGACTCCAAGTGAGTTACCCTCGTCCCATATAAGTACTCCCTGACCCTCAAGTGAGTTACCCTTGTCCCATATAAGTACTCCCTGACCCCTCGTGAATTACCCTAGTCCCAAATAAGTACTCCCTAACCCTAAGTGAGTTACCCTCGTCCCATATAAGTACTCACTGATCCCCAAGTGAGTTACCCTCGTCCCATATAAATACTCCCTGACCCCGCGTGAGTTACCCTCGTCCCATATAAGTACTCCCTGACACCAAGTGAGTTACCTCGTCCCATATAAGTACTCCCTGACCCCAAGTCAGTTACCCTCGTCCCATATCAGTACTCCCTGACCCAGTGTCAGTTACCCTCGTCCCATATAAGTACTCCCTGACCCCAAGTGATTTACCCTCGTCCCATATAAGTACTCACTGATCCCCAAGTGAGTTACCCTCGTCCCATATAAGTACTTCCTGACCCCAAGTGAGTTACCCTCGTCCCATATAAGTACTCACTGATCCCCAAGTGAGTTACCCTCGTCGCATATAAGTACTGCCTGTCCCCAAGTGAGTTACCCTCGTCCCATATAAGTGCTCCCTGACCCCCAAGTGAGTTACCCTCGTCCCATATAAGTATTCACTGGTCCCCAAGTGAGTTACCCTCGTCCCATATAAGTACTCCCTGTCCCCGTGTGAATTACCCTAGTCCGAAATAAGTACTCCCTGACCCTAATTGAGATACCCTCGTCCCATATAAGCACTCACTGATCCCCAAGTGAGTTACACTAGTCACATATAAGTACTCCCTGACACCAAGTGAGTTACCTCGTCCCATATAAGTACTCCCTGACCCCAAGTCAGTTACCCTCTTCCCATATAAGTACTCCCTGACCCCGTGTGAGTTACCCTTGTCCCATATAAGTACTCCCTGACCCCAAGTGAGTTACCCTCGTCCCATATAAGTACTCCCTGACCCCAAGTGAGTTACCCTCGTCCCATATAAGTACTCACTGATCCCCAAGTGAGTTACCCTCGTCCCATATAAGTACTCCCTGACACCGTGTGAGTTACCCTCGTCCCATATAAGTACTCCCCGACTCTAAGTGTGTTACCCTCGTCCCATATAAGTACTCCCTGAGTCCGAGTGAGTTACCCTCGTCCCATATAAGTACTCCCCGACTCCAAGTGTGTTACCCTCGTCCCATATAAGTACTCCCTGACCCCCAAGTGAGTTACACTCGTCCCATATAAGTACTCCCTGACCCCAAGTCAGTTACCCTCGTCCCATATAAGTACTCACTGATTCCCAAGTGAGTTACCCTCGTCCCATATAAGTACTCCCCGACCCCAAGTGTGTTACCCTCGTCCCATATAAGTACTCCCTGACCCCGTGTGTGTTACCCTCGTCTCATATAAGTAGTCCCTGACCCCAAGTCAGTTACCCTCGTCCCATATAAGTACTCCCTGACCCAGTGTGAGTTACCCTCGTCCCATATAAGTACTCCCTGACCCCAAGTGAGTTACCCTCGTCCCAAATAAGTACTTACTGATCCCCAAGTGAGTTACCCTCGTCCCATATAAGTACTACCTGAGCCCGTGTGAGTTACCCTCTTCCCATATAAGTACTCCCTGACCCCAAGTGAGTTACCCTCGTCCCATATAAGTACTCCCCGACTCCAAGTGAGTTACCCTCGTCCCATATAAGTACTCCCTGACCCTCAAGTGAGTTACCCTTGTCCCATATAAGTACTCCCTGACCCCTCGTGAATTACCCTAGTCCCAAATAAGTACTCCCTAACCCTAAGTGAGTTACCCTCGTCCCATATAAGTACTCACTGATCCCCAAGTGAGTTACCCTCGTCCCATATAAATACTCCCTGACCCCGCGTGAGTTACCCTCGTCCCATATAAGTACTCCCTGACACCCAGTGAGTTACCTCGTCCCATATAAGTACTCCCTGACCCCAAGTCAGTTACCCTCGTCCCATATCAGTACTCCCTGACCCAGTGTCAGTTACCCTCGTCCCATATAAGTACTCCCTGACCCCAAGTGATTTACCCTCGTCCCATATAAGTACTCACTGATCCCCAAGTGAGTTACCCTCGTCCCATATAAGTACTCCCTGACCCCAAGTGAGTTACCCTCGTCCCATATAAGTACTCACTGATCCCCAAGTGAGTTACCCTCGTCGCATATAAGTACTGCCTGTCCCCAAGTGAGTTACCCTCGTCCCATATAAGTGCTCCCTGACCCCCAAGTGAGTTACCCTCGTCCCATATAAGTATTCACTGGTCCCCAAGTGAGTTACCCTCGTCCCATATAAGTACTCCCTGTCCCCGTGTGAATTACCCTAGTCCGAAATAAGTACTCCCTGACCCTAATTGAGATACCCTCGTCCCATATAAGCACTCACTGATCCCCAAGTGAGTTACACTAGTCCCATATAAGTACTCCCTGACACCAAGTGAGTTACCTCGTCCCATATAAATACTCCCTGACCCCAAGTCAGTTACCCTCTTCCCATATAAGTACTCCCTGACCCCGTGTGAGTTACCCTTGTCCCATATAAGTACTCCCTGACCCCAAGTGAGTTACCCTCGTCCCATATAAGTACTCCCTGACCCCAAGTGAGTTACCCTCGTCCCATATAAGTACTCACTGATCCCCAAGTGAGTTACCCTCGTCCCATATAAGTACTCCCTGACACCGTGTGAGTTACCCTCGTCCCATATAAGTACTCCCCGACTCTAAGTGTGTTACCCTCGTCCCATATAAGTACTCCCTGAGTCCGAGTGAGTTACCCTCGTCTCATATAAGTACTCCCCGACTCCAAGTGTGTTACCCTCGTCCCATATAAGTAATCCCTGAGTCCGAGTGAGTTACCCAAGTCCCATATAAGTACTCACTGATCCCCAAGTGAGTTACCCTCGTCCCATATAAGTACTCCCTGACCCCCAAGTGAGTTACACTCGTCCCATATAAGTACTCCCTGACCCCAAGTCAGTTACCCTCGTCCCATATAAGTACTCCCTAACCCAGTGTCAGTTACCCTCGTCCCATATAAGTACTCCCTGACCCCAAGTGATTTACCCTCGTCCCATATAAGTACTCACTGATCCCCAAGTGAGTTACCCTCGTCCCATATAAGTACTCCCTGACCCAGTGTCAGTTACCCTCGTCCCATATAAGTACTCCCTGACCCCAAGTGATTTACCCTCGTCCCATATAAGTACTCACTGATCCCCAAGTGAGTTACCCTCGTCCCATATAAGTACTCCCTGACCCCAAGTGAGTTACCCTCGTCCCATATAAGTACTCACTGATCCCCAAGTGAGTTACCCTCGTCCCATGTAAGTACTGCCTGTCCCCAAGTGAGTTACCCTCGTCCCATATAAGTGCTCCCTGAACCACAAGTGAGTTACCCTCGTCCCATATAAGTATTCACTGGTCCCCAAGTGAGTTACCCTCGTCCCATATAAGTACTCCCTGTCCCCGTGTGAATTACCCTAGTCCGAAATAAGTACTCCCTGACCCTAATTGAGATACCCTCGTCCCATATAAGTACTCACTGATCCCCAAGTGAGTTACACTAGTCCCATATAAGTACTCCCTGACACCAAGTGAGTTACCTCGTCCCATATAAGTACTCCCTGACCCCAAGTGATTTACCCTCGTCCCATATAAGTACTCACTGATCCCCAAGTGAGTTACCCTCGTCCCATATAAGTACTCCCTGACCCCAAGTGAGTTACCCTCGTCCCATATAAGTACTCACTGATCCCCAAGTGAGTTACCCTCGTCCCATGTAAGTACTGCCTGTCCCCAAGTGAGTTACCCTCGTCCCATATAAGTACTCCCTGACCCCAAGTCAGTTACCCTCGTCCCATATAAGTACTCACTGATCCCCAAGTGAGTTACCCTCGTCCCATGTAAGTACTGCCTGTCCCCAAGTGAGTTACCCTCGTCCCATATAAGTACTCCCTGACCCCAAGTGATTTACCCTCGTCCCATATAAGTACTCACTGATCCCCAAGTGAGTTACCCTCGTCCCATATAAGTACTCCCTGACCCTAATTGAGATACCCTCGTCCCATATAAGTACTCACTGATCCACAAGTGAGTTACCCTCGTCCCATATAAGTACTCCCTGACACCGTGTGAGTTATCCTCGTCCCATATAAGTACTCCCCGACTCTAAGTGTGTTACCCTCGTCTCATATAAGTACTCCCTGACCCCAAGTGAGTTACCCTCGTCCCATATAAGTACTCCCTAACCCAGTGTCAGTTACCCTCGTCCCATATAAGTACTCCCTGACCCCAAGTGATTTACCCTCGTCCCATATAAGTACTCACTGATCCCCAAGTGAGTTACCCTCGTCCCATATAAGTACTCCCTGACCCAGTGTCAGTTACCCTCGTCCCATATAAGTACTCCCTGACCCCAAGTGATTTACCCTCGTCCCATATAAGTACTCACTGATCCCCAAGTGAGTTACCCTCGTCCCATATAAGTACTCCCTGACCCCAAGTGAGTTACCCTCGTCCCATATAAGTACTCACTGATCCCCAAGTGAGTTACCCTCGTCCCATATAAGTATCCACTGGTCCCCAAGTGAGTTACACTAGTCCCATATAAGTACTCCCTAACACCAATTGAGTTACCTCGTCCCATATAAGTACTCCCTGATCCCGTGTGAGATACCCTTGTCCCATATAAGTACTCCCTGACCCCAAGTGAGTTACCCTCGTCCCATATAAGTACTCCCTGACCCCAAGAGAGTTACCCTCGTCCCATATAAGTACTCACTGATCACCAAGTGAGTTACCCTCGTCCCATATAAGTACTCCCTGACCCCAAGTCAGTTACCCTCGTCCCATATAAGTACTCCCTGACCCAGTGTCAGTTTCCCTCGTCCCATATAAGTACTCCCTGACCCCAAGTGAGTTACCCTCGTCCCATATAAGTACTCCTTGATTCCCAAGTGAGTTACCCTCGTCCCATATAAGTACTCCCCGACCCAGTGTGAGTTACACTCGTCCAATATAAGTACTCCCTGACCCAGTGTGAGTTACCCTCGTCCCATATAAGTACTCCCTGACCCCAAGTGAGTTACCCTCGTCCCATATAAGTACTCCCCGACTCCAAGTGTGTTACCCTCGTCCCATATAAGTACTCCCTGAATCCGAGTGAGTTACCCAAGTCCCATATAAGTACTCCCTGACCCCCCGTGAATTACCCTAGTCCCAAATAAGTACTCCCTAACCCTAAGTGAGTTACCCTCGTCCCATATAAGTACTCACTGATCCCCAAGTGAGTTACCCTAGTCCCATATAAGTACTCCCTGACACCAAGTGTGTTACCCTCGTGCCATATAAGTACTCCCTGAGTCCGAGTGAGTTACCCAAGTCCCATATAAGTACTCATTGATCCCCAAGTGAGTTACCCTCGTCCCATATAAGTACTATCTGACCCCAAGTGAGTTACCATCGTCCCATATAGGTACACACTGATCCCCAAGTGAGTTACCCTCGTCTCATATAAGTACTGCTTTTCCCCAAGTGAGTTACCCTCGTCCCATATAAGTACTTCCTGACCCCCAAGTGAGTTACCCTTGTCCCATATAAGTACTCCCTGACACCGCGTGAATTACCCTAGACCCAAATAAGTATTCCCTGACCCTAAGTGAGTTACCCTCGTCCCATATAAGTACTCCCTGAATCCGAGTGAGTTACCCAAGTCCCATATAAGTACACACTGATCCCCAAGTGAGTACCCTCGTCCCATATCAGTACTCCCTGATCCCAAGTGAGTTACCCTCGTCCCATATAAGTACTCACTGATCCCCAAGTGAGTTACCCTCGTCCCATATAAGTACTCCCTGACCCTCAAGTGAGTTACCCTTGTCCCATATAAGTACTCCCTGACCCCGCTTGAATTACCCTAGTCCCAAATAAGTACTCCCTAACACTAAGTGAGTTACCTCGTCCCATATAAGTACTCCCTGACCCCAAGTCAGTTACCCTCGTCCCATATAAGTACTCCCTGACCCCGTGTGAGTTACACTCGTCCCATATAAGTACTCCCTGACCCCAAGTCAGTTACCCTCGTCCCATATAAGTAGTCCCTGACCCCAAGTCAGTTATCCTCGTCCCATATAAGTACTCCCTGACCCAGTGTGAGTTACCCTCGTCCCATATAAGTACTCCCTGACCCCAAGTGAGTTACCCTCGTCCCATATAAGTACTTACTGATCCCCAAGTGAGTTACCCTCGTTCCATATAAGTACTCCTTGAGCCCGTGTGAGTTACCCTCTTCCCATATAAGTACTCCCTGACCCCAAGTGAGTTACCCTCGTCGCATATAAGTACTCCCCGACTCCAAGTGAGTTACCCTCGTCCCATATAAGTACTCCCTGACCCTCAAGTGAGTTACCCTTGTCCCATATAAGTACTCCCTGTCCCCGCGTAAATTACCCTAGTCCCAAATAAGTACTCCCTAACCCTAAGTGAGTTACCCTCGTCCCATATAAGTACTCACTGATCCCCAAGTGAGTTACCCTAGTCCCATATAAGTACTCCCTGACACCAAGTGTGTTACCCTCGTGCCATATAAGTACTCCCTGAGTCAGAGTGAGTTACCCAAGTCCCATATAAGTACTCACTGATCCCCAAGTGAGTTACCTCGTCCCATATAAGTACTCCCTGACCCCAAGTCAGTTACCCTCGTCCCATATAAGTACTCCCTGACCCAGTGTCAGTTACCCTCGTCCCAAATAAGTACTCCCTGACCCCAAGTGATTTACCCTCGTCCCATATAAGTACTCACAGATCCCCAAGTGAGTTACCCTCGTCCCATATAAGTACTCCCTGACCCCAAGTGAGTTACCCTCGTCCCATATAAGTACTCACTGATCCCCAAGTGAGTTACCCTCGTCCCATATAAATAGTGCCTGTCCCCAAGTGAGTTACCCTCGTCCCATATAAGTACTCCCTGACCCCCAAGTGAGATACCCTCGTCCCATATAAGTATCCACTGGTCCCCATGTGAGTTACACTAGTCCCATATAAGTACTCCCTGACACCAATTGAGTTACCTCGTCCCATATAAGTACTCCCTGACCCCGCGTGATATACCCTTGTCCCATATAAGTACTCCCTGACCCCAAGTGAGTTACCCTCGTCCCATATAAGTACTCCCTGACCCCAAGAGAGTTACCCTCGTCCCATATAAGTACTCACTGATCACCAAGTGAGTTACCCTCGTCCCATATAAGTACTCACTGATCCCCAAGTGAGTTACCCTCGTCCCATATAAGTACTCACTGATCCCCAAGTGAGTTACCCTAGACCCAAATAAGTATTCCCTGACCCTAAGTGAGTTACCCTAGTCCCATATAAGTACTCCCTGAATCCGAGTGAGTTACCCAAGTCCCATATAAGTACACACTGATCCCCAAGTGAGTACCCTCGTCCCATATCAGTACTCCCTGATCCCAAGTGAGTTACCCTCGTCCCATATAAGTACTCACTGATCCCCAAGTGAGTTACCCTCGTCCCATATAAGTACTCCCTGACCCTCAAGTGAGTTACCCTTGTCCCATATAAGTACTCCCTGACCCCTCGTGAATTACCCTAGTCCCAAATAAGTACTGCCTGTCCCCAAGTGAGTTACCCTCGTCCCATATAAGTGCTCCCTGACCCCCAAGTGAGTTACCCTCGTCCCATATAAGTAGTCCCTGACCCCAAGTCAGTTACACTCGTCCCATATAAGTACTCCCTGACCCAGTGTGAGTTACCCTCGTCCCATATAAGTACTCCCTGACCCCAAGTGAGTTACCCTCGTCCCATATAAGTACTTACTGATCCCCAAGTGAGTTACCTTCGTCCCATATAAGTACTCCCTGAGCCCGTGTGAGTTACCCTCTTCCCATATAAGTACTCCCTGACCCCAAGTGAGTTACCCTCGTCCCATATAAGTACTCCCCGACTCCAAGTGAGTTACCCTCGTCCCATATAAGTACTCCCTGACCCTCAAGTGAGTTACCCTTGTCCCATATAAGTACTCCCTGACCCCTCGTGAATTACCCTAGTCCCAAATAAGTACTCCCTAACCCTAAGTCAGTTACCCTCGTCCCATATAAGTACTCACTGATCCCCAAGTGAGTTACCCTCGTCCCATATAAATACTCCCTGACCCCGTGTGAGTTACCCTCGTCCCATATAAGTACTCCCTGACACCAAGTGAGTTACCTCGTCCCATATAAGTACTCCCTGACCCCAAGTCAGTTACCCTCGTCCCATATCAGTACTCCCTGACCCAGTGTCAGTTACCCTCGTCCCATATAAGTACTCCCTGACCCCAAGTGATTTATCCTCGTCCCATATAAATACTCACTGATCCCCAAGTGAGTTACCCTCGTCCCATATAAGTACTGCCTGTCCCCAACTGAGTTACCCTCGTCCCATATAAGTGCTCCCTGACCCCCAAGTGAGTTACCCTCGTCCATTATAAGTATTCACTGGTCCCCAAGTGAGTTACCCTCGTCCCATATAAGTACTCCCTGTCCCCGTGTGAATTACCCTAGTCCGAAATAAGTACTCCCTGACCCTAATTGAGATACCCTCGTCCCATATAAGCACTCACTGATCCCCAAGTGAGTTACACTAGTCCCATATAAGTACTCCCTGACACCAAGTGAGTTACCTCGTCCCATATAAGTACTCCCTGACCCCAAGTCAGTTACCCTCTTCCCATATAAGTACTCCCTGACTCCGTGTGAGTTACCCTTGTCATATATAGGTACTCCCTGACCCCAAGTGAGTTACCCTCGTCCCATATAAGTACTCCCTGACCCCAAGTGAGTTACCCTCGTCCCATATAAGTACTCACTGATCCCCAAGTGAGTTACCCTCGTCCCATTTAAGTACTCCCTGACACCGTGTGAGTTACCCTCGTCCCATATAAGTACTCCCCGACTCTAAGTGTGTTACCCTCGTCCCATATAAGTACTCCCTGAGTCCGAGTGAGTTACCCTCGTCCCATATAAGTACTCCCCGACTCCAAGTGTGTTACCCTCGTCCCATATAAGTACTCCCTGACCCCCAAGTGAGTTACACTCGTCCCATATAAGTACTCCCTGACCCCAAGTCAGTTACCCTCGTCCCATATAAGTACTCCCTGACCCCGTGTGTGTTACCCTCGTCTCATATAAGTAGTCCCTGACCCCAAGTCAGTTACCCTCGTCCCATATAAGTACTCCCTGACCCAGTGTGAGTTACCCTCGTCCCATATAAGTACTCCCTGACCCCAAGTGAGTTACCCTCGTCCCAAATAAGTACTTACTGATCCCCAAGTGAGTTACCCTCGTCCCATATAAGTACTACCTGAGCCCGTGTGAGTTACCCTCTTCCCATATAAGTACTCCCTGACCCCAAGTGAGTTACCCTCGTCCCATATAAGTACTCCCCGACTCCAAGTGAGTTACCCTCGTCCCATATAAGTACTCCCTGACCCTCAAGTGAGTTACCCTTGTCCCATATAAGTACTCCCTGACCCCTCGTGAATTACCCTAGTCCCAAATAAGTACTCCCTAACCCTAAGTGAGTTACCCTCGTTCCATATAAGTACTCACTGATCCCCAAGTGAGTTACCCTCGTCCCATATAAATACTCCCTGACCCCGCGTGAGTTACCCTCGTCCCATATAAGTACTCCCTGACCCAAGTGATTTACCCTCGTCCCATATAAGTACTCACTGATCCCCAAGTGAGTTACCCTCGTCCCATATAAGTGCTCCCTGAACCCCAAGTGAGTTACCCTCGTCCCATATAAGTATTCACTGGTCCCCAAGTGAGTTACCCTCGTCCCATATAAGTACTCCCTGTCCCCGTGTGAATTACCCTAGTCCGAAATAAGTACTCCCTGACCCTAATTGAGATACCCTCGTCCCATATAAGTACTCACTGATCCCCAAGTGAGTTACACTAGTCCCATATAAGTACTCCCTGACACCAAGTGAGTTACCTCGTCCCATATAAGTACTCCCTGACCCCAATTCAGTTACCCTCTTCCCATATAAGTACTCCCTGACCCCGTGTGAGTTACCCTCGTCCCAAATAAGTACTCCCTGTCCCCAAGTGAGTTACCCTCGTCCCATATAAGTACTCACTGATCCCCAAGTGAGTTACCCTCGTCCCATATAAGTACTCCCTGACCCCGTGTGAGTTACCCTCGACCCATATAAGTACTCCCCGACTCTAAGTGTGTTATCCTCGTCCCATATAATTACTCCCTGAGTCCGAGTGAATTACCCTCGTCCCATATAAGTACTCCCCGACTCCAAGTGTGTTACCCTCGTCCCATATAAGTACTCCCTGAGTCCGAGTGAGTTACCCAAGTCCCATATAAGTACTCACTGATCCCCAAGTGAGTTACCCTCGTCCCATATAAGTACTCCCTGACCCCCAAGTGAGTTACACTCGTCCCATATAAGTACTCCCTGACCCCAAGTCAGTTACCCTCGTCCCATATAAGTACTCACTGATTCCCAAGTGAGTTACCCTCGTCCCATATAAGTACTCCCCGACCCCAAGTGTGTTACCCTCGTCCCATATAAGTACTCACTGATCCCCAAGTGAGTTACCCTCGTCCCATATAAGTACTCACTGATCCCCAAGTGAGTTACCCTCGTCACATATAAGTATTCACTGGTCCCCAAGTGAGTTACCCTCGTCCCATATAAGTACTCCCTGACCCCGTGTGAGTTACCCTCGTCTCATATAAGTACTCCCTGACCCCAAGTGAGTTACCCTCGACCCATATAAGTACTCCCTAACCCAGTGTCAGTTACCCTCGTCCCATATAAGTACTCCCTGACCCCAAGTGATTTACCCTCGTCCCATATAAGTACTCCCCGACTCCAAGTGTGTTACCCTCGTCCCATATAAGTACTCCCTGAGTCCGTGTGAGTTAGCCAAGTCCCATATAAGTACTCACTGATCCCCAAGTGAGCTACCCTCGTCCCATGTAAGTACTCCCTGACCCCCAAGTGAGTTACACTCGTCCCATATAAGTACTCCCTGACCCCAAGTCAGTTACCCTCGTCCCATATAAGTACTCACTGATTCCCAAGTGAGTTACCCTCGTCCCATATAAGTACTCCCCGACCCCAAGTGTGTTACCCTCGTCCCATATAAGTACTCCCTGACCCCAAGTCAGTTACCCTCGTCCCATATAAGTACTCACTGATTCCCAAGTGAGTTACCCTCGTCCCATATAAGTACTCTCCGACCCCAAGTGTGTTACCCTCGTCCCATATAAGTACTCACTGATCCCCAAGTGAGTTACCCTCGTCCCATATAAGTACTCCCTGACCCCGTGTGAGTTACCCTCGTCCCATATAAGTACTCCCTGACCCCAAGTGAGTTACCCTCGTCCCATATAAGTACTCCCTAACCCAGTGTCAGTTACCCTCGTCCCATATAAGTACTCCCTGACCCAAGTGATTTACCCTCGTCCCATATAAGTACTCACTGATCCCCAAGTGAGTTACCCTCGTCCCATATAAGTACTCACTGATCCCCAAATGAGTTACCCTCGTCCCATATAAGTACTCCCTGACCCCAAGTGATTTACCCTCGTCCCATATAAGTACTCACTGATCACCATGTGAGTTACCCTCGTCCCATATAAGTACTCCCTGACCCCAAGTGAGTTACCCTCGTCCCATATAAGTACTCACTGATCCCCAAGTGAGTTACCCTCGTCCCATATAAGTACTCCCTGACCCAGTGTCAGTTACCCTCGTCCCATATAAGTACTCCCTGACCCCAAGTGATTTACCCTCGCCCCATATAAGTCCTCACTGATCCCCAAGTGAGTTACCCTCGTCCTATATAAGTACTCCCTGACCCCAAGTCAGTTAACCTCGTCCCATATAAGTACTCCCTGACCCCAAGTCAGTTACCCTCGTCCCATATAAGTATTCCCTGACCCCGTGTGAGTTACCCTCGTCCGATATAAGTAATCCCTGACCCTAAGTGAGTTACCCTCGTCCCATATAAGTATTCCCTGACCCCAAGTGAGTTACCATCGTCCCATATAAGTACTCCCTGACCCTCAAGTGAGTTACCCTCGTCCCATATAAGTATTCACTGGTCCCCAAGTGAGTTACCCTCGTCCCATATAAGTACTCCCTGTCCCCGTGTGAATTACCCTAGTCCGAAATAAGTACTCCCTGACCCTAATTGAGATACCCTCGTCCCATATAAGTACTCACTGATCCCCAAGTGAGTTACACTAGTCCCATATAAGTTCTCCCTGACACCAAGTGAGTTACCTCGTCCCATATAAGTACTCCCTGACCCCAAGTCAGTTACCCTCTTCCCATATAAGTACTCCCTGACCCCGTGTGAGTTACCCTTGTCCCATATAAGTACTCCCTGACCCCAAGTGAGTTACCCTCGTCCCAAATAAGTACTCCCTGTCCCCAAGTGAGTTACCCTCGTCCCATATAAGTACTCACTGATCCCCAAGTGAGTTACCCTCGTCCCATATAAGTACTCCCCGACTCCAAGTGAGTTACCCTCGTCCCATATAAGTACTCCCTGACCCTCAAGTGAGTTACCCTTGTCCCATATAAGTACTCCCTGACCCCTCGTGAATTACCCTAGTCCCAAATAAGTACTCCCTAACCCTAAGTGAGTTACCCTCGTTCCATATAAGTACTCACTGATCCCCAAGTGAGTTACCCTCGTCCCATATAAATACTCCCTGACCCCGCGTGAGTTACCCTCGTCCCATATAAGTACTCCCTGACCCAAGTGATTTACCCTCGTCCCATATAAGTACTCACTGATCCCCAAGTGAGTTACCCTCGTCCCATATAAGTGCTCCCTGAACCCCAAGTGAGTTACCCTCGTCCCATATAAGTATTCACTGGTCCCCAAGTGAGTTACCCTCGTCCCATATAAGTACTCCCTGTCCCCGTGTGAATTACCCTAGTCCGAAATAAGTACTCCCTGACCCTAATTGAGATACCCTCGTCCCATATAAGTACACACTGATCCCCAAGTGAGTTACACTAGTCCCATATAAGTACTCCCTGACACCAAGTGAGTTACCTCGTCCCATATAAGTACTCCCTGACCCCAATTCAGTTACCCTCTTCCCATATAAGTACTCCCTGACCCCGTGTGAGTTACCCTCGTCCCAAATAAGTACTCCCTGTCCCCAAGTGAGTTACCCTCGTCCCATATAAGTACTCACTGATCCCCAAGTGAGTTACCCTCGTCCCATATAAGTACTCCCTGACCCCGTGTGAGTTACCCTCGACCCATATAAGTACTCCCCGACTCTAAGTGTGTTATCCTCGTCCCATATAATTACTCCCTGAGTCCGAGTGAATTACCCTCGTCCCATATAAGTACTCCCCGACTCCAAGTGTGTTACCCTCGTCCCATATAAGTACTCCCTGAGTCCGAGTGAGTTACCCAAGTCCCATATAAGTACTCACTGATCCCCAAGTGAGTTACCCTCGTCCCATATAAGTACTCCCTGACCCCCAAGTGAGTTACACTCGTCCCATATAAGTACTCCCTGACCCCAAGTCAGTTACCCTCGTCCCATATAAGTACTCACTGATTCCCAAGTGAGTTACCCTCGTCCCATATAAGTACTCCCCGACCCCAAGTGTGTTACCCTCGTCCCATATAAGTACTCACTGATCCCCAAGTGAGTTACCCTCGTCCCATATAAGTACTCACTGATCCCCAAGTGAGTTACCCTCGTCACATATAAGTATTCACTGGTCCCCAAGTGAGTTACCCTCGTCCCATATAAGTACTCCCTGACCCCGTGTGAGTTACCCTCGTCTCATATAAGTACTCCCTGACCCCAAGTGAGTTACCCTCGACCCATATAAGTACTCCCTAACCCAGTGTCAGTTACCCTCGTCCCATATAAGTACTCCCTGACCCCAAGTGATTTACCCTCGTCCCATATAAGTACTCCCCGACTCCAAGTGTGTTACCCTCGTCCCATATAAGTACTCCCTGAGTCCGAGTGAGTTACCCAAGTCCCATATAAGTACTCACTTATCCCCAAGTGAGCTACCCTCGTCCCATGTAAGTACTCCCTGACCCCCAAGTGAGTTACACTCGTCCCATATAAGTACTCCCTGACCCCAAGTCAGTTACCCTCGTCCCATATAAGTACTCACTGATTCCCAAGTGAGTTACCCTCGTCCCATATAAGTACTCCCCGACCCCAAGTGTGTTACCCTCGTCCCATATAAGTACTCCCTGACCCCAAGTCAGTTACTCTCGTCCCATATAAGTACTCACTGATTCCCAAGTGAGTTACCCTCGTCCCATATAAGTACTCCCCGACCCCAAGTGTGTTACCCTCGTCCCATATAAGTACTCACTGATCCCCAAGTGAGTTACCCTCGTCCCATATAAGTACTCCCTGACCCCGTGTGAGTTACCCTCGTCCCATATAAGTACTCCCTGACCCCAAGTGAGTTACCCTCGTCCCATATAAGTACTCCCTAACCCAGTGTCAGTTACCCTCGTCCCATATAAGTACTCCCTGACCCAAGTGATTTACCCTCGTCCCATATAAGTACTCACTGATCCCCAAGTGAGTTACCCTCGTCCCATATAAGTACTCACTGATCCCCAAATGAGTTACCCTCGTCCCATATAAGTACTCCCTGACCCCAAGTGATTTACCCTCGTCCCATATAAGTACTCACTGATCACCATGTGAGTTACCCTCGTCCCATATAAGTACTCCCTGACCCCAAGTGAGTTACCCTCGTCCCATATAAGTACTCACTGATCCCCAAGTGAGTTACCCTCGTCCCATATAAGTACTCCCTGACCCAGTGTCAGTTACCCTCGTCCCATATAAGTACTCCCTGACCCCAAGTGATTTACCCTCGCCCCATATAAGTCCTCACTGATCCCCAAGTGAGTTACCCTCGTCCTATATAAGTACACCCTGACCCCAAGTCAGTTAACCTCGTCCCATATAAGTACTCCCTGACCCCAAGTCAGTTACCCTCGTCCCATATAAGTATTCCCTGACCCCGTGTGAGTTACCCTCGTCCCATATAAGTAATCCCTGACCCTAAGTGAGTTACCCTCGTCCCATATAAGTATTCCCTGACCCCAAGTGAGTTACCATCGTCCCATATAAGTACTCCCTGACCCTCAAGTGAGTTACCCTCGTCCCATATAAGTACTCACTGATCCCCAAGTGATTTACCCTCGTCCCATATAAATACTGCCTGACCCCGCGTGAGTTACCCTCGTCCCATATAAGTACTCCCTGACACCAAGTGAGTTACCTCGTCCCATATAAGTACTCCCTGACCCCAAGTCATTTACCCTCGTCCCATATAAGTACTCCCTGACCCAGTGTCAGTTACCCTCGTCCCATATAAGTACTCCCTGACCCCAAGTGATTTACCCTCGTCCCATATAAGTACTCACTGATCCCCAAGTGAGTTACCCTCGTCCCATATAAGTACTCCCTGACCCCAAGTGAGTTACCCTCGTCCCATATAAGTTCTCACTGATCCCCAAGTGAGATACCCTCGTCCCATATAAGTACTGCCTGTCCCCAAGTGAGTTACCCTCGTCCCATATAAGTGCTCCCTGACCCCCAAGTGAGTTACCCTCGTCCCATATAAGTATTCACTGGTCCCCAAGTGAGTTACCCTCGTCCCATATAAGTACTCCCTGTCCCCGTGTGAATTACCCTAGTCCGAAATAAGTACTCCCTGACCCTAATTGAGATACCCTCGTCCCATATAAGTACTCACTGATCCCCAAGTGAGTTACACTAGTCCCATATAAGTTCTCCCTGACACCAAGTGAGTTACCTCGTCCCATATAAGTACTCCCTGACCCCAAGTCAGTTACCCTCTTCCCATATAAGTACTCCCTGACCCCAATTCAGTTACCCTTGTCCCATATAAGTACTCCCTGACCCCAAGTGAGTTACCCTCGTCCCAAATAAGTACTCCCTGTCCCCAAGTGAGTTACCCTCGTCCCATATAAGTACTCACTGATCCCCAAGTGAGTTACCCTAGTCCCATATAAGTACTCCCTGACCCCGTGTGAGTTACCCTCGACCCATATAAGTACTCCCCGACTCTAAGTGTGTTATCCTCGTCCCATATAATTACTCCCTGAGTCCGAGTGAATTACCCTCGTCCCATATAAGTACTCCCCGACTCCAAGTGTGTTACCCTCGTCCCATATAAGTACTCCCTGAGTCCGAGTGAGTTACCCAAGTCCCATATAAGTACTCACTGATCCCCAAGTGAGTTACCCTCGTCCCATATAAGTACTCCCTGACCCCCAAGTGAGTTACACTCGTCCCATATAAGTACTCCCTGACCCCAAGTCAGTTACCCTCGTCCCATATAAGTACTCACTGATTCCCAAGTGAGTTACCCTCGTCCCATATAAGTACTCCCCGACCCCAAGTGTGTTACCCTCGTCCCATATAAGTACTCACTGATCCCCAAGTGAGTTACCCTCGTCCCATATAAGTACTCACTGATCCCCAAGTGAGTTACCCTCGTCACATATAAGTATTCACTGGTCCCCAAGTGAGTTACCCTCGTCCCATATAAGTACTCCCTGACCCCGTGTGAGTTACCCTCGTCTCATATAAGTACTCCCTGACCCCAAGTGAGTTACCCTCGTCCCATATAAGTACTCCCTGACCCCAAGTGATTTACCCTCGTCCCATATAAGTACTCCCCGACTCCAAGTGTGTTACCCTCGTCCCATATAAGTACTCCCTGAGTCCGTGTGAGTTACCCAAGTCCCATATAAGTACTCACTGATCCCCAAGTGAGCTACCCTCGTCCCATGTAAGTACTCCCTGACCCCCAAGTGAGTTACACTCGTCCCATATAAGTACTCCCTGACCCCAAGTCAGTTACCCTCGTCCCATATAAGTACTCACTGATTCCCAAGTGAGTTACCCTCGTCCCATATAAGTACTCCCCGACCCCAAGTGTGTTACCCTCGTCCCATATAAGTACTCCCTGACCCCAAGTCAGTTACCCTCGTCCCATATAAGTACTCACTGATTCCCAAGTGAGTTACCCTCGTTCCATATAAGTACTCTCCGACCCCAAGTGTGTTACCCTCGTCCCATATAAGTACTCACTGATCCCCAAGTGAGTTACCCTGGTCCCATATAAGTACTCCCTGACCCCGTGTGAGTTACCCTCGTCCCATATAAGTACTCCCTGACCCCAAGTGAGTTACCCTCGTCCCATATAAGTACTCCCTAACCCAGTGTCAGTTACCCTCGTCCCATATAAGTACTCCCTGACCCAAGTGATTTACCCTCGTCCCATATAAGTACTCACTGATCCCCAAGTGAGTTACCCTCGTCCCATATAAGTACTCACTGATCCCCAAATGAGTTACCCTCGTCCCATATAAGTACTCCCTGACCCCAAGTGATTTACCCTCGTCCCATATAAGTACTCACTGATCACCATGTGAGTTACCCTCGTCCCATATAAGTACTCCCTGACCCCAAGTGAGTTACCCTCGTCCCATATAAGTACTCACTGATCCCCAAGTGAGTTACCCTCGTCCCATATAAGTACTCCCTGACCCAGTGTCAGTTACCCTCGTCCCATATAAGTACTCCCTGACCCCAAGTGATTTACCCTCGCCCCATATAAGTCCTCACTGATCCCCAAGTGAGTTACCCTCGTCCTATATAAGTACTCCCTGACCCCAAGTCAGTTAACCTCGTCCCATATAAGTACTCCCTGACCCCAAGTCAGTTACCCTCGTCCCATATAAGTATTCCCTGACCCCGTGTGAGTTACCCTCGTCCCATATAAGTAATCCCTGACCCTAAGTGAGTTACCCTCGTCCCATATAAGTATTCCCTGACCCCAAGTGAGTTACCATCGTCCCATATAAGTACTCCCTGACCCTCAAGTGAGTTACCCTCGTCCCATATAAGTATTCACTGGTCCCCAAGTGAGTTACCCTCGTCCCATATAAGTACTCCCTGTCCCCGTGTGAATTACCCTAGTCCGAAATAAGTACTCCCTGACCCTAATTGAGATACCCTCGTCCCATATAAGTACTCACTGATCCCCAAGTGAGTTACACTAGTCCCATATAAGTTCTCCCTGACACCAAGTGAGTTACCTCGTCCCATATAAGTACTCCCTGACCCCAAGTCAGTTACCCTCTTCCCATATAAGTACTCCCTGACCCCGTGTGAGTTACCCTTGTCCCATATAAGTACTCCCTGACCCCAAGTGAGTTACCCTCGTCCCAAATAAGTACTCCCTGTCCCCAAGTGAGTTACCCTCGTCCCATATAAGTACTCACTGATCCCCAAGTGAGTTACCCTCGTCCCATATAAGTACTCCCCGACTCCAAGTGAGTTACCCTCGTCCCATATAAGTACTCCCTGACCCTCAAGTGAGTTACCCTTGTCCCATATAAGTACTCCCTGACCCCTCGTGAATTACCCTAGTCCCAAATAAGTACTCCCTAACCCTAAGTGAGTTACCCTCGTTCCATATAAGTACTCACTGATCCCCAAGTGAGTTACCCTCGTCCCATATAAATACTCCCTGACCCCGCGTGAGTTACCCTCGTCCCATATAAGTACTCCCTGACCCAAGTGATTTACCCTCGTCCCATATAAGTACTCACTGATCCCCAAGTGAGTTACCCTCGTCCCATATAAGTGCTCCCTGAACCCCAAGTGAGTTACCCTCGTCCCATATAAGTATTCACTGGTCCCCAAGTGAGTTACCCTCGTCCCATATAAGTACTCCCTGTCCCCGTGTGAATTACCCTAGTCCGAAATAAGTACTCCCTGACCCTAATTGAGATACCCTCGTCCCATATAAGTACTCACTGATCCCCAAGTGAGTTACACTAGTCCCATATAAGTACTCCCTGACACCAAGTGAGTTACCTCGTCCCATATAAGTACTCCCTGACCCCAATTCAGTTACCCTCTTCCCATATAAGTACTCCCTGACCCCGTGTGAGTTACCCTCGTCCCAAATAAGTACTCCCTGTCCCCAAGTGAGTTACCCTCGTCCCATATAAGTACTCACTGATCCCCAAGTGAGTTACCCTCGTCCCATATAAGTACTCCCTGACCCCGTGTGAGTTACCCTCGACCCATATAAGTACTCCCCGACTCTAAGTGTGTTATCCTCGTCCCATATAATTACTCCCTGAGTCCGAGTGAATTACCCTCGTCCCATATAAGTACTCCCCGACTCCAAGTGTGTTACCCTCGTCCCATATAAGTACTCCCTGAGTCCGAGTGAGTTACCCAAGTCCCATATAAGTACTCACTGATCCCCAAGTGAGTTACCCTCGTCCCATATAAGTACTCCCTGACCCCCAAGTGAGTTACACTCGTCCCATATAAGTACTCCCTGACCCCAAGTCAGTTACCCTCGTCCCATATAAGTACTCACTGATTCCCAAGTGAGTTACCCTCGTCCCATATAAGTACTCCCCGACCCCAAGTGTGTTACCCTCGTCCCATATAAGTACTCACTGATCCCCAAGTGAGTTACCCTCGTCCCATATAAGTACTCACTGATCCCCAAGTGAGTTACCCTCGTCACATATAAGTATTCACTGGTCCCCAAGTGAGTTACCCTCGTCCCATATAAGTACTCCCTGACCCCGTGTGAGTTACCCTCGTCTCATATAAGTACTCCCTGACCCCAAGTGAGTTACCCTCGACCCATATAAGTACTCCCTAACCCAGTGTCAGTTACCCTCGTCCCATATAAGTACTCCCTGACCCCAAGTGATTTACCCTCGTCCCATATAAGTACTCCCCGACTCCAAGTGTGTTACCCTCGTCCCATATAAGTACTCCCTGAGTCCGAGTGAGTTACCCAAGTCCCATATAAGTACTCACTTATCCCCAAGTGAGCTACCCTCGTCCCATGTAAGTACTCCCTGACCCCCAAGTGAGTTACACTCGTCCCATATAAGTACTCCCTGACCCCAAGTCAGTTACCCTCGTCCCATATAAGTACTCACTGATTCCCAAGTGAGTTACCCTCGTCCCATATAAGTACTCCCCGACCCCAAGTGTGTTACCCTCGTCCCATATAAGTACTCCCCGACCCCAAGTGTGTTACCCTCGTCCCATATAAGTACTCACTGATCCCCAAGTGAGTTACCCTCGTCCCATATAAGTACTCCCTGACCCCGTGTGAGTTACCCTCGTCCCATATAAGTACTCCCTGACCCCAAGTGAGTTACCCTCGTCCCATATAAGTACTCCCTAACCCAGTGTCAGTTACCCTCGTCCCATATAAGTACTCCCTGACCCAAGTGATTTACCCTCGTCCCATATAAGTACTCACTGATCCCCAAGTGAGTTACCCTCGTCCCATATAAGTACTCACTGATCCCCAAATGAGTTACCCTCGTCCCATATAAGTACTCCCTGACCCCAAGTGATTTACCCTCGTCCCATATAAGTACTCACTGATCACCATGTGAGTTACCCTCGTCCCATATAAGTACTCCCTGACCCCAAGTGAGTTACCCTCGTCCCATATAAGTACTCACTGATCCCCAAGTGAGTTACCCTCGTCCCATATAAGTACTCCCTGACCCAGTGTCAGTTACCCTCGTCCCATATAAGTACTCCCTGACCCCAAGTGATTTACCCTCGCCCCATATAAGTCCTCACTGATCCCCAAGTGAGTTACCCTCGTCCTATATAAGTACACCCTGACCCCAAGTCAGTTAACCTCGTCCCATATAAGTACTCCCTGACCCCAAGTCAGTTACCCTCGTCCCATATAAGTATTCCCTGACCCCGTGTGAGTTACCCTCGTCCCATATAAGTAATCCCTGACCCTAAGTGAGTTACCCTCGTCCCATATAAGTATTCCCTGACCCCAAGTGAGTTACCATCGTCCCATATAAGTACTCCCTGACCCTCAAGTGAGTTACCCTCGTCCCATATAAGTACTCACTGATCCCCAAGTGATTTACCCTCGTCCCATATAAATACTGCCTGACCCCGCGTGAGTTACCCTCGTCCCATATAAGTACTCCCTGACACCAAGTGAGTTACCTCGTCCCATATAAGTACTCCCTGACCCCAAGTCATTTACCCTCGTCCCATATAAGTACTCCCTGACCCAGTGTCAGTTACCCTCGTCCCATATAAGTACTCCCTGACCCCAAGTGATTTACCCTCGTCCCATATAAGTACTCACTGATCCCCAAGTGAGTTACCCTCGTCCCATATAAGTACTCCCTGACCCCAAGTGAGTTACCCTCGTCCCATATAAGTTCTCACTGATCCCCAAGTGAGATACCCTCGTCCCATATAAGTACTGCCTGTCCCCAAGTGAGTTACCCTCGTCCCATATAAGTGCTCCCTGACCCCCAAGTGAGTTACCCTCGTCCCATATAAGTATTCACTGGTCCCCAAGTGAGTTACCCTCGTCCCATATAAGTACTCCCTGTCCCCGTGTGAATTACCCTAGTCCGAAATAAGTACTCCCTGACCCTAATTGAGATACCCTCGTCCCATATAAGTACTCACTGATCCCCAAGTGAGTTACACTAGTCCCATATAAGTTCTCCCTGACACCAAGTGAGTTACCTCGTCCCATATAAGTACTCCCTGACCCCAAGTCAGTTACCCTCTTCCCATATAAGTACTCCCTGACCCCGTGTGAGTTACCCTTGTCCCATATAAGTACTCCCTGACCCCAAGTGAGTTACCCTCGTCCCAAATAAGTACTCCCTGTCCCCAAGTGAGTTACCCTCGTCCCATATAAGTACTCACTGATCCCCAAGTGAGTTACCCTAGTCCCATATAAGTACTCCCTGACCCCGTGTGAGTTACCCTCGACCCATATAAGTACTCCCCGACTCTAAGTGTGTTATCCTCGTCCCATATAATTACTCCCTGAGTCCGAGTGAGTTACCCTCGTCCCATATAAGTACTCCGCGACTCCAAGTGTGTTACCCTCGTCCCATATAAGTACTCCCTGAGTCCGAGTGAGTTACCCAAGTCCCATGTAAGTACTCACTGATCCCAAAGTGAGTTACCCTCGTCCCATATAAGTACTCCCTGACCCCCAAGTGAGTTACACTCGTCCCATATAAGTACTCCCTGACCCCAAGTCAGTTACCCTCGTCCCATATAAGTACTCACTGATTCCCAAGTGAGTTACCCTCGTCCCATATAAGTACTCCCCGACCCCAAGTGTGTTACCCTCGTCCCATATAAGTACTCACTGATCCCCAAGTGAGTTACCCTCGTCCCATATAAGTACTCACTGATCCCCAAGTGAGTTACCCTCGTCCCATGTAAGTACTGCCTGTCCCCAAGTGAGTTACCCTCGTCCCATATAAGTACTCCCTGACCCCAAGTGATTTACCCTCGTCCCATATAAGTACTCACTGATCCCCAAGTGAGTTACCCTCGTCCCATATAAGTACTCCCTGACCCCAAGTGAGTTACCCTCGTCCCATATAAGTACTCACTGTTCCCCAAGTGAGTTACCCTCGTCCCATGTAAGTACTGCCTGTCCCCGTGTGAATTACCCTAGTCCGAAATAAATACTCCCTGACCCTAATTGAGATACCCTCGTCCCATATAAGTACTCACTGATCCCCAAGAGAGTTACACTAGTCCCATATAAGTACTCCCTGACACCAAGTGAGTTACCTCGTCCCATATAAGTACTCCCTGACCCCAAGTGATTTACCCTCGTCCCATATAAGTACTCACTGATCCCCAAGTGAGTTACCCTCGTCCCATATAAGTACTCCCTGACCCCAAGTGAGTTACCCTCGTCCCATATAAGTACTCACTGATCCCCAAGTGAGTTACCCTCGTCCCATGTAAGTACTGCCTGTCCCCAAGTGAGTTACCCTCGTCCCATATAAGTGCTCCCTGACCCCCAAGTGAGTTACCCTCGTCCCATATAAGTATTCACTGGTCCCCAAGTGAGTTACCCTCGTCCCATATAAGTACTCCCTGTCCCCGTGTGAATTACCCTAGTCCGAAATAAGTACTCCCTGAGCCTAATTGAGATACCCTCGTCCCATATAAGTACTCACTGATCCCCAAGTGAGTTACACTAGTCCCATATAAGTACTCCCTGACACCAGGTGAGTTACCTCGTCCCATATAAGTACTCCCCGACTCCAAGTGTGTTACCCTCGTCCCATATAAGTACTCCCTGAGTCCGAGTGAGTTACCCAAGTCCCATATAAGTACTCACTGATCCCCAAGTGAGTTACCCTCGTCCCATATAAGTACTCCCTGACCCCCAAGTGAGTTACACTCGTCCCATATAAGTACTCCCTGACCCCAAGTCAGTTACCCTCGTCCCATATAAGTACTCACTGATTCCCAAGTGAGTTACCCTCGTCCCATATAAGTACTCCCCGACCCCAAGTGTGTTACCCTCGTCCCATATAAGTACTCACTGATCCCCAAGTGAGTTACCCTCGTCCCATATAAGTACTCACTGATCCCCAAGTGAGTTACCCTCGTCCCATGTAAGTACTGCCTGTCCCCAAGTGAGTTACCCTCGTCCCATATAAGTGCTCCCTGACCCCCAAGTGAGTTACCCTCGTCTCATATAAGTACTCCCTGACCCCAAGTGAGTTACCCTCGTCCCATATAAGTACTCCCTAACCCAGTATCATTTACCCTCGTCCCATATAAGTTCTCCCTGACCCCAAGTGATTTACCCTCGTCCCATATAAGTACTCACTGATCCCCAAGTGAGTTACCCTCGTCCCATATAAGTACTCCCTGACCCAGTGTCAGTTACCCTCGTCCCATATAAGTACTCCCTGACCCCAAGTGATTTACCCTCGTCCCATATAAGTACTCACTGATCCCCAAGTGAGTTACCCTCGTCCCATATAAGTACTCCCTGACCCCAAGTGAGTTACCCTCGTCCCATATAAGTACTCACTGTTCCCCAAGTGAGTTACCCTCGTCCCATGTAAGTACTGCCTGTCCCCAAGTGAGTTACCCTCGTCCCATATAAGTGCTCCCTGACCCCCAAGTGAGTTACCCTCGTCCCATATAAGTATTCACTGGTCCCCAAGTGAGTTACCCTCGTCCCATATAAGTACTCCCTGTCCCCGTGTGAATTACCCTAGTGCGAAATAAGTACTCCCTGACCCTAATTGAGATACCCTCGTCCCATATAAGTACTCACTGATCCCCAAGTGAGTTACACTAGTCCCATATAAGTACTCCCTGACACCAAGTGAGTTACCTCGTCCCATATAAGTACTCCCTGACCCCAAGTGATTTACCCTCGTCCCATATAAGTACTCACTGATCCCCAAGTGAGTTACCCTCGTCCCATATAAGTACTCCCTGACCCCAAGTGAGTTACCCTCGTCCCATATAAGTACTCACTGATCCCCAAGTGAGTTACCCTCGTCCCATGTAAGTACTGCCTGTCCCCAAGTGAGTTACCCTCGTCCCATATAAGTGCTCCCTGACCCCCAAGTGAGTTACCCTCGTCCCATATAAGTATTCACTGGTCCCCAAGTGAGTTACCCTCGTCCCATATAAGTACTCCCTGTCCCCGTGTGAATTACCTTAGTCCGAAATAAGTACTCCCTGAGCCTAATTGAGATACCCTCGTCCCATATAATACTCACTGATCCCCAAGTGAGTTACACTAGTCCCATATAAGTACTCCCTGACACCAAGTGAGTTACCTCGTCCCATATAAGTACTCCCCGACTCCAAGTGTGTTACCCTCGTCCCATATAAGTACTCCCTGAGTCCGAGTGAGTTACCCAAGTCCCATATAAGTACTCACTGATCCCCAAGTGAGTTACCCTCGTCCGATATAAGTACTCCCTGACCCCCAAGTGAGTTACACTCGTCCCATATAAGTACTCCCTGACCCCAAGTCAGTTACCCTCGTCCCATATAAGTACTCACTGATTCCCAAGTGAGTTACCCTCGTCCCATATAAGTACTCCCCGACCCCAAGTGTGTTACCCTCGTCCCATATAAGTACTCACTGATCCCCAAGTGAGTTACCCTCGTCCCATATAAGTACTCACTGATCCCCAAGTGAGTTACCCTCGTCCCATGTAAGTACTGCCTGTCCCCAAGTGAGTTACCCTCGTCCCATATAAGTGCTCCCTGACCCCCAAGTGAGTTACCCTCGTCCCATATAAGTATTCACTGGTCCGCAAGTGAGTTACCCTCGTCCCATATAAGTACTCCCTGTCCCCGTGTGAATTACCCTAGTCCGAAATAAGTACTCCCTGACCCTAATTGAGATACCCTCGTCCCATATAAGTACTCACTGATCCCCAAGTGAGTTACACTAGTCCCATATAAGTACTCCCTGACACCAAGTGAGTTACCTCGTCCCATATAAGTACTCCCTGACCCCAAGTGATTTACCCTCGTCCCATATAAGTACTCACTGATCCCCAAGTGAGTTACCCTCGTCCCATATAAGTACTCCCTGACCCCAAGTGAGTTACCCTCGTCCCATATAAGTACTCACTGATCCCCAAGTGAGTTACCCTCGTCCCATGTAAGTACTGCCTGTCCCCAAGTGAGTTACCCTCGTCCCATATAAGTGCTCCCTGACCCCCAAGTGAGTTACCCTCGTCCCATATAAGTATTCACTGGTCCCCAAGTGAGTTACCTTCGTCCCATATAAGTACTCCCTGTCCCCGTGTGAATTACCCTAGTCCGAAATAAGTACTCCCTGAGCCTAATTGAGATACCCTCGTCCCATATAATACTCACTGATCCCCAAGTGAGTTACACTAGTCCCATATAAGTACTCCCTGACACCAAGTGAGTTACCTCGTCCCATATAAGTACTCCCCGACTCCAAGTGTGTTACCCTCGTCCCATATAAGTACTCCCTGAGTCCGAGTGAGTTACCCAAGTCCCATATAAGTACTCACTGATCCCCAAGTGAGTTACCCTCGTCCGATATAAGTACTCCCTGACCCCCAAGTGAGTTACACTCGTCCCATATAAGTACTCCCTGACCCCAAGTCAGTTACCCTCGTCCCATATAAGTACTCACTGATTCCCAAGTGAGTTACCCTCGTCCCATATAAGTACTCCCCGACCCCAAGTGTGTTACCCTCGTCCCATATAAGTACTCACTGATCCCCAAGTGAGTTACCCTCGTCCCATATAAGTACTCACTGATCCCCAAGTGAGTTACCCTCGTCCCATGTAAGTACTGCCTGTCCCCAAGTGAGTTACCCTCGTCCCATATAAGTGCTCCCTGACCACCAAGTGAGTTACCCTCGTCCCATATAAGTATTCACTGGTCCCCAAGTGAGTTACCCTCGTCCCATATAAGTACTCCCTGACCCCGTGTGAGTTACCCTCGTCTCATATAAGTACTCCCTGACCCCAAGTGAGTTACCCTCGTCCCATATAAGTACTCCCTAACCCAGTGTCAGTTACCCTCGTCCCATATAAGTACTCCCTGACCCCAAGTGATTTACCCTCGTCCCATATAAGTACTCCCCGACCCCAAGTGTGTTACCCTCGTCCCATATAAGTACTCCCTGACCCCAAGTCAGTTACCCTCGTCCCATATAAGTACTCACTGATTCCCAAGTGAGTTACCCTCGTCCCATATAAGTACTCCCCGACCCCAAGTGTGTTACCCTCGTCCCATATAAGTACTCACTGATCCCCAAGTGAGTTACCCGCGTCCCATATAAGTACTCCCTGACCCCGTGTGAGTTACCCTCGTCCCATATAAGTACTCACTGATTCCCAAGTGAGTTACCCTCGTCCCATATAAGTACTCCCCGACCCCAAGTGAGTTACCCTCGTCCCATATAAGTACTCCCTAACCCAGTGTCAGTTACCCTCGTCCCATATAAGTACTCCCTGACCCCAAGTGATTTACCCTCGTCCCATATAAGTACTCCCCGACCCCAAGTGTGTTACCCTCGTCCCATATAAGTACTCCCTGACCCCAAGTCAGTTACCCTCGTCCCATATAAGTACTCACTGATTCCCAAGTGAGTTACCCTCGACCCATATAAGTACTCCCCGACCCCAAGTGTGTTACCCTCGTCCCATATAAGTACTCACTGATCCCCAAGTGAGTTACCCTCGTCCCATATAAGTACTCACTGATCCCCAAGTGAGTTACCCTCGTCCCATATAAGTACTCCCTGACCCCAAGTGATTTACCCTCGCCCCATATAAGTCCTCACTGATCCCCAAGTGAGTTACCCTCGTCCCATATAAGTACTCCCTGACCCCAAGTCAGTTAACATCGTCCCATATAAGTACTCCCTGACCCCAAGTCAGTTCCCCTCGTCCCATATAAGTATTCCCTGACCCCGTGTGAGTTACCCTCGTCCCATATAAGTAATCCCTGACCCTAAGTGAGTTACCCTCGTCCCATATAAGTATTCCCTGACCCCAAGTGAGTTACCATCGTCCCATATAAGTACTCCCTGTCCCCGTGTGAATTACCCTAGCCCGAAATAAGTACTCCCTGAGCCTAATTGAGATACCCTCGTCCCATATAAGTACTCACTGATCCCCAAGTGAGTTACACTAGTCCCATATAAGTACTCCCTGACACCAAGTGAGTTACCTCGTCCCATATAAGTACTCCCCGACTCCAAGTGTGTTACCCTCGTCCCATATAAGTACTCCCTGGGTCCGAGTGAGTTACCCAAGTCCCATATAAGTACTCACTGATCCCCAAGTGAGTTACCCTCGTCCCATATAAGTACTCCCTGACCCCCAAGTGAGTTACACTCGTCCCATATAAGTACTCCCTGACCCCAAGTCAGTTACCCTCGTCCCATATAAGTACTCACTGATTCCCAAGTGAGTTACCCTCGTCCCATATAAGTACTCCCCGACCCCAAGTGTGTTACCCTCGTCCCATATAAGTACTCACTGATCCCCAAGTGAGTTACCCTCGTCCCATATAAGTACTCACTGATCCCCAAGTGAGTTACCCTCGTCCCATGTAAGTACTGCCTGTCCCCAAGTGAGTTACCCTCGTCCCATATAAGTGCTCCCTGACCCCCAAGTGAGTTACCCTCGTCCGATATAAGTATTCACTGGTCCCCAAGTGAGTTACCCTCGTCCCATATAAGTACTCCCTGACCCCGTGTGAGTTACCCTCGTCTCATATAAGTACTCCCTGACCCCAAGTGAGTTACCCTCGTCCCATATAAGTACTCCCTAACCCAGTATCAGTTACCCTCGTCCCATATAAGTACTCCCTGACCCCAAGTGATTTACCCTCGTCCCATATAAGTACTCACTGATCCCCAAGTGAGTTACCCTCGTCCCATATAAGTACTCCCTGTCCCAGTGTCAGTTACCCTCGTCCCATATAAGTACTCCCTGACCCCAAGTGAGTTACCCTCGTCCCATATAAGTACTCACTGTTCCCCAAGTGTGTTACCCTCGTCCCATATAAGTACTCACTGATCCCCAAGTGAGTTACCCGCGTCCCATATAAGTACTCCCTGACCCCGTGTGAGTTACCCTCGTCCCATATAAGTACTCCCTAACCCAGTGTCAGTTACCCTCGTCCCATATAAGTACTCCCTGACCCAAGTGATTTACCCTCGTCCCATATAAGTACTCACTGATCCCCAAGTGAGTTACCCTCGTCCCATATAAGTACTCACTGATCCCCAAATGAGTTACCCTCGTCCCATATAAGTACTCCCTGACCCCAAGTGATTTACCCTCGTCCCATATAAGTACTCACTGATCACCATGTGAGTTACCCTCGTCCCATATAAGTACTCCCTGACCCCAAGTGAGTTACCCTCGTCCCATATAAGTACTCACTGATCCCCAAGTGAGTTACCCTCGTCCCATATAAGTACTCCCTGACCCAGTGTCAGTTACCCTCGTCCCATATAAGTACTCCCTGACCCCAAGTGATTTACCCTCGCCCCATATAAGTCCTCACTGATCCCCAAGTGAGTTACCCTCGTCCCATATAAGTACTCCCTGACCCCAAGTCAGTTAACCTCGTCCCATATAAGTACTCCCTGACCCCAAGTCAGTTCCCCTCGTCCCATATAAGTATTCCCTGACCCCGTGTGAGTTACCCTCGTCCCATATAAGTAATCCCTGACCCTAAGTGAGTTACCCTCGTCCCATATAAGTATTCCCTGACCCCAAGTGAGTTACCATCGTCCCATATAAGTACTCCCTGTCCCCGTGTGAATTACCCTAGTCCGAAATAAGTACTCCCTGAGCCTAATTGAGATACCCTCGTCCCATATAAGTACTCACTGATCCCCAAGTGAGTTACACTAGTCCCATATAAGTACTCCCTGACACCAAGTGAGTTACCCTCGTCCCATATAAGTACTCCCTAACCCAGTGTCAGTTACCCTCGTCCCATATAAGTACTCCCTGACCCCAAGTGATTTACCCTCGTCCCATATAAGTACTCCCCGACTCCAAGTGTGTTACCCTCGTCCCATATAAGTACTCACTGATCCCCAAGTGAGTTACCCTCGTCCCATATAAGTACTCACTGATCCCCAAGTGAGTTACCCTCGTCCCATGTAAGTACTGCCTGTCCCCAAGTGAGTTACCCTCGTCCCATATAAGTGCTCCCTGACCCCCAAGTGAGTTACCCTCGTCCGATATAAGTACTCCCCGACCCCAAGTGTGTTACCCTCGTCCCATATAAGTACTCACTGATCCCCAAGTGAGTTACCCTCGTCCCATATAAGTACTCACTGATCCCCAAGTGAGTTACCCTCGTCCCATGTAAGTACTGCCTGTCCCCAAGTGAGTTACCCTCGTCCCATATAAGTGCTCCCTGACCCCCAAGTGAGTTACCCTCGTCCGATATAAGTATTCACTGGTCCCCAAGTGAGTTACCCTCGTCCCATATAAGTACTCCCTGACCCCGTGTGAGTTACCCTCGTCTCATATAAGTACTCCCTGACCCCAAGTGAGTTACCCTCGTCCCATATAAGTACTCCCTAACCCAGTATCAGTTACCCTCGTCCCATATAAGTACTCCCTGACCCCAAGTGATTTACCCTCGTCCCATATAAGTACTCACTGATCCCCAAGTGAGTTACCCTCGTCCCATGTAAGTACTGCCTGTCCCCAAGTGAGTTACCCTCGTCCCATATAAGTGCTCCCTGACCCCCAAGTGAGTTACCCTCGTCCCATATAAGTATTCACTGGTCCCCAAGTGAGTTACCCTCGTCCCATATAAGTACTCCCTGTCCCCGTGTGAATTACCCTAGTCCGAAATAAGTACTCCCTGAGCCTAATTGAGATACCCTCGTCCCATATAAGTACTCACTGATCCCCAAGTGAGTTACACTAGTCCCATATAAGTACTCCCTGACACCAAGTTAGTTACCTCGTCCCATATAAGTACTCCCCGACTCCAAGTGTGTTACCCTCGTCCCATATAAGTACTCCCTGAGTCCGAGTGAGTTACCCAAGTCCCATATAATTACTCACTGATCCCCAAGTGAGTTACCTTCGTCCGATATAAGTACTCCCTGACCCCCAAGTGAGTTACACTCGTCCCATATAAGTACTCCCTGATCCCAAGTCAGTTACCCTCGTCCCATATAAGTACTCACTGATTCCCAAGTGAGTTACCCTCGTCCCATATAAGTACTCCCCGACCCCAAGTGTGTTACCCTCGTCCCATATAAGTACTCACTGATCCCCAAGTGAGTTACCCTCGTCCCATATAAGTGCTCCCTGACCCCCAAGTGAGTTACCCTCGTCCCATATAAGTATTCACTGGTCCCCAAGTGAGTTACCCTCGTCCCATATAAGTACTCCCTGACCCCGTGTGAGTTACCCTCGTCTAATATAAGTACTCCCTGACCCCAAGTGAGTTACCCTCGTCCCATATAAGTACTCCCTAACCCAGTGTCAGTTACCCTCGTCCCATATAAGTACCCCCTGACCCCAAGTGATTTACCCTCGTCCCATATAAGTACTCCCCGACTCCAAGTGTGTTACCCTCGTCCCATATAAGTACTCCCTGAGTCCGAGTGTGTTACCCTCGTCCCATATAAGTACTCCCTGACACCAAGTCAGTTACCCTCGTCCCATATAAGTACTCACTGATTCCCAAGTGAGTTACCCTCGTCCCATATAAGTACTCCCCGACCCCAAGTGAGTTACCCTCGTCCCATATAAGTACTCCCTAACCCAGTGTCAGTTACCCTCGTCCCATATAAGTACTCCCTGACCCCAAGTGATTTACCCTCGTCCCATATAAGTACTCCCCGACCCCAAGTGTGTTACCCTCGTCCCATATAAGTACTCCCTGACCCCAAGTCAGTTACCCTCGTCCCATATAAGTACTCACTGATTCCCAAGTGAGTTACCCTCGTCCCATATAAGTACTCCCCGACCCCAAGTGTGTTACCCTCGTCCCATATAAGTACTCACTGATCCCCAAGTGAGTTACCCGCGTCCCATATAAGTACTCCCTGACCCCGTGTGAGTTACCCTCGTCCCATATAAGTACTCCCTGACCCCAAGTGAGTTACCCTCGTCCCATATAAGTACTCCCTAACCCAGTGTCAGTTACCCTCGTCCCATATAAGTACTCCCTGACCCAAGTGATTTACCCTCGTCCCATATAAATACTCACTGATCCCCAAGTGAGTTACCCTCGTCCCATATAAGTACTCACTGATCCCCAAATGAGTTACCCTCGTCCCATATAAGTACTCCCTGACCCCAAGTGATTTACCCTCGTCCCATATAAGTACTCACTGATCACCATGTGAGTTACCCTCGTCCCATATAAGTACTCCCTGACCCCAAGTGAGTTACCCTCGTCCCATATAAGTACTCACTGATCCCCAAGTGAGTTACCCTCGTCCCATATAAGTACTCCCTGACCCAGTGTCAGTTACCCTCGTCCCATATAAGTACTCCCTGACCCCAAGTGATTTACCCTCGCCCCATATAAGTCCTCACTGATCCCCAAGTGAGTTACCCTCGTCCCATATAAGTACTCCCTGACCCCAAGTCAGTTAACCTCGTCCCATATAAGTACTCCCTGACCCCAAGTCAGTTCCCCTCGTCCCATATAAGTATTCCCTGACCCCGTGTGAGTTACCCTCGTCCCATATAAGTAATCCCTGACCCTAAGTGAGTTACCCTCGTCCCATATAAGTATTCCCTGACCCCAAGTGAGTTACCATCGTCCCATATAAGTACTCCCTGACCCTCAAGTGAGTTACCCTCGTCCCATATAAGTACTCACTGATCCCCGAGTGATTTACCCTCGTCCCATATAAATACTGCCTGACCCCGCGTGAGTTACCCTCGTCCCATATAAGTACTCCCTGACACCAAGTGAGTTACCTCGTCCCATATAAGTACTCCCTGACCCCAAGTCATTTACCCTCGTCCCATATAAGTACTCCCTGACCCAGTGTCAGTTACCCTCGTCCCATATAAGTACTCCCTGACCCCAAGTGATTTACCCTCGTCCCATATAAGTACTCACTGATCCCCAAGTGAGTTACCCTCGTCCCATATAAGTACTCCCTGACCCCAAGTGAGTTACCCTCGTCCCATATAAGTTCTCACTGATCCCCAAGTGAGATACCCTCGTCCCATATAAGTACTGCCTGTCCCCAAGTGAGTTACCCTCGTCCCATATAAGTGCTCCCTGACTCCCAAGTGAGTTACCCTCGTCCCATATAAGTATTCACTGGTCCCCAAGTGAGTTACCCTCGTCCCATATAAGTACTCCCTGTCACCGTGTGAATTACCCTAGTCCGAAATAAGTACTCCCTGACCCTAATTGAGATACCCTCGTCCCATATAAGTACTCACTGATCCCCAAGTGAGTTACACTAGTCCCATATAAGTACTCCCTGACACCAAGTGAGTTACCTCGTCCCATATAAGTACTCCCTGGCCCCAAGTCAGTTACCCTCTTCCCATATAAGTACTCCCTGACCCCGTGTGAGTTACCCTTGTCCCATATAAGTACTCCCTGACCCCAAGTGAGTTACCCTCGTCCCAAATAAGTACTCCCTGTCCCCAAATGAGTTACCCTCGTCCCATATAAGTACTCACTGATCCCCAAGTGAGTTACCCTCGTCCCATATAAGTACTCCCTGACCCCGTGTGAGTTACCCTCGACCCATATAAGTACTCCCCGACTCTAAGTGTGTTATCCTCGTCCCATATAATTACTCCCTGAGTCCGAGTGAGTTACCCTCGTCCCATATAAGTACTCCCCGACTCCAAGTGTGTTACCCTCGTCCCATATAAGTACTCCCTGAGTCCGAGTGAGTTACCCAAGTCCCATATAAGTACTCACTGATCCCAAAGTGAGTTACCCTCGTCCTATATAAGTACTCCCTGACCCCCAAGTGAGTTACACTCGTCCCATATAAGTACTCCCTGACCCCAAGTCAGTTACCCTCGTCCCATATAAGTACTCACTGATCCCCAAGTGAGTTACCCTCGTCCCATATAAGTACTCACTGATCCCCAAGTGAGTTACCCTCGTCCCATGTAAGTACTGCCTGTCCCCAAGTGAGTTACCCTCGTCCCATATAAGTGCTCCCTGACACCCAAGTGAGTTACCCTTGTCCCATATAAGTATTCACTGGTCCCCAAGTGAGTTACCCTCGTCCCATATAAGTACTCCCTGACCCCGTGTGAGTTACCCTCGTCTCATATAAGTACTCCCTGACCCCAAGTGAGTTACCCTCGTCCCATATAAGTACTCCCTAACCCAGTGTCAGTTACCCTCGTCCCATATAAGTACTCCCTGACCCCAAGTGATTTACCCTCGTCCCATATAAGTACTCACTGATCCCCAAGTGAGTTACCCTCGTCCCATATAAGTACTCCCTGACCCAGTGTCAGTTACCCTCGTCCCATATAAGTACTCCCTGACCCCAAGTGATTTACCCTCGTCCCATATAAGTACTCACTGATCCCCAAGTGAGTTACCCTCGTCCCATATAAGTACTCCCTGACCCCAAGTGAGTTACCCTCGTCCCATATAAGTACTCACTGATCCCCAAGTGAGTTACCCTCGTCCCATGTAAGTACTGCCTGTCCCCAAGTGAGTTACCCTCGTCCCATATAAGTGCTCCCTGACCCCCAAGTAAGTTACCCTCGTCCCATATAAGTATTCACTGGTCCCCAAGTGAGATACCCTCGTCCCATATAAGTACTCACTGATCCCCAAGTGAATTACACTAGTCCCATATAAGTACTCCCTGACACCAAGTGAGTTACCTCGTCCCATATAAGTACTCCCTGACCCCAAGTCAGTTACCCTCTTCTCATATAAGTACTCCCTGACTCTAAGTGTGTTATCCTCGTCCCATATAATTACTCCCTGAGTCCGAGTGAGTTACCCTCGTCCCATATAAGTACTCCCTGACCCCAAGTCAGTTTCCCTCGTCCCATATAAGTACTCACTGATTCCCAAGTGAGTTACCCTCGTCCCATATAAGTACTCCCCGACCCCAAGTGTGTTACCCTCGTCCCATATAAGTACTCACTGATCCCCAAGTGAGTTACCCTCGTCCCATATAAGTACTCCCTGACCCCGTGTGAGTTACCCTCGTCCCATATAAGTACTCCCTGACCCCAAGTGAGTTACCCTCGTCCCATATAAGTACTCCCTAACCCAGTGTCAGTTACCCTCGTCCCATATAAGTACTCCCTGACCCCAAGTGATTTACCCTCGTCCCATATAAGTACTCACTGATCACCAAGTGAGTTACCCTCGTCCCATATAAGTACTCCCTGACCCCAAGTGAGTTACCCTCGTCCCATATAAGTACTCACTGATCCCCAAGTGAGTTACCCTCGTCCCATATAAGTACTCCCTGACCCAGTGTCAGTTACCCTCGTCCCATATAAGTACTCCCTGACCCCAAGTCAGTTACCCTCGTCCCATATAAGTACTCCCTGACCCCGTGTGAGTTACCCTCGTCCAATATAAGTAATCCCTGACCCTAAGTGAGTTACCCTCGTCCCATATAAGTATTCCCTGACCCCAAGTGAGTTACCATCGTCCCATATAAGTACTCCCTGACCCTCAAGTGAGTTACCCTCGTCCCATATAAGTACTCACTGATCCCCAAGTGATTTACCCTCGTCCCATATAAATAATGCCTGACCCCGCGTGAGTTACCCTCGTCCCATATAAGTACTCCCTGACACCAAGTGAGTTACCTCGTCCCATATAAGTACTCCCTGACCCCGTGTGAGTTACCCTCGTCCCATATAAGTACCCCCTGACCCCAAGTGAGTTACCCTCGTCCCATATAAGTACTCCCTAACCCAGTGTCAGTTACCCTCGTCCCATATAAGTACTCCCTGACCCAGTGTCAGTTACCCTCGTCCCATATAAGTACTCCCTGACCCCAAGTGATTTACCCTCGCCCCATATAAGTCCTCACTGATCCCCAAGTGAGTTACCCTCGTCCCATATAAGTACTCCCTGACCCCAAGTCAGTTAACCTCGTCCCATATAAGTACTCCCTGACCCCAAGTCAGTTACCCTCGTCCCATATAAGTACTCCCTGACCCCGTGTGAGTTACCCTCGTCCCATATAAGTAATCCCTGACCCTAAGTGAGTTACCATCGTCCCATATAAGTATTCCCTGACCCCAAGTGAGTTACCATCGTCCCATATAAGTACTCCCTGACCCTCAAGTGAGTTACCCTCGTCCCATAAAAGTACTCACTGATCCCCAAGTGATTTACCCTCGTCCCATATAAATACTGCCTGACCCCGCGTGAGTTACCTCGTCCCATATAAGTACTCCCTGACCCCAAGTCAGTTACCCTCTTCCCATATAAGTACTCCCTGACTCTAAGTGTGTTATCCTCGTCCCATATAATTACTCCCTGAGTCCGAGTGAGTTACCCTCGTCCCATATAAGTACTCCCTGACCCCAAGTCAGTTTCCCTCGTCCCATATAAGTACTCACTGATTCCCAAGTGAGTTACCCTCGTCCCATATAAGTACTCCCCGACCCCAAGTGTGTTACCCTCGTCCCATATAAGTACTCACTGATCCCCAAGTGAGTTACCCTCGTCCCATATAAGTACTCCCTGACCCCGTGTGAGTTACCCTCGTCCCATATAAGTACTCCCTGACCCCAAGTGAGTTACCCTCGTCCCATATAAGTACTCCCTAACCCAGTGTCAGTTACCCTCGTCCCATATAAGTACTCCCTGACCCCAAGTGATTTACCCTCGTCCCATATAAGTACTCACTGATCACCAAGTGAGTTACCCTCGTCCCATATAAGTACTCCCTGACCCCAAGTGAGTTACCCTCGTCCCATATAAGTACTCACTGATCCCCAAGTGAGTTACCCTCGTCCCATATAAGTACTCCCTGACCCAGTGTCAGTTACCCTCGTCCCATATAAGTACTCCCTGACCCCAAGTCAGTTACCCTCGTCCCATATAAGTACTCCCTGACCCCGTGTGAGTTACCCTCGTCCCATATAAGTAATCCCTGACCCTAAGTGAGTTACCCTCGTCCCATATAAGTATTCCCTGACCCCAAGTGAGTTACCATCGTCCCATATAAGTACTCCCTGACCCTCAAGTGAGTTACCCTCGTCCCATATAAGTACTCACTGATCCCCAAGTGATTTACCCTCGTCCCATATAAATAATGCCTGACCCCGCGTGAGTTACCCTCGTCCCATATAAGTACTCCCTGACACCAAGTGAGTTACCTCGTCCCATATAAGTACTCCCTGACCCCGTGTGAGTTACCCTCGTCCCATATAAGTACCCCCTGACCCCAAGTGAGTTACCCTCGTCCCATATAAGTACTCCCTAACCCAGTGTCAGTTACCCTCGTCCCATATAAGTACTCCCTGACCCAGTGTCAGTTACCCTCGTCCCATATAAGTACTCCCTGACCCCAAGTGATTTACCTTCGCCCCATATAAGTCCTCACTGATCCCCAAGTGAGTTACCCTCGTCCCATATAAGTACTCCCTGACCCCAAGTCAGTTAACCTCGTCCCATATAAGTACTCCCTGACCCCAAGTCAGTTACCCTCGTCCCATATAAGTACTCCCTGACCCCGTGTGAGTTACCCTCGTCCCATATAAGTAATCCCTGACCTTAAGTGAGTTACCATCGTCCCATATAAGTATTCCCTGACCCCAAGTGAGTTACCATCGTCCCATATAAGTACTCCCTGACCCTCAAGTGAGTTACCCTCGTCCCATATAAGTACTTACTGATCCCCAAGTGATTTACCCTCGTCCCATATAAATACTGCCTGACCCCGCGTGAGTTACCCTCGTCCCATATAAGTACTCCCTGACACCAAGTGAGTTACCTCGTCCCATATAAGTACTCCCTGACCCCAAGTCATTTACCCTCGTCCCATATAAGTACTCCCTGACCCAGTGTCAGTTACCCTCGTCCCATATAAGTACTCCCTGACCCCAAGTGATTTACCCTCTTCCCATATAAGTACTCACTGATCCACAAGTGAGTTACCCTCGTCCCATATAAGTACTCCCTGACCCCAAGTGAGTTACCCTCGTCCCATATAAGTTCTCACTGATCCCCAAGTGAGATACCCTCGTCCCATATAAGTACTGCCTGTCCCCAAGTGAGTTACCCTCGTCCCATATAAGTGCTCCCTGACCCCCAAGTGAGTTACCCTCGTCCCATATAAATACTGCCTGACCCCGCGTGAGTTACCCTCGTCCCATATAAGTACTCCCTGACACCAAGTGAGTTACCTCGTCCCATATAAGTACTCCCTGACCCCAAGTCATTTACCCTCGTCCCATATAAGTACTCCCTGACCCAGTGTCAGTTACCCTCGTCCCATATAAGTACTCCCTGACCCCAAGTGATTTACCCTCTTCCCCTATAAGTACTCACTGATCCCCAAGTGAGTTACCCTAGTCCGAAATAAGTACTCCCTGACCCTAATTGAGATACCCTCGTCCCATATAAGTACTCACTGATCCCCAAGTGAGTTACACTAGTCCCATATAAGTACTCCCTGACACCAAGTGAGTTACCTCGTCCCATATAAGTACTCCCTGACCCCAAGTCAGTTACCCTTTTCCCATATAAGTACTCCCTGACCCCGTGAGAGTTACCCTTGTCCCATATAAGTACTCCCTGACCCCAAGTGAGTTACCCTCGTCCCAAATAAGTACTCCCTGTCCCCAAGTGAGTTACCCTCGTCCCATATAAGTACTCACTGATCCCCAAGTGAGTTACCCTCGTCCCATATAAGTACTCCCTGACCCCGTGTGAGTTACCCTCGACCCATATAAGTTCTCCCCGACTCTAAGTGTGTTATCCTCGTCCCATATAATTACTCCCTGAGTCCGAGTGAGTTACCCTCGTCCCATATAAGTACTCCCCGACTCCAAGTGTGTTACCCTCGTCCCATATAAGTACTCCCTGACCCCAAGTGAGTTACCCAAGTCCCATATAAGTACTCACTGATCCCCAAGTGAGCTACCCTCGTCCCATATAAGTACTCCCTGACCCAGTGTCAGTTACCCTCGTCCCATATAAGTACTCCCTGACCCCAAGTGATTTACCCTCGTCCCATATAAGTACTCACTGATCACCAAGTGAGTTACCCTCGTCCCATATAAGTACTCCCTGACCCCAAGTGAGTTACCCTCGTCCCATATAAGTACTCACTGATCCCCAAGTGAGTTACCCTCGTCCCATATAAGTACTCCCTGACCCAGTGTCAGTTACCTTCGTCCCATATAAGTACTCCCTGTCCCCAAGTCAGTTACCCTCGTCCCATATAAGTACTCCCTGACCCCGTGTGAGTTACCCTCGTCCCATATAAGTAATCCCTGACCCTAAGTGAGTTACCCTCGTCCCATATAAGTATTCCCTGACCCCAAGTGAGTTACCATCGTCCCATATAAGTACTCCCTGACCCTCAAGTGAGTTACCCTCGTCCCATATAAGTACTCACTGATCCCCAAGTGATTTACCCTCGTCCCATATAAATACTGCCTGACCCCGCGTGAGTTACCCTCGTCCCATATAAGTACTCCCTGACACCAAGTGAGTTACCTCGTCCCATATAAGTACTCCCTGACCCCGTGTGAGTTACCCTCGTCCCATATAAGTACTCCCTGACCCCAAGTGAGTTACCCTCGTCCCATATAAGTACTCCCTAACCCAGTGTCAGTTACCCTCGTCCCATATAAATACGCCCTGACCCAGTGTCAGTTACCCTCGTCCCATATAAGTACTCCCTGACCCCAAGTGATTTACCCTCGCCCCATATAAGTCCTCACTGATCCCCAAGTGAGTTACCCTCGTCCCATATAAGTACTCCCTGACCCCAAGTCAGTTAACCTCGTCCCATATAAGTACTCCCTGACCCCAAGTCAGTTACCCTCGTCCCATATAAGTACTCCCTGACCCCGTGTGAGTTACCCTCGTCCCATATAAGTAATCCCTGACCCTAAGTGAGTTACCCTCGTCCCATATAAGTATTCCCTGACCCCAAGTGAGTTACCATCGTCCCATATAAGTACTCCCTGACCCTCAAGTGAGTTACCCTCGTCCCATATAAGTACTCACTGATCCCCAAGTGAGTTACCCTCGTCCCATATAAGTACTCACTGATCCCCAAGTGAGTTACCCTCGTCCCATGTAAGTACTGCCTGTCCCCAAGTGAGTTACCCTCGTCCCATATAAGTGCTCCCTGACCCCCAAGTGAGTTACCCTCGTCCGATATAAGTATTCACTGGTCCCCAAGTGAGTTACCCTCGTCCCATATAAGTACTCCCTGACCCCGTGTGAGTTACCCTCGTCTCATATAAGTACTCCCTGACCCCAAGTGAGTTACCCTCGTCCCATATAAGTACTCCCTAACCCAGTATCAGTTACCCTCGTCCCATATAAGTACTCCCTGACCCCAAGTGATTTACCCTCGTCCCATATAAGTACTCACTGATCCCCAAGTGAGTTACCCTCGTCCCATATAAGTACTCCCTGTCCCAGTGTCAGTTACCCTCGTCCCATATAAGTACTCCCTGACCCCAAGTGAGTTACCCTCGTCCCATATAAGTACTCACTGTTCCCCAAGTGTGTTACCCTCGTCCCATATAAGTACTCACTGATCCCCAAGTGAGTTACCCGCGTCCCATATAAGTACTCCCTGACCCCGTGTGAGTTACCCTCGTCCCATATAAGTACTCCCTAACCCAGTGTCAGTTACCCTCGTCCCATATAAGTACTCCCTGACCCAAGTGATTTACCCTCGTCCCATATAAGTACTCACTGATCCCCAAGTGAGTTACCCTCGTCCCATATAAGTACTCACTGATCCCCAAATGAGTTACCCTCGTCCCATATAAGTACTCCCTGACCCCAAGTGATTTACCCTCGTCCCATATAAGTACTCACTGATCACCATGTGAGTTACCCTCGTCCCATATAAGTACTCCCTGACCCCAAGTGAGTTACCCTCGTCCCATATAAGTACTCACTGATCCCCAAGTGAGTTACCCTCGTCCCATATAAGTACTCCCTGACCCAGTGTCAGTTACCCTCGTCCCATATAAGTACTCCCTGACCCCAAGTGATTTACCCTCGCCCCATATAAGTCCTCACTGATCCCCAAGTGAGTTACCCTCGTCCCATATAAGTACTCCCTGACCCCAAGTCAGTTAACCTCGTCCCATATAAGTACTCCCTGACCCCAAGTCAGTTCCCCTCGTCCCATATAAGTATTCCCTGACCCCGTGTGAGTTACCCTCGTCCCATATAAGTAATCCCTGACCCTAAGTGAGTTACCCTCGTCCCATATAAGTATTCCCTGACCCCAAGTGAGTTACCATCGTCCCATATAAGTACTCCCTGTCCCCGTGTGAATTACCCTAGTCCGAAATAAGTACTCCCTGAGCCTAATTGAGATACCCTCGTCCCATATAAGTACTCACTGATCCCCAAGTGAGTTACACTAGTCCCATATAAGTACTCCCTGACACCAAGTGAGTTACCCTCGTCCCATATAAGTACTCCCTAACCCAGTGTCAGTTACCCTCGTCCCATATAAGTACTCCCTGACCCCAAGTGATTTACCCTCGTCCCATATAAGTACTCCCCGACTCCAAGTGTGTTACCCTCGTCCCATATAAGTACTCACTGATCCCCAAGTGAGTTACCCTCGTCCCATATAAGTACTCACTGATCCCCAAGTGAGTTACCCTCGTCCCATGTAAGTACTGCCTGTCCCCAAGTGAGTTACCCTCGTCCCATATAAGTGCTCCCTGACCCCCAAGTGAGTTACCCTCGTCCGATATAAGTACTCCCCGACCCCAAGTGTGTTACCCTCGTCCCATATAAGTACTCACTGATCCCCAAGTGAGTTACCCTCGTCCCATATAAGTACTCACTGATCCCCAAGTGAGTTACCCTCGTCCCATGTAAGTACTGCCTGTCCCCAAGTGAGTTACCCTCGTCCCATATAAGTGCTCCCTGACCCCCAAGTGAGTTACCCTCGTCCGATATAAGTATTCACTGGTCCCCAAGTGAGTTACCCTCGTCCCATATAAGTACTCCCTGACCCCGTGTGAGTTACCCTCGTCTCATATAAGTACTCCCTGACCCCAAGTGAGTTACCCTCGTCCCATATAAGTACTCCCTAACCCAGTATCAGTTACCCTCGTCCCATATAAGTACTCCCTGACCCCAAGTGATTTACCCTCGTCCCATATAAGTACTCACTGATCCCCAAGTGAGTTACCCTCGTCCCATGTAAGTACTGCCTGTCCCCAAGTGAGTTACCCTCGTCCCATATAAGTGCTCCCTGACCCCCAAGTGAGTTACCCTCGTCCCATATAAGTATTCACTGGTCCCCAAGTGAGTTACCCTCGTCCCATATAAGTACTCCCTGTCCCCGTGTGAATTACCCTAGTCCGAAATAAGTACTCCCTGAGCCTAATTGAGATACCCTCGTCCCATATAAGTACTCACTGATCCCCAAGTGAGTTACACTAGTCCCATATAAGTACTCCCTGACACCAAGTGAGTTACCTCGTCCCATATAAGTACTCCCCGACTCCAAGTGTGTTACCCTCGTCCCATATAAGTACTCCCTGAGTCCGAGTGAGTTACCCAAGTCCCATATAATTACTCACTGATCCCCAAGTGAGTTACCTTCGTCCGATATAAGTACTCCCTGACCCCCAAGTGAGTTACACTCGTCCCATATAAGTACTCCCTGATCCCAAGTCAGTTACCCTCGTCCCATATAAGTACTCACTGATTCCCAAGTGAGTTACCCTCGTCCCATATAAGTACTCCCCGACCCCAAGTGTGTTACCCTCGTCCCATATAAGTACTCACTGATCCCCAAGTGAGTTACCCTCGTCCCATATAAGTGCTCCCTGACCCCCAAGTGAGTTACCCTCGTCCCATATAAGTATTCACTGGTCCCCAAGTGAGTTACCCTCGTCCCATATAAGTACTCCCTGACCCCGTGTGAGTTACCCTCGTCTCATATAAGTACTCCCTGACCCCAAGTGAGTTACCCTCGTCCCATATAAGTACTCCCTAACCCAGTGTCAGTTACCCTCGTCCCATATAAGTACCCCCTGACCCCAAGTGATTTACCCTCGTCCCATATAAGTACTCCCCGACTCCAAGTGTGTTACCCTCGTCCCATATAAGTACTCCCTGAGTCCGAGTGTGTTACCCTCGTCCCATATAAGTACTCCCTGACACCAAGTCAGTTACCCTCGTCCCATATAAGTACTCACTGATTCCCAAGTGAGTTACCCTCGTCCCATATAAGTACTCCCCGACCCCAAGTGAGTTACCCTCGTCCCATATAAGTACTCCCTAACCCAGTGTCAGTTACCCTCGTCCCATATAAGTACTCCCTGACCCCAAGTGATTTACCCTCGTCCCATATAAGTACTCCCCGACCCCAAGTGTGTTACCCTCGTCCCATATAAGTACTCCCTGACCCCAAGTCAGTTACCCTCGTCCCATATAAGTACTCACTGATTCCCAAGTGAGTTACCCTCGTCCCATATAAGTACTCCCCGACCCCAAGTGTGTTACCCTCGTCCCATATAAGTACTCACTGATCCCCAAGTGAGTTACCCGCGTCCCATATAAGTACTCCCTGACCCCGTGTGAGTTACCCTCGTCCCATATAAGTACTCCCTGACCCCAAGTGAGTTACCCTCGTCCCATATAAGTACTCCCTAACCCAGTGTCAGTTACCCTCGTCCCATATAAGTACTCCCTGACCCAAGTGATTTACCCTCGTCCCATATAAATACTCACTGATCCCCAAGTGAGTTACCCTCGTCCCATATAAGTACTCACTGATCCCCAAATGAGTTACCCTCGTCCCATATAAGTACTCCCTGACCCCAAGTGATTTACCCTCGTCCCATATAAGTACTCACTGATCACCATGTGAGTTACCCTCGTCCCATATAAGTACTCCCTGACCCCAAGTGAGTTACCCTCGTCCCATATAAGTACTCACTGATCCCCAAGTGAGTTACCCTCGTCCCATATAAGTACTCCCTGACCCAGTGTCAGTTACCCTCGTCCCATATAAGTACTCCCTGACCCCAAGTGATTTACCCTCGCCCCATATAAGTCCTCACTGATCCCCAAGTGAGTTACCCTCGTCCCATATAAGTACTCCCTGACCCCAAGTCAGTTAACCTCGTCCCATATAAGTACTCCCTGACCCCAAGTCAGTTCCCCTCGTCCCATATAAGTATTCCCTGACCCCGTGTGAGTTACCCTCGTCCCATATAAGTAATCCCTGACCCTAAGTGAGTTACCCTCGTCCCATATAAGTATTCCCTGACCCCAAGTGAGTTACCATCGTCCCATATAAGTACTCCCTGACCCTCAAGTGAGTTACCCTCGTCCCATATAAGTACTCACTGATCCCCGAGTGATTTACCCTCGTCCCATATAAATACTGCCTGACCCCGCGTGAGTTACCCTCGTCCCATATAAGTACTCCCTGACACCAAGTGAGTTACCTCGTCCCATATAAGTACTCCCTGACCCCAAGTCATTTACCCTCGTCCCATATAAGTACTCCCTGACCCAGTGTCAGTTACCCTCGTCCCATATAAGTACTCCCTGACCCCAAGTGATTTACCCTCGTCCCATATAAGTACTCACTGATCCCCAAGTGAGTTACCCTCGTCCCATATAAGTACTCCCTGACCCCAAGTGAGTTACCCTCGTCCCATATAAGTTCTCACTGATCCCCAAGTGAGATACCCTCGTCCCATATAAGTACTGCCTGTCCCCAAGTGAGTTACCCTCGTCCCATATAAGTGCTCCCTGACTCCCAAGTGAGTTACCCTCGTCCCATATAAGTATTCACTGGTCCCCAAGTGAGTTACCCTCGTCCCATATAAGTACTCCCTGTCACCGTGTGAATTACCCTAGTCCGAAATAAGTACTCCCTGACCTTAATTGAGATACCCTCGTCCCATATAAGTACTCACTGATCCCCAAGTGAGTTACACTAGTCCCATATAAGTACTCCCTGACACCAAGTGAGTTACCTCGTCCCATATAAGTACTCCCTGGCCCCAAGTCAGTTACCCTCTTCCCATATAAGTACTCCCTGACCCCGTGTGAGTTACCCTTGTCCCATATAAGTACTCCCTGACCCCAAGTGAGTTACCCTCGTCCCAAATAAGTACTCCCTGTCCCCAAATGAGTTACCCTCGTCCCATATAAGTACTCACTGATCCCCAAGTGAGTTACCCTCGTCCCATATAAGTACTCCCTGACCCCGTGTGAGTTACCCTCGACCCATATAAGTACTCCCCGACTCTAAGTGTGTTATCCTCGTCCCATATAATTACTCCCTGAGTCCGAGTGAGTTACCCTCGTCCCATATAAGTACTCCCCGACTCCAAGTGTGTTACCCTCGTCCCATATAAGTACTCCCTGAGTCCGAGTGAGTTACCCAAGTCCCATATAAGTACTCACTGATCCCAAAGTGAGTTACCCTCGTCCTATATAAGTACTCCCTGACCCCCAAGTGAGTTACACTCGTCCCATATAAGTACTCCCTGACCCCAAGTCAGTTACCCTCGTCCCATATAAGTACTCACTGATCCCCAAGTGAGTTACCCTCGTCCCATATAAGTACTCACTGATCCCCAAGTGAGTTACCCTCGTCCCATGTAAGTACTGCCTGTCCCCAAGTGAGTTACCCTCGTCCCATATAAGTGCTCCCTGACACCCAAGTGAGTTACCCTTGTCCCATATAAGTATTCACTGGTCCCCAAGTGAGTTACCCTCGTCCCATATAAGTACTCCCTGACCCCGTGTGAGTTACCCTCGTCTCATATAAGTACTCCCTGACCCCAAGTGAGTTACCCTCGTCCCATATAAGTACTCCCTAACCCAGTGTCAGTTACCCTCGTCCCATATAAGTACTCCCTGACCCCAAGTGATTTACCCTCGTCCCATATAAGTACTCACTGATCCCCAAGTGAGTTACCCTCGTCCCATATAAGTACTCCCTGACCCAGTGTCAGTTACCCTCGTCCCATATAAGTACTCCCTGACCCCAAGTGATTTACCCTCGTCCCATATAAGTACTCACTGATCCCCAAGTGAGTTACCCTCGTCCCATATAAGTACTCCCTGACCCCAAGTGAGTTACCCTCGTCCCATATAAGTACTCACTGATCCCCAAGTGAGTTACCCTCGTCCCATGTAAGTACTGCCTGTCCCCAAGTGAGTTACCCTCGTCCCATATAAGTGCTCCCTGACCCCCAAGTAAGTTACCCTCGTCCCATATAAGTATTCACTGGTCCCCAAGTGAGATACCCTCGTCCCATATAAGTACTCACTGATCCCCAAGTGAATTACACTAGTCCCATATAAGTACTCCCTGACACCAAGTGAGTTACCTCGTCCCATATAAGTACTCCCTGACCCCAAGTCAGTTACCCTCTTCTCATATAAGTACTCCCTGACTCTAAGTGTGTTATCCTCGTCCCATATAATTACTCCCTGAGTCCGAGTGAGTTACCCTCGTCCCATATAAGTACTCCCTGACCCCAAGTCAGTTTCCCTCGTCCCATATAAGTACTCACTGATTCCCAAGTGAGTTACCCTCGTCCCATATAAGTACTCCCCGACCCCAAGTGTGTTACCCTCGTCCCATATAAGTACTCACTGATCCCCAAGTGAGTTACCCTCGTCCCATATAAGTACTCCCTGACCCCGTGTGAGTTACCCTCGTCCCATATAAGTACTCCCTGACCCCAAGTGAGTTACCCTCGTCCCATATAAGTACTCCCTAACCCAGTGTCAGTTACCCTCGTCCCATATAAGTACTCCCTGACCCCAAGTGATTTACCCTCGTCCCATATAAGTACTCACTGATCACCAAGTGAGTTACCCTCGTCCCATATAAGTACTCCCTGACCCCAAGTGAGTTACCCTCGTCCCATATAAGTACTCACTGATCCCCAAGTGAGTTACCCTCGTCCCATATAAGTACTCCCTGACCCAGTGTCAGTTACCCTCGTCCCATATAAGTACTCCCTGACCCCAAGTCAGTTACCCTCGTCCCATATAAGTACTCCCTGACCCCGTGTGAGTTACCCTCGTCCAATATAAGTAATCCCTGACCCTAAGTGAGTTACCCTCGTCCCATATAAGTATTCCCTGACCCCAAGTGAGTTACCATCGTCCCATATAAGTACTCCCTGACCCTCAAGTGAGTTACCCTCGTCCCATATAAGTACTCACTGATCCCCAAGTGATTTACCCTCGTCCCATATAAATAATGCCTGACCCCGCGTGAGTTACCCTCGTCCCATATAAGTACTCCCTGACACCAAGTGAGTTACCTCGTCCCATATAAGTACTCCCTGACCCCGTGTGAGTTACCCTCGTCCCATATAAGTACCCCCTGACCCCAAGTGAGTTACCCTCGTCCCATATAAGTACTCCCTAACCCAGTGTCAGTTACCCTCGTCCCATATAAGTACTCCCTGACCCAGTGTCAGTTACCCTCGTCCCATATAAGTACTCCCTGACCCCAAGTGATTTACCCTCGCCCCATATAAGTCCTCACTGATCCCCAAGTGAGTTACCCTCGTCCCATATAAGTACTCCCTGACCCCAAGTCAGTTAACCTCGTCCCATATAAGTACTCCCTGACCCCAAGTCAGTTACCCTCGTCCCATATAAGTACTCCCTGACCCCGTGTGAGTTACCCTCGTCCCATATAAGTAATCCCTGACCCTAAGTGAGTTACCATCGTCCCATATAAGTATTCCCTGACCCCAAGTGAGTTACCATCGTCCCATATAAGTACTCCCTGACCCTCAAGTGAGTTACCCTCGTCCCATATAAGTACTCACTGATCCCCAAGTGATTTACCCTCGTCCCATATAAATACTGCCTGACCCCGCGTGAGTTACCTCGTCCCATATAAGTACTCCCTGACCCCAAGTCAGTTACCCTCTTCCCATATAAGTACTCCCTGACTCTAAGTGTGTTATCCTCGTCCCATATAATTACTCCCTGAGTCCGAGTGAGTTACCCTCGTCCCATATAAGTACTCCCTGACCCCAAGTCAGTTTCCCTCGTCCCATATAAGTACTCACTGATTCCCAAGTGAGTTACCCTCGTCCCATATAAGTACTCCCCGACCCCAAGTGTGTTACCCTCGTCCCATATAAGTACTCACTGATCCCCAAGTGAGTTACCCTCGTCCCATATAAGTACTCCCTGACCCCGTGTGAGTTACCCTCGTCCCATATAAGTACTCCCTGACCCCAAGTGAGTTACCCTCGTCCCATATAAGTACTCCCTAACCCAGTGTCAGTTACCCTCGTCCCATATAAGTACTCCCTGACCCCAAGTGATTTACCCTCGTCCCATATAAGTACTCACTGATCACCAAGTGAGTTACCCTCGTCCCATATAAGTACTCCCTGACCCCAAGTGAGTTACCCTCGTCCCATATAAGTACTCACTGATCCCCAAGTGAGTTACCCTCGTCCCATATAAGTACTCCCTGACCCAGTGTCAGTTACCCTCGTCCCATATAAGTACTCCCTGACCCCAAGTCAGTTACCCTCGTCCCATATAAGTACTCCCTGACCCCGTGTGAGTTACCCTCGTCCCATATAAGTAATCCCTGACCCTAAGTGAGTTACCCTCGTCCCATATAAGTATTCCCTGACCCCAAGTGAGTTACCATCGTCCCATATAAGTACTCCCTGACCCTCAAGTGAGTTACCCTCGTCCCATATAAGTACTCACTGATCCCCAAGTGATTTACCCTCGTCCCATATAAATAATGCCTGACCCCGCGTGAGTTACCCTCGTCCCATATAAGTACTCCCTGACACCAAGTGAGTTACCTCGTCCCATATAAGTACTCCCTGACCCCGTGTGAGTTACCCTCGTCCCATATAAGTACCCCCTGACCCCAAGTGAGTTACCCTCGTCCCATATAAGTACTCCCTAACCCAGTGTCAGTTACCCTCGTCCCATATAAGTACTCCCTGACCCAGTGTCAGTTACCCTCGTCCCATATAAGTACTCCCTGACCCCAAGTGATTTACCTTCGCCCCATATAAGTCCTCACTGATCCCCAAGTGAGTTACCCTCGTCCCATATAAGTACTCCCTGACCCCAAGTCAGTTAACCTCGTCCCATATAAGTACTCCCTGACCCCAAGTCAGTTACCCTCGTCCCATATAAGTACTCCCTGACCCCGTGTGAGTTACCCTCGTCCCATATAAGTAATCCCTGACCTTAAGTGAGTTACCATCGTCCCATATAAGTATTCCCTGACCCCAAGTGAGTTACCATCGTCCCATATAAGTACTCCCTGACCCTCAAGTGAGTTACCCTCGTCCCATATAAGTACTCACTGATCCCCAAGTGATTTACCCTCGTCCCATATAAATACTGCCTGACCCCGCGTGAGTTACCCTCGTCCCATATAAGTACTCCCTGACACCAAGTGAGTTACCTCGTCCCATATAAGTACTCCCTGACCCCAAGTCATTTACCCTCGTCCCATATAAGTACTCCCTGACCCAGTGTCAGTTACCCTCGTCCCATATAAGTACTCCCTGACCCCAAGTGATTTACCCTCTTCCCATATAAGTACTCACTGATCCACAAGTGAGTTACCCTCGTCCCATATAAGTACTCCCTGACCCCAAGTGAGTTACCCTCGTCCCATATAAGTTCTCACTGATCCCCAAGTGAGATACCCTCGTCCCATATAAGTACTGCCTGTCCCCAAGTGAGTTACCCTCGTCCCATATAAGTGCTCCCTGACCCCCAAGTGAGTTACCCTCGTCCCATATAAATACTGCCTGACCCCGCGTGAGTTACCCTCGTCCCATATAAGTACTCCCTGACACCAAGTGAGTTACCTCGTCCCATATAAGTACTCCCTGACCCCAAGTCATTTACCCTCGTCCCATATAAGTACTCCCTGACCCAGTGTCAGTTACCCTCGTCCCATATAAGTACTCCCTGACCCCAAGTGATTTACCCTCTTCCCCTATAAGTACTCACTGATCCCCAAGTGAGTTACCCTAGTCCGAAATAAGTACTCCCTGACCCTAATTGAGATACCCTCGTCCCATATAAGTACTCACTGATCCCCAAGTGAGTTACACTAGTCCCATATAAGTACTCCCTGACACCAAGTGAGTTACCTCGTCCCATATAAGTACTCCCTGACCCCAAGTCAGTTACCCTTTTCCCATATAAGTACTCCCTGACCCCGTGTGAGTTACCCTTGTCCCATATAAGTACTCCCTGACCCCAAGTGAGTTACCCTCGTCCCAAATAAGTACTCCCTGTCCCCAAGTGAGTTACCCTCGTCCCATATAAGTACTCACTGATCCCCAAGTGAGTTACCCTCGTCCCATATAAGTACTCCCTGACCCCGTGTGAGTTACCCTCGACCCATATAAGTTCTCCCCGACTCTAAGTGTGTTATCCTCGTCCCATATAATTACTCCCTGAGTCCGAGTGAGTTACCCTCGTCCCATATAAGTACTCCCCGACTCCAAGTGTGTTACCCTCGTCCCATATAAGTACTCCCTGAGTCCGAGTGAGTTACCCAAGTCCCATATAAGTACTCACTGATCCCCAAGTGAGCTACCCTCGTCCCATGTAAGTACTCCCTGACCCCCAAGTGAGTTACACTCGTCCCATATAAGTACTCCCTGACCCCAAGTGAGTTACCCTCGTCCCATATAAGTACTCACTGATCCCCAAGTGAGTTACCCTCGTCCCATATAAGTACTCCCTGACCCAGTGTCAGTTACCCTCGTCCCATATAAGTACTCCCTGACCCCAAGTGATTTACCCTCGTCCCATATAAGTACTCACTGATCACCAAGTGAGTTACCCTCGTCCCATATAAGTACTCCCTGACCCCAAGTGAGTTACCCTCGTCCCATATAAGTACTCACTGATCCCCAAGTGAGTTACCCTCGTCCCATATAAGTACTCCCTGACCCAGTGTCAGTTACCTTCGTCCCATATAAGTACTCCCTGTCCCCAAGTCAGTTACCCTCGTCCCATATAAGTACTCCCTGACCCCGTGTGAGTTACCCTCGTCCCATATAAGTAATCCCTGACCCTAAGTGAGTTACCCTCGTCCCATATAAGTATTCCCTGACCCCAAGTGAGTTACCATCGTCCCATATAAGTACTACCTGACCCTCAAGTGAGTTACCCTCGTCCCATATAAGTACTCACTGATCCCCAAGTGATTTACCCTCGTCCCATATAAATACTGCCTGACCCCGCGTGAGTTACCCTCGTCCCATATAAGTACTCCCTGACACCAAGTGAGTTACCTCGTCCCATATAAGTACTCCCTGACCCCGTGTGAGTTACCCTCGTCCCATATAAGTACTCCCTGACCCCAAGTGAGTTACCCTCGTCCCATATAAGTACTCCCTAACCCAGTGTCAGTTACCCTCGTCCCATATAAATACGCCCTGACCCAGTGTCAGTTACCCTCGTCCCATATAAGTACTCCCTGACCCCAAGTGATTTACCCTCGCCCCATATAAGTCCTCACTGATCCCCAAGTGAGTTACCCTCGTCCCATATAAGTACTCCCTTACCCCAAGTCAGTTAACCTCGTCCCATATAAGTACTCCCTGACCCCAAGTCAGTTACCCTCGTCCCATATAAGTACTCCCTGACCCCGTGTGAGTTACCCTCGTCCCATATAAGTAATCCCTGACCCTAAGTGAGTTACCCTCGTCCCATATAAGTATTCCCTGACCCCAAGTGAGTTACCATCGTCCCATATAAGTACTCCCTGACCCTCAAGTGAGTTACCCTCGTCCCATATAAGTACTCACTGATCCCCAAGTGATTTACCCTCGTCCCATATAAATACTGCCTGACCCCGCGTGAGTTACCCTCGTCCCATATAAGTACTCCCTGACACCAAGTGAGTTACCTCGTCCCATATAAGTACTCCCTGACCCCAAGTCATTTACCCTCGTCCCATATAAGTACTCCCTGACCCAGTGTCAGTTACCCTCGTCCCATATAAGTACTCCCTGACCCCAAGTGATTTACCCTCTTCCCATATAAGTACTCACTGATCCCCAAGTGAGTTACCCTCGTCCCATATAAGTACTCCCTGACCCCAAGTGAGTTACCCTCGTCCCATATAAGTTCTCACTGATCCCCAAGTGAGATACCCTCGTCCCATATAAGTACTGCCTGTCCCCAAGTGAGTTACCCTCGTCCCATATAAGTGCTCCCTGACCCCCAAGTGAGTTACCCTCGTCCCATATAAGTATTCACTGGTCCCCAAGTGAGTTACCCTCGTCCCATATAAATACTGCCTGACCCCGCGTGAGTTACCCTCGTCCCATATAAGTACTCCCTGACACCAAGTGAGTTACCTCGTCCCATATAAGTACTCCCTGACCCCAAGTCATTTACCCTCGTCCCATATAAGTACTCCCTGACCCAGTGTCAGTTACCCTCGTCCCATATAAGTACTCCCTGACCCCAAGTGATTTACCCTCTTCCCATATAAGTACTCACTGATCCCCAAGTGAGTTACCCTAGTCCGAAATAAGTACTCCCTGACCCTAATTGAGATACCCTCGTCCCATATAAGTACTCACTGATCCCCAAGTGAGTTACACTAGTCCCATATAAGTACTCCCTGACACCAAGTGAGTTACCTCGTCCCATATAAGTACTCCCTGACCCCAAGTCAGTTACCCTCTTCCCATATAAGTACTCCCTGACCCCGTGTGAGTTACCCTTGTCCCATATAAGTACTCCCTGACCCCAAGTGAGTTACCCTCGTCCCAAATAAGTACTCCCTGTCCCCAAGTGAGTTACCCTCGTCCCATATAAGTTCTCCCCGACTCTAAGTGTGTTATCCTCGTCCCATATAATTACTCCCTGAGTCCGAGTGAGTTACCCTCGTCCCATATAAGTACTCCCCGACTCCAAGTGTGTTACCCTCGTCCCATATAAGTACTCCCTGAGTCCGAGTGAGTTACCCAAGTCCCATATAAGTACTCACTGATCCCCAAGTGAGCTACCCTCGTACCATGTAAGTACTCCCTGACCCCAAGTGAGTTACACTCGTCCCATATAAGTACTCCCTAACCCAGTGTCAGTTACCCTCGTCCCATATAAGTACTCCCTGACCCAAGTGATTTACCCTCGTCCCATATAAGTACTCACTGATCCCCAAGTGAGTTACCCTCGTCCCATATAAGTACTCCCTGACCCAGTGTCAGTTACCCTCGTCCCATATAAGTACTCCCTGACCCCAAGTGATTTACCCTCGTCCCATATAAGTACTCACTGATCACCAAGTGAGTTACCCTCGTCCCATATAAGTACTCCCTGACCCCAAGTGAGTTACCCTCGTCCCATATAAGTACTCACTGATCCCCAAGTGAGTTACCCTCGTCCCATATAAGTACTCCCTGACCCAGTGTCAGTTACCCTCGTCCCATATAAGTACTCCCTGACCCCAAGTCAGTTACCCTCGTCCCATATAAGTACTCCCTGACCCCGTGTGAGTTACCCTCGTCCCATATAAGTAATCCCTGACCCTAAGTGAGTTACCCTCGTCCCATATAAGTATTCCCTGACCCCAAGTGAGTTACCATCGTCCCATATAAGTACTCCCTGACCCTCAAGTGAGTTACCCTCGTCCCATATAAGTACTCACTGATCCCCAAGTGATTTACCCTCGTCCCATATAAATACTGCCTGACCCCGCGTGAGTTACCCTCGTCCCATATAAGTACTCCCTGACACCAAGTGAGTTACCTCGTCCCATATAAGTACTCCCTGACCCCGTGTGAGTTACCCTCGTCCCATATAAGTACTCCCTGACCCCAAGTGAGTTACCCTCGTCCCATATAAGTACTCCCTAACCCAGTGTCAGTTACCCTCGTCCCATATAAGTACTCCCTGACCCAGTGTCAGTTACCCTCGTCCCATATAAGTACTCCCTGACCCCAAGTGATTTACCCTCGCCCCATATAAGTCCTCACTGATCCCCAAGTGAGTTACCCTCGTCCCATATAAGTACTCCCTGACCCCAAGTCAGTTAACCTCGTCCCATATAAGTACTCCCTGACCCCAAGTCAGTTACCCTCGTCCCATATAAGTACTCCCTGACCCCGTGTGAGTTACCCTCGTCCCATATAAGTAATCCCTGACCCTAAGTGAGTTACCCTCGTCCCATATAAGTATTCCCTGACCCCAAGTGAGTTACCATCGTCCCATATAAGTACTCCCTGACCCTCAAGTGAGTTACCCTCGTCCCATATAAGTACTCACTGATCCCCAAGTGATTTACCCTCGTCCCATATAAATACTGCCTGACCCCGCGTGAGTTACCCTCGTCCCATATAAGTACTCCCTGACACCAAGTGAGTTACCTCGTCCCATATAAGTACTCCCTGACCCCAAGTCATTTACCCTCGTCCCATATAAGTACTCCCTGACCCAGTGTCAGTTACCCTCGTCCCATATAAGTACTCCCTGACCCCAAGTGATTTACCCTCTTCCCATATAAGTACTCACTGATCCCCAAGTGAGTTACCCTCGTCCCATATAAGTACTCCCTGACCCCAAGTGAGTTACCCTCGTCCCATATAAGTTCTCACTGATCCCCAAGTGAGATACCCTCGTCCCATATAAGTACTGCCTGTCCCCAAGTGAGTTACCCTCGTCCCATATAAGTGCTCCCTGACCCCCAAGTGAGTTACCCTCGTCCCATATAAGTATTCACTGGTCCCCAAGTGAGTTACCCTCGTCCCATATAAATACTGCCTGACCCCGCGTGAGTTACCCTCGTCCCATATAAGTACTCCCTGACACCAAGTGAGTTACCTCGTCCCATATAAGTACTCCCTGACCCCAAGTCATTTACCCTCGTCCCATATAAGTACTCCCTGACCCAGTGTCAGTTACCCTCGTCCCATATAAGTACTCCCTGACTCCAAGTGATTTACCCTCTTCCCATATAAGTACTCACTGATCCCCAAGTGAGTTACCCTAGTCCGAAATAAGTACTCCCTGACCCCAAGTGAGTTACCCTCGTCCCATATAAGTACTCCCTAACCCAGTGTCAGTTACCCTCGTCCCATATAAGTACGCCCTGACCCAGTGTCAGTTACCCTCGTCCCATATAAGTACTCCCTGACCCCAAGTGATTTACCCTCGCCCCATATAAGTCCTCACTGATCCCCAAGTGAGTTACCCTCGTCCCATATAAGTACTCCCTGACCCCAAGTCAGTTAACCTCGTCCCATATAAGTACTCCCTGACCCCAAGTCAGTTACCCTCGTCCCATATAAGTACTCCCTGACCCCGTGTGAGTTACCCTCGTCCCATATAAGTAATCCCTGACCCTAAGTGAGTTACCCTCGTCCCATATAAGTATTCCCTGACCCCAAGTGAGTTACCATCGTCCCATATAAGTACTCCCTGACCCTCAAGTGAGTTACCCTCGTCCCATATAAGTACTCACTGATCCCCAAGTGATTTACCCTCGTCCCATATAAATACTGCCTGACCCCGCGTGAGTTACCCTCGTCCCATATAAGTACTCCCTGACACCAAGTGAGTTACCTCGTCCCATATAAGTACTCCCTGACCCCAAGTCATTTACCCTCGTCCCATATAAGTATTCCCTGACCCCAAGTGAGTTACCATCGTCCCATATAAGTACTCCCTGACCCTCAAGTGAGTTACCCTCGTCCCATATAAGTACTCACTGATCCCCAAGTGATTTACCCTCGTCCCATATAAATACTGCCTGACCCCGCGTGAGTTACCCTCGTCCCATATAAGTACTCCCTGACCCCAAGTCATTTACCCTCGTCCCATATAAGTACTCCCTGACCCAGTGTCAGTTACCCTCGTCCCATATAAGTACTCCCTGACCCCAAGTGATTTACCCTCTTCCCATATAAGTACTCACTGATCCCCAAGTGAGTTAACCTCGTCCCATATAAGTACTCCCTGACCCCAAGTGAGTTACCCTCGTCCCATATAAGTTCTCACTGATCCCCAAGTGAGATACCCTCGTCCCATATAAGTACTGCCTGTCCCCAAGTGAGTTACCCTCGTCCCATATAAGTGCTCCCTGACCCCCAAGTGAGTTACCCTCGTCCCATATAAGTATTCACTGGTCCCCAAGTGAGTTACCCTCGTCCCATATAAATACTGCCTGACCCCGCGTGAGTTACCCTCGTCCCATATAAGTACTCCCTGACACCAAGTGAGTTACCTCGTCCCATATAAGTACTCCCTGACCCCAAGTCATTTACCCTCGTCCCATATAAGTACTCCCTGACCCAGTGTCAGTTACCCTCGTCCCATATAAGTACTCCCTGACCCCAAGTGATTTACCCTCTTCCCATATAAGTACTCACTGATCCCCAAGTGAGTTACCCTAGTCCGAAATAAGTACTCCCTGACCCCAAGTGAGTTACCCTCGTCCCATATAAGTACTCCCTAACCCAGTGTCAGTTACCCTCGTCCCATATAAGTACGCCCTGACCCAGTGTCAGTTACCCTCGTCCCATATAAGTACTCCCTGACCCCAAGTGATTTACCCTCGCCCCATATAAGTCCTCACTGATCCCGAAGTGAGTTACCCTCGTCCCATATAAGTACTCCCTGACCCCAAGTCAGTTAACCTCGTCCCATATAAGTACTCCCTGACCCCAAGTCAGTTACCCTCGTCCCATATAAGTACTCCCTGACCCCGTGTGAGTTACCCTCGTCCCATATAAGTAATCCCTGACCCTAAGTGAGTTACCCTCGTCCCATATAAGTATTCCCTGACCCCAAGTGAGTTACCATCGTCCCATATAAGTACTCCCTGACCCTCAAGTGAGTTACCCTCGTCCCATATAAGTACTCACTGATCCCCAAGTGATTTACCCTCGTCCCATATAAATACTGCCTGACCCCGCGTGAGTTACCCTCGTCCCATATAAGTACTCCCTGACACCAAGTGAGTTACCTCGTCCCATATAAGTACTCCCTGACCCCAAGTCATTTACCCTCGTCCCATATAAGTATTCCCTGACCCCAAGTGAGTTACCATCGTCCCATATAAGTACTCCCTGACCCTCAAGTGAGTTACCCTCGTCCCATATAAGTACTCACTGATCCCCAAGTGATTTACCCTCGTCCCATATAAATACTGCCTGACCCCGCGTGAGTTACCCTCGTCCCATATAAGTACTCCCTGACCCCAAGTCATTTACCCTCGTCCCATATAAGTACTCCCTGACCCAGTGTCAGTTACCCTCGTCCCATATAAGTACTCCCTGACCCCAAGTGATTTACCCTCTTCCCATATAAGTACTCACTGATCCCCAAGTGAGTTACCCTCGTCCCATATAAGTACTCCCTGACCCCAAGTGAGTTACCCTCGTCCCATATAAGTTCTCACTGATCCCCAAGTGAGATACCCTCGTCCCATATAAGTACTGCCTGTCCCCAAGTGAGTTACCCTCGTCCCATATAAGTGCTCCCTGACCCCCAAGTGAGTTACCCTCGTCCCATATAAGTATTCACTGGTCCCCAAGTGAGTTACCCTCGTCCCATATAAATACTGCCTGACCCCGTGTGAGTTACCCTCGTCCCATATAAGTAATCCCTGACCCCAAGTCATTTACCCTCGTCCCATATAAGTACTGCCTGACCCCGCGTGAGTTACCCTCGTCCCATATAAGTACTCCCTGACACCAAGTGAGTTACCTCGTCCCATATAAGTACTCACTGATCCCCAAGTGATTTACCCTCGTCCCATATAAATACTGCCTGACCCCGCGTGAGTTACCCTCGTCCCATATAAGTACTCCCTGACACCAAGTGAGTTACCTCGTCCCATATAAGTACTCCCTGACCCCAAGTCATTTACCCTCGTCCCATATAAGTACTCCCTGACCCAGTGTCAGTTACCCTCGTCCCATATATGTACTCCCTGACCCCAAGTGATTTACCCTCTTCCCATATAAGTACTCACTGATCCCCAAGTGAGTTACCCTCGTCCCATATAAGTACTCCCTGACCCCAAGTGAGTTACCCTCGTCCCATATAAGTTCTCACTGATCCCCAAGTGAGATACCCTCGTCCCATATAAGTACTGCCTGTCCCCAAGTGAGTTACCCTCGTCCCATATAAGTGCTCCCTGACCCCCAAGTGAGTTACCCTCGTCCCATATAAGTATTCACTGGTCCCCAAGTGAGTTACCCTCGTCCCATATAAATACTGCCTGACCCCGCGTGAGTTACCCTCGTCCCATATAAGTACTCCCTGACACCAAGTGAGTTACCTCGTCCCATATAAGTACTCCCTGACCCCAAGTCATTTACCCTCGTCCCATATAAGTACTCCCTGACCCAGTGTCAGTTACCCTCGTCCCATATAAGTACTCCCTGACCCCAAGTGATTTACCCTCTTCCCATATAAGTACTCACTGATCCCCAAGTGAGTTACCCTAGTCCGAAATAAGTACTCCCTGACCCTAATTGAGATACCCTCGTCCCATATAAGTACTCACTGATCCCCAAGTGAGTTACACTAGTCCCATATAAGTACTCCCTGACACCAAGTGAGTTACCTCGTCCCATATAAGTACTCCCTGACCCCAAGTCAGTTACCCTCTTCCCATATAAGTACTCCCTGACCCCGTGTGAGTTACCCTTGTCCCATATAAGTACTCCCTGACCCCAAGTGAGTTACCCTCGTCCCAAATAAGTACTCCCTGTCCCCAAGTGAGTTACCCTCGTCCCATATAAGTTCTCCCCGACTCTAAGTGTGTTATCCTCGTCCCATATAATTACTCCCTGAGTCCGAGTGAGTTACCCTCGTCCCATATAAGTACTCCCCGACTCCAAGTGTGTTACCCTCGTCCCATATAAGTACTCCCTGAGTCCGAGTGAGTTACCCAAGTCCCATATAAGTACTCACTGATCCCCAAGTGAGCTACCCTCGTACCATGTAAGTACTCCCTGACCCCAAGTGAGTTACACTCGTCCCATATAAGTACTCCCTAACCCAGTGTCAGTTACCCTCGTCCCATATAAGTACTCCCTGACCCAAGTGATTTACCCTCGTCCCATATAAGTACTCACTGATCCCCAAGTGAGTTACCCTCGTCCCATATAAGTACTCCCTGACCCAGTGTCAGTTACCCTCGTCCCATATAAGTACTCCCTGACCCCAAGTGATTTACCCTCGTCCCATATAAGTACTCACTGATCACCAAGTGAGTTACCCTCGTCCCATATAAGTACTCCCTGACCCCAAGTGAGTTACCCTCGTCCCATATAAGTACTCACTGATCCCCAAGTGAGTTACCCTCGTCCCATATAAGTACTCCCTGACCCAGTGTCAGTTACCCTCGTCCCATATAAGTACTCCCTGACCCCAAGTCAGTTACCCTCGTCCCATATAAGTACTCCCTGACCCCGTGTGAGTTACCCTCGTCCCATATAAGTAATCCCTGACCCTAAGTGAGTTACCCTCGTCCCATATAAGTATTCCCTGACCCCAAGTGAGTTACCATCGTCCCATATAAGTACTCCCTGACCCTCAAGTGAGTTACCCTCGTCCCATATAAGTACTCACTGATCCCCAAGTGATTTACCCTCGTCCCATATAAATACTGCCTGACCCCGCGTGAGTTACCCTCGTCCCATATAAGTACTCCCTGACACCAAGTGAGTTACCTCGTCCCATATAAGTACTCCCTGACCCCGTGTGAGTTACCCTCGTCCCATATAAGTACTCCCTGACCCCAAGTGAGTTACCCTCGTCCCATATAAGTACTCCCTAACCCAGTGTCAGTTACCCTCGTCCCATATAAGTACTCCCTGACCCAGTGTCAGTTACCCTCGTCCCATATAAGTACTCCCTGACCCCAAGTGATTTACCCTCGCCCCATATAAGTCCTCACTGATCCCCAAGTGAGTTACCCTCGTCCCATATAAGTACTCCCTGACCCCAAGTCAGTTAACCTCGTCCCATATAAGTACTCCCTGACCCCAAGTCAGTTACCCTCGTCCCATATAAGTACTCCCTGACCCCGTGTGAGTTACCCTCGTCCCATATAAGTAATCCCTGACCCTAAGTGAGTTACCCTCGTCCCATATAAGTATTCCCTGACCCCAAGTGAGTTACCATCGTCCCATATAAGTACTCCCTGACCCTCAAGTGAGTTACCCTCGTCCCATATAAGTACTCACTGATCCCCAAGTGATTTACCCTCGTCCCATATAAATACTGCCTGACCCCGCGTGAGTTACCCTCGTCCCATATAAGTACTCCCTGACACCAAGTGAGTTACCTCGTCCCATATAAGTACTCCCTGACCCCAAGTCATTTACCCTCGTCCCATATAAGTACTCCCTGACCCAGTGTCAGTTACCCTCGTCCCATATAAGTACTCCCTGACCCCAAGTGATTTACCCTCTTCCCATATAAGTACTCACTGATCCCCAAGTGAGTTACCCTCGTCCCATATAAGTACTCCCTGACCCCAAGTGAGTTACCCTCGTCCCATATAAGTTCTCACTGATCCCCAAGTGAGATACCCTCGTCCCATATAAGTACTGCCTGTCCCCAAGTGAGTTACCCTCGTCCCATATAAGTGCTCCCTGACCCCCAAGTGAGTTACCCTCGTCCCATATAAGTATTCACTGGTCCCCAAGTGAGTTACCCTCGTCCCATATAAATACTGCCTGACCCCGCGTGAGTTACCCTCGTCCCATATAAGTACTCCCTGACACCAAGTGAGTTACCTCGTCCCATATAAGTACTCCCTGACCCCAAGTCATTTACCCTCGTCCCATATAAGTACTCCCTGACCCAGTGTCAGTTACCCTCGTCCCATATAAGTACTCCCTGACCCCAAGTGATTTACCCTCTTCCCATATAAGTACTCACTGATCCCCAAGTGAGTTACCCTAGTCCGAAATAAGTACTCCCTGACCCCAAGTGAGTTACCCTCGTCCCATATAAGTACTCCCTAACCCAGTGTCAGTTACCCTCGTCCCATATAAGTACGCCCTGACCCAGTGTCAGTTACCCTCGTCCCATATAAGTACTCCCTGACCCCAAGTGATTTACCCTCGCCCCATATAAGTCCTCACTGATCCCCAAGTGAGTTACCCTCGTCCCATATAAGTACTCCCTGACCCCAAGTCAGTTAACCTCGTCCCATATAAGTACTCCCTGACCCCAAGTCAGTTACCCTCGTCCCATATAAGTACTCCCTGACCCCGTGTGAGTTACCCTCGTCCCATATAAGTAATCCCTGACCCTAAGTGAGTTACCCTCGTCCCATATAAGTATTCCCTGACCCCAAGTGAGTTACCATCGTCCCATATAAGTACTCCCTGACCCTCAAGTGAGTTACCCTCGTCCCATATAAGTACTCACTGATCCCCAAGTGATTTACCCTCGTCCCATATAAATACTGCCTGACCCCGCGTGAGTTACCCTCGTCCCATATAAGTACTCCCTGACACCAAGTGAGTTACCTCGTCCCATATAAGTACTCCCTGACCCCAAGTCATTTACCCTCGTCCCATATAAGTATTCCCTGACCCCAAGTGAGTTACCATCGTCCCATATAAGTACTCCCTGACCCTCAAGTGAGTTACCCTCGTCCCATATAAGTACTCACTGATCCCCAAGTGATTTACCCTCGTCCCATATAAATACTGCCTGACCCCGCGTGAGTTACCCTCGTCCCATATAAGTACTCCCTGACCCCAAGTCATTTACCCTCGTCCCATATAAGTACTCCCTGACCCAGTGTCAGTTACCCTCGTCCCATATAAGTACTCCCTGACCCCAAGTGATTTACCCTCTTCCCATATAAGTACTCACTGATCCCCAAGTGAGTTACCCTCGTCCCATATAAGTACTCCCTGACCCCAAGTGAGTTACCCTCGTCCCATATAAGTTCTCACTGATCCCCAAGTGAGATACCCTCGTCCCATATAAGTACTGCCTGTCCCCAAGTGAGTTACCCTCGTCCCATATAAGTGCTCCCTGACCCCCAAGTGAGTTACCCTCGTCCCATATAAGTATTCACTGGTCCCCAAGTGAGTTACCCTCGTCCCATATAAATACTGCCTGACCCCGCGTGAGTTACCCTCGTCCCATATAAGTACTCCCTGACACCAAGTGAGTTACCTCGTCCCATATAAGTACTCCCTGACCCCAAGTCATTTACCCTCGTCCCATATAAGTACTCCCTGACCCAGTGTCAGTTACCCTCGTCCCATATAAGTACTCCCTGACCCCAAGTGATTTACCCTCTTCCCATATAAGTACTCACTGATCCCCAAGTGAGTTACCCTAGTCCGAAATAAGTACTCCCTGACCCTAATTGAGATACCCTCGTCCCATATAAGTACTCACTGATCCCTAAGTGAGTTACACTAGTCCCATATAAGTACTCCCTGACACCAAGTGAGTTACCTCGTCCCATATAAGTACTCCCTGACCCCAAGTCAGTTACCCTCTTCCCATATAAGTACTCCCTGACCCCGTGTGAGTTACCCTTGTCCCATATAAGTACTCCCTGACCCCAAGTGAGTTACCCTCGTCCCAAATAAGTACTCCCTGTCCCCAAGTGGGTTACCCTCGTTTCATATAAGTACTCACTGATCCCCAAGTGAGTTACCCTCGTCCCATATAAGTACTCCCTGACCCCGTGTGAGTTACCCTCGACCCATATAAGTTCTCCCCGACTCTAAGTGTGTTATCCTCGTCCCATATAATTACTCCCTGAGTCCGAGTGAGTTACCCTCGTCCCATATAAGTACTCCCCGACTCCAAGTGTGTTACCCTCGTCCCATATACGTACTCCCTGAGTCCGAGTGAGTTACCCAAGTCCCATATAAGTACTCACTGATCCCCAAGTGAGCTACCCTCGTCCCATGTAAGTACTCCCTGACCCCAAGTGAGTTACACTCGTCCCATATAAGTACTCCCTAACCCAGTGTCAGTTACCCTCGTCCCATATAAGTACTCCCTGACCCAAGTGATTTACCCTCGTCCCATATAAGTACTCACTGATCCCCAAGTGAGTTACCCTCGTCCCATATAAGTACTCCCTGACCCAGTGTCAGTTACCCTCGTCCCATATAAGTACTCCCTGACCCCAAGTGATTTACCCTCGTCCCATATAAGTACTCACTGATCACCAAGTGAGTTACCCTCGTCCCATATAAGTACTCCCTGACCCCAAGTGAGTTACCCTCGTCCCATATAAGTACTCACTGATCCCCAAGTGAGTTACCCTCGTCCCATATAAGTACTCCCTGACCCAGTGTCAGTTACCCTCGTCCCATATAAGTACTCCCTGACCCCAAGTCAGTTACCCTCGTCCCATATAAGTACTCCCTGACCCCGTGTGAGTTACCCTCGTCCCATATAAGTAATCCCTGACCCTAAGTGAGTTACCCTCGTCCCATATAAGTACTCACTGATCCCCAAGTGATTTACCCTCGTCCCATATAAATACTGCCTGACCCCGCGTGAGTTACCCTCGTCCCATATAAGTACTCCCTGACACCAAGTGAGTTACCTCGTCCCATATAAGTACTCCCTGACCCCGTGTGAGTTACCCTCGTCCCATATAAGTACTCCCTGACCCCAAGTGAGTTACCCTCGTCCCATATAAGTACTCCCTAACCCAGTGTCAGTTACCCTCGTCCCATATAAGTACGCCCTGACCCAGTGTCAGTTACCCTCGTCCCATATAAGTACTCCCTGACCCCAAGTGATTTACCCTCGCCCCATATAAGTCCTCACTGATCCCCAAGTGAGTTACCCTCGTCCCATATAAGTACTCCCTGACCCCAAGTCAGTTAACCTCGTCCCATATAAGTACTCCCTGACCCCAAGTCAGTTACCCTCGTCCCATATAAGTACTCCCTGACCCCGTGTGAGTTACCCTCGTCCCATATAAGTAATCCCTGACCCTAAGTGAGTTACCCTCGTCCCATATAAGTATTCCCTGACCCCAAGTGAGTTACCATCGTCCCATATAAGTACTCCCTGACCCTCAAGTGAGTTACCCTCGTCCCATATAAGTACTCACTGATCCCCAAGTGATTTACCCTCGTCCCATATAAATACTGCCTGACCCCGCGTGAGTTACCCTCGTCCCATATAAGTACTCCCTGACACCAAGTGAGTTACCTCGTCCCATATAAGTACTCCCTGACCCCAAGTCATTTACCCTCGTCCCATATAAGTACTCCCTGACCCAGTGTCAGTTACCCTCGTCCCATATAAGTACTCCCTGACCCCAAGTGAGTTACCCTCGTCCCATATAAGTTCTCACTGATCCCCAAGTGAGATACCCTCGTCCCATATAAGTACTGCCTGTCCCCAAGTGAGTTACCCTCGTCCCATATAAATACTGCCTGACCACGCGTGAGTTACCCTCGTCCCATATAAGTACTCCCTGACACCAAGTGAGTTACCTCGTCCCATATAAGTACTCCCTGACCCCAAGTCATTTACCCTCGTCCCATATAAGTACTCCCTGACCCAGTGTCAGTTACCCTCGTCCCATATAAGTACTCCCTGACCCCAAGTGATTTACCCTCTTCCCATATAAGTACTCCCTGACCCCAAGTGAGTTACCCTCGTCCCAAATAAGTACTCCCTGTCCCCAAGTGAGTTACCCTCGTCCCATATAAGTACTCACTGATCCCCAAGTGAGTTACCCTCGTCCCATATAAGTACTCCCTGACCCCGTGTGAGTTACCCTCGACCCATATAAGTTCTCCCCGACTCTAAGTGTGTTATCCTCGTCCCATATAATTACTCCCTGAGTCCGAGTGAGTTACCCTCGTCCCATATAAGTACTCCCCGACTCCAAGTGTGTTACCCTCGTCCCATATAAGTACTCCCTGAGTCCGAGTGAGTTACCCAAGTCCCATATAAGTACTCACTGATCCCCAAGTGAGCTACCCTCGTCCCATGTAAGTACTCCCTGACCCCAAGTGAGTTACACTCGTCCCATATAAGTACTCCCTAACCCAGTGTCAGTTACCCTCGTCCCATATAAGTACTCCCTGACCCAAGTGATTTACCCTCGTCCCATATAAGTACTCACTGATCCCCAAGTGAGTTAACCTCGTCCCATATAAGTACTCCCTGACCCAGTGTCAGTTACCCTCGTCCCATATAAGTACTCCCTGACCCCAAGTGATTTACCCTCGTCCCATATAAGTACTCACTGATCACCAAGTGAGTTACCCTCGTCCCATATAAGTACTCCCTGACCCCAAGTGAGTTACCCTCGTCCCATATAAGTACTCACTGATCCCCAAGTGAGTTACCCTCGTCCCATATAAGTACTCCCTGACCCAGTGTCAGTTACCCTCGTCCCATATAAGTACTCCCTGACCCCAAGTCAGTTACCCTCGTCCCATATAAGTACTCCCTGACCCCGTGTGAGTTACCCTCGTCCCATATAAGTAATCCCTGACCCTAAGTGAGTTACCCTCGTCCCATATAAGTATTCCCTGACCCCAAGTGAGTTACCATCGTCCCATATAAGTACTCCCTGACCCTCAAGTGAGTTACCCTCGTCCCATATAAGTACTCACTGATCCCCAAGTGATTTACCCTCGTCCCACATAAATACTGCCTGACCCCGCGTGAGTTACCCTCGTCCCATATAAGTACTCCCTGACACCAAGTGAGTTACCTCGTCCCATATAAGTACTCCCTGACCCCGTGTGAGTTACCCTCGTCCCATATAAGTACTCCCTGACCCCAAGTGAGTTACCCTCGTCCCATATAAGTACTCCCTAACCCAGTGTCAGTTACCCTCGTCCCATATAAGTACTCCCTGACCCAGTGTCATTTACCCTCGTCCCATATAAGTACTCCCTGACCCCAAGTGATTTACCCTCGCCCCATATAAGTCCTCACTGATCCCCAAGTGAGTTACCCTCGTCCCATATAAGTACTCCCTGACCCCAAGTCAGTTAACCTCGTCCCATATAAGTACTCCTTGACCCCAAGTCAGTTACCCTCGTCCCATATAAGTACTCCCTGACCCCAAGTGAGTTACCCTCGTCCCATATAAGTTCTCACTGATCCCCAAGTGAGATACCCTCGTCCCATATAAGTACTGCCTGTCCCCAAGTGAGTTACCCTCGTCCCATATAAGTGCTCCCTGACCCCCAAGTGAGTTACCCTCGTCCCATATAAATACTGCCTGACCCCGCGTGAGTTACCCTCGTCCCATATAAGTACTCCCTGACACCAAGTGAGTTACCTCGTCCCATATAAGTACTCCCTGACCCCAAGTCATTTACCCTCGTCCCATATAAGTACTCCCTGACCCAGTGTCAGTTACCCTCGTCCCATATAAGTACTCCCTGACCCCAAGTGATTTACCCTCTTCCCCTATAAGTACTCACTGATCCCCAAGTGAGTTACCCTAGTCCGAAATAAGTACTCCCTGACCCTAATTGAGATACCCTCGTCCCATATAAGTACTCACTGATCCCCAAGTGAGTTACACTAGTCCCATATAAGTACTCCCTGACACCAAGTGAGTTACCTCGTCCCATATAAGTACTCCCTGACCCCAAGTCAGTTACCCTTTTCCCATATAAGTACTCCCTGACCCCGTGTGAGTTACCCTTGTCCCATATAAGTACTCCCTGACCCCAAGTGAGTTACCCTCGTCCCAAATAAGTACTCCCTGTCCCCAAGTGAGTTACCCTCGTCCCATATAAGTACTCACTGATCCCCAAGTGAGTTACCCTCGTCCCATATAAGTACTCCCTGACCCCGTGTGAGTTACCCTCGACCCATATAAGTTCTCCCCGACTCTAAGTGTGTTATCCTCGTCCCATATAATTACTCCCTGAGTCCGAGTGAGTTACCCTCGTCCCATATAAGTACTCCCCGACTCCAAGTGTGTTACCCTCGTCCCATATAAGTACTCCCTGAGTCCGAGTGAGTTACCCAAGTCCCATATAAGTACTCACTGATCCCCAAGTGAGCTACCCTCGTCCCATGTAAGTACTCCCTGACCCCCAAGTGAGTTACACTCGTCCCATATAAGTACTCCCTGACCCCAAGTGAGTTACCCTCGTCCCATATAAGTACTCACTGATCCCCAAGTGAGTTACCCTCGTCCCATATAAGTACTCCCTGACCCAGTGTCAGTTACCCTCGTCCCATATAAGTACTCCCTGACCCCAAGTGATTTACCCTCGTCCCATATAAGTACTCACTGATCACCAAGTGAGTTACCCTCGTCCCATATAAGTACTCCCTGACCCCAAGTGAGTTACCCTCGTCCCATAAGTACTCACTGATCCCCAAGTGAGTTACCCTCGTCCCATATAAGTACTCCCTGACCCAGTGTCAGTTACCCTCGTCCCATATAAGTACTCCCTGACCCCAAGTCAGTTACCCTCGTCCCATATAAGTACTCCCTGACCCCGTGTGAGTTACCCTCGTCCCATATAAGTAATCCCTGACCCTAAGTGAGTTACCCTCGTCCCATATAAGTATTCCCTGACCCCAAGTGAGTTACCATCGTCCCATATAAGTACTCCCTGACCCTCAAGTGAGTTACCCTCGTCCCATATAAGTACTCACTGATCCCCAAGTGATTTACCCTCGTCCCATATAAATACTGCCTGACCCCGCGTGAGTTACCCTCGTCCCATATAAGTACTCCCTGACACCAAGTGAGTTACCTCGTCCCATATAAGTACTCCCTGACCCCGTGTGAGTTACCCTCGTCCCATATAAGTACTCCCTGACCCCAAGTGAGTTACCCTCGTCCCATATAAGTACTCCCTAACCCAGTGTCAGTTACCCTCGTCCCATATAAGTACTCCCTGACCCAGTGTCAGTTACCCTCGTCCCATATAAGTACTCCCTGACCCCAAGTGATTTACCCTCTTCCCATATAAGTACTCACTGATCCCCAAGTGAGTTACCCTAGTCCGAAATAAGTACTCCCTGACCCCAAGTGAGTTACCCTCGTCCCATATAAGTACTCCCTAACCCAGTGTCATTTACCCTCGTCCCATATAAGTACGCCCTGACCCAGTGTCAGTTACCCTCGTCCCATATAAGTACTCCCTGACCCCAAGTGATTTACCCTCGCCCCATATAAGTCCTCACTGATCCCCAAGTGAGTTACCCTCGTCCCATATAAGTACTCCCTGACCCCAAGTCAGTTAACCTCGTCCCATATAAGTACTCCCTGACCCCAAGTCAGTTACCCTCGTCCCATATAAGTACTCCCTGACCCCGTGTGAGTTACCCTCGTCCCATATAAGTAATCCCTGACCCTAAGTGAGTTACCCTCGTCCCATATAAGTATTCCCTGACCCCAAGTGAGTTACCATCGTCCCATATAAGTACTCCCTGACCCTCAAGTGAGTTACCCTCGTCCCATATAAGTACTCACTGATCCCCAAGTGATTTACCCTCGTCCCATATAAATACTGCCTGACCCCGCGTGAGTTACCCTCGTCCCATATAAGTACTCCCTGACACCAAGTGAGTTACCTCGTCCCATATAAGTACTCCCTGACCCCAAGTCATTTACCCTCGTCCCATATAAGTACTCCCTGACCCAGTGTCAGTTACCCTCGTCCCATATAAGTACTCCCTGACCCCAAGTGATTTACCCTCTTCCCATATAAGTACTCACTGATCCCCAAGTGAGTTACCCTCGTCCCATATAAGTACTCCCTGACCCCAAGTGAGTTACCCTCGTCCCATATAAGTTCTCACTGATCCCCAAGTGAGATACCCTCGTCCCATATAAGTACTGCCTGTCCCCAAGTGAGTTACCCTCGTCCCATATAAGTGCTCCCTGACCCCCAAGTGAGTTACCCTCGTCCCATATAAGTATTCACTGGTCCCCAAGTGAGTTACCCTCGTCCCATATAAATACTGCCTGACCCCGCGTGAGTTACCCTCGTCCCATATAAGTACTCCCTGACACCAAGTGAGTTACCTCGTCCCATATAAGTACTCCCTGACCCCAAGTCATTTACCCTCGTCCCATATAAGTACTCCCTGACCCAGTGTCAGTTACCCTCGTCCCATATAAGTACTCCCTGACCCCAAGTGATTTACCCTCTTCCCATATAAGTACTCACTGATCCCCAAGTGAGTTACCCTAGTCCGAAATAAGTACTCCCTGACCCTAATTGAGATACCCTCGTCCCATATAAGTACTCACTGATCCCCAAGTGAGTTACACTAGTCCCATATAAGTACTCCCTGACACCAAGTGAGTTACCTCGTCCCATATAAGTACTCCCTGACCCCAAGTCAGTTACCCTCTTCCCATATAAGTACTCCCTGACCCCGTGTGAGTTACCCTTGTCCCATATAAGTACTCCCTGACCCCAAGTGAGTTACCCTCGTCCCAAATAAGTACTCCCTGTCCCCAAGTGGGTTACCCTCGTCCCATATAAGTACTCACTGATCCCCAAGTGAGTTACCCTCGTCCCATATAAGTACTCCCTGACCCCGTGTGAGTTACCCTCGACCCATATAAGTTCTCCCCGACTCTAAGTGTGTTATCCTCGTCCCATATAATTACTCCCTGAGTCCGAGTGAGTTACCCTCGTCCCATATAAGTACTCCCCGACTCCAAGTGTGTTACCCTCGTCCCATATAAGTACTCCCTGAGTCCGAGTGAGTTACCCAAGTCCCATATAAGTACTCACTGATCCCCAAGTGAGCTACCCTCGTCCCATGTAAGTACTCCCTGACCCCAAGTGAGTTACACTCGTCCCATATAAGTACTCCCTAACCCAGTGTCAGTTACCCTCGTCCCATATAAGTACTCCCTGACCCAAGTGATTTACCCTCGTCCCATATAAGTACTCACTGATCCCCAAGTGAGTTACCCTCGTCCCATATAAGTACTCCCTGACCCAGTGTCAGTTACCCTCGTCCCATATAAGTACTCCCTGACCCCAAGTGATTTACCCTCGTCCCATATAAGTACTCACTGATCACCAAGTGAGTTACCCTCGTCCCATATAAGTACTCCCTGACCCCAAGTGAGTTACCCTCGTCCCATATAAGTACTCACTGATCCCCAAGTGAGTTACCCTCGTCCCATATAAGTACTCCCTGACCCAGTGTCAGTTACCCTCGTCCCATATAAGTACTCCCTGACCCCAAGTCAGTTACCCTCGTCCCATATAAGTACTCCCTGACCCCGTGTGAGTTACCCTCGTCCCATATAAGTAATCCCTGACCCTAAGTGAGTTACCCTCGTCCCATATAAGTATTCCCTGACCCAAAGTGAGTTACCATCGTCCCATATAAGTACTCCCTGACCCTCAAGTGAGTTACCCTCGTCCCATATAAGTACTCACTGATCCCCAAGTGATTTACCCTCGTCCCATATAAATACTGCCTGACCCCGCGTGAGTTACCCTCGTCCCATATAAGTACTCCCTGACACCAAGTGAGTTACCTCGTCCCATATAAGTACTCCCTGACCCCGTGTGAGTTACCCTCGTCCCATATAAGTACTCCCTGACCCCAAGTGAGTTACCCTCGTCCCATATAAGTACTCCCTAACCCAGTGTCAGTTACCCTCGTCCCATATAAGTACTCCCTGACCCAGTGTCAGCTACCCTCGTCCCATATAAGTACTCCCTGACCCCAAGTGATTTACCCTCGCCCCATATAAGTCCTCACTGATCCCCAAGTGAGTTACCCTCGTCCCATATAAGTACTCCCTGACCCCAAGTCAGTTAACCTCGTCCCATATAAGTACTCCCTGACCCCAAGTCAGTTACCCTCGTCCCATATAAGTACTCCCTGACCCAGTGTCAGTTACCCTCGTCCCATATAAGTACTCCCTGACCCCAAGTCAGTTACCCTCGTCCCATATAAGTACTCCCTGACCCCGTGTGAGTTACCCTCGTCCCATATAAGTAATCCCTGACCCTAAGTGAGTTACCCTCGTCCCATATAAGTATTCCCTGACCCCAAGTGAGTTACCATCGTCCCATATAAGTACTCCCTGACCCTCAAGTGAGTTACCCTCGTCCCATATAAGTACTCACTGATCCCCAAGTGATTTACCCTCGTCCCACATAAATACTGCCTGACCCCGCGTGAGTTACCCTCGTCCCATATAAGTACTCCCTGACACCAAGTGAGTTACCTCGTCCCATATAAGTACTCCCTGACCCCGTGTGAGTTACCCTCGTCCCATATAAGTACTCCCTGACCCCAAGTGAGTTACCCTCGTCCCATATAAGTACTCCCTAACCCAGTGTCAGTTACCCTCGTCCCATATAAGTACTCCCTGACCCAGTGTCATTTACCCTCGTCCCATATAAGTACTCCCTGACCCCAAGTGATTTACCCTCGCCCCATATAAGTCCTCACTGATCCCCAAGTGAGTTACCCTCGTCCCATATAAGTACTCCCTGACCCCAAGTCAGTTAACCTCGTCCCATATAAGTACTCCTTGACCCCAAGTCAGTTACCCTCGTCCCATATAAGTACTCCCTGACCCCAAGTGAGTTACCCTCGTCCCATATAAGTTCTCACTGATCCCCAAGTGAGATACCCTCGTCCCATATAAGTACTGCCTGTCCCCAAGTGAGTTACCCTCGTCCCATATAAGTGCTCCCTGACCCCCAAGTGAGTTACCCTCGTCCCATATAAATACTGCCTGACCCCGCGTGAGTTACCCTCGTCCCATATAAGTACTCCCTGACACCAAGTGAGTTACCTCGTCCCATATAAGTACTCCCTGACCCCAAGTCATTTACCCTCGTCCCATATAAGTACTCCCTGACCCAGTGTCAGTTACCCTCGTCCCATATAAGTACTCCCTGACCCCAAGTGATTTACCCTCTTCCCCTATAAGTACTCACTGATCCCCAAGTGAGTTACCCTAGTCCGAAATAAGTACTCCCTGACCCTAATTGAGATACCCTCGTCCCATATAAGTACTCACTGATCCCCAAGTGAGTTACACTAGTCCCATATAAGTACTCCCTGACACCAAGTGAGTTACCTCGTCCCATATAAGTACTCCCTGACCCCAAGTCAGTTACCCTTTTCCCATATAAGTACTCCCTGACCCCGTGTGAGTTACCCTTGTCCCATATAAGTACTCCCTGACCCCAAGTGAGTTACCCTCGTCCCAAATAAGTACTCCCTGTCCCCAAGTGAGTTACCCTCGTCCCATATAAGTACTCACTGATCCCCAAGTGAGTTACCCTCGTCCCATATAAGTACTCCCTGACCCCGTGTGAGTTACCCTCGACCCATATAAGTTCTCCCCGACTCTAAGTGTGTTATCCTCGTCCCATATAATTACTCCCTGAGTCCGAGTGAGTTACCCTCGTCCCATATAAGTACTCCCCGACTCCAAGTGTGTTACCCTCGTCCCATATAAGTACTCCCTGAGTCCGAGTGAGTTACCCAAGTCCCATATAAGTACTCACTGATCCCCAAGTGAGCTACCCTCGTCCCATGTAAGTACTCCCTGACCCCCAAGTGAGTTACACTCGTCCCATATAAGTACTCCCTGACCCCAAGTGAGTTACCCTCGTCCCATATAAGTACTCACTGATCCCCAAGTGAGTTACCCTCGTCCCATATAAGTACTCCCTGACCCAGTGTCAGTTACCCTCGTCCCATATAAGTACTCCCTGACCCCAAGTGATTTACCCTCGTCCCATATAAGTACTCACTGATCACCAAGTGAGTTACCCTCGTCCCATATAAGTACTCCCTGACCCCAAGTGAGTTACCCTCGTCCCATAAGTACTCACTGATCCCCAAGTGAGTTACCCTCGTCCCATATAAGTACTCCCTGACCCAGTGTCAGTTACCCTCGTCCCATATAAGTACTCCCTGACCCCAAGTCAGTTACCCTCGTCCCATATAAGTACTCCCTGACCCCGTGTGAGTTACCCTCGTCCCATATAAGTAATCCCTGACCCTAAGTGAGTTACCCTCGTCCCATATAAGTATTCCCTGACCCCAAGTGAGTTACCATCGTCCCATATAAGTACTCCCTGACCCTCAAGTGAGTTACCCTCGTCCCATATAAGTACTCACTGATCCCCAAGTGATTTACCCTCGTCCCATATAAATACTGCCTGACCCCGCGTGAGTTACCCTCGTCCCATATAAGTACTCCCTGACACCAAGTGAGTTACCTCGTCCCATATAAGTACTCCCTGACCCCGTGTGAGTTACCCTCGTCCCATATAAGTACTCCCTGACCCCAAGTGAGTTACCCTCGTCCCATATAAGTACTCCCTAACCCAGTGTCAGTTACCCTCGTCCCATATAAGTACTCCCTGACCCAGTGTCAGTTACCCTCGTCCCATATAAGTACTCCCTGACCCCAAGTGATTTACCCTCTTCCCATATAAGTACTCACTGATCCCCAAGTGAGTTACCCTAGTCCGAAATAAGTACTCCCTGACCCCAAGTGAGTTACCCTCGTCCCATATAAGTACTCCCTAACCCAGTGTCATTTACCCTCGTCCCATATAAGTACGCCCTGACCCAGTGTCAGTTACCCTCGTCCCATATAAGTACTCCCTGACCCCAAGTGATTTACCCTCGCCCCATATAAGTCCTCACTGATCCCCAAGTGAGTTACCCTCGTCCCATATAAGTACTCCCTGACCCCAAGTCAGTTAACCTCGTCCCATATAAGTACTCCCTGACCCCAAGTCAGTTACCCTCGTCCCATATAAGTACTCCCTGACCCCGTGTGAGTTACCCTCGTCCCATATAAGTAATCCCTGACCCTAAGTGAGTTACCCTCGTCCCATATAAGTATTCCCTGACCCCAAGTGAGTTACCATCGTCCCATATAAGTACTCCCTGACCCTCAAGTGAGTTACCCTCGTCCCATATAAGTACTCACTGATCCCCAAGTGATTTACCCTCGTCCCATATAAATACTGCCTGACCCCGCGTGAGTTACCCTCGTCCCATATAAGTACTCCCTGACACCAAGTGAGTTACCTCGTCCCATATAAGTACTCCCTGACCCCAAGTCATTTACCCTCGTCCCATATAAGTACTCCCTGACCCAGTGTCAGTTACCCTCGTCCCATATAAGTACTCCCTGACCCCAAGTGATTTACCCTCTTCCCATATAAGTACTCACTGATCCCCAAGTGAGTTACCCTCGTCCCATATAAGTACTCCCTGACCCCAAGTGAGTTACCCTCGTCCCATATAAGTTCTCACTGATCCCCAAGTGAGATACCCTCGTCCCATATAAGTACTGCCTGTCCCCAAGTGAGTTACCCTCGTCCCATATAAGTGCTCCCTGACCCCCAAGTGAGTTACCCTCGTCCCATATAAGTATTCACTGGTCCCCAAGTGAGTTACCCTCGTCCCATATAAATACTGCCTGACCCCGCGTGAGTTACCCTCGTCCCATATAAGTACTCCCTGACACCAAGTGAGTTACCTCGTCCCATATAAGTACTCCCTGACCCCAAGTCATTTACCCTCGTCCCATATAAGTACTCCCTGACCCAGTGTCAGTTACCCTCGTCCCATATAAGTACTCCCTGACCCCAAGTGATTTACCCTCTTCCCATATAAGTACTCACTGATCCCCAAGTGAGTTACCCTAGTCCGAAATAAGTACTCCCTGACCCTAATTGAGATACCCTCGTCCCATATAAGTACTCACTGATCCCCAAGTGAGTTACACTAGTCCCATATAAGTACTCCCTGACACCAAGTGAGTTACCTCGTCCCATATAAGTACTCCCTGACCCCAAGTCAGTTACCCTCTTCCCATATAAGTACTCCCTGACCCCGTGTGAGTTACCCTTGTCCCATATAAGTACTCCCTGACCCCAAGTGAGTTACCCTCGTCCCAAATAAGTACTCCCTGTCCCCAAGTGGGTTACCCTCGTCCCATATAAGTACTCACTGATCCCCAAGTGAGTTACCCTCGTCCCATATAAGTACTCCCTGACCCCGTGTGAGTTACCCTCGACCCATATAAGTTCTCCCCGACTCTAAGTGTGTTATCCTCGTCCCATATAATTACTCCCTGAGTCCGAGTGAGTTACCCTCGTCCCATATAAGTACTCCCCGACTCCAAGTGTGTTACCCTCGTCCCATATAAGTACTCCCTGAGTCCGAGTGAGTTACCCAAGTCCCATATAAGTACTCACTGATCCCCAAGTGAGCTACCCTCGTCCCATGTAAGTACTCCCTGACCCCAAGTGAGTTACACTCGTCCCATATAAGTACTCCCTAACCCAGTGTCAGTTACCCTCGTCCCATATAAGTACTCCCTGACCCAAGTGATTTACCCTCGTCCCATATAAGTACTCACTGATCCCCAAGTGAGTTACCCTCGTCCCATATAAGTACTCCCTGACCCAGTGTCAGTTACCCTCGTCCCATATAAGTACTCCCTGACCCCAAGTGATTTACCCTCGTCCCATATAAGTACTCACTGATCACCAAGTGAGTTACCCTCGTCCCATATAAGTACTCCCTGACCCCAAGTGAGTTACCCTCGTCCCATATAAGTACTCACTGATCCCCAAGTGAGTTACCCTCGTCCCATATAAGTACTCCCTGACCCAGTGTCAGTTACCCTCGTCCCATATAAGTACTCCCTGACCCCAAGTCAGTTACCCTCGTCCCATATAAGTACTCCCTGACCCCGTGTGAGTTACCCTCGTCCCATATAAGTAATCCCTGACCCTAAGTGAGTTACCCTCGTCCCATATAAGTATTCCCTGACCCAAAGTGAGTTACCATCGTCCCATATAAGTACTCCCTGACCCTCAAGTGAGTTACCCTCGTCCCATATAAGTACTCACTGATCCCCAAGTGATTTACCCTCGTCCCATATAAATACTGCCTGACCCCGCGTGAGTTACCCTCGTCCCATATAAGTACTCCCTGACACCAAGTGAGTTACCTCGTCCCATATAAGTACTCCCTGACCCCGTGTGAGTTACCCTCGTCCCATATAAGTACTCCCTGACCCCAAGTGAGTTACCCTCGTCCCATATAAGTACTCCCTAACCCAGTGTCAGTTACCCTCGTCCCATATAAGTACTCCCTGACCCAGTGTCAGCTACCCTCGTCCCATATAAGTACTCCCTGACCCCAAGTGATTTACCCTCGCCCCATATAAGTCCTCACTGATCCCCAAGTGAGTTACCCTCGTCCCATATAAGTACTCCCTGACCCCAAGTCAGTTAACCTCGTCCCATATAAGTACTCCCTGACCCCAAGTCAGTTACCCTCGTCCCATATAAGTACTCCCTGACCCCAAGTGAGTTACCCTCGTCCCATATAAGTTCTCACTGATCCCCAAGTGAGATACCCTCGTCCCATATAAGTACTGCCTGTCCCCAAGTGAGTTACCCTTGTCCCATATAAGTGCTCCCTGACCCCCAAGTGAGTTACCCTCGTCCCATATAAATACTGCCTGACCCCGCGTGAGTTACCCTCGTCCCATATAAGTACTCCCTGACACCAAGTGAGTTACCTCGTCCCATATAAGTACTCCCTGACCCCAAGTCATTTACCCTCGTCCCATATAAGTACTCCCTGACCCAGTGTCAGTTACCCTCGTCCCATATAAGCACTCCCTGACCCCAAGTGATTTACCCTCTTCCCCTATAAGTACTCACTGATCCCCAAGTGAGTTACCCTAGTCCGAAATAAGTACTCCCTGACCCTAATTGAGATACCCTCGTCCCATATAAGTACTCACTGATCCCCAAGTGAGTTACACTAGTCCCATATAAGTACTCCCTGACACCAAGTGAGTTACCTCGTCCCATATAAGTACTCCCTGACCCCAAGTCAGTTACCCTTTTCCCATATAAGTACTCCCTGACCCCGTGTGAGTTACCCTTGTCCCATATAAGTACTCCCTGACCCCAAGTGAGTTACCCTCGTCCCAAATAAGTACTCCCTGTCCCCAAGTGAGTTACCCTCGTCCCATATAAGTACTCACTGATCCCCAAGTGAGTTACCCTCGTCCCATATAAGTACTCCCTGACCCCGTGTGAGTTACCCTCGACCCATATAAGTTCTCCCCGACTCTAAGTGTGTTATCCTCGTCCCATATAATTACTCCCTGAGTCCGAGTGAGTTACCCTCGTCCCATATAAGTACTCCCCGACTCCAAGTGTGTTACCCTCGTCCCATATAAGTACTCCCTGAGTCCGAGTGAGTTACCCAAGTCCCATATAAGTACTCACTGATCCCCAAGTGAGCTACCCTCGTCCCATGTAAGTACTCCCTGACCCCCAAGTGAGTTACACTCGTCCCATATAAGTACTCCCTGACCCCAAGTGAGTTACCCTCGTCCCATATAAGTACTCACTGATCCCCAAGTGAGTTACCCTCGTCCCATATAAGTACTCCCTGACCCAGTGTCAGTTACCCTCGTCCCATATAAGTACTCCCTGACCCCAAGTGATTTACCCTCGTCCCATATAAGTACTCACTGATCACCAAGTGAGTTACCCTCGTCCCATATAAGTACTCCCTGACCCCAAGTGAGTTACCCTCGTCCCATATAAGTACTCACTGATCCCCAAGTGAGTTACCCTCGTCCCATATAAGTACTCCCTGACCCAGTGTCAGTTACCCTCGTCCCATATAAGTACTCCCTGACCCCAAGTCAGTTACCCTCGTCCCATATAAGTACTCCCTGACCCCGTGTGAGTTACCCTCGTCCCATATAAGTAATCCCTGACCCTAAGTGAGTTACCCTCGTCCCATATAAGTATTCCCTGACCCCAAGTGAGTTACCATCGTCCCATATAAGTACTCCCTGACCCTCAAGTGAGTTACCCTCGTCCCATATAAGTACTCACTGATCCCCAAGTGATTTACCCTCGTCCCATATAAATACTGCCTGACCCCGCGTGAGTTACCCTCGTCCCATATAAGTACTCCCTGACACCAAGTGAGTTACCTCGTCCCATATAAGTACTCCCTGACCCCGTGTGAGTTACCCTCGTCCCATATAAGTACTCCCTGACCCCAAGTGAGTTACCCTCGTCCCATATAAGTACTCCCTAACCCAGTGTCAGTTACCCTCGTCCCATATAAGTACTCCCTGACCCAGTGTCAGTTACCCTCGTCCCATATAAGTACTCCCTGACCCCAAGTGATTTACCCTCGCCCCATATAAGTCCTCACTGATCCCCAAGTGAGTTACCATCGTCCCATATAAGTACTCCCTGACCCCAAGTCAGTTAACCTCGTCCCATATAAGTACTCCCTGACCCCAAGTCAGTTACCCTCGTCCCATATAAGTACTCCCTGACCCCGTGTGAGTTACCCTCGTCCCATATAAGTAATCCCTGACCCTAAGTGAGTTACCCTCGTCCCATATAAGTATTCCCTGACCCCAAGTGAGTTACCATCGTCCCATATAAGTACTCCCTGACCCTCAAGTGAGTTACCCTCGTCCCATATAAGTACTCACTGATCCCCAAGTGATTTACCCTCGCCCCATATAAATACTGCCTGACCCCGCGTGAGTTACCCTCGTCCCATATAAGTACTCCCTGACACCAAGTGAGTTACCTCGTCCCATATAAGTACTCCCTGACCCCAAGTCATTTACCCTCGTCCCATATAAGTACTCCCTGACCCAGTGTCAGTTACCCTCGTCCCATATAAGTACTCCCTGACCCCAAGTGATTTACCCTCTTCCCATATAAGTACTCACTGATCCCCAAGTGAGTTACCCTCGTCCCATATAAGTACTCCCTGACCCCAAGTGAGTTACCCTCGTCCCATATAAGTTCTCACTGATCCCCAAGTGAGATACCCTCGTCCCATATAAGTACTGCCTGTCCCCAAGTGAGTTACCCTCGTCCCATATAAGTGCTCCCTGACCCCCAAGTGAGTTACCCTCGTCCCATATAAGTATTCACTGGTCCCCAAGTGAGTTACCCTCGTCCCATATAAATACTGCCTGACCCCGCGTGAGTTACCCTCGTCCCATATAAGTACTCCCTGACACCAAGTGAGTTACCTCGTCCCATATAAGTACTCCCTGACCCCAAGTCATTTACCCTCGTCCCATATAAGTACTCCCTGACCCAGTGTCAGTTACCCTCGTCCCATATAAGTACTCCCTGACCCCAAGTGATTTACCCTCTTCCCATATAAGTACTCACTGTTCCCCAAGTGAGTTACCCTAGTCCGAAATAAGTACTCCCTGACCCTAATTGAGATACCCTCGTCCCATATAAGTACTCACTGATCCCCAAGTGAGTTACACTAGTCCCATATAAGTACTCCCTGACACCAAGTGAGTTACCTCGTCCCATATAAGTACTCCCTGACCCCAAGTCAGTTACCCTCTTCCCATATAAGTACTCCCTGACCCCGTGTGAGTTACCCTTGTCCCATATAAGTACTCCCTGACCCCAAGTGAGTTACCCTCGTCCCAAATAAGTACTCCCTGTCCCCAAGTGAGTTACCCTCGTCCCATATAAGTTCTCCCCGACTCTAAGTGTGTTATCCTCGTCCCATATAATTACTCCCTGAGTCCGAGTGAGTTACCCTCGTCCCATATAAGTACTCCCCGACTCCAAGTGTGTTACCCTCGTCCCATATAAGTACTCCCTGAGTCCGAGTGAGTTACCCAAGTCCCATATAAGTACTCACTGATCCCCAAGTGAGCTACCCTCGTCCCATGTAAGTACTCCCTGACCCCAAGTGAGTTACACTCGTCCCATATAAGTACTCCCTAACCCAGTGTCAGTTACCCTCGTCCCATATAAGTACTCCCTGACCCAAGTGATTTACCCTCGTCCCATATAAGTACTCACTGATCCCCAAGTGAGTTACCCTCGTCCCATATAAGTACTCCCTGACCCAGTGTCAGTTACCCTCGTCCCATATAAGTACTCCCTGACCCCAAGTGATTTACCCTCGTCCCATATAAGTACTCACTGATCACCAAGTGAGTTACCCTCGTCCCATTTAAGTACTCCCTGACCCCAAGTGAGTTACCCTCGTCCCATATAAGTACTCACTGATCCCCAAGTGAGTTACCCTCGTCCCATATAAGTACTCCCTGACCCAGTGTCAGTTACCCTCGTCCCATATAAGTACTCCCTGACCCCAAGTCAGTTACCCTCGTCCCATATAAGTACTCCCTGACCCCGTGTGAGTTACCCTCGTCCCATATAAGTAATCCCTGACCCTAAGTGAGTTACCCTCGTCCCATATAAGTATTCCCTGACCCCAAGTGAGTTACCATCGTCCCATATAAGTACTCCCTGACCCTCAAGTGAGTAACCCTCGTCCCATATAAGTACTCACTGATCCCCAAGTGATTTACCCTCGTCCCATATAAATACTGCCTGACCCCGCGTGAGTTACCCTCGTCCCATATAAGTACTCCCTGACACCAAGTGAGTTACCTCGTCCCATATAAGTACTCCCTGACCCCGTGTGAGTTACCCTCGTCCCATATAAGTACTCCCTGACCCCAAGTGAGTTACCCTCGTCCCATATAAGTACTCCCTAACCCAGTGTCAGTTACCCTCGTCCCATATAAGTACTCCCTGACCCAGTGTCAGTTACCCTCGTCCCATATAAGTACTCCCTGACCCCAAGTGATTTACCCTCGCCCCATATAAGTCCTCACTGATCCCCAAGTGAGTTACCCTCGTCCCATATAAGTACTCCCTGACCCCAAGTCAGTTAACCTCGTCCCATATAAGTACTCCCTGACCCCAAGTCAGTTACCCTCGTCCCATATAAGTACTCCCTGACCCCGTGTGAGTTACCCTCGTCCCATATAAGTAATCCCTGACCCTAAGTGAGTTACCCTCGTCCCATATAAGTATTCCCTGACCCCAAGTGAGTTACCATCGTCCCATATAAGTACTCCCTGACCCTCAAGTGAGTTACCCTCGTCCCATATAAGTACTCACTGATCCCCAAGTGATTTACCCTCGTCCCATATAAATACTGCCTGACCCCGCGTGAGTTACCCTCGTCCCATATAAGTACTCCCTGACCCCAAGTGATTTACCCTCGCCCCATATAAGTACTCCCTGACCCCAAGTCAGTTAACCTCGTCCCATATAAGTACTCCCTGACCCCAAGTCATTTACCCTCGTCCCATATAAGTACTCCCTGACCCAGTGTCAGTTACCCTCGTCCCATATAAGTACTCCCTGACCCCAAGTGATTTACCCTCTTCCCATATAAGTACTCACTGATCCCCAAGTGAGTTACCCTCGTCCCATATATGTACTCCCTGACCCCAAGTGAGTTACCCTCGTCCCATATAAGTTCTCACTGATCCCCAAGTGAGAAACCCTCGTCCCATATAAGTACTGCCTGTCCCCAAGTGAGTTACCCTCGTCCCATATAAGTGCTCCCTGACCCCCAAGTGAGTTACCCTCGTCCCATATAAGTATTCACTGGTCCCCAAGTGAGTTACCCTCGTCCCATATAAATACTGCCTGACCCCGCGTGAGTTACCCTCGTCCCATATAAGTACTCCCTGACACCAAGTGAGTTACCTCGTCCCATATAAGTACTCCCTGACCCCAAGTCATTTACCCTCGTCCCATATAAGTACTCCCTGACCCAGTGTCAGTTACCCTCGTCCCATATAAGTACTCCCTGACCCCAAGTGATTTACCCTCTTCCCATATAAGTACTCACTGATCCCCAAGTGAGTTACCCTAGTCCGAAATAAGTACTCCCTGATTCTAATTGAGATACCCTCGTCCCATATAAGTACTCACTGATCCCCAAGTGAGTTACACTAGTCCCATATAAGTACTCCCTGACACCAAGTGAGTTACCTCGTCCCATATAAGTACTCCCTGACCCCAAGTCAGTTACCCTCTTCCCATATAAGTACTCCCTGACCCCGTGTGAGTTACCCTTGTCCCATATAAGTACTCCCTGACCCCAAGTGAGTTACCCTCGTCCCAAATAAGTACTCCCTGTCCCCAAGTGAGTTACCCTCGTCCCATATAAGTACTCACTGATCCCCAAGTGAGTTACCCTCGTCCCATATAAGTACTCCCTGACCCCGTGTGAGTTACCCTCGACCCATATAAGTTCTCCCCGACTCTAAGTGTGTTATCCTCGTCCCATATAATTACTCCCTGAGTCCGAGTGAGTTACCCTCGTCCCATATAAGTACTCCCCGACTCCAAGTGTGTTACCCTCGTCCCATATAAGTACTCCCTGAGTCCGAGTGAGTTACCCAAGTCCCATATAAGTACTCACTGATCCCCAAGTGAGCTACCCTCGTCCCATGTAAGTACTCCCTGACCCCCAAGTGAGTTACACTCGTCCCATATAAGTACTCCCTGACCCCAAGTGAGTTACCCTCGTCCCATATAAGTACTCCCTAACCCAGTTCTCAGTTACCCTCGTCCCATATAAGTACTCCCTGACCCAAGTGATTTACCCTCGTCCCATATAAGTACTCACTGATCCCCAAGTGAGTTACCCTCGTCCCATATAAGTACTCCCTGACCCCAAGTGATTTACCCTCGTCCCATATAAGTACTCACTGATCACCAAGTGAGTTACCCTCGTCCCATATAAGTACTCCCTGACCCCAAGTGAGTTACCCTCGTCCCATATAAGTACTCACTGATCCCCAAGTGAGTTACCCTCGTCCCATATAAGTACTCCCTGACCCAGTGTCAGTTACCCTCGTCCCATATAAGTACTCCCTTACCCCACGTGATTTACCCTCGCCCCATATAAGTCCTCACTGATCCCCAAGTGAGTTACCCTCGTCCCATATAAGTACTCCCTGACCCCAAGTCAGTTAACCTCGTCCCATATAAGTACTCCCTGACCCCAAGTCAGTTACCCTCGTCCCATATAAGTATTCCCTGACCCCGTGTGAGTTACCCTCGTCCCATATAAGTAATCCCTGACCCTAAGTGAGTTACCCTCGTCCCATATAAGTATTCACTGGTCCCCAAGTGAGTTACCCTCGTCCCATATAAATACTGCCTGACCCTCAAGTGAGTTACCCTCGTCCCATATAAGTACTCCCTGACACCAAGTGAGTTACCTCGTCCCATATAAGTACTCCCTGACCCCAAGTCATTTACCCTCGTCCCATATAAGTACTCCCTGACCCAGTGTCAGTTACCCTCGTCCCATATAAGTACTCCCTGACACCAAGTGAGTTACCTCGTCCCATATAAGTACTCCCTGACCCCAAGTCATTTACCCTCGTCCCATATAAGAACTCCCTGACCCAGTGTCAGTTACCCTCGTCCCATATAAGTACTCCCTGACCCCAAGTGATTTACCCTCGTCCCATATAAGTACTCACTGATCCCCAAGTGAGTTACCCTCGTCCCATATAAGTACTCCCTGACCCCAAGTGAGTTACCCTCGTCCCATATAAGTTCTCACTGATCCCCAAGTGAGATACCCTCGTCCCATATAAGTACTGCCTGTCCCCAAGTGAGTTACCCTCGTCCCATATAAGTGCTCCCTGACCCCCAAGTGAGTTACCCTCGTCCCATATAAGTATTCACTGGTCCCCAAGTGAGTTACCCTCGTCCCATATAAATACTGCCTGACCCCGCGTGAGTTACCCTCGTCCCATATAAGTACTCCCTGACACCAAGTGAGTTACCTCGTCCCATATAAGTACTCCCTGACCCCAAGTCATTTACCCTCGTCCCATATAAGTACTCCCTGACCCAGTGTCAGTTACCCTCGTCCCATATAAGTACTCCCTGACCCCAAGTGATTTACCCTCTTCCCATATAAGTACTCACTGATCCCCAAGTGAGTTACCCTAGTCCGAAATAAGTACTCCCTGACCATAATTGAGATACCCTCGTCCCAAATAAGTACTCCCTGTCCCCAAGTGAGTTACCCTCGTCCCATATAAGTACTCACTGATCCCCAAGTGAGTTACCCTCGTCCCATATAAGTACTCCCTGACCCCATGTGAGTTACCCTCGACCCATATAAGTACTCCCCGACTCTAAGTGTGTTATCCTCGTCCCATATAATTACTCCCTGAGTCCGAGTGAGTTACCCTCGTCCCATATAAGTACTCCCCGACTCCAAGTGTGTTACCCTCGTCCCATATAAGTACTCCCTGAGTCCGAGTGAGTTACCCAAGTCCCATATAAGTACTCACTGATCCCCAAGTGAGTTACCCTCGTCCCATATAAGTACTCCCTGACCCCATGTGAGTTACCCTCGACCCATATAAGTACTCCCCGACTCTAAGTGTGTTATCCTCGTCCCATATAATTACTCCCTGACCCCCAAGTGAGTTACACTCGTCCCATATAAGTACTCCCTGACCCCAAGTCAGTTACCCTCGTCCCATATAAGTACTCACTGATTCCCAAGTGAGTTACCCTCGTCCCATATAAGTACTCCCTGACCCCAAGTCAGTTACCCTCGTCCCATATAAGTACTCACTGATTCCCAAGTGAGTTACCCTCGTCCCATATAAGTACTCCCCGACCCCAAGTGTGTTACCCAAGTCCCATATAAGTACTCACTGATCCCCAAGTGAGTTACCCTCGTCCCATATAAGTACTCCCTGACCCCATGTGAGTTACCCTCGACCCATATAAGTACTCCCCGACTCTAAGTGTGTTATCCTCGTCCCATATAATTACTCCCTGACCCCCAAGTGAGTTACACTCGTCCCATATAAGTACTCCCTGACCCCAAGTCAGTTACCCTCGTCCCATATAAGTACTCACTGATTCCCAAGTGAGTTACCCTCGTCCCATATAAGTACTCCCTGACCCCAAGTCAGTTACCCTCGTCCCATATAAGTACTCACTGATTCCCAAGTGAGTTACCCTCGTCCCATATAAGTACTCCCCGACCCCAAGTGTGTTACCCTCGTCCCATATAAGTACTCCCTGACACCAAGTGAGTTACCTCGTCCCATATAAGTACTCCCTGACCCCAAGTCATTTACCCTCGTCCCATATAAGAACTCCCTGACCCAGTGTCAGTTACCCTCGTCCCATATAAGTACTCCCTGACCCCAAGTGATTTACCCTCGTCCCATATAAGTACTCACTGATCCCCAAGTGAGTTACCCTCGTCCCATATAAGTACTCCCTGACCCCAAGTGAGTTACCCTCGTCCCATATAAGTTCTCACTGATCCCCAAGTGAGATACCCTCGTCCCATATAAGTACTGCCTGTCCCCAAGTGAGTTACCCTCGTCCCATATAAGTGCTCCCTGACCCCCAAGTGAGTTACCCTCGTCCCATATAAGTATTCACTGGTCCCCAAGTGAGTTACCCTCGTCCCATATAAATACTGCCTGACCCCGCGTGAGTTACCCTCGTCCCATATAAGTACTCCCTGACACCAAGTGAGTTACCTCGTCCCATATAAGTACTCCCTGACCCCAAGTCATTTACCCTCGTCCCATATAAGTACTCCCTGACCCAGTGTCAGTTACCCTCGTCCCATATAAGTACTCCCTGACCCCAAGTGATTTACCCTCTTCCCATATAAGTACTCACTGATCCCCAAGTGAGTTACCCTAGTCCGAAATAAGTACTCCCTGACCATAATTGAGATACCCTCGTCCCAAATAAGTACTCCCTGTCCCCAAGTGAGTTACCCTCGTCCCATATAAGTACTCACTGATCCCCAAGTGAGTTACCCTCGTCCCATATAAGTACTCCCTGACCCCATGTGAGTTACCCTCGACCCATATAAGTACTCCCCGACTCTAAGTGTGTTATCCTCGTCCCATATAATTACTCCCTGAGTCCGAGTGAGTTACCCTCGTCCCATATAAGTACTCCCCGACTCCAAGTGTGTTACCCTCGTCCCATATAAGTACTCCCTGAGTCCGAGTGAGTTACCCAAGTCCCATATAAGTACTCACTGATCCCCAAGTGAGTTACCCTCGTCCCATATAAGTACTCCCTGACCCCATGTGAGTTACCCTCGACCCATATAAGTACTCCCCGACTCTAAGTGTGTTATCCTCGTCCCATATAATTACTCCCTGACCCCCAAGTGAGTTACACTCGTCCCATATAAGTACTCCCTGACCCCAAGTCAGTTACCCTCGTCCCATATAAGTACTCACTGATTCCCAAGTGAGTTACCCTCGTCCCATATAAGTACTCCCTGACCCCAAGTCAGTTACCCTCGTCCCATATAAGTACTCACTGATTCCCAAGTGAGTTACCCTCGTCCCATATAAGTACTCCCCGACCCCAAGTGTGTTACCCTCGTCCCATATAAGTACTCACTGATCCCCAAGTGAGTTACCCTCGTCCCATATAAGTACTCAATGATCCCCAAGTGAGTTACCCTCGTCCCATGTAAGTACTGCCTGTCCCCAAGTGAGTTACCCTCGTCCCATATAAGTGCTCTCTGACCCCCAAGTGAGTTACCCTCGTCCCATATAATTATTCACTGGTCCCCAAGTGAGTTACCCTCGTCCCATATAAGTACTCCCTGACCCCGTGTGAGTTACCCTCGTCTCATATAAGTACTCCCTGACCCCAAGTGAGTTACCCTCGTCCCATATAAGTACTCCCTAACCCAGTGTCAGTTACCCTCGTCCCATATAAGTACTCCCTGACCCCAAGTGATTTACCCTCGTCCCATATAAGTACTCACTGATCCCCAAGTGAGTTACCCTCGTCCCATATAAGTACTCCCTGACCCAGTGTCAGTTACCCTCGTCCCATATAAGTACTCCCTGACCCCAAGTGATTTACCCTCGTCCCATATAAGTACTCACTGATCCCCAAGTGAGTTACCCTCGTCCCATATAAGTACTCACTGATCCCCAAGTGAGTTACCCTCGTCCCATGTAAGTACTGCCTGTCCCCAAGTGAGTTACCCTCGTCCCATATAAGTGCTCCCTGACCCCCAAGTGAGTTACCCTCGTCCCATATAAGTATTCACTGGTCCCCAAGTGAGTTACCCTCGTCCCATATAAGTACTCCCTGTCCCCGTGTGAATTACCCTAGTCCGAAATAAGTACTCCCTGAGCCTAATTGAGATACCCTCGTCCCATATAAGTACTCACTGATCCCCAAGTGAGTTACACTAGTCCCATATAAGTACTCCCTGACACCAAGTGAGTTACCTCGTCCCATATAAGTACTCCCTGACCCCAAGTCAGTTACCCTCTTCCCATATAAGTACTCCCTGACCCCGTGTGAGTTACCCTTGTCCCATATAAGTACTCCCTGACCCCGTGTGAGTTACCCTCGTCCCATATAAGTACTCCCCGACTCTAAGTGTGTTATCCTCGTCCCATATAATTACTCCCTGAGTCCGAGTTAGTTACCCTCGTCCCATATAAGTACTCCCCGACTCCAAGTGTGTTACCCTCGTCCCATATAAGTACTCCCTGAGTCCGAGTGAGTTACCCAAGTCCCATATAAGTACTCACTGATCCCCAAGTGAGTTACTCTCGTCCCATATAAGTACTCCCTGACCCCCAAGTGAGTTACACTCGTCCCATATAAGTACTCCCTGACCCCAAGTCAGTTACCCTCGTCCCATATAAGTACTCACTGATTCCCAAGTGAGTTACCCTCGTCCCATATAAGTACTCCCCGACCCCAAGTGTGTTACCCTCGTCCCATATAAGTACTCACTGATCCCCAAGTGAGTTACCCTCGTCCCATATAAGTACTCCCTGACCCCTTGTGAGTTACCCTCGTCCCATATAAGTACTCCCTGACCCCAAGTGAGTTACCCTCGTCCCATATAAGTACTCCCTAACCCAGTGTCAGTTACCCTCGTCCCATATAAGTACTCCCTGACCCCAAGTGATTTACCCTCGTCCCATATAAGTACTCACTGATCCCCAAGTGAGTTACCCTCGTCCCATATAAGTACTCCCTGACCCAGTGTCAGTTACCCTCGTCCCATATAAGTACTCCCTGACTCCAAGTGATTTACCCTCGTCCCATATAAGTACTCACTGATCCCCAAGTGAGTTACCCTCGTCCCATATAAGTACTCCCTGACCCCAAGTGAGTTACCCTCGTCCCATATAAGTACTCACTGATCCCCAAGTGAGTTACCCTCGTCCCATGTAAGTACTGCCTGTCCCCAAGTGAGTTACCCTCGTCCCATATAAGTGCTCCATGACCCCCAAGTGAGTTACCCTCGTCCCATATAAGTACTCCCTGACCCAGTGTCAGTTACCCTCGTCCCATATAAGTACTCCCTGACCCCAAGTGATTTACCCTCGTCCCATATAAGTACTCACTGATCCCCAAGTGAGTTACCCTCGTCCCATATAAGTACTCCCTGACCCCAAGTGAGTTACCCTCGTCCCATATAAGTACTCACTGATCCCCAAGTGAGTTACCCTCGTCCCATGTAAGTACTGCCTGTCCCCAAGTGAGTTACCCTCGTCCCATATAAGTGCTCCCTGCCCCCCAAGTGAGTTACCCTCGTCCCATATAAGTATTCACTGGTCCCCAAGTGAGTTACCCTCGTCCCATATAAGTACTCCCTGACCCCAAGTGATTTACCCTCGTCCCATATAAGTGCTCCCTGACCCCCAAGTGAGTTACCCTCGTCCCATATAAGTATTCACTGGTCCCCAAGTGAGTTACCCTCGTCCCATATAAGTACTCCCTGTCCCCGTGTGAATTACCCTAGTCCGAAATAAGTACTCCCTGAGCCTAATTGAGATACCCTCGTCCCATATAAGTACTCACTGATCCCCAAGTGAGTTACACTAGTCCCATATAAGTACTCCCTGACCCCAAGTCAGTTACCCTCTTCCCATGTAAGTACTCCCTGACCCCGTGTGAGTTACCCTTGTCCCATATAAGTACTCCCTGACCCCGTGTGAGTTACCCTCGTCCCATATAATTACTCCCTGAGTCCGAGTTAGTTACCCTCGTCCCATATAAGTACTCCCCGACTCCAAGTGTGTTACCCTCGTCCCATATAAGTACTCCCTGAGTCCGAGTGAGTTACCCAAGTCCCATATAAGTACTCACTGATCCCCAAGTGAGTTACTCTCGTCCCATATAAGTACTCCCTGACCCCCAAGTGAGTTACAATCGTCCCATATAAGTACTCCCTGACCCCAAGTCAGTTACCCTCGTCCCATATAAGTACTCACTGATTCCCAAGTGAGTTACCCTCGTCCCATATAAGTACTCCCTGACCCCAAGTGAGTTACCCTCGTCCCATATAAGTACTCACTGATCCCCAAGTGAGTTACCCTCGTCCCATGTAAGTACTGCCTGTCCCCAAGTGAGTTACCCTCGTCCCATATAAGTGCTCCCTGACCCCCAAGTGAGTTACCCTCGTCCCATATAAGTATTCACTGGTCCCCAAGTGAGTTACCCTCGTCCCATATAAGTACTCCCTGTCCCCGTGTGAATTACCCTAGTCCGAAATAAGTACTCCCTGACCCTAATTGAGATACCCTCGTCCCATATAAGTACTCACTGATCCCCAAGTGAGTTACACTAGTCCCATATAAGTACTCCCTGACACCAAGTGAGTTACCTCGTCCCATATAAGTACTCCCTGACCCCAAGTGATTTACCCTCGTCCCATATAAGTACTCACTGATCCCCAAGTGAGTTACCCTCGTCCCATATAAGTACTCCCTGACCCCAAGTGAGTTACCCTCGTCCCATATAAGTACTCACTGATCCCCAAGTGAGTTACCCTCGTCCCATGTAAGTACTGCCTGTCCCCAAGTGAGTTACCCTCGTCCCATATAAGTGCTCCCTGAACCCCAAGTGAGTTACCCTCGTCCCATATAAGTATTCACTGGTCCCCATGTGAGTTACCCTCGTCCCATATAAGTACTCCCTGTCCCCGTGTGAATTACCCTAGTCCGAAATAAGTACTCCCTGACCCTAATTGAGATACCCTCGTCCCATATAAGTACTCACTGATCCCCAAGTGAGTTACCTCGTCCCATATAAGTACTCCCTGACCCCAAGGCAGTTACCCTCGTCCCATATAAGTACTCACTGATTCCCAAGTGAGTTACCCTCGTCCCATATAAGTATTCACTGGTCCCCAAGTGAATTACCCTCGTCCCATATAAGTACTCCCTGACCCCGTGTGAGTTACCCTCGTCTCATATAAGTACTCCCTGACCCCAAGTGAGTTACCCTCGTCCCATATAAGTACTCCCTAACCCAGTGTCAGTTACCCTCGTCCCATATAAATACTCCCTGACCCCAAGTGATTTACCCTCGTCCCATATAAGTACTCACTGATCCCCAAGTGAGTTACCCTCGTCCCATATAAGTACTCCCTGACCCAGTGTCAGTTACCCTCGTCCCATATAAGTACTCCCTGACCCCAAGTGATTTACCCTCGTCCCATATAAGTACTCACTGATCCCCAAGTGAGTTACCCTCGTCTTATATAAGTACTCCCTGACCCCAAGTGAGTTACCCTCGTCCCATATAAGTACTCACTGATACCCAAGTGAGTTACCCTCGTCCCATGTAAGTACTGCCTGTCCCCAAGTGAGTTACCCTCGTCCCATATAAGTGCTCCCTGACCCCCAAGTGAGTTACCCTCGTCCCATATAAGTATTCACTGGTCCCCAAGTGAGTTACCCTCGTCCCATATAAGTACTCCCTGTCCCCGTGTGAATTACCCTAGTCCGAAATAAGTACTCCCTGACCCTAATTGAGATACCCTCGTCCCATATAAGTACTCACTGATCCCCAAGTGAGTTACACTAGTCCCATATAAGTACTCCCTGACACCAAGTGAGTTACCTCGTCCCATATAAGTACTCCCTGACCCCAAGTGATTTACCCTCGTCCCATATAAGTACTCACTGATCCCCAAGTGAGTTACCCTCGTCCCATGTAAGTACTGCCTGTCCCCAAGTGAGTTACCCTCGTCCCATATAAGTGCTCCCTGACCCCCAAGTGAGTTACCCTCGTCCCATATAAGTATTCACTGGTCCCCAAGTGAGTTACCCTCGTCCCATATAAGTACTCCCTGTCCGCGTGTGAATTACCCTAGTCCGAAATAAGTACTCCCTGACCCTAATTGAAATACCCTCGTCCCATATAAGTACTCACTGATCCCCAAGTGAGTTACACTAGTCCCATATAAGTACTCCCTGACACCAAGTGAGATACCTCGTCCCATATAAGTACTCCCTGACCCCAAGTCAGTTACCCTCTTCCCATATAAGTACTCCCTGACCCCGTGTGAGTTACCCTTGTCCCATATAAGTACTCCCTGACCCCGTGTGAGTTACCCTCGTCCCATATAAGTACTCCCCGACTCTAAGTGTGTTATCCTCGTCCCATATAATTACTCTCTGAGTCCGAGTGAGTTACCCTCGTCCCATATAAGTACTCCCCGACTCCAAGTGTGTTACCCTCGTCCCATATAAGTACTCCCTGAGTCCGAGTGAGTTACCCAAGTCCCATATAAGTACTCACTGATCCCCAAGTGAGTTACCCTCGTCCCATATAAGTACTCCCTGACCCCCAAGTGAGTTACACTCGTCCCATATAAGTACTCCCTGACCCCAAGTCAGTTACCCTCGTCCCATATAAGTACTCACTGATTCCCAAGTGAGTTACCCTCGTCCCATATAAGTACTCCCCGACCCCAAGTGTGTTACCCTCGTCCCATATAAGTACTCACTGATCCCCAAGTGAGTTACCCTCGTCCCATATAAGTACTCCCTGACCCCGTGTGAGTTACCCTCGTCCCATATAAGTACTCCCTGACCCCAAGTGAGTTACCCTCGTCCCATATAAGAACTCCCTAACCCAGTGTCAGTTACCCTCGTCCCATATAAGTACTCCCTGACCCCAAGTGATTTACCCTCGTCCCATATAAATACTCACTGATCCCCAAGTGAGTTACCCTCGTCCCATATAAGTACTCCCTGACCCAGTGTCAGTTACCCTCGTCCCATATAAGTACTCCCTGACCCCAAGTGATTTACCCTCGTCCCATATAAGTACTCACTGATCCCCAAGTGAGTTACCCTCGTCCCATATAAGTACTCCCTGACCCCGTGTGAGTTACCCTCGTCCCATATAAGTACTCCCTGACCCCAAGTGAGTTACCCTCGTCCCATATAAGTACTCCCTAACCCAGTGTCAGTTACCCTCGTCCCATATAAGTACTCCCTGACCCCAAGTGATTTACCCTCGTCCCATATAAGTACTCACTGATCCCCAAGTGAGTTACCCTCGTCCCATATAAGTACTCCCTGACCCAGTGTCAGTTACCCTCGTCCCATATAAGTACTCCCTGACCCCAAGTGATTTACCCTCGTCCCATATAAGTACTCACTGATCCCCAAGTGAGTTACCCTCGTCCCATATAAGTACTCCCTGTCCCCAAGTGAGTTACCCTCGTCCCATATAAGTACTCACTGATCCCCAAGTGAGTTACCCTCGTCCCATATAAGTACTCCCTGACCCCGTGTGAGTTACCCTCGACCCATATAAGTACTCCCCGACTCTAAGTGTGTTATCCTCGTCCCATATAATTACTCCCTGAGTCCGAGTGAGTTACCCTCGTCCCATATAAGTACTCCCCGACTCCAAGTGTGTTACCCTCGTCCCATATAAGTACTCCCTGAGTCCGAGTGAGTTACCCAAGTCCCATATAAGTACTCACTGATCCCAAAGTGAGTTACCCTCGTCCTATATAAGTACTCCCTGACCCCCAAGTGAGTTACACTCGTCCCATATAAGTACTCCCTGACCCCAAGTCAGTTACCCTCGTCCCATATAAGTACTCACTGATTCCCAAGTGAGTTACCCTCGTCCCATATAAGTACTCCCCGACCCCAAGTGTGTTACCCTCGTCCCATATAAGTACTCACTGATCCCCAAGTGAGTTACCCTCGTCCCTTATAAGTACTCACTGATCCCCAAGTGAGTTACCCTCGTCCCATGTAAGTACTGCCTGTCCCCAAGTGAGTTACCCTCGTCCCATATAAGTGCTCCCTGACCCCCAAGTGAGTTACCCTTGTCCCATATAAGTATTCACTGGTCCCCAAGTGAGTTACCCTCGTCCCATATAAGTACTCCCTGACCCCGTGTGAGTTACCCTCGTCTCATATAAGTACTCCCTGATCCCAAGTGAGTTACCCTCGTCCCATATAAGTACTCCCTAACCCAGTGTCAGTTACCCTCGTCCCATATAAGTACTCCCTGACCCCAAGTGATTTACCCTCGTCCCATATAAGTACTCACTGATCCCCAAGTGAGTTACCCTCGTCCCATATAAGTACTCCCTGACCCAGTGTCAGTTACCCTCGTCCCATATAAGTATTCCCTGACCCCAAGTGATTTACCCTCGTCCCATATAAGTACTCACTGATCCCCAAGTGAGTTACCCTCGTCCCATATAAGTACTCCCTGACCCCAAGTGAGTTACCCTCGTCCCATATAAGTACTCACTGATCCCCAAGTGAGTTACCCTCGTCCCATGTAAGTACTGCCTGTCCCCAAGTGAGTTACCCTCGTCCCATATAAGTGCTCCCTGACCCCCAAGTAAGTTACCCTCGTCCAATATAAGTATTCACTGGTCCCCAAGTGAGATACCCTCGTCCCATATAAGTACTCACTGATCCCCAAGTGAATTACACTAGTCCCATATAAGTACTCCCTGACACCAAGTGAGTTACCTCGTCCCATATAAGTACTCCCTGACCCAGTGTCAGTTACCCTCGTCCCATATAAGTACTCCCTGACTCTAAGTGTGTTATCCTCGTCCCATATAATTACTCCCTGAGTCCGAGTGAGTTACCCTCGTCCCATATAAGTACTCCCTGACCCCAAGTCAGTTACCCTCGTCCCATATAAGTACTCACTGATTCCCAAGTGAGTTACCCTCGTCCCATATAAGTACTCCCCGACCCCAAGTGTGTTACCCTCGTCCCATATAAGTACTCACTGATCCCCAAGTGAGTTACCCTCGTCCCATATAAGTACTCCCTGACCCCGTGTGAGTTACCCTCGTCCCATATAAGTACTCCCTGACCCCAAGTGAGTTACCCTCGTCCCATATAAGTACTCCCTGACCCAGTGTCAGTTACCCTCGTCCCATATAAGTACTCCCTGACCCCAAGTGATTTACCCTCGTCCCATATAAGTACTCACTGATCACCAAGTGAGTTACCCTCGTCCCATATAAGTACTCCCTGACCCCAAGTGAGTTACCCTCGTCCCATATAAGTACTCCCTGACCCAGTGTCAGTTACCCTCGTCCCATATAAGTACTCCCTGACCCCAAGTCAGTTACCCTCGTCCCATATAAGTACTCCCTGACCCCGTGTGAGTTACCCTCGTCCCATATAAGTAATCCCTGACCCTAAGTGAGTTACCCTCGTCCCATATAAGTATTCCCTGACCCCAAGTGAGTTACCATCGTCCCATATAAGTACTCCCTGACCCTCAAGTGAGTTACCCTCGTCCCATATAAGTACTCACTGATCCCCAAGTGAGTTACCCTCGTCCCATGTAAGTACTGCCTGTCCCCAAGTGAGTTACCCTCGTCCCATATAAGTGCTCCCTGACCCCCAAGTAAGTTACCCTCGTCCCATATAAGTATTCACTGGTCCCCAAGTGAGATACCCTCGTCCCATATAAGTACTCACTGATCCCCAAGTGAATTACACTAGTCCCATATAAGTACTCCCTGACACCAAGTGAGTTACCTCGTCCCATATAAGTACTCCCTGACCCCAAGTCAGTTACCCTCTTCCCATATAAGTACTCCCTGACTCTAAGTGTGTTATCCTCGTCCCATATAATTACTCCCTGAGTCCGAGTGAGTTACCCTCATCCCATATAAGTACTCCCTGACCCCAAGTCAGTTACCCTCGTCCCATATAAGTACTCACTGATTCCCAAGTGAGTTACCCTCGTCCCATATAAGTACTCCCCGACCCCAAGTGTGTTACCCTCGTCCCATATAAGTACTCACTGATCCCCAAGTGAGTTACCCTCGTCCCATATAAGTACTCCCTGACCCCGTGTGAGTTACCCTCGTCCCATATAAGTACTCCCTGACCCCAAGTGAGTTACCCTCGTCCCATATAAGTACTCCCTAACCCAGTGTCAGTTACCCTCGTCCCATATAAGTACTCCCTGACCCCAAGTGATTTACCCTCGTCCCATATAAGTACTCACTGATCACCAAGTGAGTTACCCTCGTCCCATATAAGTACTCCCTGACCCCAAGTGAGTTACCCTCGTCCCATATAAGTACTCCCTGACCCAGTGTCAGTTACCCTCGTCCCATATAAGTACTCCCTGACCCCAAGTCAGTTACCCTCGTCCCATATAAGTACTCCCTGACCCCGTGTGAGTTACCCTCGTCCCATATAAGTAATCCCTGACCCTAAGTGAGTTACCCTCGTCCCATATAAGTATTCCCTGACCCCAAGTGAGTTACCATCGTCCCATATAAGTACTCCCTGACCCTCAAGTGAGTTACCCTCGTCCCATATAAGTACTCACTGATCCCCAAGTGATTTACCCTCGTCCCATATAAATACTGCCTGACCCCGCGTGAGTTACCCTCGTCCCATATAAGTACTCCCTGACACCAAGTGAGTTACCTCGTCCCATATAAGTACTCCCTGACCCCGTGTGAGTTACCCTCGTCCCATATAAGTACCCCCTGACCCCAAGTGAGTTACCCTCGTCCCATATAAGTACTCCCTAACCCAGTGTCAGTTACCCTCGTCCCATATAAGTACTCCCTGACCCAGTGTCAGTTACCCTCTTCCCATATAAGTACTCCCTGACCCCAAGTGATTTACCCTCGCCCCATATAAGTCCTCACTGATCCCCAAGTGAGTTACCCTCGTCCCATATAAGTACTCCCTGACCCCAAGTCAGTTAACCTCGTCCCATATAAGTACTCCCTGACCCCAAGTCAGTTACCCTCGTCCCATATAAGTACTCCCTGACCCCGTGTGAGTTACCCTCGTCCCATATAAGTAATCCCTGACCCTAAGTGAGTTACCATCGTCCCATATAAGTATTCCCTGACCCCAAGTGAGTTACCATCGTCCCATATAAGTACTCCCTGACCCTCAAGTGAGTTACCCTCGTCCCATATAAGTACTCACTGATCCCCAAGTGATTTACCCTCGTCCCATATAAATACTGCCTGACCCCGCGTGAGTTACCCTCGTCCCATATAAGTACTCCCTGACACCAAGTGAGTTACCTCGTCCCATATAAGTACTCCCTGACCCCAAGTCATTTACCCTCGTCCCATATAAGTACTCCCTGACCCAGTGTCAGTTACCCTCGTCCCATATAAGTACTCCCTGACCCCAAGTGATTTACCCTCTTCCCATATAAGTACTCACTGATCCACAAGTGAGTTACCCTCGTCCCATATAAGTACTCCCTGACCCCAAGTGAGTTACCCTCGTCCCATATAAGTACTCACTGATTCCCAAGTGAGTTACCCTCGTCCCATATAAGTACTCCCCGACCCCAAGTGTGTTACCCTCGTCCCATATAAGTACTCACTGATCCCCAAGTGAGTTACCCTAGTCCGAAATAAGTACTCCCTGACCCTAATTGAGATACCCTCGTCCCATATAAGTACTCACTGATCCCCAAGTGAGTTACACTAGTCTCATATAAGTACTCCCTGACACCAAGTGAGTTACCTCGTCCCATATAAGTACTCCCTGACCCCAAGTCAGTTACCCTTTTCCCATATAAGTACTCCCTGACCCCGTGTGAGTTACCCTTGTCCCATATAAGTACTCCCTGACCCCAAGTGAGTTACCCTCGTCCCAAATAAGTACTCCCTGTCCCCAAGTGAGTTACCCTCGTCCCATATAAGTACTCACTGATCCCCAAGTGAGTTACCCTCGTCCCATATAAGTACTCCCCGACTCCAAGTGTGTTACCCTCGTCCCATATAAGTACTCCCTGAGTCCGAGTGAGTTACCCAAGTCCCATATAAGTACTCACTGATCCCCAAGTGAGCTACCCTCGTCCCATGTAAGTACTCCCTGACCCCCAAGTGAGTTACACTCGTCCCATATAAGTACTCCCTGACCCCAAGTGAGTTACCCTCGTCCCATATAAGTACTCCCTAACCCAGTGTCAGTTACCCTCGTCCCATATAAGTACTCCCTGACCCAAGTGATTTACCCTCGTCCCATATAAGTACTCACTGATCCCCAAGTGAGTTACCCTCGTCCCATATAAGTACTCCCTGACCCAGTGTCAGTTACCCTCGTCCCATATAAGTACTCCCTGACCCCAAGTGATTTACCCTCGTCCCATATAAGTACTCACTGATCACCAAGTGAGTTACCCTCGTCCCATATAAGTACTCCCTGACCCCAAGTGAGTTACCCTCGTCCCATATAAGTACTCACTGATCCCCAAGTGAGTTACCCTCGTCCCATATAAGTACTCCCTGACCCAGTGTCAGTTACCCTCGTCCAATATAAGTACTCCCTGACCCCAAGTCAGTTACCCTCGTCCCATATAAGTACTCCCTGACCCCGTGTGAGTTACCCTCGTCCCATATAAGTAATCCCTGACCCTAAGTGAGTTACCCTCGTCCCATATAAGTATTCCCTGACCCCAAGTGAGTTACCATCGTCCCATATAAGTACTCCCTGACCCTCAAGTGAGTTACCCTCGTCCCATATAAGTACTCACTGATCCCCAAGTGATTTACCCTCGTCCCATATAAATACTGCCTGACCCCGCGTGAGTTACCCTCGTCCCATATAAGTACTCCCTGACACCAAGTGAGTTACCTCGTCCCATATAAGTACTCCCTGACCCCGTGTGAGTTACCCTCGTCCCATATAAGTACTCCCTGACCCCAAGTGAGTTACCCTCGTCCCATATAAGTACTCCCTAACCCAGTGTCAGTTACCCTCGTCCCATATAAGTACTCCCTGACCCAGTGTCAGTTACCCTCGTCCCATATAAGTACTCCCTGACCCCAAGTGATTTACCCTCGCCCCATATAAGTCCTCACTGATCCCCAAGTGAGTTACCCTCGTCCCATATAAGTACTCCCTGACCCCAAGTCAGTTAACCTCGTCCCATATAAGTACTCCCTGACCCCAAGTCAGTTACCCTCGTCCCATATAAGTACTCCCTGACCCCGTGTGAGTTACCCTCGTCCCATATAAGTAATCCCTGACCCTAAGTGAGTTACCCTCGTCCCATATAAGTATTCCCTGACCCCAAGTGAGTTACCATCGTCCCATATAAGTACTCCCTGACCCTCAAGTGAGTTACCCTCGTCCCATATAAGTACTCACTGATCCCCAAGTGATTTACCCTCGTCCCATATAAATACTGCCTGACCCCGCGTGAGTTACCCTCGTCCCATATAAGTACTCCCTGACACCAAGTGAGTTACCTCGTCCCATATAAGTACTCCCTGACCCCAAGTCATTTACCCTCGTCCCATATAAGTACTCCCTGACCCAGTGTCAGTTACCCTCGTCCCATATAAGTACTCCCTGACCCCAAGTGATTTACCCTCTTCCCATATAAGTACTCACTGATCCCCAAGTGAGTTACCCTCGTCCCATATAAGTACTCCCTGACCCCAAGTGAGTTACCCTCGTCCCATATAAGTTCTCACTGATCCCCAAGTGAGATACCCTCGTCCCATATAAGTACTGCCTGTCCCCAAGTGAGTTACCCTCGTCCCATATAAGTGCTCCCTGACCCCCAAGTGAGTTACCCTCGTCCCATATAAGTATTCACTGGTCCCCAAGTGAGTTACCCTCGTCCCATATAAATACTGCCTGACCCCGCGTGAGTTACCCTCGTCCCATATAAGTACTCCCTGACCCAGTGTCAGTTACCCTCGTCCAATATAAGTACTCCCTGACCCCAAGTCAGTTACCCTCGTCCCATATAAGTACTCCCTGACCCCGTGTGAGTTACCCTCGTCCCATATAAGTAATCCCTGACCCTAAGTGAGTTACCCTCGTCCCATATAAGTATTCCCTGACCCCAAGTGAGTTACCATCGTCCCATATAAGTACTCCCTGACCCTCAAGTGAGTTACCCTCGTCCCATATAAGTACTCACTGATCCCCAAGTGATTTACCCTCGTCCCATATAAATACTGCCTGACCCCGCGTGAGTTACCCTCGTCCCATATAAGTACTCCCTGACACCAAGTGAGTTACCTCGTCCCATATAAGTACTCCCTGACCCCGTGTGAGTTACCCTCGTCCCATATAAGTACTCCCTGACCCCAAGTGAGTTACCCTCGTCCCATATAAGTACTCCCTAACCCAGTGTCAGTTACCCTCGTCCCATATAAGTACTCCCTGACCCAGTGTCAGTTACCCTCGTCCCATATAAGTACTCCCTGACCCCAAGTGATTTACCCTCGCCCCATATAAGTCCTCACTGATCCCCAAGTGAGTTACCCTCGTCCCATATAAGTACTCCCTGACCCCAAGTCAGTTAACCTCGTCCCATATAAGTACTCCCTGACCCCAAGTCAGTTACCCTCGTCCCATATAAGTACTCCCTGACCCCGTGTGAGTTACCCTCGTCCCATATAAGTAATCCCTGACCCTAAGTGAGTTACCCTCGTCCCATATAAGTATTCCCTGACCCCAAGTGAGTTACCATCGTCCCATATAAGTACTCCCTGACCCTCAAGTGAGTTACCCTCGTCCCATATAAGTACTCACTGATCCCCAAGTGATTTACCCTCGTCCCATATAAATACTGCCTGACCCCGCGTAAGTTACCCTCGTCCCATATAAGTACTCCCTGACACCAAGTGAGTTACCTAGTCCCATATAAGTACTCCCTGACCCCAAGTCAGTTACCCTCGTCCCATATAAGTACTCCCTGACACCAAGTGAGTTACCTCGTCCCATATAAGTACTCCCTGACCCCAAGTCATTTACCCTCGTCCCATATAAGTACTCCCTGACCCAGTGTCAGTTACCCTCGTCCCATATAAGTACTCCCTGACCCCAAGTGATTTACCCTCGTCCCATATAAGTACTCCCTGACCCCGTGTGAGTTACCCTCGTCCCATATAAGTACTCCCTGACACCAAGTGAGTTACCTCGTCCCATATAAGTACTCCCTGACCCCAAGTCATTTACCCTCGTCCCATATAAGTACTCCCTGACCCCGTGTGAGTTACCCTCGTCCCATATAAGTAATCCCTGACCCTAAGTAAGATACCCTCGTCCCATATAAGTACTGCCTGTCCCCAAGTGAGTTACCCTCGTCCCATATAAGTGCTCCCTGACCCCCAAGTGAGTTACCCTCGTCCCATATAAGTATTCACTGGTCCCCAAGTGAGTTACCCTCGTCCCATATAAATACTGCCTGACCCCGCGTGAGTTACCCTCGTCCCATATAAGTACTCCCTGACACCAAGTGAGTTACCTCGTCCCATATAAGTACTCCCTGACCCCAAGTCATTTACCCTCGTCCCATATAAGTACTCCCTGACCCAGTGTCAGTTACCCTCGTCCCATATAAGTACTCCCTGACCCCAAGTGATTTACCCTCTTCCCATATAAGTACTCACTGATCCCCAAGTGAGTTACCCTAGTCCGAAATAAGTACTCCCTGACCCTAATTGAGATACCCTCGTCCCATATAAGTACTCACTGATCCCCAAGTGAGTTACACTAGTCCCATATAAGTACTCCCTGACACCAAGTGAGTTACCTCGTCCCATATAAGTACTCCCTGACCCCAAGTCATTTACCCTCGTCCCATATAAGTACTCCCTGACCCAGTGTCAGTTACCCTCGTCCCATATAAGTACTCCCTGACCCCAAGTGATTTACCCTCTTCCCATATAAGTACTCACTGATCCCCAAGTGAGTTACCCTAGTCCGAAATAAGTACTCCCTGACCCTAATTGAGATACCCTCGTCCCATATAAGTACTCACTGATCCCCAAGTGAGTTACACTAGTCCCATATAAGTACTCCCTGACACCAAGTGAGTTACCTCGTCCCATATAAGTACTCCCTGACCCCAAGTGAGTTACCCTCGTCCCATATAAGTACTCACTGTTCCCCAAGTGAGTTACCCTCGTCCCATGTAAGTACTGCCTGTCCCCAAGTGAGTTACCCTCGTCCCATATAAGTGCTCCCTGACCCCCAAGTGAGTTACCCTCGTCCCATATAAGTTCTCACTGATCCCCAAGTGAGATACCCTCGTCCCATATAAGTACTGCCTGTCCCCAAGTGAGTTACCCTCGTCCCATATAAGTGCTCCCTGACCCCCAAGTGAGTTACCCTCGTCCCATATAAGTATTCACTGGTCCCCAAGTGAGTTACCCTCGTCCCATATAAATACTGCCTGACCCCGCGTGAGTTACCCTCGTCCCATATAAGTACTCCCTGACCCAGTGTCAGTTACCCTCGTCCAATATAAGTACTCCCTGACCCCAAGTCAGTTACCCTCGTCCCATATAAGTACTCCCTGACCCCGTGTGAGTTACCCTCGTCCCATATAAGTAATCCCTGACCCTAAGTGAGTTACCCTCGTCCCATGTAAGTACTGCCTGTCCCCAAGTGAGTTACCCTCGTCCCATATAAGTGCTCCCTGACCCCCAAGTGAGTTACCCTCGTCCCATATAAGTATTCACTGGTCCCCAAGTGAGTTACCCTCGTCCCTTATAAGTACTCCCTGTCCCCGTGTGAATTACCCTAGTCCGAAATAAGTACTCCCTGAGCCTAATTGAGATACCCTCGTCCCATATAAGTACTCACTGATCCCCAAGTGAGTTACACTAGTCCCATATAAGTACTCCCTGACACCAAGTGAGTTACCTCGTCCCATATAAGTACTCCCTGACCCCAAGTGATTTACCCTCGTCCCATATAAGTACTCACTGATCCCCAAGTGAGTTACCCTCGTCCCATATAAGTACTCCCTGACCCCAAGTGAGTTACCCTCGTCCCATATAAGTACTCACTGATCCCCAAGTGAGTTACCCTCGTTCCATATAAGTACTCACTGATCCCCAAGTGAGTTACCCTCGTCCCATGTAAGTACTGCCTGTCCCCAAGTGAGTTACCCTCGTCCCATATAAGTGCTCCCTGACCCCCAAGTGAGTTACCCTCGTCCCATATAAGTATTCACTGGTCCCCAAGTGAGTTACCCTCGTCCCATATAAGTACTCCCTGTCCCCGTGTGAATTACCCTAGTCCGAAATAAGTACTCCCTGACCCTAATTGAGATACCCTCGTCCCATATAAGTACCACTGATCCCCAAGTGAGTTACACTAGTCCCATATAAGTACTCCCTGACACCAAGTGAGTTACCTCGTCCCATATAAGTACTCCCTGACCCCAAGTGATTTACCCTCGTCCCATATAAGTACTCACTGATCCCCAAGTGAGTTACCCTCGTCCCATATAAGTACTCCCTGACCCCAAGTGAGTTACCCTCGTCCCATATAAGTACTCACTGATCCCCAAGTGAGTTACCCTCGTCCCATATAAGTGCTCCCTGACCCCCAAGTGAGTTACCCTCGTCCCATATAAGTATTCACTGGTCCCCATGTGAGTTACCCTCGTCCCATATAAGTACTCCCTGTCCCCGTGTGAATTACCCTAGTCCGAAATAAGTACTCCCTGACCCTAATTGAGATACCCTCGTCCCATATAAGTACTCACTGATCCCCAAGTGAGTTACCTCGTCCCATATAAGTACTCCCTGACCCCAAGTCAGTTACCCTCGTCCCATATAAGTACTCACTGATTCCCAAGTGAGTTACCCTCGTCCCATATAAGTATTCACTGGTCCCCAAGTGAGTTACCCTCGTCCCATATAAGTACTCCCTGACCCCGTGTGAGTTACCCTCGTCTCATATAAGTACTCCCTGACCCCAAGTGAGTTACCCTCGTCCCATATAAGTACTCCCTAACCCAGTGTCAGTTACCCTCGTCCCATATAAATACTCCCTGACCCCAAGTGATTTACCCTCGTCCCATATAAGTACTCACTGATCCCCAAGTGAGTTACCCTCGTCCCATATAAGTACTCCCTGACCCAGTGTCAGTTACCCTCGTCCCATATAAGTACTCCCTGACCCAAAGTGATTTACCCTCGTCCCATATAAGTACTCACTGATCCCCAAGTGAGTTACCCTCGTCTTATATAAGTACTCCCTGACCCCAAGTGAGTTACCCTCGTCCCATATAAGTACTCACTGATACCCAAGTGAGTTACCCTCGTCCCATGTAAGTACTGCCTGTCCCCAAGTGAGTTACCCTCGTCCCATATAAGTGCTCCCTGACCCCCAAGTGAGTTACCCTCGTCCCATATAAGTATTCACTGGTCCCCAAGTGAGTTACCCTCGTCCCATATAAGTACTCCCTGTCCCCGTGTGAATTACCTTAGTCCGAAATAAGTACTTCCTGACCCTAATTGAGATACCCTCGTCCCATATAAGTACTCACTGATCCCCAAGTGAGTTACACTAGTCCCATATAAGTACTCCCTGACACCAAGTGAGTTACCTCGTCCCATATAAGTACTCCCTGACCCCAAGTGATTTACCCTCGTCCCATATAAGTACTCACTGATCCCCAAGTGAGTTACCCTCGTCCCATGTAAGTACTGCCTGTCCCCAAGTGAGTTACCCTCGTCCCATATAAGTGCTCCCTGACCCCCAAGTGAGTTACCCTCGTTCCATATAAGTATTCACTGGTCCCCAAGTGAGTTACCCTCGTCCCATATAAGTACTCCCTGTCCGCGTGTGAATTACCCTAGTCCGAAATAAGTACTCCCTGACCCTAATTGAGATACCCTCGTCCCATATAAGTACTCACTGATCCCCAAGTGAGTTACACTAGTCCCATATAAGTACTCCCTGACACCAAGTGAGATACCTCGTCCCATATAAGTACTCCCTGACCCCAAGTCAGTTACCCTCTTCCCATATAAGTACTCCCTGACCCCGTGTGAGTTACCCTTGTCCCATATAAGTACTCCCTGACCCCGTGTGAGTTACCCTCGTCCCATATAAGTACTCCCCGACTCTAAGTGTGTTATCCTCGTCCCATATAATTACTCCCTGAGTCCGAGTGAGTTACCCTCGTCCCATATAATTACTCCCCGACTCCAAGTGTGTTACCCTCGTCCCATATAAGTACTCCCTGAGTCCGAGTGAGTTACCCAAGTCCCATATAAGTACTCACTGATCCCCAAGTGAGTTACCCTCGTCCCATATAAGTACTCCCTGACCCCCAAGTGAGTTACACTCGTCCCATATAAGTACTCCCTGACCCCAAGTCAGTTACCCTCGTCCCATATAAGTACTCACTGATTCCCAAGTGAGTTACCCTCGTCCCATATAAGTACTCCCCGACCCCAAGTGTGTTACCCTCGTCCCATATAAGTACTCACTGATCCCCAAGTGAGTTACCCTCGTCCCATATAAGTACTCCCTGACCCCGTGTGAGTTACCCTCGTCCCATATAAGTACTCCCTGACCCCAAGTGAGTTACCCTCGTCCCATATAAGTACTCACTGATCCCCAAGTGAGTTACCCTCGTCCCATATAAGTACTCCCTGACCCCAAGTGAGTTACCCTCGTCCCATATAAGTACTCACTGATCCCCAAGTGAGTTACCCTCGTTCCATATAAGTACTCACTGATCCCCAAGTGAGTTACCCTCGTCCCATGTAAGTACTGCCTGTCCCCAAGTGAGTTACCCTCGTCCCATATAAGTGCTCCCTGACCCCCAAGTGAGTTACCCTCGTCCCATATAAGTATTCACTGGTCCCCAAGTGAGTTACCCTCGTCCCATATAAGTACTCCCTGTCCCCGTGTGAATTACCCTAGTCCGAAATAAGTACTCCCTGACCCTAATTGAGATACCCTCGTCCCATATAAGTACCACTGATCCCCAAGTGAGTTACACTAGTCCCATATAAGTACTCCCTGACACCAAGTGAGTTACCTCGTCCCATATAAGTACTCCCTGACCCCAAGTGATTTACCCTCGTCCCATATAAGTACTCACTGATCCCCAAGTGAGTTACCCTCGTCCCATATAAGTACTCCCTGACCCCAAGTGAGTTACCCTCGTCCCATATAAGTACTCACTGATCCCCAAGTGAGTTACCCTCGTCCCATATAAGTGCTCCCTGACCCCCAAGTGAGTTACCCTCGTCCCATATAAGTATTCACTGGTCCCCATGTGAGTTACCCTCGTCCCATATAAGTACTCCCTGTCCCCGTGTGAATTACCCTAGTCCGAAATAAGTACTCCCTGACCCTAATTGAGATACCCTCGTCCCATATAAGTACTCACTGATCCCCAAGTGAGTTACCTCGTCCCATATAAGTACTCCCTGACCCCAAGTCAGTTACCCTCGTCCCATATAAGTACTCACTGATTCCCAAGTGAGTTACCCTCGTCCCATATAAGTATTCACTGGTCCCCAAGTGAGTTACCCTCGTCCCATATAAGTACTCCCTGACCCCGTGTGAGTTACCCTCGTCTCATATAAGTACTCCCTGACCCCAAGTGAGTTACCCTCGTCCCATATAAGTACTCCCTAACCCAGTGTCAGTTACCCTCGTCCCATATAAATACTCCCTGACCCCAAGTGATTTACCCTCGTCCCATATAAGTACTCACTGATCCCCAAGTGAGTTACCCTCGTCCAATATAAGTACTCCCTGACCCAGTGTCAGTTACCCTCGTCCCATATAAGTACTCCCTGACCCAAAGTGATTTACCCTCGTCCCATATAAGTACTCACTGATCCCCAAGTGAGTTACCCTCGTCTTATATAAGTACTCCCTGACCCCAAGTGAGTTACCCTCGTCCCATATAAGTACTCACTGATACCCAAGTGAGTTACCCTCGTCCCATGTAAGTACTGCCTGTCCCCAAGTGAGTTACCCTCGTCCCATATAAGTGCTCCCTGTCCCCGTGTGAATTACCCTAGTCCGAAATAAGTACTCCCTGACCCTAATTGAGATACCCTCGTCCCATATAAGTACCACTGATCCCCAAGTGAGTTACACTAGTCCCATATAAGTACTCCCTGACACCAAGTGAGTTACCTCGTCCCATATAAGTACTCCCTGACCCCAAGTGATTTACCCTCGTCCCATATAAGTACTCACTGATCCCCAAGTGAGTTACCCTCGTCCCATATAAGTACTCCCTGACCCCAAGTGAGTTACCCTCGTCCCATATAAGTACTCACTGATCCCCAAGTGAGTTACCCTCGTCCCATATAAGTGCTCCCTGACCCCCAAGTGAGTTACCCTCGTCCCATATAAGTATTCACTGGTCCCCATGTGAGTTACCCTCGTCCCATATAAGTACTCCCTGTCCCCGTGTGAATTACCCTAGTCCGAAATAAGTACTCCCTGACCCTAATTGAGATACCCTCGTCCCATATAAGTACTCACTGATCCCCAAGTGAGTTACCTCGTCCCATATAAGTACTCCCTGACCCCAAGTCAGTTACCCTCGTCCCATATAAGTACTCACTGATTCCCAAGTGAGTTACCCTCGTCCCATATAAGTATTCACTGGTCCCCAAGTGAGTTACCCTCGTCCCATATAAGTACTCCCTGACCCCGTGTGAGTTACCCTCGTCTCATATAAGTACTCCCTGACCCCAAGTGAGTTACCCTCGTCCCATATAAGTACTCCCTAACCCAGTGTCAGTTACCCTCGTCCCATATAAATACTCCCTGACCCCAAGTGATTTACCCTCGTCCCATATAAGTACTCACTGATCCCCAAGTGAGTTACCCTCGTCCCATATAAGTACTCCCTGACCCAGTGTCAGTTACCCTCGTCCCATATAAGTACTCCCTGACCCAAAGTGATTTACCCTCGTCCCATATAAGTACTCACTGATCCCCAAGTGAGTTACCCTCGTCTTATATAAGTACTCCCTGACCCCAAGTGAGTTACCCTCGTCCCATATAAGTACTCACTGATACCCAAGTGAGTTACCCTCGTCCCATGTAAGTACTGCCTGTCCCCAAGTGAGTTACCCTCGTCCCATATAAGTGCTCCCTGACCCCCAAGTGAGTTACCCTCGTCCCATATAAGTATTCACTGGTCCCCAAGTGAGTTACCCTCGTCCCATATAAGTACTCCCTGTCCCCGTGTGAATTACCTTAGTCCGAAATAAGTACTTCCTGACCCTAATTGAGATACCCTCGTCCCATATAAGTACTCACTGATCCCCAAGTGAGTTACACTAGTCCCATATAAGTACTCCCTGACACCAAGTGAGTTACCTCGTCCCATATAAGTACTCCCTGACCCCAAGTGATTTACCCTCGTCCCATATAAGTACTCACTGATCCCCAAGTGAGTTACCCTCGTCCCATGTAAGTACTGCCTGTCCCCAAGTGAGTTACCCTCGTCCCATATAAGTGCTCCCTGACCCCCAAGTGAGTTACCCTCGTTCCATATAAGTATTCACTGGTCCCCAAGTGAGTTACCCTCGTCCCATATAAGTACTCCCTGTCCGCGTGTGAATTACCCTAGTCCGAAATAAGTACTCCCTGACCCTAATTGAGATACCCTCGTCCCATATAAGTACTCACTGATCCCCAAGTGAGTTACACTAGTCCCATATAAGTACTCCCTGACACCAAGTGAGATACCTCGTCCCATATAAGTACTCCCTGACCCCAAGTCAGTTACCCTCTTCCCATATAAGTACTCCCTGACCCCGTGTGAGTTACCCTTGTCCCATATAAGTACTCCCTGACCCCGTGTGAGTTACCCTCGTCCCATATAAGTACTCCCCGACTCTAAGTGTGTTATCCTCGTCCCATATAATTACTCCCTGAGTCCGAGTGAGTTACCCTCGTCCCATATAATTACTCCCCGACTCCAAGTGTGTTACCCTCGTCCCATATAAGTACTCCCTGAGTCCGAGTGAGTTACCCAAGTCCCATATAAGTACTCACTGATCCCCAAGTGAGTTACCCTCGTCCCATATAAGTACTCCCTGACCCCCAAGTGAGTTACACTCGTCACATATAAGTACTCCCTGACCCCAAGTCAGTTACCCTCGTCCCATATAAGTACTCACTGATTCCCAAGTGAGTTACCCTCGTCCCATATAAGTACTCCCCGACCCCAAGTGTGTTACCCTCGTCCCATATAAGTACTCACTGATCCCCAAGTGAGTTACCCTCGTCCCATATAAGTACTCCCTGACCCCGTGTGAGTTACCCTCGTCCCATATAAGTACTCCCTGACCCCAAGTGAGTTACCCTCGTCCCATATAAGTACTCCCTAACCCAGTGTCAGTTACCCTCGTCCCATATAAGTACTCCCTGACCCCAAGTGATTTACCCTCGTCCCATATAAGTACTCACTGATCCCCAAGTGAGTTACCCTCGTCCCATATAAGTACTCCCTGACCCAGTGTCAGTTACCCTCGTCCCATATAAGTACTCCCTGACCCCAAGTGATTTACCCTCGTCCCATATAAGTACTCACTGATCCCCAAGTGAGTTACCCTCGTCCCATATAAGTACTCCCTGACCCCGTGTGAGTTACCCTCGTCCCATATAAGTACTCCCTGACCCCAAGTGAGTTACCCTCGTCCCATATAAGTACTCCCTAACCCAGTGTCAGTTACCCTCGTCCCATATAAGTACTCCCTGACCCCAAGTGATTTACCCTCGTCCCATATAAGTACTCACTGATCCCCAAGTGAGTTACCCTCGTCCCATATAAGTACTCCCTGACCCAGTGTCAGTTACCCTCGTCCCATATAAGTACTCCCTGACCCCAAGTGATTTACCCTCGTCCCATATAAGTACTCACTGATCCCCAATTGAGTTACCCTCGTCCCATATAAGTACTCCCTGTCCCCAAGTGAGTTACCCTCGTCCCATATAAGTACTCACTGATCCCCAAGTGAGTTACCCTCGTCCCATATAAGTACTCCCTGACCCCGTGTGAGTTACCCTCGACCCATATAAGTACTCCCCGACTCTAAGTGTGTTATCCTCGTCCCATATAATTACTCCCTGAGTCCGAGTGAGTTACCCTCGTCCCATATAAGTACTCCCCGACTCCAAGTGTGTTACCCTCGTCCCATATAAGTACTCCCTGAGTCCGAGTGAGTTACCCAAGTCCCATATAAGTACTCACTGATCCCAAAGTGAGTTACCCTCGTCCTATATAAGTACTCCCTGACCCCCAAGTGAGTTACACTCGTCCCATATAAGTACTCCCTGACCCCAAGTCAGTTACCCTCGTCCCATATAAGTACTCCCTGACCCCAAGTGATTTACCCTCGTCCCATATAAGTACTCACTGATCCCCAAGTGAGTTACCCTCGTCTTATATAAGTACTCCCTGACCCCAAGTGAGTTACCCTCGTCCCATATAAGTACTCACTGATACCCAAGTGAGTTACCCTCGTCCCATGTAAGTACTGCCTGTCCCCAAGTGAGTTACCCTCGTCCCATATAAGTGCTCCCTGACCCCCAAGTGAGTTACCCTCGTCCCATATAAGTATTCACTGGTCCCCAAGTGAGTTACCCTCGTCCCATATAAGTACTCCCTGTCCCCGTGTGAATTACCCTAGTCCGAAATAAGTACTTCCTGACCCTAATTGAGATACCCTCGTCCCATATAAGTACTCACTGATCCCCAAGTGAGTTACACTAGTCCCATATAAGTACTCCCTGACACCAAGTGAGTTACCTCGTCCCATATAAGTACTCCCTGACCCCAAGTGATTTACCCTCGTCCCATATAAGTACTCACTGATCCCCAAGTGAGTTACCCTCGTCCCATGTAAGTACTGCCTGTCCCCAAGTGAGTTACCCTCGTCCCATATAAGTGCTCCCTGACCCCCAAGTGAGTTACCCTCGTTCCATATAAGTATTCACTGGTCCCCAAGTGAGTTACCCTCGTCCCATATAAGTACTCCCTGTCCGCGTGTGAATTACCCTAGTCCGAAATAAGTACTCCCTGACCCTAATTGAGATACCCTCGTCCCATATAAGTACTCCCTGACACCAAGTGAGTTACCTCGTCCCATATAAGTACTCCCTGACCCCGTGTGAGTTACCCTCGTCCCATATAAGTACTCCCTGACCCCAAGTGAGTTACCCTCGTCCCATATAAGTACTCCCTAACCCAGTGTCAGTTACCCTCGTCCCATATAAGTACTCCCTGACCCAGTGTCAGTTACCCTCGTCCCATATAAGTACTCCCTGACCCCAAGTGATTTACCCTCGCCCCATATAAGTCCTCACTGATCCCCAAGTGAGTTACCCTCGTCCCATATAAGTACTCCCTGACCCCAAGTCAGTTAACCTCGTCCCATATAAGTACTCCCTGACCCCAAGTCAGTTACCCTCGTCCCATATAAGTACTCCCTGACCCCGTGTGAGTTACCCTCGTCCCATATAAGTAATCCCTGACCCTAAGTGAGTTACCCTCGTCCCATATAAGTATTCCCTGACCCCAAGTGAGTTACCATCGTCCCATATAAGTACTCCCTGACCCTCAAGTGAGTTACCCTCGTCCCATATAAGTACTCACTGATCCCCAAGTGATTTACCCTCGTCCCATATAAATACTGCCTGACCCCGCGTAAGTTACCCTCGTCCCATATAAGTACTCCCTGACACCAAGTGAGTTACCTCGTCCCATATAAGTACTCCCTGACCCCAAGTCAGTTACCCTCGTCCCATATAAGTACTCCCTGACACCAAGTGAGTTACCTCGTCCCATATAAGTACTCCCTGACCCCAAGTCATTTACCCTCGTCCCATATAAGTACTCCCTGACCCAGTGTCAGTTACCCTCGTCCCATATAAGTACTCCCTGACCCCAAGTGATTTACCCTCGTCCCATATAAGTACTCCCTGACCCCGTGTGAGTTACCCTCGTCCCATATAAGTACTCCCTGACACCAAGTGAGTTACCTCGTCCCATATAAGTACTCCCTGACCCCAAGTCATTTACCCTCGTCCCATATAAGTACTCCCTGACCCCGTGTGAGTTACCCTCGTCCCATATAAGTAATCCCTGACCCTAAGTGAGATACCCTCGTCCCATATAAGTACTGCCTGTCCCCAAGTGAGTTACCCTCGTCCCATATAAGTGCTCCCTGACCCCCAAGTGAGTTACCCTCGTCCCATATAAGTACTCCCTGACCCCGTGTGAGTTACCCTCGTCCCATATAAGTACTCCCTGACCCCAAGTGAGTTACCCTCGTCCCATATAAGTACTCCCTAACCCAGTGTCAGTTACCCTCGTCCCATATAAGTACTCCCTGACCCCAAGTGATTTACCCTCGTCCCATATAAGTACTCACTGATCCCCAAGTGAGTTACCCTCGTCCCATATAAGTACTCCCTGACCCAGTGTCAGTTACCCTCGTCCCATATAAGTACTCCCTGACCCCAAGTGATTTACCCTCGTCCCATATAAGTACTCACTGATCCCCAAGTGAGTTACCCTCGTCCCATATAAGTACTCCCTGTCCCCAAGTGAGTTACCCTCGTCCCATATAAGTACTCACTGATCCCCAAGTGAGTTACCCTCGTCCCATATAAGTACTCCCTGACCCCGTGTGAGTTACCCTCGACCCATATAAGTACTCCCCGACTCTAAGTGTGTTATCCTCGTCCCATATAATTACTCCCTGAGTCCGAGTGAGTTACCCTCGTCCCATATAAGTACTCCCCGACTCCAAGTGTGTTACCCTCGTCCCATATAAGTACTCCCTGAGTCCGAGTGAGTTACCCAAGTCCCATATAAGTACTCACTGATCCCAAAGTGAGTTACCCTCGTCCTATATAAGTACTCCCTGACCCCCAAGTGAGTTACACTCGTCCCATATAAGTACTCCCTGACCCCAAGTCAGTTACCCTCGTCCCATATAAGTACTCCCTGACCCCAAGTGATTTACCCTCGTCCCATATAAGTACTCACTGATCCCCAAGTGAGTTACCCTCGTCTTATATAAGTACTCCCTGACCCCAAGTGAGTTACCCTCGTCCCATATAAGTACTCACTGATACCCAAGTGAGTTACCCTCGTCCCATGTAAGTACTGCCTGTCCCCAAGTGAGTTACCCTCGTCCCATATAAGTGCTCCCTGACCCCCAAGTGAGTTACCCTCGTCCCATATAAGTATTCACTGGTCCCCAAGTGAGTTACCCTCGTCCCATATAAGTACTCCCTGTCCCCGTGTGAATTACCCTAGTCCGAAATAAGTACTTCCTGACCCTAATTGAGATACCCTCGTCCCATATAAGTACTCACTGATCCCCAAGTGAGTTACACTAGTCCCATATAAGTACTCCCTGACACCAAGTGAGTTACCTCGTCCCATATAAGTACTCCCTGACCCCAAGTGATTTACCCTCGTCCCATATAAGTACTCACTGATCCCCAAGTGAGTTACCCTCGTCCCATGTAAGTACTGCCTGTCCCCAAGTGAGTTACCCTCGTCCCATATAAGTGCTCCCTGACCCCCAAGTGAGTTACCCTCGTCCCATATAAGTACTCCCTGACCCCGTGTGAGTTACCCTCGACCCATATAAGTACTCCCCGACTCTAAGTGTGTTATCCTCGTCCCATATAATTACTCCCTGAGTCCGAGTGAGTTACCCTCGTCCCATATAAGTACTCCCCGACTCCAAGTGTGTTACCCTCGTCCCATATAAGTACTCCCTGAGTCCGAGTGAGTTACCCAAGTCCCATATAAGTACTCACTGATCCCAAAGTGAGTTACCCTCGTCCTATATAAGTACTCCCTGACCCCCAAGTGAGTTACACTCGTCCCATATAAGTACTCCCTGACCCCAAGTCAGTTACCCTCGTCCCATATAAGTACTCCCTGACCCCAAGTGATTTACCCTCGTCCCATATAAGTACTCACTGATCCCCAAGTGAGTTACCCTCGTCTTATATAAGTACTCCCTGACCCCAAGTGAGTTACCCTCGTCCCATATAAGTACTCACTGATACCCAAGTGAGTTACCCTCGTCCCATGTAAGTACTGCCTGTCCCCAAGTGAGTTACCCTCGTCCCATATAAGTGCTCCCTGACCCCCAAGTGAGTTACCCTCGTCCCATATAAGTATTCACTGGTCCCCAAGTGAGTTACCCTCGTCCCATATAAGTACTCCCTGTCCCCGTGTGAATTACCCTAGTCCGAAATAAGTACTTCCTGACCCTAATTGAGATACCCTCGTCCCATATAAGTACTCACTGATCCCCAAGTGAGTTACACTAGTCCCATATAAGTACTCCCTGACACCAAGTGAGTTACCTCGTCCCATATAAGTACTCCCTGACCCCAAGTGATTTACCCTCGTCCCATATAAGTACTCACTGATCCCCAAGTGAGTTACCCTCGTCCCATGTAAGTACTGCCTGTCCCCAAGTGAGTTACCCTCGTCCCATATAAGTGCTCCCTGACCCCCAAGTGAGTTACCCTCGTTCCATATAAGTATTCACTGGTCCCCAAGTGAGTTACCCTCGTCCCATATAAGTACTCCCTGTCCGCGTGTGAATTACCCTAGTCCGAAATAAGTACTCCCTGACCCTAATTGAGATACCCTCGTCCCATATAAGTACTCCCTGACACCAAGTGAGTTACCTCGTCCCATATAAGTACTCCCTGACCCCGTGTGAGTTACCCTCGTCCCATATAAGTACTCCCTGACCCCAAGTGAGTTACCCTCGTCCCATATAAGTACTCCCTAACCCAGTGTCAGTTACCCTCGTCCCATATAAGTACTCCCTGACCCAGTGTCAGTTACCCTCGTCCCATATAAGTACTCCCTGACCCCAAGTGATTTACCCTCGCCCCATATAAGTCCTCACTGATCCCCAAGTGAGTTACCCTCGTCCCATATAAGTACTCCCTGACCCCAAGTCAGTTAACCTCGTCCCATATAAGTACTCCCTGACCCCAAGTCAGTTACCCTCGTCCCATATAAGTACTCCCTGACCCCGTGTGAGTTACCCTCGTCCCATATAAGTAATCCCTGACCCTAAGTGAGTTACCCTCGTCCCATATAAGTATTCCCTGACCCCAAGTGAGTTACCATCGTCCCATATAAGTACTCCCTGACCCTCAAGTGAGTTACCCTCGTCCCATATAAGTACTCACTGATCCCCAAGTGATTTACCCTCGTCCCATATAAATACTGCCTGACCCCGCGTAAGTTACCCTCGTCCCATATAAGTACTCCCTGACACCAAGTGAGTTACCTCGTCCCATATAAGTACTCCCTGACCCCAAGTCAGTTACCCTCGTCCCATATAAGTACTCCCTGACACCAAGTGAGTTACCTCGTCCCATATAAGTACTCCCTGACCCCAAGTCATTTACCCTCGTCCCATATAAGTACTCCCTGACCCAGTGTCAGTTACCCTCGTCCCATATAAGTACTCCCTGACCCCAAGTGATTTACCCTCGTCCCATATAAGTACTCCCTGACCCCGTGTGAGTTACCCTCGTCCCATATAAGTACTCCCTGACACCAAGTGAGTTACCTCGTCCCATATAAGTACTCCCTGACCCCAAGTCATTTACCCTCGTCCCATATAAGTACTCCCTGACCCCGTGTGAGTTACCCTCGTCCCATATAAGTAATCCCTGACCCTAAGTGAGATACCCTCGTCCCATATAAGTACTGCCTGTCCCCAAGTGAGTTACCCTCGTCCCATATAAGTGCTCCCTGACCCCCAAGTGAGTTACCCTCGTCCCATATAAGTACTCCCTGACCCCGTGTGAGTTACCCTCGTCCCATATAAGTACTCCCTGACCCCAAGTGAGTTACCCTCGTCCCATATAAGTACTCCCTAACCCAGTGTCAGTTACCCTCGTCCCATATAAGTACTCCCTGACCCCAAGTGATTTACCCTCGTCCCATATAAGTACTCACTGATCCCCAAGTGAGTTACCCTCGTCCCATATAAGTACTCCCTGACCCAGTGTCAGTTACCCTCGTCCCATATAAGTACTCCCTGACCCCAAGTGATTTACCCTCGTCCCATATAAGTACTCACTGATCCCCAAGTGAGTTACCCTCGTCCCATATAAGTACTCCCTGTCCCCAAGTGAGTTACCCTCGTCCCATATAAGTACTCACTGATCCCCAAGTGAGTTACCCTCGTCCCATATAAGTACTCCCTGACCCCGTGTGAGTTACCCTCGACCCATATAAGTACTCCCCGACTCTAAGTGTGTTATCCTCGTCCCATATAATTACTCCCTGAGTCCGAGTGAGTTACCCTCGTCCCATATAAGTACTCCCCGACTCCAAGTGTGTTACCCTCGTCCCATATAAGTACTCCCTGAGTCCGAGTGAGTTACCCAAGTCCCATATAAGTACTCACTGATCCCAAAGTGAGTTACCCTCGTCCTATATAAGTACTCCCTGACCCCCAAGTGAGTTACACTCGTCCCATATAAGTACTCCCTGACCCCAAGTCAGTTACCCTCGTCCCATATAAGTACTCCCTGACCCCAAGTGATTTACCCTCGTCCCATATAAGTACTCACTGATCCCCAAGTGAGTTACCCTCGTCTTATATAAGTACTCCCTGACCCCAAGTGAGTTACCCTCGTCCCATATAAGTACTCACTGATACCCAAGTGAGTTACCCTCGTCCCATGTAAGTACTGCCTGTCCCCAAGTGAGTTACCCTCGTCCCATATAAGTGCTCCCTGACCCCCAAGTGAGTTACCCTCGTCCCATATAAGTATTCACTGGTCCCCAAGTGAGTTACCCTCGTCCCATATAAGTACTCCCTGTCCCCGTGTGAATTACCCTAGTCCGAAATAAGTACTTCCTGACCCTAATTGAGATACCCTCGTCCCATATAAGTACTCACTGATCCCCAAGTGAGTTACACTAGTCCCATATAAGTACTCCCTGACACCAAGTGAGTTACCTCGTCCCATATAAGTACTCCCTGACCCCAAGTGATTTACCCTCGTCCCATATAAGTACTCACTGATCCCCAAGTGAGTTACCCTCGTCCCATGTAAGTACTGCCTGTCCCCAAGTGAGTTACCCTCGTCCCATATAAGTGCTCCCTGACCCCCAAGTGAGTTACCCTCGTTCCATATAAGTATTCACTGGTCCCCAAGTGAGTTACCCTCGTCCCATATAAGTACTCCCTGTCCGCGTGTGAATTACCCTAGTCCGAAATAAGTACTCCCTGACCCTAATTGAGATACCCTCGTCCCATATAAGTACTCCCTGACACCAAGTGAGTTACCTCGTCCCATATAAGTACTCCCTGACCCCGTGTGAGTTACCCTCGTCCCATATAAGTACTCCCTGACCCCAAGTGAGTTACCCTCGTCCCATATAAGTACTCCCTAACCCAGTGTCAGTTACCCTCGTCCCATATAAGTACTCCCTGACCCAGTGTCAGTTACCCTCGTCCCATATAAGTACTCCCTGACCCCAAGTGATTTACCCTCGCCCCATATAAGTCCTCACTGATCCCCAAGTGAGTTACCCTCGTCCCATATAAGTACTCCCTGACCCCAAGTCAGTTAACCTCGTCCCATATAAGTACTCCCTGACCCCAAGTCAGTTACCCTCGTCCCATATAAGTACTCCCTGACCCCGTGTGAGTTACCCTCGTCCCATATAAGTAATCCCTGACCCTAAGTGAGTTACCCTCGTCCCATATAAGTATTCCCTGACCCCAAGTGAGTTACCATCGTCCCATATAAGTACTCCCTGACCCTCAAGTGAGTTACCCTCGTCCCATATAAGTACTCACTGATCCCCAAGTGATTTACCCTCGTCCCATATAAATACTGCCTGACCCCGCGTAAGTTACCCTCGTCCCATATAAGTACTCCCTGACACCAAGTGAGTTACCTCGTCCCATATAAGTACTCCCTGACCCCAAGTCAGTTACCCTCGTCCCATATAAGTACTCCCTGACACCAAGTGAGTTACCTCGTCCCATATAAGTACTCCCTGACCCCAAGTCATTTACCCTCGTCCCATATAAGTACTCCCTGACCCAGTGTCAGTTACCCTCGTCCCATATAAGTACTCCCTGACCCCAAGTGATTTACCCTCGTCCCATATAAGTACTCCCTGACCCCGTGTGAGTTACCCTCGTCCCATATAAGTACTCCCTGACACCAAGTGAGTTACCTCGTCCCATATAAGTACTCCCTGACCCCAAGTCATTTACCCTCGTCCCATATAAGTACTCCCTGACCCCGTGTGAGTTACCCTCGTCCCATATAAGTAATCCCTGACCCTAAGTGAGATACCCTCGTCCCATATAAGTACTGCCTGTCCCCAAGTGAGTTACCCTCGTCCCATATAAGTGCTCCCTGACCCCCAAGTGAGTTACCCTCGTCCCATATAAGTATTCACTGGTCCCCAAGTGAGTTACCCTCGTCCCATATAAATACTGCCTGACCCCGCGTGAGTTACCCTCGTCCCATATAAGTACTCCCTGACACCAAGTGAGTTACCTCGTCCCATATAAGTACTCCCTGACCCCAAGTCATTTACCCTCGTCCCATATAAGTACTCCCTGACCCAGTGTCAGTTACCCTCGTCCCATATAAGTACTCCCTGACCCCAAGTGATTTACCCTCTTCCCATATAAGTACTCACTGATCCCCAAGTGAGTTACCCTAGTCCGAAATAAGTACTCCCTGACCCTAATTGAGATACCCTCGTCCCATATAAGTACTCACTGATCCCCAAGTGAGTTACACTAGTCCCATATAAGTACTCCCTGACACCAAGTGAGTTACCTCGTCCCATATAAGTACTCCCTGACCCCAAGTCATTTACCCTCGTCCCATATAAGTACTCCCTGACCCAGTGTCAGTTACCCTCGTCCCATATAAGTACTCCCTGACCCCAAGTGATTTACCCTCTTCCCATATAAGTACTCACTGATCCCCAAGTGAGTTACCCTAGTCCGAAATAAGTACTCCCTGACCCTAATTGAGATACCCTCGTCCCATATAAGTACTCACTGATCCCCAAGTGAGTTACACTAGTCCCATATAAGTACTCCCTGACACCAAGTGAGTTACCTCGTCCCATATAAGTACTCCCTGACCCCAAGTGAGTTACCCTCGTCCCATATAAGTACTCACTGTTCCCCAAGTGAGTTACCCTCGTCCCATGTAAGTACTGCCTGTCCCCAAGTGAGTTACCCTCGTCCCATATAAGTGCTCCCTGACCCCCAAGTGAGTTACCCTCGTCCCATATAAGTTCTCACTGATCCCCAAGTGAGATACCCTCGTCCCATATAAGTACTGCCTGTCCCCAAGTGAGTTACCCTCGTCCCATATAAGTGCTCCCTGACCCCCAAGTGAGTTACCCTCGTCCCATATAAGTATTCACTGGTCCCCAAGTGAGTTACCCTCGTCCCATATAAATACTGCCTGACCCCGCGTGAGTTACCCTCGTCCCATATAAGTACTCCCTGACCCAGTGTCAGTTACCCTCGTCCAATATAAGTACTCCCTGACCCCAAGTCAGTTACCCTCGTCCCATATAAGTACTCCCTGACCCCGTGTGAGTTACCCTCGTCCCATATAAGTAATCCCTGACCCTAAGTGAGTTACCCTCGTCCCATGTAAGTACTGCCTGTCCCCAAGTGAGTTACCCTCGTCCCATATAAGTGCTCCCTGACCCCCAAGTGAGTTACCCTCGTCCCATATAAGTATTCACTGGTCCCCAAGTGAGTTACCCTCGTCCCTTATAAGTACTCCCTGTCCCCGTGTGAATTACCCTAGTCCGAAATAAGTACTCCCTGAGCCTAATTGAGATACCCTCGTCCCATATAAGTACTCACTGATCCCCAAGTGAGTTACACTAGTCCCATATAAGTACTCCCTGACACCAAGTGAGTTACCTCGTCCCATATAAGTACTCCCTGACCCCAAGTGATTTACCCTCGTCCCATATAAGTACTCACTGATCCCCAAGTGAGTTACCCTCGTCCCATATAAGTACTCCCTGACCCCAAGTGAGTTACCCTCGTCCCATATAAGTACTCACTGATCCCCAAGTGAGTTACCCTCGTTCCATATAAGTACTCACTGATCCCCAAGTGAGTTACCCTCGTCCCATGTAAGTACTGCCTGTCCCCAAGTGAGTTACCCTCGTCCCATATAAGTGCTCCCTGACCCCCAAGTGAGTTACCCTCGTCCCATATAAGTATTCACTGGTCCCCAAGTGAGTTACCCTCGTCCCATATAAGTACTCCCTGTCCCCGTGTGAATTACCCTAGTCCGAAATAAGTACTCCCTGACCCTAATTGAGATACCCTCGTCCCATATAAGTACCACTGATCCCCAAGTGAGTTACACTAGTCCCATATAAGTACTCCCTGACACCAAGTGAGTTACCTCGTCCCATATAAGTACTCCCTGACCCCAAGTGATTTACCCTCGTCCCATATAAGTACTCACTGATCCCCAAGTGAGTTACCCTCGTCCCATATAAGTACTCCCTGACCCCAAGTGAGTTACCCTCGTCCCATATAAGTACTCACTGATCCCCAAGTGAGTTACCCTCGTCCCATATAAGTGCTCCCTGACCCCCAAGTGAGTTACCCTCGTCCCATATAAGTATTCACTGGTCCCCATGTGAGTTACCCTCGTCCCATATAAGTACTCCCTGTCCCCGTGTGAATTACCCTAGTCCGAAATAAGTACTCCCTGACCCTAATTGAGATACCCTCGTCCCATATAAGTACTCACTGATCCCCAAGTGAGTTACCTCGTCCCATATAAGTACTCCCTGACCCCAAGTCAGTTACCCTCGTCCCATATAAGTACTCACTGATTCCCAAGTGAGTTACCCTCGTCCCATATAAGTATTCACTGGTCCCCAAGTGAGTTACCCTCGTCCCATATAAGTACTCCCTGACCCCGTGTGAGTTACCCTCGTCTCATATAAGTACTCCCTGACCCCAAGTGAGTTACCCTCGTCCCATATAAGTACTCCCTAACCCAGTGTCAGTTACCCTCGTCCCATATAAATACTCCCTGACCCCAAGTGATTTACCCTCGTCCCATATAAGTACTCACTGATCCCCAAGTGAGTTACCCTCGTCCCATATAAGTACTCCCTGACCCAGTGTCAGTTACCCTCGTCCCATATAAGTACTCCCTGACCCCAAGTGATTTACCCTCGTCCCATATAAGTACTCACTGATCCCCAAGTGAGTTACCCTCGTCTTATATAAGTACTCCCTGACCCCAAGTGAGTTACCCTCGTCCCATATAAGTACTCACTGATACCCAAGTGAGTTACCCTCGTCCCATGTAAGTACTGCCTGTCCCCAAGTGAGTTACCCTCGTCCCATATAAGTGCTCCCTGACCCCCAAGTGAGTTACCCTCGTCCCATATAAGTATTCACTGGTCCCCAAGTGAGTTACCCTCGTCCCATATAAGTACTCCCTGTCCCCGTGTGAATTACCCTAGTCCGAAATAAGTACTTCCTGACCCTAATTGAGATACCCTCGTCCCATATAAGTACTCACTGATCCCCAAGTGAGTTACACTAGTCCCATATAAGTACTCCCTGACACCAAGTGAGTTACCTCGTCCCATATAAGTACTCCCTGACCCCAAGTGATTTACCCTCGTCCCATATAAGTACTCACTGATCCCCAAGTGAGTTACCCTCGTCCCATGTAAGTACTGCCTGTCCCCAAGTGAGTTACCCTCGTCCCATATAAGTGCTCCCTGACCCCCAAGTGAGTTACCCTCGTTCCATATAAGTATTCACTGGTCCCCAAGTGAGTTACCCTCGTCCCATATAAGTACTCCCTGTCCGCGTGTGAATTACCCTAGTCCGAAATAAGTACTCCCTGACCCTAATTGAGATACCCTCGTCCCATATAAGTACTCACTGATCCCCAAGTGAGTTACACTAGTCCCATATAAGTACTCCCTGACACCAAGTGAGATACCTCGTCCCATATTAGTACTCCCTGACCCCAAGTCAGTTACCCTCTTCCCATATAAGTACTCCCTGACCCCGTGTGAGTTACCCTTGTCCCATATAAGTACTCCCTGACCCCGTGTGAGTTACCCTCGTCCCATATAAGTACTCCCCGACTCTAAGTGTGTTATCCTCGTCCCATATAATTACTCCCTGAGTCCGAGTGAGTTACCCTCGTCCCATATAATTACTCCCCGACTCCAAGTGTGTTACCCTCGTCCCATATAAGTACTCCCTGAGTCCGAGTGAGTTACCCAAGTCCCATATAAGTACTCACTGATCCCCAAGTGAGTTACCCTCGTCCCATATAAGTACTCCCTGACCCCCAAGTGAGTTACACTCGTCCCATATAAGTACTCCCTGACCCCAAGTCAGTTACCCTCGTCCCATATAAGTACTCACTGATTCCCAAGTGAGTTACCCTCGTCCCATATAAGTACTCCCCGACCCCAAGTGTGTTACCCTCGTCCCATATAAGTACTCACTGATCCCCAAGTGAGTTACCCTCGTCCCATATAAGTACTCCCTGACCCCGTGTGAGTTACCCTCGTCCCATATAAGTACTCCCTGACCCCAAGTGAGTTACCCTCGTCCCATATAAGTACTCCCTAACCCAGTGTCAGTTACCCTCGTCCCATATAAGTACTCCCTGACCCCAAGTGATTTACCCTCGTCCCATATAAGTACTCACTGATCCCCAAGTGAGTTACCCTCGTCCCATATAAGTACTCCCTGACCCAGTGTCAGTTACCCTCGTCCCATATAAGTACTCCCTGACCCCAAGTGATTTACCCTCGTCCCATATAAGTACTCACTGATCCCCAAGTGAGTTACCCTCGTCCCATATAAGTACTCCCTGACCCCGTGTGAGTTACCCTCGTCCCATATAAGTACTCCCTGACCCCAAGTGAGTTACCCTCGTCCCATATAAGTACTCCCTAACCCAGTGTCAGTTACCCTCGTCCCATATAAGTACTCCCTGACCCCAAGTGATTTACCCTCGTCCCATATAAGTACTCACTGATCCCCAAGTGAGTTACCCTCGTCCCATATAAGTACTCCCTGACCCAGTGTCAGTTACCCTCGTCCCATATAAGTACTCCCTGACCCCAAGTGATTTACCCTCGTCCCATATAAGTACTCACTGATCCCCAAGTGAGTTACCCTCGTCCCATATAAGTACTCCCTGTCCCCAAGTGAGTTACCCTCGTCCCATATAAGTACTCACTGATCCCCAAGTGAGTTACCCTCGTCCCATATAAGTACTCCCTGACCCCGTGTGAGTTACCCTCGACCCATATAAGTACTCCCCGACTCTAAGTGTGTTATCCTCGTCCCATATAATTACTCCCTGAGTCCGAGTGAGTTACCCTCGTCCCATATAAGTACTCCCCGACTCCAAGTGTGTTACCCTCGTCCCATATAAGTACTCCCTGAGTCCGAGTGAGTTACCCAAGTCCCATATAAGTACTCACTGATCCCAAAGTGAGTTACCCTCGTCCTATATAAGTACTCCCTGACCCCCAAGTGAGTTACACTCGTCCCATATAAGTACTCCCTGACCCCAAGTCAGTTACCCTCGTCCCATATAAGTACTCCCTGACCCAGTGTCAGTTACCCTCGTCCCATATAAGTACTCCCTGACCCCAAGTGATTTACCCTCGTCCCATATAAGTACTCACTGATCCCCAAGTGAGTTACCCTCGTCTTATATAAGTACTCCCTGACCCCAAGTGAGTTACCCTCGTCCCATATAAGTACTCACTGATACCCAAGTGAGTTACCCTCGTCCCATGTAAGTACTGCCTGTCCCCAAGTGAGTTACCCTCGTCCCATATAAGTGCTCCCTGACCCCCAAGTGAGTTACCCTCGTCCCATATAAGTATTCACTGGTCCCCAAGTGAGTTACCCTCGTCCCATATAAGTACTCCCTGTCCCCGTGTGAATTACCCTAGTCCGAAATAAGTACTTCCTGACCCTAATTGAGATACCCTCGTCCCATATAAGTACTCACTGATCCCCAAGTGAGTTACACTAGTCCCATATAAGTACTCCCTGACACCAAGTGAGTTACCTCGTCCCATATAAGTACTCCCTGACCCCAAGTGATTTACCCTCGTCCCATATAAGTACTCACTGATCCCCAAGTGAGTTACCCTCGTCCCATGTAAGTACTGCCTGTCCCCAAGTGAGTTACCCTCGTCCCATATAAGTGCTCCCTGACCCCCAAGTGAGTTACCCTCGTTCCATATAAGTATTCACTGGTCCCCAAGTGAGTTACCCTCGTCCCATATAAGTACTCCCTGTCCGCGTGTGAATTACCCTAGTCCGAAATAAGTACTCCCTGACCCTAATTGAGATACCCTCGTCCCATATAAGTACTCACTGATCCCCAAGTGAGTTACACTAGTCCCATATAAGTACTCCCTGACACCAAGTGAGATACCTCGTCCCATATAAGTACTCCCTGACCCCAAGTCAGTTACCCTCTTCCCATATAAGTACTCCCTGACCCCGTGTGAGTTACCCTTGTCCCATATAAGTACTCCCTGACCCCGTGTGAGTTACCCTCGTCCCATATAAGTACTCCCCGACTCTAAGTGTGTTATCCTCGTCCCATATAATTACTCCCTGAGTCCGAGTGAGTTACCCTCGTCCCATATAATTACTCCCCGACTCCAAGTGTGTTACCCTCGTCCCATATAAGTACTCCCTGAGTCCGAGTGAGTTACCCAAGTCCCATATAAGTACTCACTGATCCCCAAGTGAGTTACCCTCGTCCCATATAAGTACTCCCTGACCCCCAAGTGAGTTACACTCGTCCCATATAAGTACTCCCTGACCCCAAGTCAGTTACCCTCGTCCCATATAAGTACTCACTGATTCCCAAGTGAGTTACCCTCGTCCCATATAAGTACTCCCCGACCCCAAGTGTGTTACCCTCGTCCCATATAAGTACTCACTGATCCCCAAGTGAGTTACCCTCGTCCCATATAAGTACTCCCTGACCCCGTGTGAGTTACCCTCGTCCCATATAAGTACTCCCTGACCCCAAGTGAGTTACCCTCGTCCCATATAAGTACTCCCTAACCCAGTGTCAGTTACCCTCGTCCCATATAAGTACTCCCTGACCCCAAGTGATTTACCCTCGTCCCATATAAGTACTCACTGATCCCCAAGTGAGTTACCCTCGTCCCATATAAGTACTCCCTGACCCAGTGTCAGTTACCCTCGTCCCATATAAGTACTCCCTGACCCCAAGTGATTTACCCTCGTCCCATATAAGTACTCACTGATCCCCAAGTGAGTTACCCTCGTCCCATATAAGTACTCCCTGACCCCGTGTGAGTTACCCTCGTCCCATATAAGTACTCCCTGACCCCAAGTGAGTTACCCTCGTCCCATATAAGTACTCCCTAACCCAGTGTCAGTTACCCTCGTCCCATATAAGTACTCCCTGACCCCAAGTGATTTACCCTCGTCCCATATAAGTACTCACTGATCCCCAAGTGAGTTACCCTCGTCCCATATAAGTACTCCCTGACCCAGTGTCAGTTACCCTCGTCCCATATAAGTACTCCCTGACCCCAAGTGATTTACCCTCGTCCCATATAAGTACTCACTGATCCCCAAGTGAGTTACCCTCGTCCCATATAAGTACTCCCTGTCCCCAAGTGAGTTACCCTCGTCCCATATAAGTACTCACTGATCCCCAAGTGAGTTACCCTCGTCCCATATAAGTACTCCCTGACCCCGTGTGAGTTTCCCTCGACCCATATAAGTACTCCCCGACTCTAAGTGTGTTATCCTCGTCCCATATAATTACTCCCTGAGTCCGAGTGAGTTACCCTCGTCCCATATAAGTACTCCCCGACTCCAAGTGTGTTACCCTCGTCCCATATAAGTACTCCCTGAGTCCGAGTGAGTTACCCAAGTCCCATATAAGTACTCACTGATCCCAAAGTGAGTTACCCTCGTCCTATATAAGTACTCCCTGACCCCCAAGTGAGTTACACTCGTCCCATATAAGTACTCCCTGACCCCAAGTCAGTTACCCTCGTCCCATATAAGTACTCCCTGACCCAGTGTCAGTTACCCTCGTCCCATATAAGTACTCCCTGACCCCAAGTGATTTACCCTCGTCCCATATAAGTACTCACTGATCCCCAAGTGAGTTACCCTCGTCTTATATAAGTACTCCCTGACCCCAAGTGAGTTACCCTCGTCCCATATAAGTACTCACTGATACCCAAGTGAGTTACCCTCGTCCCATGTAAGTACTGCCTGTCCCCAAGTGAGTTACCCTCGTCCCATATAAGTGCTCCCTGACCCCCAAGTGAGTTACCCTCGTCCCATATAAGTATTCACTGGTCCCCAAGTGAGTTACCCTCGTCCCATATAAGTACTCTCTGTCCCCGTGTGAATTACCCTAGTCCGAAATAAGTACTTCCTGACCCTAATTGAGATACCCTCGTCCCATATAAGTACTCACTGATCCCCAAGTGAGTTACACTAGTCCCATATAAGTACTCCCTGACACCAAGTGAGTTACCTCGTCCCATATAAGTACTCCCTGACCCCAAGTGATTTACCCTCGTCCCATATAAGTACTCACTGATCCCCAAGTGAGTTACCCTCGTCCCATGTAAGTACTGCCTGTCCCCAAGTGAGTTACCCTCGTCCCATATAAGTGCTCCCTGACCCCCAAGTGAGTTACCCTCGTTCCATATAAGTATTCACTGGTCCCCAAGTGAGTTACCCTCGTCCCATATAAGTACTCCCTGTCCGCGTGTGAATTACCCTAGTCCGAAATAAGTACTCCCTGACCCTAATTGAGATACCCTCGTCCCATATAAGTACTCACTGATCCCCAAGTGAGTTACACTAGTCCCATATAAGTACTCCCTGACACCAAGTGAGATACCTCGTCCCATATAAGTACTCCCTGACCCCAAGTCAGTTACCCTCTTCCCATATAAGTACTCCCTGACCCCGTGTGAGTTACCCTTGTCCCATATAAGTACTCCCTGACCCCGTGTGAGTTACCCTCGTCCCATATAAGTACTCCCCGACTCTAAGTGTGTTATCCTCGTCCCATATAATTACTCCCTGAGTCCGAGTGAGTTACCCTCGTCCCATATAATTACTCCCCGACTCCAAGTGTGTTACCCTCGTCCCATATAAGTACTCCCTGAGTCCGAGTGAGTTACCCAAGTCCCATATAAGTACTCACTGATCCCCAAGTGAGTTACCCTCGTCCCATATAAGTACTCCCTGACCCCCAAGTGAGTTACACTCGTCCCATATAAGTACTCCCTGACCCCAAGTCAGTTACCCTCGTCCCATATAAGTACTCACTGATTCCCAAGTGAGTTACCCTCGTCCCATATAAGTACTCCCCGACCCCAAGTGTGTTACCCTCGTCCCATATAAGTACTCACTGATCCCCAAGTGAGTTACACTCGTCCCATATAAGTACTCCCTGACCCCGTGTGAGTTACCCTCGTCCCATATAAGTACTCCCTGACCCCAAGTGAGTTACCCTCGTCCCATATAAGTACTCCCTAACCCAGTGTCAGTTACCCTCGTCCCATATAAGTACTCCCTGACCCCAAGTGATTTACCCTCGTCCCATATAAGTACTCACTGATCCCCAAGTGAGTTACCCTCGTCCCATATAAGTACTCCCTGACCCAGTGTCAGTTACCCTCGTCCCATATAAGTACTCCCTGACCCCAAGTGATTTACCCTCGTCCCATATAAGTACTCACTGATCCCCAAGTGAGTTACCCTCGTCCCATATAAGTACTCCCTGACCCCGTGTGAGTTACCCTCGTCCCATATAAGTACTCCCTGACCCCAAGTGAGTTACCCTCGTCCCATATAAGTACTCCCTAACCCAGTGTCAGTTACCCTCGTCCCATATAAGTACTCCCTGACCCCAAGTGATTTACCCTCGTCCCATATAAGTACTCACTGATCCCCAAGTGAGTTACCCTCGTCCCATATAAGTACTCCCTGACCCAGTGTCAGTTACCCTCGTCCCATATAAGTACTCCCTGACCCCAAGTGATTTACCCTCGTCCCATATAAGTACTCACTGATCCCCAAGTGAGTTACCCTCGTCCCATATAAGTACTCCCTGTCCCCAAGTGAGTTACCCTCGTCCCATATAAGTACTCACTGATCCCCAAGTGAGTTACCCTCGTCCCATATAAGTACTCCCTGACCCCGTGTGAGTTACCCTCGACCCATATAAGTACTCCCCGACTCTAAGTGTGTTATCCTCGTCCCATATAATTACTCCCTGAGTCCGAGTGAGTTACCCTCGTCCCATATAAGTACTCCCCGACTCCAAGTGTGTTACCCTCGTCCCATATAAGTACTCCCTGAGTCCGAGTGAGTTACCCAAGTCCCATATAAGTACTCACTGATCCCAAAGTGAGTTACCCTCGTCCTATATAAGTACTCCCTGACCCCCAAGTGAGTTACACTCGTCCCATATAAGTACTCCCTGACCCCAAGTCAGTTACCCTCGTCCCATATAAGTACTCACTGATTCCCAAGTGAGTTACCCTCGTCCCATATAAGTACTCCCCGACCCCAAGTGTGTTACCCTCGTCCCATATAAGTACTCACTGATCCCCAAGTGAGTTACCCTCGTCCCATATAAGTACTCACTGATCCCCAAGTGAGTTACCCTCGTCCCATGTAAGTACTGCCTGTCCCCAAGTGAGTTACCCTCGTCCCATATAAGTGCTCCCTGACCCCCAAGTGAGTTACCCTTGTCCCATATAAGTATTCACTGGTCCCCAAGTGAGTTACCCTCGTCCCATATAAGTACTCCCTGACCCCGTGTGAGTTACCCTCGTCTCATATAAGTACTCCCTGACCCCAAGTGAGTTACCCTCGTCCCATATAAGTACTCCCTAACCCAGTGTCAGTTACCCTCGTCCCATATAAGTACTCCCTGACCCCAAGTGATTTACCCTCGTCCCATATAAGTACTCACTGATCCCCAAGTGAGTTACCCTCGTCCCATATAAGTACTCCCTGACCCAGTGTCAGTTACCCTCGTCCCATATAAGTACTCCCTGACCCCAAGTGATTTACCCTCGTCCCATATAAGTACTCACTGATCCCCAAGTGAGTTACCCTCGTCCCATATAAGTACTCCCTGACCCCAAGTGAGTTACCCTCGTCCCATATAAGTACTCACTGATACCCAAGTGAGTTACCCTCGTCCCATGTAAGTACTGCCTGTCCCCAAGTGAGTTACCCTCGTCCCATATAAGTGCTCCCTGACCCCCAAGTAAGTTACCCTCGTCCCATATAAGTATTCACTGGTCCCCAAGTGAGATACCCTCGTCCCATATAAGTACTCACTGATCCCCAAGTGAATTACACTAGTCCCATATAAGTACTCCCTGACACCAAGTGAGTTACCTCGTCCCATATAAGTACTCCCTGACCCCAAGTCAGTTACCCTCTTCCCATATAAGTACTCCCTGACTCTAAGTGTGTTATCCTCGTCCCATATAATTACTCCCTGAGTCCGAGTGAGTTACCCTCGTCCCATATAAGTACTCCCTGACCCCAAGTCAGTTACCCTCGTCCCATATAAGTACTCACTGATTCCCAAGTGAGTTACCCTCGTCCCATATAAGTACTCCCCGACCCCAAGTGTGTTACCCTCGTCCCATATAAGTACTCACTGATCCCCAAGTGAGTTACCCTCGTCCCATATAAGTACTCCCTGACCCCGTGTGAGTTACCCTCGTCCCATATAAGTACTCCCTGACCCCAAGTGAGTTACCCTCGTCCCATATAAGTACTCCCTAACCCAGTGTCAGTTACCCTCGTCCCATATAAGTATTCCCTGACCCCAAGTGATTTACCCTCGTCCCATATAAGTACTCACTGATCACCAAGTGAGTTACCCTCGTCCCATATAAGTACTCCCTGACCCCAAGTGAGTTACCCTCGTCCCATATAAGTACTCACTGATCCCCAAGTGAGTTACCCTCGTCCCATATAAGTACTCCCTGACCCAGTGTCAGTTACCTTCGTCCCATATAAGTGCTCCCTGACCCCAAGTCAGTTACCCTCGTCCCATATAAGTACTCCCTGACCCCGTGTGAGTTACCCTCGTCCCATATAAGTAATCCCTGACCCTAAGTGAGTTACCCTCGTCCCATATAAGTATTCCCTGACCCCAAGTGAGTTACCATCGTCCCATATAAGTACTCCCTGACCCTCAAGTGAGTTACCCTCGTCCCATATAAGTACTCACTGATCCCCAAGTGATTTACCCTCGTCCCATATAAATACTGCCTGACCCCGCGTGAGTTACCCTCGTCCCATATAAGTACTCCCTGACCCCCAAGTGAGTTACCCTTGTCCCATATAAGTATTCACTGGTCCCCGCGTGAGTTACCCTCGTCCCATATAAGTACTCCCTGACCCCGTGTGAGTTACCCTCGTCTCATATAAGTACTCCCTGACCCCAAGTGAGTTACCCTCGTCCCATATAAGTACTCCCTAACCCAGTGTCAGTTACCCTCGTCCCATATAAGTACTCCCTGACCCCAAGTGATTTACCCTCGTCCCATATAAGTACTCACTGATCCCCAAGTGAGTTACCCTCGTCCCATATTAGTACTCCCTGACCCAGTGTCAGTTACCCTCGTCCCATATAAGTACTCCCTGACCCCAAGTGATTTACCCTCGTCCCATATAAGTACTCACTGATCCCCAAGTGAGTTACCCTCGTCCCATATAAGTACTCCCTGACCCCAAGTGAGTTACCCTCGTCCCATATAAGTACTCACTGATACCCAAGTGAGTTACCCTCGTCCCATGTAAGTACTGCCTGTCCCCAAGTGAGTTACCCTCGTCCCATATAAGTGCTCCCTGACCCCCAAGTAAGTTACCCTCGTCCCATATAAGTATTCACTGGTCCCCAAGTGAGATACCCTCGTCCCATATAAGTACTCACTGATCCCCAAGTGAATTACACTAGTCCCATATAAGTACTCCCTGACACCAAGTGAGTTACCTCGTCCCATATAAGTACTCCCTGACCCCAAGTCAGTTACCCTCTTCCCATATAAGTACTCCCTGACTCTAAGTGTGTTATCCTCGTCCCATATAATTACTCCCTGAGTCCGAGTGAGTTACCCTCGTCCCATATAAGTACTCCCTGACCCCAAGTCAGTTACCCTCGTCCCATATAAGTACTCACTGATTCCCAAGTGAGTTACCCTCGTCCCATATAAGTACTCCCCGACCCCAAGTGTGTTACCCTCGTCCCATATAAGTACTCACTGATCCCCAAGTGAGTTACCCTCGTCCCATATAAGTACTCCCTGACCCCGTGTGAGTTACCCTCGTCCCATATAAGTACTCCCTGACCCCAAGTGAGTTACCCTCGTCCCATATAAGTACTCCCTAACCCAGTGTCAGTTACCCTCGTCCCATATAAGTATTCCCTGACCCCAAGTGATTTACCCTCGTCCCATATAAGTACTCACTGATCACCAAGTGAGTTACCCTCGTCCCATATAAGTACTCCCTGACCCCAAGTGAGTTACCCTCGTCCCATATAAGTACTCACTGATCCCCAAGTGAGTTACCCTCGTCCCATATAAGTACTCCCTGACCCAGTGTCAGTTACCTTCGTCCCATATAAGTACTCCCTGACCCCAAGTCAGTTACCCTCGTCCCATATAAGTACTCCCTGACCCCGTGTGAGTTACCCTCGTCCCATATAAGTAATCCCTGACCCTAAGTGAGTTACCCTCGTCCCATATAAGTATTCCCTGACCCCAAGTGAGTTACCATCGTCCCATATAAGTACTCCCTGACCCTCAAGTGAGTTACCCTCGTCCCATATAAGTACTCACTGATCCCCAAGTGATTTACCCTCGTCCCATATAAATACTGCCTGACCCCGCGTGAGTTACCCTCGTCCCATATAAGTACTCCCTGACACCAAGTGAGTTACCTCGTCCCATATAAGTACTCCCTGACCCCGTGTGAGTTACCCTCGTCCCATATAAGTACCCCCTGACCCCAAGTGAGTTACCCTCGTCCCATATAAGTACTCCCTAACCCAGTGTCAGTTACCCTCGTCCCATATAAGTACTCCCTGACCCAGTGTCAGTTACCCTCGTCCCATATAAGTACTCCCTGACCCCAAGTGATTTACCCTCGCCCCATATAAGTCCTCACTGATCCCCAAGTGAGTTACCCTCGTCCCATATAAGTACTCCCTGACCCCAAGTCAGTTAACCTCGTCCCATATAAGTACTCCCTGACCCCAAGTCAGTTACCCTCGTCCCATATAAGTACTCCCTGACCCCGTGTGAGTTACCCTCGTCCCATATAAGTAATCCCTGACCCTAAGTGAGTTACCATCGTCCCATATAAGTATTCCCTGACCCCAAGTGAGTTACCATCGTCCCATATAAGTACTCCCTGACCCTCAAGTGAGTTACCCTCGTCCCATATAAGTACTCACTGATCCCCAAGTGATTTACCCTCGTCCCATATAAATACTGCCTGATCCCGCGTGAGTTACCCTCGTCCCATATAAGTACTCCCTGACACCAAGTGAGTTACCTCGTCCCATATAAGTACTCCCTGACCCCAAGTCATTTACCCTCGTCCCATATAAGTACTCCCTGACCCAGTGTCAGTTACCCTCGTCCCATATAAGTACTCCCTGACCCCAAGTGATTTACCCTCTTCCCATATAAGTACTCACTGATCCACAAGTGAGTTACCCTCGTCCCATATAAGTACTCCCTGACCCCTAGTGAGTTACCCTCGTCCCATATAAGTTCTCACTGATCCCCAAGTGAGATACCCTCGTCCCATATAAGTACTGCCTGTCCCCAAGTGAGTTACCCTCGTCCCATATAAGTGCTCCCTGACCCCCAAGTGAGTTACCCTCGTCCCATATAAATACTACCTGATCCCGCGTGAGTTACCCTCGTCCCATATAAGTACTCCCTGACCCCAAGTCAGTTACCCTCGTCCCATATAAGTACTCACTGATTCCCAAGTGAGTTACCCTCGTCCCATATAAGTACTCCCCGACCCCAAGTGTGTTACCCTCGTCCCATATAAGTACTCACTGATCCCCAAGTGAGTTACCCTCGTCCCATATAAGTACTCCCTGACCCCGTGTGAGTTACCCTCGTCCCATATAAGTACTCCCTGACCCCAAGTGAGTTACCCTCGTCCCATATAAGTACTCCCTAACCCAGTGTCAGTTACCCTCGTCCCATATAAGTACTCCCTGACCCCAAGTGATTTACCCTCGTCCCATATAAGTACTCACTGATCACCAAGTGAGTTACCCTCGTCCCATATAAGTACTCCCTGACCCCAAGTGAGTTACCCTCGTCCCATATAAGTACTCACTGATCCCCAAGTGAGTTACCCTCGTCCCATATAAGTACTCCCTGACCCAGTGTCAGTTACCTTCGTCCCATATAAGTACTCCCTGACCCCAAGTCAGTTACCCTCGTCCCATATAAGTACTCCCTGACCCCGTGTGAGTTACCCTCGTCCCATATAAGTAATCCCTGACCCTAAGTGAGTTACCCTCGTCCCATATAAGTATTCCCTGACCCCAAGTGAGTTACCATCGTCCCATATAAGTACTCCCTGACCCTCAAGTGAGTTACCCTCGTCCCATATAAGTACTCACTGATCCCCAAGGGATTTACCCTCGTCCCATATAAATACTGCCTGACCCCGCGTGAGTTACCCTCGTCCCATATAAGTACTCCCTGACACCAAGTGAGTTACCTCGTCCCATATAAGTACTCCCTGACCCCGTGTGAGTTACCCTCGTCCCATATAAGTACCCCCTGACCCCAAGTGAGTTACCCTCGTCCCATATAAGTACTCCCTAACCCAGTGTCAGTTACCCTCGTCCCATATAAGTACTCCCTGACCCAGTGTCAGTTACCCTCGTCCCATATAAGTACTCCCTGACCCCAAGTGATTTACCCTCGCCCCATATAAGTCCTCACTGATCCCCAAGTGAGTTACCCTCGTCCCATATAAGTACTCCCTGACCCCAAGTCAGTTAACCTCGTCCCATATAAGTACTCCCTGACCCCAAGTCAGTTACCCTCGTCCCATATAAATACTGCCTGATCCCGCGTGAGTTACCCTCGTCCCATATAAGTACTCCCTGACCCCAAGTCAGTTACCCTCGTCCTATATAAGTACTCACTGATTCCCAAGTGAGTTACCCTCGTCCCATATAAGTACTCCCTGACCCCGTGTGAGTTACCCTCGTCCCATATAAGTACTCCCTGACCCCAAGTGAGTTACCCTCGTCCCATATAAGTATTCCCTAACCCAGTGTCAGTTACCCTCGTCCCATATAAGTACTCCCTGACCCCAAGTGATTTACCCTCGTCCCATATAAGTACTCACTGATCACCAAGTGAGTTACCCTCGTCCCATATAAGTACTCCCTGACCCCAAGTGAGTTACCCTCGTCCCATATAAGTACTCACTGATCCCCAAGTGAGTTACCCTCGTCCCATATAAGTACTCCCTGACCCAGTGTCAGTTACCTTCGTCCCATATAAGTACTCCCTGACCCCAAGTCAGTTACCCTCGTCCCATATAAGTACTCCCTGACCCCGTGTGAGTTACCCTCGTCCCATATAAGTAATCCCTGACCCTAAGTGAGTTACCCTCGTCCCATATAAGTATTCCCTGACCCCAAGTGAGTTACCATCGTCCCATATAAGTACTCCCTGACCCTCAAGTGAGTTACTCTCGTCCCATATAAGTACTCACTGATCCCCAAGTGATTTACCCTCGTCCCATATAAATACTGCCTGACCCCGCGTGAGTTACCCTCGTCCCATATAAGTACTCCCTGACACCAAGTGAGTTACCTCGTCCCATATAAGTACTCCCTGACCCCGTGTGAGTTACCCTCGTCCCATATAAGTACCCCCTGACCCCAAGTGAGTTACCCTCGTCCCATATAAGTACTCCCTAACCCAGTGTCAGTTACCCTCGTCCCATATAAGTACTCCCTGACCCAGTGTCAGTTACCCTCGTCCCAAATAAGTACTCCCTGACCCCAAGTGATTTACCCTCGCCCCATATAAGTCCTCACTGATCCCCAAGTGAGTTACCCTCGTCCCATATAAGTACTCCCTGACCCCAAGTCAGTTAACCTCGTCCCATATAAGTACTCCCTGACCCCAAGTCAGTTACCCTCGTCCCATATAAGTACTCCCTGACCCCGTGTGAGTTACCCTCGTCCCATATAAGTAATCCCTGACACTAAGTGAGTTACCATCGTCCCATATAAGTATTCCCTGACCCCAAGTGAGTTACCATCGTCCCATATAAGTACTCCCTGACCCTCAAGTGAGTTACCCTCGTCCCATATAAGTACTCACTGATCCCCAAGTGATTTACCCTCGTCCCATATAAATACTGCCTGATCCCGCGTGAGTTACCCTCGTCCCATATAAGCACTCCCTGACACCAAGTGAGTTACCTCGTCCCATATAAGTACTCCCTGACCCCAAGTCATTTACCCTCGTCCCATATAAGTACTCCCTGACCCAGTGTCAGTTACCTTCGTCCCATATAAGTACTCCCTGACCCCAAGTGATTTACCCTCTTCCCATATAAGTACTCACTGATCCACAAGTGAGTTACCCTCGTCCCATATAAGTACTCCCTGACCCCAAGTGAGTTACCCTCGTCCCATATAAGTACTCCCTGACCCAGTGTCAGTTACCCTCGTCCCATATAAGTACTCCCTGACCCCAAGTGATTTACCCTCGTCCCATATAAGTACTCACTGATCCCCAAGTGAGTTACCCTCGTCCCATATAAGTACTCCCTGACCCCGTGTGAGTTACCCTCGTCCCATATAAGTACTCCCTGACCCCAAGTGAGTTACCCTCGTCCCATATAAGTACTCCCTAACCCAGTGTCAGTTACCCTCGTCCCATATAAGTACTCCCTGACCCCAAGTGATTTACCCTCGTCCCATATAAGTACTCACTGATCCCCAAGTGAGTTACCCTCGTCCCATATAAGTACTCCCTGACCCAGTGTCAGTTACCCTCGTCCCATATAAGTACTCCCTGACCCCAAGTGATTTACCCTCGTCCCATATAAGTACTCACTGATCCCCAAGTGAGTTACCCTCGTCCCATATAAGTACTCCCTGTCCCCAAGTGAGTTACCCTCGTCCCATATAAGTACTCACTGATCCCCAAGTGAGTTACCCTCGTCCCATATAAGTACTCCCTGACCCCGTGTGAGTTACCCTCGACCCATATAAGTACTCCCCGACTCTAAGTGTTGTATCCTCGTCCCATATAATTACTCCCTGAGTCCGAGTGAGTTACCCTCGTCCCATATAAGTACTCCCCGACTCCAAGTGTGTTACCCTCGTCCCATATAAGTACTCCCTGAGTCCGAGTGAGTTACCCAAGTCCCATATAAGTACTCACTGATCCCAAAGTGAGTTACCCTCGTCCTATATAAGTACTCCCTGACCCCCAAGTGAGTTACACTCGTCCCATATAAGTACTCCCTGACCCCAAGTCAGTTACCCTCGTCCCATATAAGTACTCACTGATTCCCAAGTGAGTTACCCTCGTCCCATATAAGTACTCCCCGACCCCAAGTGTGTTACCCTCGTCCCATATAAGTACTCACTGATCCCCAAGTGAGTTACCCTCGTCCCATATAAGTACTCACTGATCCCCAAGTGAGTTACCCTCGTCCCATGTAAGTACTGCCTGTCCCCAAGTGAGTAACCCTCGTCCCATATAAGTGCTCCCTGACCCCCAAGTGAGTTACCCTTGTCCCATATAAGTATTCACTGGTCCCCAAGTGAGTTACCCTCGTCCCATATAAGTACTCCCTGACCCCGTGTGAGTTACCCTCGTCTCATATAAGTACTCCCTGACCCCAAGTGAGTTACCCTCGTCCCATATAAGTAATCCCTGACCCTAAGTGAGTTACCATCGTCCCATATAAGTATTCCCTGACCCCAAGTGAGTTACCATCGTCCCATATAAGTACTCCCTGACCCTCAAGTGAGTTACCCTCGTCCCATATAAGTACTCACTGATCCCCAAGTGATTTACCCTCGTCCCATATAAATACTGCCTGATCCCGCGTGAGTTACCCTCGTCCCATATAAGTACTCCCTGACACCAAGTGAGTTACCTCGTCCCATATAAGTACTCCCTGACCCCAAGTCATTTACCCTTGTCCCATATAAGTACTCCCTGACCCAGTGTCAGTTACCCTCGTCCCATATAATTACTCCCTGACCCCAAGTGATTTACCCTCTTCCCATATAAGTACTCACTGATCCACAAGTGAGTTACCCTCGTCCCATATAAGTACTCCCTGACCCCAAGTGAGTTACCCTCGTCCCATATAAGTTCTCACTGATCCCCAAGTGAGATACCCTCGTCCCATATAAGTACTGCCTGTCCCCAAGTGAGTTACCCTCGTCCCATATAAGTGCTCCCTGACCCCCAAGTGAGTTACCCTCGTTCCATATAAATACTGCCTGATCCCGCGTGAGTTACCCTCGTCCCATATAAGTACTCCCTGACACCAAGTGAGTTACCTCGTCCCATATAAGTACTCCCTGACCCCAAGTCATTTACCCTCGTCCCATATAAGTACTCCCTGACCCAGTGTCAGTTACCCTCGTCCCATATAAGTACTCCCTGACCCCAAGTGATTTACCCTCTTCCCCTATAAGTACTCACTGATCCCCAAGTGAGTTACCCTAGTCCGAAATAAGTACTCCCTGACCCTAATTGAGATACCCTCGTCCCATATAAGTACTCACTGATCCCCAAGTGAGTTACACTAGTCCCATATAAGTACTCCCTGACACCAAGTGAGTTACCTCGTCCCATATAAGTACTCCCTGACCCCAAGTCAGTTACCCTTTTCTCATATAAGTACTCCCTGACCCCGTGTGAGTTACCCTTGTCCCATATAAGTACTCCCTGACCCCAAGTGAGTTACCCTCGTCCCAAATAAGTACTCCCTGTCCCCAAGTGAGTTACCCTCGTCCCATATAAGTACTCACTGATCCCCAAGTGAGTTACCCTCGTCCCATATAAGTACTCCCTGACCCCGTGTGAGTTACCCTCGACCCATATAAGTTCTCCCCGACTCTAAGTGTGTTATCCTCGTCCCATATAATTACTCCCTGAGTCCGAGTGAGTTACCCTCGTCCCATATAAGTACTCCCCGACTCCAAGTGAGTTACCCTCGTCCCATATAAGTGCTCCCTGACCCCCAAGTGAGTTACCCTCGTTCCATATAAATACTGCCTGATCCCGCGTGAGTTACCCTCGTCCCATATAAGTACTCCCTGACACCAAGTGAGTTACCTCGTCCCATATAAGTACTCCCTGACCCCAAGTCATTTACCCTCGTCCCATATAAGTACTCCCTGACCCAGTGTCAGTTACCCTCGTCCCATATAAGTACTCCCTGACCCCAAGTGATTTACCCTCTTCCCCTATAAGTACTCACTGATCCCCAAGTGAGTTACCCTAGTCCGAAATAAGTACTCCCTGACCCTAATTGAGATACCCTCGTCCCATATAAGTACTCACTGATCCCCAAGTGAGTTACACTAGTCCCATATAAGTACTCCCTGACACCAAGTGAGTTACCTCGTCCCATATAAGTACTCCCTGACCCCAAGTCAGTTACCCTTTTCTCATATAAGTACTCCCTGACCCCGTGTGAGTTACCCTTGTCCCATATAAGTACTCCCTGACCCCAAGTGAGTTACCCTCGTCCCAAATAAGTACTCCCTGTCCCCAAGTGAGTTACCCTCGTCCCATATAAGTACTCACTGATCCCCAAGTGAGTTACCCTCGTCCCATATAAGTACTCCCTGACCCCGTGTGAGTTACCCTCGACCCATATAAGTTCTCCCCGACTCTAAGTGTGTTATCCTCGTCCCATATAATTACTCCCTGAGTCCGAGTGAGTTACCCTCGTCCCATATAAGTACTCCCCGACTCCAAGTGTGTTACCCTCGTCCCATATAAGTACTCCCTGAGTCCGAGTGAGTTACCCAAGTCCCATATAAGTACTCACTGATCCCCAAGTGAGCTACCCTCGTACCATGTAAGTACTCCCTGACCCCCAAGTGAGTTACACTCGTCCCATATAAGTACTCCCTGACCCCAAGTGAGTTACCCTCGTCCCAAATAAGTACTCCCTAACCCAGTGTCAGTTACCCTCGTCCCATATAAGTACTCCCTGACCCAAGTGATTTACCCTCGTCCCATATAAGTACTCACTGATCCCCAAGTGAATTACCCTCGTCCCATATAAGTACTCCCTGACCAAGTGTCAGTTACCCTCGTCCCATATAAGTACTCCCTGACCCCAAGTGATTTACCCTCGTCCCATATAAGTACTCACTGATCACCAAGTGAGTTACCCTCGTCCCATATAAGTACTCCCTGACCCCAAGTGAGTTACCCTCGTCCCATATAAGTACTCACTGATCCCCAAGTGAGTTACCCTCGTCCCATATAAGTACTCCCTGACCCAGTGTCAGTTACCCTCGTCCCATATAAGTACTCCCTGACCCCAAGTCAGTTACCCTCGTCCCATATAAGTACTCCCTGACCCCGTGTGAGTTACCCTCGTCCCATATAAGTAATCCCTGAACCTAAGTGAGTTACCCTCGTCCCATATAAGTATTCCCTGACCCCAAGTGAGTTACCATCGTCCCATATAAGTACTCCCTGACCCTCAAGTGAGTTACCCTCGTCCCATTTAAGTACTCACTGATCCCCAAGTGATTTACCCTCGTCCCATATAAATACTGCCTGACCCCGCGTGAGTTACCCTCGTCCCATATAAGTACTCCCTGACACCAAGTGAGTTACCTCGTCCCATATAAGTACTCCCTGACCCCGTGTGAGTTACCCTCGTCCCATATAAGTACTCCCTGACCCCAAGTGAGTTACCCTCGTCCCATATAAGTACTCCCTAACCCAGTGTCAGTTACCCTCGTCCCATATAAGTACTCCCTGACCCAGTGTCAGTTACCCTCGTCCCATATAAGTACTCCCTGACCCCAAGTGATTTACCCTCGTCCCATATAAGTACTCCCTGACCCAGTGTCAGTTACCCTCGTCCCATATAAGTACTCCCTGACCCCAAGTGATTTACCCTCGCCCCATATAAGTATTCCCTGACCCCAAGTGAGTTACCATCGTCCCATATAAGTACTCCCTGACCCTCAAGTGAGTTACCCTCGTCCCATATAAGTACTCACTGATCCCCAAGTGATTTACCCTCGTCCCATATAAATACTGCCTGACCCCGCGTGAGTTACCCTCGTCCCATATAAGTACTCCCTGACACCAAGTGAGTTACCTCGTCCCATATAAGTACTCCCTGACCCCGTGTGAGTTACCCTCGTCCCATATAAGTACTCCCTAACCCAGTGTCAGTTACCCTCGTCCCATATAAGTACTCCCTGACCCAGTGTCAGTTACCCTCGTCCCATATAAGTACTCCCTGACCCCAAGTGATTTACCCTCGCCCCATATAAGTCCTCACTGATCCCCAAGTGAGTTACCCTCGTCCCATATAAGTACTCCCTGACCCCAAGTCAGTTAACCTCGTCCCATATAAGTACTCCCTGACCCCAAGTCAGTTACCCTCGTCCCATATAAGTACTCCCTGACCCCGTGTGAGTTACCCTCGTCCCATATAAGTAATCCCTGACCCTAAGTGAGTTACCATCGTCCCATATAAGTATTCCCTGACCCCAAGTGAGTTACCATCGTCCCATATAAGTACTCCCTGACCCTCAAGTGAGTTACCCTCGTCCCATATAAGTACTCACTGATCCCCAAGTGATTTACCCTCGTCCCATATAAATACTGCCTGATCCCGCGTGAGTTACCCTCGTCCCATATAAGTACTCCCTGACACCAAGTGAGTTACCTCGTCCCATATAAGTACTCCCTGACCCCAAGTCATTTACCCTCGTCCCATATAAGTACTCCCTGACCCAGTGTCAGTTACCCTCGTCCCATATAAGTACTCCCTGACCCCAAGTGATTTACCCTCTTCCCATATAAGTACTCACTGATCCACAAGTGAGTTACCCTCGTCCCATATAAGTACTCCCTGACCCCTAGTGAGTTACCCTCGTCCCATATAAGTTCTCACTGATCCCCAAGTGAGATACCCTCGTCCCATATAAGTACTGCCTGTCCCCAAGTGAGTTACCCTCGTCCCATATAAGTGCTCCCTGACCCCCAAGTGAGTTACCCTCGTCCCATATAAATACTGCCTGATCCCGCGTGAGTTACCCTCGTCCCATATAAGTACTCCCTGACCCCAAGTCAGTTACCCTCGTCCCATATAAGTACTCACTGATTCCCAAGTGAGTTACCCTCGTCCCATATAAGTACTCCCCGACCCCAAGTGTGTTACCCTCGTCCCATATAAGTACTCACTGATCCCCAAGTGAGTTACCCTCGTCCCATATAAGTACTCCCTGACCCCGTGTGAGTTACCCTCGTCCCATATAAGTACTCCCTGACCCCAAGTGAGTTACCCTCGTCCCATATAAGTACTCCCTAACCCAGTGTCAGTTACCCTCGTCCCATATAAGTACTCCCTGACCCCAAGTGATTTACCCTCGTCCCATATAAGTACTCACTGATCACCAAGTGAGTTACCCTCGTCCCATATAAGTACTCCCTGACCCCAAGTGAGTTACCCTCGTCCCATATAAGTACTCACTGATCCCCAAGTGAGTTACCCTCGTCCCATATAAGTACTCCCTGACCCAGTGTCAGTTACCTTCGTCCCATATAAGTACTCCCTGACCCCAAGTCAGTTACCCTCGTCCCATATAAGTACTCCCTGACCCCGTGTGAGTTACCCTCGTCCCATATAAGTAATCCCTGACCCTAAGTGAGTTACCCTCGTCCCATATAAGTATTCCCTGACCCCAAGTGAGTTACCATCGTCCCATATAAGTACTCCCTGACCCTCAAGTGAGTTACCCTCGTCCCATATAAGTACTCACTGATCCCCAAGGGATTTACCCTCGTCCCATATAAATACTGCCTGACCCCGCGTGAGTTACCCTCGTCCCATATAAGTACTCCCTGACACCAAGTGAGTTACCTCGTCCCATATAAGTACTCCCTGACACCGTGTGAGTTACCCTCGTCCCATATAAGTACCCCCTGACCCCAAGTGAGTTACCCTCGTCCCATATAAGTACTCCCTAACCCAGTGTCAGTTACCCTCGTCCCATATAAGTACTCCCTGACCCAGTGTCAGTTACCCTCGTCCCATATAAGTACTCCCTGACCCCAAGTGATTTACCCTCGCCCCATATAAGTCCTCACTGATCCCCAAGTGAGTTACCCTCGTCCCATATAAGTACTCCCTGACCCCAAGTCAGTTAACCTCGTCCCATATAAGTACTCCCTGACCCCAAGTCAGTTACCCTCGTCCCATATAAATACTGCCTGATCCCCCGTGAGTTACCCTCGTCCCATATAAGTACTCCCTGACCCCAAGTCAGTTACCCTCGTCCCATATAAGTACTCACTGATTCCCAAGTGAGTTACCCTCGTCCCATATAAGTACTCCCCGACCCCAAGTGTGTTACCCTCGTCCCATATAAGTACTCACTGATCCCCAAGTGAGTTACCCTCGTCCCATATAAGTACTCCCTGACCCCGTGTGAGTTACCCTCGTCCCATATAAGTACTCCCTGACCCCAAGTGAGTTACCCTCGTCCCATATAAGTATTCCCTAACCCAGTGTCAGTTACCCTCGTCCCATATAAGTACTCCCTGACCCCAAGTGATTTACCCTCGTCCCATATAAGTACTCACTGATCACCAAGTGAGTTACCCTCGTCCCATATAAGTACTCCCTGACCCCAAGTGAGTTACCCTCGTCCCATATAAGTACTCACTGATCCCCAAGTGAGTTACCCTCGTCCCATATAAGTACTCCCTGACCCAGTGTCAGTTACCTTCGTCCCATATAAGTACTCCCTGACCCCAAGTCAGTTACCCTCGTCCCATATAAGTACTCCCTGACCCCGTGTGAGTTACCCTCGTCCCATATAAGTAATCCCTGACCCTAAGTGAGTTACCCTCGTCCCATATAAGTATTCCCTGACCCCAAGTGAGTTACCATCGTCCCATATAAGTACTCCCTGACCCTCAAGTGAGTTACTCTCGTCCCATATAAGTACTCACTGATCCCCAAGTGATTTACCCTCGTCCCATATAAATACTGCCTGACCCCGCGTGAGTTACCCTCGTCCCATATAAGTACTCCCTGACACCAAGTGAGTTACCTCGTCCCATAATAAGTACTCCCTGACCCCGTGTGAGTTACCCTCGTCCCATATAAGTACCCCCTGACCCCAAGTGAGTTACCCTCGTCCCATATAAGTACTCCCTAACCCAGTGTCAGTTACCCTCGTCCCATATAAGTACTCCCTGACCCAGTGTCAGTTACCCTCGTCCCATATAAGTACTCCCTGACCCCAAGTGATTTACCCTCGCCCCATATAAGTCCTCACTGATCCCCAAGTGAGTTACCCTCGTCCCATATAAGTACTCCCTGACCCCAAGTCAGTTAACCTCGTCCCATATAAGTACTCCCTGACCCCAAGTCAGTTACCCTCGTCCCATATAAGTACTCCCTGACCCCGTGTGAGTTACCCTCGTCCCATATAAGAAATCCCTGACACTAAGTGAGTTACCATCGTCCCATATAAGTATTCCCTGACCCCAAGTGAGTTACCATCGTCCCATATAAGTACTCCCTGACCCTCAAGTGAGTTACCCTCGTCCCATATAAGTACTCACTGATCCCCAAGTGATTTACCCTCGTCCCATATAAATACTGCCTGATCCCGCGTGAGTTACCCTCGTCCCATATAAGTACTCCCTGACACCAAGTGAGTTACCTCGTCCCATATAAGTACTCCCTGACCCCAAGTCATTTACCCTCGTCCCATATAAGTACTCCCTGACCCAGTGTCAGTTACCTTCGTCCCATATAAGTACTCCCTGACCCCAAGTGATTTACCCTCTTCCCATATAAGTACTCACTGATCCACAAGTGAGTTACCCTCGTCCCATATAAGTACTCCCTGACCCCAAGTGAGTTACCCTCGTCCCATATAAGTACTCCCTGACCCAGTGTCAGTTACCCTCGTCCCATATAAGTACTCCCTGACCCCAAGTGATTTACCCTCGTCCCATATAAGTACTCACTGATCCCCAAGTGAGTTACCCTCGTCCCATATAAGTACTCCCTGACCCCGTGTGAGTTACCCTCGTCCCATATAAGTACTCCCTGACCCCAAGTGAGTTACCCTCGTCCCATATAAGTACTCCCTAACCCAGTGTCAGTTACCCTCGTCCCATATAAGTACTCCCTGACCCCAAGTGATTTACCCTCGTCCCATATAAGTACTCACTGATCCCCAAGTGAGTTACCCTCGTCCCATATAAGTACTCCCTGACCCAGTGTCAGTTACCCTCGTCCCATATAAGTACTCCCTGACCCCAAGTGATTTACCCTCGTCCCATATAAGTACTCACTGATCCCCAAGTGAGTTACCCTCGTCCCATATAAGTACTCCCTGTCCCCAAGTGAGTTACCCTCGTCCCATATAAGTACTCACTGATCCCCAAGTGAGTTACCCTCGTCCCATATAAGTACTCCCTGACCCCGTGTGAGTTACCCTCGACCCATATAAGTACTCCCCGACTCTAAGTGTTGTATCCTCGTCCCATATAATTACTCCCTGAGTCCGAGTGAGTTACCCTCGTCCCATATAAGTACTCCCCGACTCCAAGTGTGTTACCCTCGTCCCATATAAGTACTCCCTGAGTCCGAGTGAGTTACCCAAGTCCCATATAAGTACTCACTGATCCCAAAGTGAGTTACCCTCGTCCTATATAAGTACTCCCTGACCCCCAAGTGAGTTACACTCGTCCCATATAAGTACTCCCTGACCCCAAGTCAGTTACCCTCGTCCCATATAAGTACTCACTGATTCCCAAGTGAGTTACCCTCGTCCCATATAAGTACTCCCCGACCCCAAGTGTGTTACCCTCGTCCCATATAAGTACTCACTGATCCCCAAGTGAGTTACCCTCGTCCCATATAAGTACTCACTGATCCCCAAGTGAGTTACCCTCGTCCCATGTAAGTACTGCCTGTCCCCAAGTGAGTAACCCTCGTCCCATATAAGTGCTCCCTGACCCCCAAGTGAGTTACCCTTGTCCCATATAAGTATTCACTGGTCCCCAAGTGAGTTACCCTCGTCCCATATAAGTACTCCCTGACCCCGTGTGAGTTACCCTCGTCTCATATAAGTACTCCCTGACCCCAAGTGAGTTACCCTCGTCCCATATAAGTACTCCCTAACCCCAGTGTCAGTTACCCTCGTCCCATATAAGTACTCCCTGACCCCAAGTGATTTACCCTCGTCCCATATAAGTACTCACTGATCCCCAAGTGAGTTACCCTCGTCCCATATAAGTACTCCCTGACCCAGTGTCAGTTACCCTCGTCCCATATAAGTACTCCCTGACCCCAAGTGATTTACCCTCGCCCCATATAAGTCCTCACTGATCCCCAAGTTAGTTACCCTCGTCCCATATAAGTACTCCCTGACCCCAAGTCAGTTAACCTCGTCCCATATAAGTACTCCCTGACCCCAAGTCAGTTACCCTCGTCCCATATAAGTACTCCCTGACCCCGTGTGAGTTACCCTCGTCCCATATAAGTAATCCCTGACCCTAAGTGAGTTACCATCGTCCCATATAAGTATTCCCTGACCCCAAGTGAGTTACCATCGTCCCATATAAGTACTCCCTGACCCTCAAGTGAGTTACCCTCGTCCCATATAAGTACTCAATGATCCCCAAGTGATTTACCCTCGTCCCATATAAATACTGCCTGATCCCGCGTGAGTTACCCTCGTCCCATATAAGTACTCCCTGACACCAAGTGAGTTACCTCGTCCCATATAAGTACTCCCTGACCCCAAGTCATTTACCCTCGTCCCATATAAGTACTCCCTGACCCAGTGTCAGTTACCCTCGTCCCATATAATTACTCCCTGACCCCAAGTGATTTACCCTCTTCCCATATAAGTACTCACTGATCCACAAGTGAGTTACCCTCGTCCCATATAAGTACTCCCTGACCCCAAGTGAGTTACCCTCGTCCCATATAAGTTCTCACTGATCCCCAAGTGAGATACCCTCGTCCCATATAAGTACTGCCTGTCCCCAAGTGAGTTACCCTCGTCCCATATAAGTGCTCCCTGACCCCCAAGTGAGTTACCCTCGTTCCATATAAATACTGCCTGATCCCGCGTGAGTTACCCTCGTCCCATATAAGTACTCCCTGACACCAAGTGAGTTACCTCGTCCCATATAAGTACTCCCTGACCCCAAGTCATTTACCCTCGTCCCATATAAGTACTCCCTGACCCAGTGTCAGTTACCCTCGTCCCATATAAGTACTCCCTGACCCCAAGTGATTTACCCTCTTCCCCTATAAGTACTCACTGATCCCCAAGTGAGTTACCCTAGTCCGAAATAAGTACTCCCTGACCCTAATTGAGATACCCTCGTCCCATATAAGTACTCACTGATCCCCAAGTGAGTTACACTAGTCCCATATAAGTACTCCCTGACACCAAGTGAGTTACCTCGTCCCATATAAGTACTCCCTGACCCCAAGTCAGTTACCCTTTTCTCATATAAGTACTCCCTGACCCCGTGTGAGTTACCCTTGTCCCATATAAGTACTCCCTGACCCCAAGTGAGTTACCCTCGTCCCAAATAAGTACTCCCTGTCCCCAAGTGAGTTACCCTCGTCCCATATAAGTACTCACTGATCCCCAAGTGAGTTACCCTCGTCCCATATAAGTACTCCCTGACCCCGTGTGAGTTACCCTCGACCCATATAAGTTCTCCCCGACTCTAAGTGTGTTATCCTCGTCCCATATAATTACTCCCTGAGTCCGAGTGAGTTACCCTCGTCCCATATAAGTACTCCCCGACTCCAAGTGAGTTACCCTCGTCCCATATAAGTGCTCCCTGACCCCCAAGTGAGTTACCCTCGTTCCATATAAATACTGCCTGATCCCGCGTGAGTTACCCTCGTCCCATATAAGTACTCCCTGACACCAAGTGAGTTACCTCGTCCCATATAAGTACTCCCTGACCCCAAGTCATTTACCCTCGTCCCATATAAGTACTCCCTGACCCAGTGTCAGTTACCCTCGTCCCATATAAGTACTCCCTGACCCCAAGTGATTTACCCTCTTCCCCTATAAGTACTCACTGATCCCCAAGTGAGTTACCCTAGTCCGAAATAAGTACTCCCTGACCCTAATTGAGATACCCTCGTCCCATATAAGTACTCACTGATCCCCAAGTGAGTTACACTAGTCCCATATAAGTACTCCCTGACACCAAGTGAGTTACCTCGTCCCATATAAGTACTCCCTGACCCCAAGTCAGTTACCCTTTTCTCATATAAGTACTCCCTGACCCCGTGTGAGTTACCCTTGTCCCATATAAGTACTCCCTGACCCCAAGTGAGTTACCCTCGTCCCAAATAAGTACCCCCTGTCCCCAAGTGAGTTACCCTCGTCCCATATAAGTACTCACTGATCCCCAAGTCAGTTACCCTCGTCCCATATAAGTACTCCCTGACCCCGTGTGAGTTACCCTCGACCCATATAAGTTCTCCCCGACTCTAAGTGTGTTATCCTCGTCCCATATAATTACTCCCTGAGTCCGAGTGAGTTACCCTCGTCCCATATAAGTACTCCCCGACTCCAAGTGTGTTACCCTCGTCCCATATAAGTACTCCCTGAGTCCGAGTGAGTTACCCAAGTCCCATATAAGTACTCACTGATCCCCAAGTGAGCTACCCTCGTACCATGTAAGTACTCCCTGACCCCCAAGTGAGTTACACTCGTCCCATATAAGTACTCCCTGACCCCAAGTGAGTTACCCTCGTCCCAAATAAGTACTCCCTAACCCAGTGTCAGTTACCCTCGTCCCATATAAGTACTCCCTGACCCAAGTGATTTACCCTCGTCCCATATAAGTACTCACTGATCCCCAAGTGAATTACCCTCGTCCCATATAAGTACTCCCTGACCCAGTGTCAGTTACCCTCGTCCCATATAAGTACTCCCTGACCCCAAGTGATTTACCCTCGTCCCATATAAGTACTCACTGATCACCAAGTGAGTTACCCTCGTCCCATATAAGTACTCCCTGACCCCAAGTGAGTTACCCTCGTCCCATATAAGTACTCACTGATCCCCAAGTGAGTTACCCTCGTCCCATATAAGTACTCCCTGACCCAGTGTCAGTTACCCTCGTCCCATATAAGTACTCCCTGACCCCAAGTCAGTTACCCTCGTCCCATATAAGTACTCCCTGACCCCGTGTGAGTTACCCTCGTCCCATATAAGTAATCCCTGAACCTAAGTGAGTTACCCTCGTCCCATATAAGTATTCCCTGACCCCAAGTGAGTTACCATCGTCCCATATAAGTACTCCCTGACCCTCAAGTGAGTTACCCTCGTCCCATTTAAGTACTCACTGATCCCCAAGTGATTTACCCTCGTCCCATATAAATACTGCCTGACCCCGCGTGAGTTACCCTCGTCCCATATAAGTACTCCCTGACACCAAGTGAGTTACCTCGTCCCATATAAGTACTCCCTGACCCCGTGTGAGTTACCCTCGTCCCATATAAGTACTCCCTGACCCCAAGTGAGTTACCCTCGTCCCATATAAGTACTCCCTAACCCAGTGTCAGTTACCCTCGTCCCATATAAGTACTCCCTGACCCAGTGTCAGTTACCCTCGTCCCATATAAGTACTCCCTGACCCCAAGTGATTTACCCTCGCCCCATGTAAGTCCTCACTGATCCCCAAGTGAGTTACCCTCGTCCCATATAAGTACTCCCTGACCACAAGTCAGTTAACCTCGTCCCATATAAGTACTCCCTGACCCCAAGTCAGTTACCCTCGTCCCATATAAGTACTCCCTGACCCCGTGTGAGTTACCCTCGTCCCATATAAGTAATCCCTGACCCTAAGTGAGTTACCCTCGTCCCATATAAGTATTCCCTGACCCCAAGTGAGTTACCATCGTCCCATATAAGTACTCCCTGACCCTCAAGTGAGTTACCCTCGTCCCATATAAGTACTCACTGATCCCCAAGTGATTTACCCTCGTCCCATATAAATACTGCCTGACCCCGCGTGAGTTACCCTCGTCCCATATAAGTACTCCCTGACACCAAGTGAGTTACCTCGTCCCATATAAGTACTCCCTGACCCCAAGTCATTTACCCTCGTCCCATATAAGTAATCCCTGACCCAGTGTCAGTTACCCTCGTCCCATATAAGTACTCCCTGACCCCAAGTGATTTACCCTCTTCCCATATAAGTACTCACTGATCCCCAAGTGAGTTACCCTCGTCCCATATAAGTACTCCCTGACCCCAAGTGAGTTACCCTCGTCCCATATAAGTTCTCACTGATCCCCAAGTGAGATATACCCTCGTCCCATATAAGTACTGCCTGTCCCCAAGTGAGTTACCCTCGTCCCATATAAATGCTCCCTGACCCCCAAGTGAGTTACCCTCGTCCCATATAAGTATTCACTGGTCCCCAAGTGAGTTACCCTCGTCCCATATAAATACTGCCTGACCCCGCGTGAGTTACCCTCGTCCCATATAAGTACTCCCTGACACCAAGTGAGTTACCTCGTCCCATATAAGTACTCCCTGACCCCAAGTCATTTACCCTCGTCCCATATAAGTACTCCCTGACCCAGTGTCAGTTACCCTCGTCCCATATAAGTACTCCCTGACCCCAAGTGATTTACCCTCTTCCCATATAAGTACTCACTGATCCCCAAGTGAGTTACCCTAGTCCGAAATAAGTACTCCCTGACCCTAATTGAGATACCCTCGTCCCATATAAGTACTCACTGATCCCCAAGTGAGTTACACTAGTCCCATATAAGTACTCCCTGACACCAAGTGAGTTACCTCGTCCCATATAAGTACTCCCTGACCCCGTGTGAGTTACCCTTGTCCCATATAAGTACTCCCTGACCCCAAGTGAGTTACCCTCGTCCCAAATAAGTACTCCCTGTCCCCAAGTGAGTTACCCTCGTCCCATATAAGTACTCACTGATCCCCAAGTGAGTTACCCTCGTCCCATATAAGTACTCCCTGACCCCGTGTGAGTTACCCTCGACCCATATAAGTTCTCCCCGACTCTAAGTGTGTTATCCTCGTCCCATATAATTACTCCCTGAGTCCGAGTGAGTTACCCTCGTCCCATATAAGTACTCCCCGACTCCAAGTGTGTTACCCTCGTCCCATATAAGTACTCCCTGAGTCCGAGTGAGTTACCCAAGTCCCATATAAGTACTCACTGATCCCCAAGTGAGCTACCCTCGTCCCATGTAAGTACTCCCTGACCCCCAAGTGAGTTACACTCGTCCCATATAAGTACTCCCTGACCCCAAGTGAGTTACCCTCGTCCCATATAAGTACTCCCTAACCCAGTGTCAGTTACCCTCGTCCCATATAAGTACTCCCTGACCCAAGTGATTTACCCTCGTCCCATATAAGTACTCACTGATCCCCAAGTGAGTTACCCTCGTCCCATATAAGTACTCCCTCACCCAGTGTCAGTTACCCTCGTCCCATATAAGTACTCCCTGACCCCAAGTGATTTACCCTCGTCCCATATAAGTACTCACTGATCACCAAGTGAGTTACCCTCGTCCCATATAAGTACTCCCTGACCCCAAGTGAGTTACCCTCGTCCCATATAAGTACTCACTGATCCCCAAGTGAGTTACCCTCGTCCCATATAAGTACTCCCTGACCCAGTGTCAGTTACCCTCGTCCCATATAAGTACTCCCTGACCCCAAGTGATTTACCCTCGCCCCATATAAGTCCTCACTGATCCCCAAGTGAGTTACCATCGTCCCATATAAGTACTCCCTGACCCTCAAGTGAGTTACCCTCGTCCCATATAAGTACTCACTGATCCCCAAGTGATTTACCCTCGTCCCATATAAATACTGCCTGACCCCGCGTGAGTTACCCTCGTCCCATATAAGTACTCCCTGACACCAAGTGAGTTACCTCGTCCCATATAAGTACTCCCTGACCCCAAGTCATTTACCCTCGTCCCATATAAGAACTCCCTGACCCAGTGTCAGTTACCCTCGTCCCATATAAGTACTCCCTGACCCCAAGTGATTTACCCTCGTCATATATAAGTACTCACTGATCCCCAAGTGAGTTACCCTCGTCCCATATAAGTACTCCCTGACCCCAAGTGAGTTACCCTCGTCCCATATAAGTTCTCACTGATCCCCAAGTGAGATACCCTCGTCCCATATAAGTACTGCCTGTCCCCAAGTGAGTTACCCTCGTCCCATATAAGTGCTCCCTGACCCCCAAGTGAGTTACCCTCGTCCCATATAAGTATTCACTGGTCCCCAAGTGAGTTACCCTCGTCCCATATAAATACTGCCTGACCCCGCGTGAGTTACCCTCGTCCCATATAAGTACTCCCTGACACCAAGTGAGTTACCTCGTCCCATATAAGTACTCCCTGACCCCAAGTCATTTACCCTCGTCCCATATAAGTACTCCCTGACCCAGTGTCAGTTACCCTCGTCCCATATAAGTACTCCCTGACCCCAAGTGATTTACCCTCTTCCCATATAAGTACTCACTGATCCCCAAGTGAGTTACCCTAGTCCGAAATAAGTACTCCCTGACCCTAATTGAGATACCCTCGTCCCAAATAAGTACTCCCTGTCCCCAAGTGAGTTACCCTCGTCCCATATAAGTACTCACTGATCCCCAAGTGAGTTACCCTCGTCCCATATAAGTACTCCCTGACCCCATGTGAGTTACCCTCGACCCATATAAGTACTCCCCGACTCTAAGTGTGTTATCCTCGTCCCATATAATTACTCCCTGACCCCCAAGTGAGTTACACTCGTCCCATATAAGTACTCCCTGACCCCAAGTCAGTTACCCTCGTCCCATATAAGTACTCCCTGACCCCAAGTGATTTACCCTCGTCCCATATAAGTACTCCCTGACCCCGTGTGAGTTACCCTCGTCTCATATAAGTACTCCCTGACCCCAAGTGAGTTACCCTCGTCCCATATAAGTACTCCCTAACCCAGTGTCAGTTACCCTCGTCCCATATAAGTACTCCCTGACCCCAAGTGATTTACCCTCGTCCCATATAAGTACTCACTGATCCCCAAGTGAGTTACCCTCGTCCCATATAAGTACTCCCTGACCCAGTGTCAGTTACCCTCGTCCCATATAAGTACTCCCTGACCCCAAGTGATTTAACCTCGTCCCATATAAGTACTCACTGATCCCCAAGTGAGTTACCCTCGTCCCATATAAGTACTCCCTGACCCCAAGTGAGTTACCCTCGTCCCATATAAGTACTCACTGTTCCCCAAGTGAGTTACCCTCGTCCCATGTAAGTACTGCCTGTCCCCAAGTGAGTTACCCTCGTCCCATATAAGTGCTCCCTGACCCCCAAGTGAGTTACCCTCGTCCCATATAAGTACTGCCTGTCCCCAAGTGAGTTACCCTCGTCCCATATAAGTGCTCCCTGACCCCCAAGTGAGTTACCCTCGTTCCATATAAATACTGCCTGATCCCGCGTGAGTTACCCTCGTCCCATATAAGTACTCCCTGACACCAAGTGAGTTACCTCGTCCCATATAAGTACTCCCTGACCCCAAGTCATTTACCCTCGTCCCATATAAGTACTCCCTGACCCAGTGTCAGTTACCCTCGTCCCATATAAGTACTCCCTGACCCCAAGTGATTTACCCTCTTCCCCTATAAGTACTCACTGATCCCCAAGTGAGTTACCCTAGTCCGAAATAAGTACTCCCTGACCCTAATTGAGATACCCTCGTCCCATATAAGTACTCACTGATCCCCAAGTGAGTTACACTAGTCCCATATAAGTACTCCCTGACACCAAGTGAGTTACCTCGTCCCATATAAGTACTCCCTGACCCCAAGTCAGTTACCCTTTTCTCATATAAGTACTCCCTGACCCCGTGTGAGTTACCCTTGTCCCATATAAGTACTCCCTGACCCCAAGTGAGTTACCCTCGTCCCAAATAAGTACTCCCTGTCCCCAAGTGAGTTACCCTCGTCCCATATAAGTACTCACTGATCCCCAAGTGAGTTACCCTCGTCCCATATAAGTACTCCCTGACCCCGTGTGAGTTACCCTCGACCCATATAAGTTCTCCCCGACTCTAAGTGTGTTATCCTCGTCCCATATAATTACTCCCTGAGTCCGAGTGAGTTACCCTCGTCCCATATAAGTACTCCCCGACTCCAAGTGAGTTACCCTCGTCCCATATAAGTGCTCCCTGACCCCCAAGTGAGTTACCCTCGTTCCATATAAATACTGCCTGATCCCGCGTGAGTTACCCTCGTCCCATATAAGTACTCCCTGACACCAAGTGAGTTACCTCGTCCCATATAAGTACTCCCTGACCCCAAGTCATTTACCCTCGTCCCATATAAGTACTCCCTGACCCAGTGTCAGTTACCCTCGTCCCATATAAGTACTCCCTGACCCCAAGTGATTTACCCTCTTCCCCTATAAGTACTCACTGATCCCCAAGTGAGTTACCCTAGTCCGAAATAAGTACTACCTGACCCTAATTGAGATACCCTCGTCCCATATAAGTACTCACTGATCCCCAAGTGAGTTACACTAGTCCCATATAAGTACTCCCTGACACCAAGTGAGTTACCTCGTCCCATATAAGTACTCCCTGACCCCAAGTCAGTTACCCTTTTCTCATATAAGTACTCCCTGACCCCGTGTGAGTTACCCTTGTCCCATATAAGTACTCCCTGACCCCAAGTGAGTTACCCTCGTCCCAAATAGGTACTCCCTGTCCCCAAGTGAGTTACCCTCGTCCCATATAAGTACTCACTGATCCCCAAGTGAGTTACCCTCGTCCCATATAAGTACTCCCTGACCCCGTGTGAGTTACCCTCGACCCATATAAGTTCTCCCCGACTCTAAGTGTGTTATCCTCGTCCCATATAATTACTCCCTGAGTCCGAGTGAGTTACCCTCGTCCCATATAAGTACTCCCCGACTCCAAGTGTGTTACCCTCGTCCCATATAAGTACTCCCTGAGTCCGAGTGAGTTACCCAAGTCCCATATAAGTACTCACTGATCCCCAAGTGAGCTACCCTCGTACCATGTAAGTACTCCCTGACCCCCAAGTGAGTTACACTCGTCCCATATAAGTACTCCCTGACCCCAAGTGAGTTACCCTCGTCCCAAATAAGTACTCCCTAACCCAGTGTCAGTTACCCTCGTCCCATATAAGTACTCCCTGACCCAAGTGATTTACCCTCGTCCCATATAAGTACTCACTGATCCCCAAGTGAATTACCCTCGTCCCATATAAGTACTCCCTGACCCAGTGTCAGTTACCCTCGTCCCATATAAGTACTCCCTGACCCCAAGTGATTTACCCTCGTCCCATATAAGTACTCACTGATCACCAAGTGAGTTACCCTCGTCCCATATAAGTACTCCCTGACCCCAAGTGAGTTACCCTCGTCCCATATAAGTACTCACTGATCCCCAAGTGAGTTACCCTCGTCCCATATAAGTACTCCCTGACCCAGTGTCAGTTACCCTCGTCCCATATAAGTACTCCCTGACCCCAAGTCAGTTACCCTCGTCCCATATAAGTACTCCCTGACCCCGTGTGAGTTACCCTCGTCCCATATAAGTAATCCCTGAACCTAAGTGAGTTACCCTCGTCCCATATAAGTATTCCCTGACCCCAAGTGAGTTACCATCGTCCCATATAAGTACTCCCTGACCCTCAAGTGAGTTACCCTCGTCCCATTTAAGTACTCACTGATCCCCAAGTGATTTACCCTCGTCCCATATAAATACTGCCTGACCCCGCGTGAGTTACCCTCGTCCCATATAAGTACTCCCTGACACCAAGTGAGTTACCTCGTCCCATATAAGTACTCCCTGACCCCGTGTGAGTTACCCTCGTCCCATATAAGTACTCCCTGACCCCAAGTGAGTTACCCTCGTCCCATATAAGTACTCCCTAACCCAGTGTCAGTTACCCTCGTCCCATATAAGTACTCCCTGACCCAGTGTCAGTTACCCTCGTCCCATATAAGTACTCCCTGACCCCAAGTGATTTACCCTCGCCCCATATAAGTCCTCACTGATCCCCAAGTGAGTTACCCTCGTCCCATATAAGTACTCCCTGACCCCAAGTCAGTTAACCTCGTCCCATATAAGTACTCCCTGACCCCAAGTCAGTTACCCTCGTCCCATATAAGTACTCCCTGACCCCGTGTGAGTTACCCTCGTCCCATATAAGTAATCCCTGACCCTAAGTGAGTTACCCTCGTCCCATATAAGTATTCCCTGACCCCAAGTGAGTTACCATCGTCCCATATAAGTACTCCCTGACCCTCAAGTGAGTTACCCTCGTCCCATATAAGTACTCACTGATCCCCAAGTGATTTACCCTCGTCCCATATAAATACTGCCTGACCCCGCGTGAGTTACCCTCGTCCCATATAAGTACTCCCTGACACCAAGTGAGTTACCTCGTCCCATATAAGTACTCCCTGACCCCAAGTCATTTACCCTCGTCCCATATAAGTAATCCCTGACCCAGTGTCAGTTACCCTCGTCCCATATAAGTACTCCCTGACCCCAAGTGATTTACCCTCTTCCCATATAAGTACTCACTGATCCCCAAGTGAGTTACCCTCGTCCCATATAAGTACTCCCTGACCCCAAGTGAGTTACCCTCGTCCCATATAAGTTCTCACTGATCCCCAAGTGAGATATACCCTCGTCCCATATAAGTACTGCCTGTCCCCAAGTGAGTTACCCTCGTCCCATATAAATGCTCCCTGACCCCCAAGTGAGTTACCCTCGTCCCATATAAGTATTCACTGGTCCCCAAGTGAGTTACCCTCGTCCCATATAAATACTGCCTGACCCCGCGTGAGTTACCCTCGTCCCATATAAGTACTCCCTGACACCAAGTGAGTTACCTCGTCCCATATAAGTACTCCCTGACCCCAAGTCATTTACCCTCGTCCCATATAAGTACTCCCTGACCCAGTGTCAGTTACCCTCGTCCCATATAAGTACTCCCTGACCCCAAGTGATTTACCCTCTTCCCATATAAGTACTCACTGATCCCCAAGTGAGTTACCCTAGTCCGAAATAAGTACTCCCTGACCCTAATTGAGATACCCTCGTCCCATATAAGTACTCACTGATCCCCAAGTGAGTTACACTAGTCCCATATAAGTACTCCCTGACACCAAGTGAGTTACCTCGTCCCATATAAGTACTCCCTGACCCCAAGTCAGTTACCCTCTTCCCATATAAGTACTCCCTGACCCCGTGTGAGTTACCCTTGTCCCATATAAGTACTCCCTGACCCCAAGTGAGTTACCCTCGTCCCAAATAAGTACTCCCTGTCCCCAAGTGAGTTACCCTCGTCCCATATAAGTACTCACTGATCCCCAAGTGAGTTACCCTCGTCCCATATAAGTACTCCCTGACCCCGTGTGAGTTACCCTCGACCCATATAAGTTCTCCCCGACTCTAAGTGTGTTATCCTCGTCCCATATAATTACTCCCTGAGTCCGAGTGAGTTACCCTCGTCCCATATAAGTACTCCCCGACTCCAAGTGTGTTACCCTCGTCCCATATAAGTACTCCCTGAGTCCGAGTGAGTTACCCAAGTCCCATATAAGTACTCACTGATCCCCAAGTGAGCTACCCTCGTCCCATGTAAGTACTCCCTGACCCCCAAGTGAGTTACACTCGTCCCATATAAGTACTCCCTGACCCCAAGTGAGTTACCCTCGTCCCATATAAGTACTCCCTAACCCAGTGTCAGTTACCCTCGTCCCATATAAGTACTCCCTGACCCAAGTGATTTACCCTCGTCCCATATAAGTACTCACTGATCCCCAAGTGAGTTACCCTCGTCCCATATAAGTACTCCCTCACCCAGTGTCAGTTACCCTCGTCCCATATAAGTACTCCCTGACCCCAAGTGATTTACCCTCGTCCCATATAAGTACTCACTGATCACCAAGTGAGTTACCCTCGTCCCATATAAGTACTCCCTGACCCCAAGTGAGTTACCCTCGTCCCATATAAGTACTCACTGATCCCCAAGTGAGTTACCCTCGTCCCATATAAGTACTCCCTGACCCAGTGTCAGTTACCCTCGTCCCATATAAGTACTCCCTGACCCCAAGTGATTTACCCTCGCCCCATATAAGTCCTCACTGATCCCCAAGTGAGTTACCATCGTCCCATATAAGTACTCCCTGACCCTCAAGTGAGTTACCCTCGTCCCATATAAGTACTCACTGATCCCCAAGTGATTTACCCTCGTCCCATATAAATACTGCCTGACCCCGCGTGAGTTACCCTCGTCCCATATAAGTACTCCCTGACACCAAGTGAGTTACCTCGTCCCATATAAGTACTCCCTGACCCCAAGTCATTTACCCTCGTCCCATATAAGAACTCCCTGACCCAGTGTCAGTTACCCTCGTCCCATATAAGTACTCCCTGACCCCAAGTGATTTACCCTCGTCATATATAAGTACTCACTGATCCCCAAGTGAGTTACCCTCGTCCCATATAAGTACTCCCTGACCCCAAGTGAGTTACCCTCGTCCCATATAAGTTCTCACTGATCCCCAAGTGAGATACCCTCGTCCCATATAAGTACTGCCTGTCCCCAAGTGAGTTACCCTCGTCCCATATAAGTGCTCCCTGACCCCCAAGTGAGTTACCCTCGTCCCATATAAGTATTCACTGGTCCCCAAGTGAGTTACCCTCGTCCCATATAAATACTGCCTGACCCCGCGTGAGTTACCCTCGTCCCATATAAGTACTCCCTGACACCAAGTGAGTTACCTCGTCCCATATAAGTACTCCCTGACCCCAAGTCATTTACCCTCGTCCCATATAAGTACTCCCTGACCCAGTGTCAGTTACCCTCGTCCCATATAAGTACTCCCTGACCCCAAGTGATTTACCCTCTTCCCATATAAGTACTCACTGATCCCCAAGTGAGTTACCCTAGTCCGAAATAAGTACTCCCTGACCCTAATTGAGATACCCTCGTCCCAAATAAGTACTCCCTGTCCCCAAGTGAGTTACCCTCGTCCCATATAAGTACTCACTGATCCCCAAGTGAGTTACCCTCGTCCCATATAAGTACTCCCTGACCCCATGTGAGTTACCCTCGACCCATATAAGTACTCCCCGACTCTAAGTGTGTTATCCTCGTCCCATATAATTACTCCCTGAGTCCGAGTGAGTTACCCTCGTCCCATATAAGTACTCCCCGTCTCCAAGTGTGTTACCCTCGTCCCATATAAGTACTCCCTGAGTCCGAGTGAGTTACCCAAGTCCCATATAAGTACTCACTGATCCCCAAGTGAGTTACCCTCGTCCCATATAAGTACTCCCTGACCCCATGTGAGTTACCCTCGACCCATATAAGTACTCCCCGACTCTAAGTGTGTTATCCTCGTCCCATATAATTACTCCCTGACCCCCAAGTGAGTTACACTCGTCCCATATAAGTACTCCCTGACCCCAAGTCAGTTACCCTCGTCCCATATAAGTACTCCCTGACCCCAAGTGATTTATCCTCGTCCCATATAAGTACTCCCTGACCCCGTGTGAGTTACCCTCGTCTCATATAAGTACTCCCTGACCCCAAGTGAGTTACCCTCGTCCCATATAAGTACTCCCTAACCCAGTGTCAGTTACCCTCGTCCCATATAAGTACTCCCTGACCCCAAGTGATTTACCCTCGTCCCATATAAGTACTCACTGATCCCCAAGTGAGTTACCCTCGTCCCATATAAGTACTCCCTGACCCAGTGTCAGTTACCCTCGTCCCATATAAGTACTCCCTGACCCCAAGTGATTTAACCTCGTCCCATATAAGTACTCACTGATCCCCAAGTGAGTTACCCTCGTCCCATATAAGTACTCCCTGACCCCAAGTGAGTTACCCTCGTCCCATATAAGTACTCACTGTTCCCCAAGTGAGTTACCCTCGTCCCATGTAAGTACTGCCTGTCCCCAAGTGAGTTACCCTCGTCCCATATAAGTGCTCCCTGACCCCCAAGTGAGTTACCCTCGTCCCATATAAGTATTCACTGGTCCCCAAGTGAGTTACCCTCGTCCCATATAAGTACTCCCTGTCCCCGTGTGAATTACCCTAGTCCGAAATAAGTACTCCCTGACCCTAATTGAGATACCCTCGTCCCATATAAGTACTCACTGATCCCCAAGTGAGTTACACTAGTCCCATATAAGTACTCCCTGACACCAAGTGAGTTACCTCGTCCCATATAAGTACTTCCTGACCCCAAGTGATTTACCCTCGTCCCATATAAGTACTCACTGATCCCCAAGTGAGTTACCCTCGTCCCATATAAGTACTCCCTGTCCCCAAGTGAGTTACCCTCGTCCCATATAAGTTCTCACTGATCCCCAAGTGAGTTACCCTCGTCCCATATAAGTACTCCCTGACCCCAAGTGAGTTACCCTCGTCCCATATAAGTTCTCACTGATCCCCAAGTGAGATACCCTCGTCCCATATAAGTACTGCCTGTCCCCAAGTGAGTTACCCTCGTCCCATATAAGTGCTCCCTGACCCCCAAGTGAGTTACCCTCGTCCCATATAAGTATTCACTGGTCCCCAAGTGAGTTACCCTCGTCCCATATAAATACTGCCTGACCCCGCGTGAGTTACCCTCGTCCCATATAAGTACTCCCTGACACCAAGTGAGTTACCTCGTCCCATATAAGTACTCCCTGACCCCAAGTCATTTACCCTCGTCCCATATAAGTACTCCCTGACCCAGTGTCAGTTACCCTCGTCCCATATAAGTACTCCCTGACCCCAAGTGATTTACCCTCTTCCCATATAAGTACTCACTGATCCCCAAGTGAGTTACCCTAGTCCGAAATAAGTACTCCCTGACCCTAATTGAGATACCCTCGTCCCAAATAAGTACTCCCTGTCCCCAAGTGAGTTACCCTCGTCCCATATAAGTACTCACTGATCCCCAAGTGAGTTACCCTCGTCCCATATAAGTACTCCCTGACCCCATGTGAGTTACCCTCGACCCATATAAGTACTCCCCGACTCTAAGTGTGTTATCCTCGTCCCATATAATTACTCCCTGAGTCCGAGTGAGTTACCCTCGTCCCATATAAGTACTCCCCGACTCCAAGTGTGTTACCCTCGTCCCATATAAGTACTCCCTGAGTCCGAGTGAGTTACCCAAGTCCCATATAAGTACTCACTGATCCCCAAGTGAGTTACCCTCGTCCCATATAAGTACTCCCTGACCCCATGTGAGTTACCCTCGACCCATATAAGTACTCCCCGACTCTAAGTGTGTTATCCTCGTCCCATATAATTACTCCCTGACCCCCAAGTGAGTTACACTCGTCCCATATAAGTACTCCCTGACCCCAAGTCAGTTACCCTCGTCCCATATAAGTACTCCCTGACCCCAAGTGATTTACCCTCGTCCCATATAAGTACTCCCTGACCCCGTGTGAGTTACCCTCGTCTCATATAAGTACTCCCTGACCCCAAGTGAGTTACCCTCGTCCCATATAAGTACTCCCTAACCCAGTGTCAGTTACCCTCGTCCCATATAAGTACTCCCTGACCCCAAGTGATTTACCCTCGTCCCATATAAGTACTCACTGATCCCCAAGTGAGTTACCCTCGTCCCATATAAGTACTCCCTGACCCAGTGTCAGTTACCCTCGTCCCATATAAGTACTCCCTGACCCCAAGTGATTTAACCTCGTCCCATATAAGTACTCACTGATCCCCAAGTGAGTTACCCTCGTCCCATATAAGTACTCCCTGACCCCAAGTGAGTTACCCTCGTCCCATATAAGTACTCACTGTTCCCCAAGTGAGTTACCCTCGTCCCATGTAAGTACTGCCTGTCCCCAAGTGAGTTACCCTCGTCCCATATAAGTGCTCCCTGACCCCCAAGTGAGTTACCCTCGTCCCATATAAGTATTCACTGTTCCCCAAGTGAGTTACCCTCGTCCCATATAAGTACTCCCTGTCCCCGTGTGAATTACCCTAGTCCGAAATAAGTACTCCCTGACCCTAATTGAGATACCCTCGTCCCATATAAGTACTCACTGATCCCCAAGTGAGTTACACTAGTCCCATATAAGTACTCCCTGACACCAAGTGAGTTACCTCGTCCCATATAAGTACTCCCTGACCCCAAGTGATTTACCCTCGTCCCATATAAGTACTCACTGATCCCCAAGTGAGTTACCCTCGTCCCATATAAGTACTCCCTGTCCCCAAGTGAGTTACCCTCGTCCCATATAAGTGCTCCCTGACCCCCAAGTGAGTTACCCTCGTCCCATATAAGTATTCACTGGTCCCCATGTGAGTTACCCTCGTCCCATATAAGTACTCCCTGTCCCCGTGTGAATTACCCTAGTCCGAAATAAGTACTCCCTGAGCCTAATTGAGATACCCTCGTCCCATATAAGTACTCACTGATCCCCAAGTGAGTTACACTAGTCCCATATAAGTACTCCCTGACACCAAGTGAGTTACCTCGTCCCATATAAGTACTCCCTGACCCCAAGTCAGTTACCCTCTTCCCATATAAGTACTCCCTGACCCCGTGTGAGTTACCCTTGTCCCATATAAGTACTCCCTGACCCCGTGTGAGTTACCCTCGTCCCATATAAGTACTCCCCGACTCTAAGTGTGTTATCCTCGTCCCATATAAGTACTCCCCGACTCCAAGTGTGTTACCCTCGTCCCATATAAGTACTCCCTGAGTCCGAGTGAGTTACCCAAGTCCCATATAAGTACTCACTGATCCCCAAGTGAGTTACTTTCGTCCCATATAAGTACTCCCTGACCCCCAAGTGAGTTACACTCGTCCCATATAAGTACTCCCTGACCCCAAGTCAGTTACCCTCGTCCCATATAAGTACTCACTGATTCCCAAGTGAGTTACCCTCGTCCCATATAAGTACTCCCCGACCCCAAGTGTGTTACCCTCGTCCCATATAAGTACTCACTGATCCCCAAGTGAGTTACCCTCGTCCCATATAAGTACTCCCTGACACCGTGTGAGTTACCCTCGTCCCATATAAGTACTCCCTGACCCCAAGTGAGTTACCCTCGTCCCATATAAGTACTCCCTAACCCAGTGTCAGTTACCCTCGTCCCATATAAGTACTCCCTGACCCCAAGTGATTTACCCTCGTCCCATATAAGTACTCACTGATCCCCAAGTGAGTTACCCTCGTCCCATATAAGTACTCCCTGACCCAGTGTCAGTTACCCTCGTCCCATATAAGTACTCCCTGACTCCAAGTGATTTACCCTCGTCCCATATAAGTACTCACTGATCCCCAAGTGAGTTACCCTCGTCCCATATAAGTACTCCCTGACCCCAAGTGAGTTACCCTCGTCCCATATAAGTACTCACTGATCCCCAAGTGAGTCACCCTCGTCCCATGTAAGTACTGCCTGTCCCCAAGTGAGTTACCCTCGTCCCATATAAGTGCTCCCTGACCCCCAAGTGAGTTACCCTCGTCCCATATAAGTACTCCCTGACCCAGTGTCAGTTACCCTCGTCCCATATAAGTACTCCCTGACCTCAAGTGATTTACCCTCGTCCCATATAAGTACTCACTGATCCCCAAGTGAGTTACCCTCGTCCCATATAAGTACTCCCTGACCCCAAGTGAGTTACCCTCGTCCCATATAAGTACTCACTGATCCCCAAGTGAGTTACCCTCGTCCCATGTAAGTACTGCCTGTCCCCAAGTGAGTTACCCTCGTCCCATATAAGTGCTCCCTGACCCCCAAGTGAGTTACCCTCGTCCCATATAAGTATTCACTGGTCCCCAAGTGAGTTACCCTCGTCCCATATAAGTACTCCCTGTCCCCGTGTGAATTACCCTAGTCCGAAATAAGTACTCCCTGACCCTAATTGAGATACCCTCGTCCCATATAAGTACTCACTGATCCCCAAGTGAGTTACACTAGTCCCATATAAGTACTTCCTGACACCAAGTGAGTTACCTCGTCCCATATAAGTACTCCCTGACCCCAAGTGATTTACCCTCGTCCCATATAAGTACTCACTGATCCCCAAGTGAGTTACCCTCGTCCCATATAAGTACTCCCTGACCCCAAGTGAGTTACCCTCGTCCCATATAAGTATTCACTGGTCCCCATGTGAGTTACCCTCGTCCCATATAAGTACTCCCTGTCCCCGTGTGAATTACCCTAGTCCGAAATAAGTACTCCCTGAGCCTAATTGAGATACCCTCGTCCCATATAAGTACTCACTGATCCCCAAGTGAGTTACACTAGTCCCATGTAAGTACTGCCTGTCCCCAAGTGAGTTACCCTCGTCCCATATAAGTGCTCCCTGACCCCCAAGTGAGTTACCCTCGTCCCATATAAGTATTCACTGGTCCCCATGTGAGTTACCCTCGTCCCATATAAGTACTCCCTGTCCCCGTGTGAATTACCCTAGTCCGAAATAAGTACTCCCTGAGCCTAATTGAGATACCCTCGTCCCATATAAGTACTCACTGATCCCCAAGTGAGTTACACTAGTCCCATATAAGTACTCCCTGACACCAAGTGAGTTACCTCGTCCCATATAAGTACTACCTGACCCCAAGTCAGTTACCCTCTTCCCATATAAGTACTCCCTGACCCCGTGTGAGTTACCCTCGTCCCATATAAGTACTCCCTGAGTCCGAGTGAGTTACCCAAGTCCCATATAAGTACTCACTGATCCCCAAGTGAGTTACTCTCGTCCCATATAAGTACTCCCTGACCCCCAAGTGAGTTACACTCGTCCCATATAAGTACTCCCTGACCCCAAGTCAGTTACCCTCGTCCCATATAAGTACTCACTGATTCCCAAGTGAGTTACCCTCGTCCCATATAAGTACTCCCCGACCCCAAGTGTGTTACCCTCGTCCCATATAAGTACTCACTGATCCCCAAGTGAGTTACCCTCGTCCCATATAAGTACTCCCTGACACCGTGTGAGTTACCCTCGTCCCATATAAGTACTCCCTAACCCAGTGTCAGTTACCCTCGTCCCATATAAGTACTCCCTGACCCCAAGTGATTTACCCTCGTCCCATATAAGTACTCACTGATCCCCAAGTGAGTTACCCTCGTCCCATATAAGTACTCCCTGACCCCGTGTGAGTTACCCTCGTCCCATATAAGTACTCCCCGACTCTAAGTGTGTTATCCTCGTCCCATATAATTACTCCCTGAGTCCGAGTTAGTTACCCTTGTCCCATATAAGTACTCCCCGACTCCAAGTGTGTTACCCTCGTCCCATATAAGTACTCCCTGAGTCCGAGTGAGTTACCCAAGTCCCATATAAGTACTCACTGATCCCCAAGTGAGTTACTCTCGTCCCATATAAGTACTCCCTGACCCCCAAGTGAGTTACACTCGTCCCATATAAGTACTCCCTGACCCCAAGTCAGTTACCCTCGTCCCATATAAGTACTCACTGATTCCCAAGTGAGTTACCCTCGTCCCATATAAGTACTCCCCGACCCCAAGTGTGTTACCCTCGTCCCATATAAGTACTCACTGATCCCCAAGTGAGTTACCCTCGTCCCATATAAGTACTCCCTGACACCGTGTGAGTTACCCTCGTCCCATATAAGTACTCCCTGACCCCAAGTGAGTTACCCTCGTCCCATATAAGTACTCCCTAACCCAGTGTCAGTTACCCTCGTCCCATATAAGTACTCCCTGACCCCAAGTGATTTACCCTCGTCCCATATAAGTACTCACTGATCCCCAAGTGAGTTACCCTCGTCCCATATAAGTACTCCCTGACCCAGTGTCAGTTACCCTCGTCCCATATAAGTACTCCCTGACTCCAAGTGATTTACCCTCGTCCCATATAAGTACTCACTGATCCCCAAGTGAGTTACCCTCGTCCCATATAAGTACTCCCTGACCCCAAGTGAGTTACCCTCGTCCCATATAAGTACTCACTGATCCCCAAGTGAGTCACCCTCGTCCCATGTAAGTACTGCCTGTCCCCATGTGAGTTACCCTCGTCCCATATAAGTGCTCCCTGACCCCCAAGTGAGTTACCCTCGTCCCATATAAGTACTCCCTGACCCAGTGTCAGTTACCCTCGTCCCATATAAGTACTCCCTGACCTCAAGTGATTTACCCTCGTCCCATATAAGTACTCACTGATCCCCAAGTGAGTTACCCTCGTCCCATATAAGTACTCCCTGACCCCAAGTGAGTTACCCTCGTCCCATATAAGTACTCACTGATCCCCAAGTGAGTTACCCTCGTCCCATGTAAGTACTGCCTGTCCCCAAGTGAGTTACCCTCGTCCCATATAAGTGCTCCCTGACCCCCAAGTGAGTTACCCTCGTCCCATATAAGTATTCACTGTTCCCCAAGTGAGTTACCCTCGTCCCATATAAGTACTCCCTGTCCCCGTGTGAATTACCCTAGTCCGAAATAAGTACTCCCTGACCCTAATTGAGATACCCTCGTCCCATATAAGTACTCACTGATCCCCAAGTGAGTTACACTAGTCCCATATAAGTACTCCCTGACACCAAGTGAGTTACCTCGTCCCATATAAGTACTCCCTGACCCCAAGTGATTTACCCTCGTCCCATATAAGTACTCACTGATCCCCAAGTGAGTTACCCTCGTCCCATATAAGTACTCCCTGTCCCCAAGTGAGTTACCCTCGTCCCATATAAGTGCTCCCTGACCCCCAAGTGAGTTACCCTCGTCCCATATAAGTATTCACTGGTCCCCATGTGAGTTACCCTCGTCCCATATAAGTACTCCCTGTCCCCGTGTGAATTACCCTAGTCCGAAATAAGTACTCCCTGAGCCTAATTGAGATACCCTCGTCCCATATAAGTACTCACTGATCCCCAAGTGAGTTACACTAGTCCCATATAAGTACTCCCTGACACCAAGTGAGTTACCTCGTCCCATATAAGTACTCCCTGACCCCAAGTCAGTTACCCTCTTCCCATATAAGTACTCCCTGACCCCGTGTGAGTTACCCTTGTCCCATATAAGTACTCCCTGACCCCGTGTGAGTTACCCTCGTCCCATATAAGTACTCCCCGACTCTAAGTGTGTTATCCTCGTCCCATATAAGTACTCCCCGACTCCAAGTGTGTTACCCTCGTCCCATATAAGTACTCCCTGAGTCCGAGTGAGTTACCCAAGTCCCATATAAGTACTCACTGATCCCCAAGTGAGTTACTCTCGTCCCATATAAGTACTCCCTGACCCCCAAGTGAGTTACACTCGTCCCATATAAGTACTCCCTGACCCCAAGTCAGTTACCCTCGTCCCATATAAGTACTCACTGATTCCCAAGTGAGTTACCCTCGTCCCATATAAGTACTCCCCGACCCCAAGTGTGTTACCCTCGTCCCATATAAGTACTCACTGATCCCCAAGTGAGTTACCCTCGTCCCATATAAGTACTCCCTGACACCGTGTGAGTTACCCTCGTCCCATATAAGTACTCCCTGACCCCAAGTGAGTTACCCTCGTCCCATATAAGTACTCCCTAACCCAGTGTCAGTTACCCTCGTCCCATATAAGTACTCCCTGACCCCAAGTGATTTACCCTCGTCCCATATAAGTACTCACTGATCCCCAAGTGAGTTACCCTCGTCCCATATAAGTACTCCCTGACCCAGTGTCAGTTACCCTCGTCCCATATAAGTACTCCCTGACTCCAAGTGATTTACCCTCGTCCCATATAAGTACTCACTGATCCCCAAGTGAGTTACCCTCGTCCCATATAAGTACTCCCTGACCCCAAGTGAGTTACCCTCGTCCCATATAAGTACTCACTGATCCCCAAGTGAGTCACCCTCGTCCCATGTAAGTACTGCCTGTCCCCAAGTGAGTTACCCTCGTCCCATATAAGTGCTCCCTGACCCCCAAGTGAGTTACCCTCGTCCCATATAAGTACTCCCTGACCCAGTGTCAGTTACCCTCGTCCCATATAAGTACTCCCTGACCTCAAGTGATTTACCCTCGTCCCATATAAGTACTCACTGATCCCCAAGTGAGTTACCCTCGTCCCATATAAGTACTCCCTGACCCCAAGTGAGTTACCCTCGTCCCATATAAGTACTCACTGATCCCCAAGTGAGTTACCCTCGTCCCATGTAAGTACTGCCTGTCCCCAAGTGAGTTACCCTCGTCCCATATAAGTGCTCCCTGACCCCCAAGTGAGTTACCCTCGTCCCATATAAGTATTCACTGGTCCCCAAGTGAGTTACCCTCGTCCCATATAAGTACTCCCTGTCCCCGTGTGAATTACCCTAGTCCGAAATAAGTACTCCCTGACCCTAATTGAGATACCCTCGTCCCATATAAGTACTCACTGATCCCCAAGTGAGTTACACTAGTCCCATATAAGTACTCCCTGACACCAAGTGAGTTACCTCGTCCCATATAAGTACTCCCTGACCCCAAGTGATTTACCCTCGTCCCATATAAGTACTCACTGATCCCCAAGTGAGTTACCCTCGTCCCATATAAGTACTCCCTGACCCCAAGTGAGTTACCCTCGTCCCATATAAGTATTCACTGGTCCCCATGTGAGTTACCCTCGTCCCATATAAGTACTCCCTGTCCCCGTGTGAATTACCCTAGTCCGAAATAAGTACTCCCTGAGCCTAATTGAGATACCCTCGTCCCATATAAGTACTCACTGATCCCCAAGTGAGTTACACTAGTCCCATGTAAGTACTGCCTGTCCCCAAGTGAGTTACCCTCGTCCCATATAAGTGCTCCCTGACCCCCAAGTGAGTTACCCTCGTCCCATATAAGTATTCACTGGTCCCCATGTGAGTTACCCTCGTCCCATATAAGTACTCCCTGTCCCCGTGTGAATTACCCTAGTCCGAAATAAGTACTCCCTGAGCCTAATTGAGATACCCTCGTCCCATATAAGTACTCACTGATCCCCAAGTGAGTTACACTAGTCCCATATAAGTACTCCCTGACACCAAGTGAGTTACCTCGTCCCATATAAGTACTACCTGACCCCAAGTCAGTTACCCTCTTCCCATATAAGTACTCCCTGACCCCGTGTGAGTTACCCTCGTCCCATATAAGTACTCCCTGAGTCCGAGTGAGTTACCCAAGTCCCATATAAGTACTCACTGATCCCCAAGTGAGTTACTCTCGTCCCATATAAGTACTCCCTGACCCCCAAGTGAGTTACACTCGTCCCATATAAGTACTCCCTGACCCCAAGTCAGTTACCCTCGTCCCATATAAGTACTCACTGATTCCCAAGTGAGTTACCCTCGTCCCATATAAGTACTCCCCGACCCCAAGTGTGTTACCCTCGTCCCATATAAGTACTCACTGATCCCCAAGTGAGTTACCCTCGTCCCATATAAGTACTCCCTGACACCGTGTGAGTTACCCTCGTCCCATATAAGTACTCCCTAACCCAGTGTCAGTTACCCTCGTCCCATATAAGTACTCCCTGACCCCAAGTGATTTACCCTCGTCCCATATAAGTACTCACTGATCCCCAAGTGAGTTACCCTCGTCCCATATAAGTACTCCCTGACCCCGTGTGAGTTACCCTCGTCCCATATAAGTACTCCCCGACTCTAAGTGTGTTATCCTCGTCCCATATAATTACTCCCTGAGTCCGAGTTAGTTACCCTTGTCCCATATAAGTACTCCCCGACTCCAAGTGTGTTACCCTCGTCCCATATAAGTACTCCCTGAGTCCGAGTGAGTTACCCAAGTCCCATATAAGTACTCACTGATCCCCAAGTGAGTTACTCTCGTCCCATATAAGTACTCCCTGACCCCCAAGTGAGTTACACTCGTCCCATATAAGTACTCCCTGACCCCAAGTCAGTTACCCTCGTCCCATATAAGTACTCACTGATTCCCAAGTGAGTTACCCTCGTCCCATATAAGTACTCCCCGACCCCAAGTGTGTTACCCTCGTCCCATATAAGTACTCACTGATCCCCAAGTGAGTTACCCTCGTCCCATATAAGTACTCCCTGACACCGTGTGAGTTACCCTCGTCCCATATAAGTACTCCCTGACCCCAAGTGAGTTACCCTCGTCCCATATAAGTACTCCCTAACCCAGTGTCAGTTACCCTCGTCCCATATAAGTACTCCCTGACCCCAAGTGATTTACCCTCGTCCCATATAAGTACTCACTGATCCCCAAGTGAGTTACCCTCGTCCCATATAAGTACTCCCTGACCCAGTGTCAGTTACCCTCGTCCCATATAAGTACTCCCTGACTCCAAGTGATTTACCCTCGTCCCATATAAGTACTCACTGATCCCCAAGTGAGTTACCCTCGTCCCATATAAGTACTCCCTGACCCCAAGTGAGTTACCCTCGTCCCATATAAGTACTCACTGATCCCCAAGTGAGTCACCCTCGTCCCATGTAAGTACTGCCTGTCCCCATGTGAGTTACCCTCGTCCCATATAAGTGCTCCCTGACCCCCAAGTGAGTTACCCTCGTCCCATATAAGTACTCCCTGACCCAGTGTCAGTTACCCTCGTCCCATATAAGTACTCCCTGACCTCAAGTGATTTACCCTCGTCCCATATAAGTACTCACTGATCCCCAAGTGAGTTACCCTCGTCCCATATAAGTACTCCCTGACCCCAAGTGAGTTACCCTCGTCCCATATAAGTACTCACTGATCCCCAAGTGAGTTACCCTCGTCCCATGTAAGTACTGCCTGTCCCCAAGTGAGTTACCCTCGTCCCATATAAGTGCTCCCTGACCCCCAAGTGAGTTACCCTCGTCCCATATAAGTACTCACTGATCCCCAAGTGAGTTACCCTCGTCCCATATAAGTACTCCCTGACCCAGTGTCAGTTACCCTCGTCCCATATAAGTACTCCCCGACTCTAAGTGTGTTATCCTCGTCCCATATAATTACTCCCTGAGTCCGAGTTAGTTACCCTCGTCCCATATAAGTATTCCCCGACTCCAAGTGTGTTACCCTCGTCCCATATAAGTACTCCCTGAGTCCGAGTGAGTTACCCAAGTCCAATATAAGTACTCACTGATCCCCAAGTGAGTTACTCTCGTCCCATATAAGTACTCCCTGACCCCCAAGTGAGTTACACTCGTCCCATATAAGTACTCCCTGACCCCAAGTCAGTTACCCTCGTCCCATATAAGTACTCACTGATTCCCAAGTGAGTTACCCTCGTCCCATATTAGTACTCCCCGACCCCAAGTGTGTTACCCTCGTCCCATATAAGTACTCACTGATCCCCAAGTGAGTTACCCTCCTCCCATATAAGTACTCCCTGACCCCGTGTGAGTACCCTCGTCCCATATAAGTACTCCCTGACCCCAAGTGAGTTACCCTCGTCCCATATAAGTACTCCCTAACCCAGTGTCAGTTACCCTCGTCCCATATAAGTACTCCCTGACCCCAAGTGATTTACCCTCGTCCAATATAAGTACTCACTGATCCCCAAGTGAGTTACCCTCGTCCCATATAAGTACTCCCTGACCCAGTGTCAGTTACCCTCGTCCCATATAAGTACTCCCTGACTCCAAGTGATTTACCCTCGTCCCATATAAGTACTCACTGATCCCCAAGTGAGTTACCCTCGTCCCATATAAGTACTCCCTGACCCCAAGTGAGTTACCCTCGTTCCATATAAGTACTCACTGATCCCCAAGTGAGTCACCCTCGTCCCATGTAAGTACTGCCTGTCCCCAAGTGAGTTACCCTCGTCCCATATAAGTGCTCCCTGACCCCCAAGTGAGTTACCCTCGTCCCATATAAGTACTCACTGATCCCCAAGTGAGTTACACTAGTCCCATATAAGTACTCCCTGACACCAAGTGAGTTACCTCGTCCTATATAAGTACTCCCTGACCCCAAGTGATTTACCCTCGTCCCATATAAGTACTCACTGATCCCCAAGTGAGTTACCCTCGTCCCATATAAGTACTCCCTGACCCCAAGTGAGTTACCCTCGTCCCATATAAGTACTCACTGATCCCCAAGTGAGTTACCCTCGTCCCATGTAAGTACTGCCTGTCCCCAAGTGAGTTACCCTCGTCCCATATAAGTACTCCCTGAGTCCGAGTTAGTTACCCTCGTCCCATATAAGTACTCCCCGACTCCAAGTGTGTTACCCTCGTCCCATATAAGTACTCCCTGAGTCCGAGTGAGTTACCCAAGTCCCATATAAGTACTCACTGATCCCCAAGTGAGTTACTCTCGTCCCATATAAGTACTCCCTGACCCCCAAGTGAGTTACTCTCGTCCCATATAAGTACTCCCTGACCCCCAAGTGAGTTACACTCGTCCCATATAAGTACTCCCTGACCCCAAGTCAGTTACCCTCGTCCCATATAAGTACTCACTGATTCCCAAGTGAGTTACCCTCGTCCCATATAAGTACTCCCTAACCCAGTGTCAGTTACCCTCGTCCCATATAAGTACTCCCTGACCCCAAGTGATTTACCCTCGTTCCATATAAGTACTCACTGATCCCCAAGTGAGTCACCCTCGTCCCATGTAAGTACTGCCTGTCCCCAAGTGAGTTACCCTCGTCCCATATAAGTGCTCCCTGACCCCCAAGTGAGTTACCCTCGTCCCATATAAGTACTCCCTGACCCAGTGTCAGTTACCCTCGTCCCATATAAGTACTCCCTGACCTCAAGTGATTTACCCTCGTCCCATATAAGTACTCACTGATCCCCAAGTGAGTTACCCTCGTCCCATATAAGTACTCCCTGACCCCAAGTGAGTTACCCTCGTCCCATATAAGTACTCACTGATCCCCAAGTGAGTTACCCTCGTCCCATGTAAGTACTGCCTGTCCCCAAGTGAGTTACCCTCGTCCCATATAAGTATTCACTTGTCCCCAAGTGAGTTACCCTCGTCCCATATAAGTACTCCCTGTCCCCGTGTGAATTACCCTAGTCCGAAATAAGTACTCCCTGACCCTAATTGAGATACCCTCGTCCCATATAAGTACTCACTGATCCCCAAGTGAGTTACACTAGTCCCATATAAGTACTCCCTGACCCCAAGTGATTTACCCTCGTCCCATATAAGTACTCACTGATCCCCAAGTGAGTTACCCTCGTCCCATATAAGTACTCCCTGACCCCAAGTGAGTTACCCTCGTCCCATATAAGTACTCACTGATCCCCAAGTGAGTTACCCTCGTCCCATGTAAGTACTGCCTGTCCCCAAGTGAGTTACCCTCGTCCCATATAAGTGCTCCCTGACCCCCAAGTGAGTTACCCTCGTCCCATATAAGTATTCACTGGTCCCCATGTGAGTTACCCTCGTCCCATATAAGTACTCCCTGTCCCCGTGTGAATTACCCTAGTCCGAAATAAGTACTCCCTGAGCCTAATTGAGATACCCTCGTCCCATATAAGTACTCACTGATCCCCAAGTGAGTTACACTAGTCCCATATAAGTACTCCCTGACACCAAGTGAGTTACCTCGTCCCATATAAGTACTCCCTGACCAAAAGTCAGTTACCCTCTTCCCATATAAGTACTCCCTGACCCCGTGTGAGTTACCCTTGTCCCATATAAGTACTCCCTGACCCCGTGTGAGTTACCCTCGTCCCATATAAGTACTCCCCGACTCTAAGTGTGTTATCCTCGTCCCATATAATTACTCCCTGAGTCCGAGTTAGTTACCCTCGTCCCATATAAGTACTCCCCGACTCCAAGTGTGTTACCCTCGTCCCATATAAGTACTCCCTGAGTCCGAGTGAGTTACCCAAGTCCAATATAAGTACTCACTGATCCCCAAGTGAGTTACTCTCGTCCCATATAAGTACTCCCTGACCCCCAAGTGAGTTACACTCGTCCCATATAAGTACTCCCTGACCCCAAGTCAGTTACCCTCGTCCCATATAAGTACTCACTGATTCCCAAGTGAGTTACCCTCGTCCCATATTAGTACTCCCCGACCCCAAGTGTGTTACCCTCGTCCCATATAAGTACTCACTGATCCCCAAGTGAGTTACCCTCGTCCCATATAAGTACTCCCTGACCCCGTGTGAGTTACCCTCGTCCCATATAAGTACTCCCTGACCCCAAGTGAGTTACCCTCGTCCCATATAAGTACTCCCTAACCCAGTGTCAGTTACCCTCGTCCCATATAAGTACTCCCTGACCCCAAGTGATTTACCCTCGTCCCATATAAGTACTCACTGATCCCCAAGTGAGTTACCCTCGTCCCATATAAGTACTCCCTGACCCAGTGTCAGTTACCCTCGTCCCATATAAGTACTCCCTGACTCCAAGTGATTTACCCTCGTCCCATATAAGTACTCACTGATCCCCAAGTGAGTTACCCTCGTCCCATATAAGTACTCCCTGACCCCAAGTGAGTTACCCTCGTCCCATATAAGTACTCACTGATCCCCAAGTGAGTTACCCTCGTCCCATGTAAGTACTGCCTGTCCCCAAGTGAGTTACCCTCGTCCCATATAAGTGCTCCCTGACCCCCAAGTGAGTTACCCTCGTCCCATATAAGTACTCCCTGACCCAGTGTCAGTTACCCTCGTCCCATATAAGTACTCCCTGACCTCAAGTGATTTACCCTCGTCCCATATAAGTACTCACTGATCCCCAAGTGAGTTACCCTCGTCCCATATAAGTACTCCCTGACCCCAAGTGAGTTACCCTCGTCCCATATAAGTACTCACTGATCCCCAAGTGAGTTACCCTCGTCCCATGTAAGTACTGCCTGTCCCCAAGTGAGTTACCCTCGTCCCATATAAGTGCTCCCTGACCCCCAAGTGAGTTACCCTCGTCCCATATAAGTACTCCCTGACACCAAGTGAGTTACCTCGTCCCATATAAGTACTCCCTGACCCCAAGTGATTTACCCTCGTCCCATATAAGTACTCACTGATCCCCAAGTGAGTTACCCTCGTCCCATATAAGTACTCCCTGACCCCAAGTGAGTTACCCTCGTCCCATATAAGTACTCACTGATCCCCAAGTGAGTTACCCTCGTCCCATGTAAGTACTGCCTGTCCCCAAGTGAGTTACCCTCGTCCCATATAAGTGCTCCCTGACCCCCAAGTGAGTTACCCTCGTCCCATATAAGTATTCACTGGTCCCCATGTGAGTTACCCTCGTCCCATATAAGTACTCCCTGTCCCCGTGTGAATTACCCTAGTCCGAAATAAGTACTCCCTGACCCTAATTGAGATACCCTCGTCCCATATAAGTACTCACTGATCCCCAAGTGAGTTACCTCGTCCCATATAAGTACTCCCTGACCCCAAGTCAGTTACCCTCGTCCCATATAAGTACTCACTGATTCCCAAGTGAGTTACCCTCGTCCCATATAAGTATTCACTGGTCCCCAAGTGAGTTACCCTCGTCCCATATAAGTACTCCCTGACCCCGTGTGAGTTACCCTCGTCTCATATAAGTACTCCCTGACCCCAAGTGAGTTACCCTCGTCCCATATAAGTACTCCCTAACCCAGTGTCAGTTACCCTCGTCCCATATAAATACTCCCTGACCCCAAGTGATTTACCATCGTCCCATATAAGTACACACTGATCCCCAAGTGAGTTACCCTCGTCCCATATAAGTACTCCCTGACCCAGTGTCAGTTACCCTCGTCCCATATAAGTACTCCCTGACCCCAAGTGATTTACCCTCGTCCCATATAAGTACTCACTGATCCCCAAGTGAGTTACCCTCGTCTTATATAAGTACTCCCTGACCCCAAGTGAGTTACCCTCGTCCCATATAAGTACTCACTGATACCCAAGTGAGTTACCCTCGTCCCATGTAAGTACTGCCTGTCCCCAAGTGAGTTACCCTCGTCCCATATAAGGGCTCCCTGACCCCCAAGTGAGTTACCCTCGTCCCATATAAGTATTCATTGGTCCCCAAGTGAGTTACCCTCGTCCCATATAAGTACTCCCTGTCCCCGTGTGAATTACCCTAGTCCGAAATAAGTACTCCCTGACCCTAATTGAGATACCCTCGTCCCATATAAGTACTCACTGATCCCCAAGTGAGTTACACTAGTCCCATATAAGTACTCCCTGACACCAAGTGAGTTACCTCGTCCCATATAAGTACTCCCTGACCCCAAGTGATTTACCCTCGTCCCATATAAGTACTCACTGATCCCCAAGTTAGTTACCCTCGTCCCATGTAAGTACTGCCTGTCCCCAAGTGAGTTACCCTCGTCCCATATAAGTGCTCCCTGACCCCCAAGTGAGTTACCCTCGTCCCATATAAGTATTCACTGGTCCCCAAGTGAGTTACCCTCGTCCCATATAAGTACTCCCTGTCCGCGTGTGAATTACCCTAGTCCGAAATAAGTACTCCCTGACCCTAATTGAGATACCCTCGTCCCATATAAGTACTCACTGATCCCCAAGTGAGTTACACTAGTCCCATATAAGTACTCCCTGACACCAAGTGAGATACCTCGTCCCATATAAGTACTCCCTGACCCCAAGTCAGTTACCCTCTTCCCATATAAGTACTCCCTGACCCCGTGTGAGTTACCCTTGTCCCATATAAGTACTCCCTGACCCCGTGTGAGTTACCCTCGTCCCATATAAGTACTCCCCGACTCTAAGTGTGTTATCCTCGTCCCATATAATTACTCCCTGAGTCCGAGTGAGTTACCCTCGTCCCATATAAGTACTCCCCGACTCCAAGTGTGTTACCCTCGTCCCATATAAGTACTCCCTGAGTCCGAGTGAGTTACCCAAGTCCCATATAAGTACTCACTGATTCCCAAGTGAGTTACCCTCGTCCCATATAAGTACTCCCCGACCCCAAGTGTGTTACCCTCGTCCCATATAAGTACTCACTGATCCCCAAGTGAGTTACCCTCGTCCCATATAAGTACTCCCTGACCCCGTGTGAGTTACCCTCGTCCCATATAAGTACTCCCTGACCCCAAGTGAGTTACCCTCGTCCCATATAAGTACTCCCTAACCCAGTGTCAGTTACCCTCGTCCCATATAAGTACTCCCTGACCCCAAGTGATTTACCCTCGTCCCATATAAGTACTCACTGATCCCCAAGTGAGTTACCCTCGTCCCATATAAGTACTCCCTGACCCAGTGTCAGTTTCCCTCGTCCCATATAAGTACTCCCTGACCCCAAGTGATTTACCCTCGTCCCATATAAGTACTCACTGATCCCCAAGTGAGTTACCCTCGTCCCATATAAGTACTCCCTGACCCCGTGTGAGTTACCCTCGTCCCATATAAGTACTCCCTGACCCCAAGTGAGTTACCCTCGTCCCATATAAGTACTCCCTAACCCAGTGTCAGTTACCCTCGTCCCATATAAGTACTCCCTGACCCCAAGTGATTTACCCTCGTCCCATATAAGTACTCACTGATCCCCAAGTGAGTTACCCTCGTCCCATATAAGTACTCCCTGACCCCAAGTGATTTACCCTCGTCCCATATAAGTACTCACTGATCCCCAAGTGAGTTACCCTCGTCCCATATAAGTACTCCCTGACCCAGTGTCAGTTACCCTCGTCCCATATAAGTACTCCCTGACCCCAAGTGATTTACCCTCGTCCCATATAAGTACTCACTGATCCCCAAGTGAGTTACCCTCGTCCCATATAAGTACTCCCTGACCCCAAGTGAGTTACCCTCGTCCCATATAAGTATTCACTGGTCCCCAAGTGAGTTACCCTCGTCCCATATAAGTACTCCCTGTCCCCGTGTGAATGACCCTAGTCCGAAATAAGTACTCCCTGACCCTAATTGAGATACCCTCGTCCCATATAAGTACTCACTGATCCCCAAGTGAGTTACACTAGTCCCATATAAGTACTCCCTGACACCAAGTGAGTTACCTCGTCCCATATAAGTACTCCCTGACCCCAAGTGATTTACCCTCGTCCCATATAAGTACTCACTGATCCCCAAGTGAGTTACGCTCGTCCCATATAAGTACTCCCTGACCCCAAGTGATTTACCCTCGTCCCATATAAGTACTCACTGATCCCCAAGTGAGTTACCCTCGTCCCATATAAGTACTCCCTGACCCAGTGTCAGTTACCCTCGTCCCATATAAGTACTCCCTGACTCCAAGTGATTTACCCTCGTCCCATATAAGTACTCACTGATCCCCAAGTGAGTTACCCTCGTCCCATATAAGTACTCCCTGACCCCAAGTGAGTTACCCTCGTCCCATATAAGTACTCACTGATCCCCAAGTGAGTTACCCTCGTCCCATGTAAGTACTGCCTGTCCCCAAGTGAGTTACCCTCGTCCCATATAAGTGCTCCCTGACCCCCAAGTGAGTTACCCTCGTCCCATATAAGTACTCCCTGACCCAGTGTCAGTTACCCTCGTCCCATATAAGTACTCCCTGACCCCAAGTGATTTACCCTCGTCCCATATAAGTACTCACTGATCCCCAAGTGAGTTACCCTCGTCCCATATAAGTACTCCCTGACCCCAAGTGAGTTACCCTCGTCCCATATAAGTATTCACTGGTCCCCAAGTGAGTCACCCTCGTCCCATATAAGTACTCCCTGTCCCCGTGTGAATTACCCTAGTCCGAAATAAGTACTCCCTGACCCTAATTGAGATACCCTCGTCCCATATAAGTACTCACTGATCCCCAAGTGAGTTACACTAGTCCCATATAAGTACTCCCTGACACCAAGTGAGTTACCTCGTCCCATATAAGTACTCCCTGACCCCAAGTCAGTTACCCTCTTCCCATATAAGTACTCCCTGACCCCGTGTGAGTTACCCTTGTCCCATATAAGTACTCCCTGACCCAGTGTCAGTTACCCTCGTCCCATATAAGTACTCCCTGACCCAGTGTCAGTTACCCTCGTCCCATATAAGTACTCCCTGACCCCAAGTGATTTACCCTCGTCCCATATAAGTACTCACTGATCCCCAAGTGAGTTACCCTCGTCCCATATAAGTACTCCCTGACCCCAAGTGAGTTACCCTCGTCCCATATAAGTATTCACTGGTCCCCAAGTGAGTCACCCTCGTCCCATATAAGTATTCACTGGTCCCCAAGTGAGTCACCCTCGTCCCATATAAGTACTCCCTGTCCCCGTGTGAATTACCCTAGTCCGAAATAAGTACTCCCTGACCCTAATTGAGATACCCTCGTCCCATATAAGTACTCACTGATCCCCAAGTGAGTTACACTAGTCCCATATAAGTACTCCCTGACCCCGTGTGAGTTACCCTTGTCCTATATAAGTACTCCCTGACCCCAAGTGAGTTACCCTCGTCCCATATAAGTACTCACTGATCCCCAAGTGAGTTACCCTCGTCCCATGTAAGTACTGCCTGTCCCCAAGTGAGTTACCCTCGTCCCATATAAGTGCTCCCTGACCCCCAAGTGAGTTACCCTCGTCCCATATAAGTACTCCCTGACCCAGTGTCAGTTACCCTCGTCCCATATAAGTACTCCCTGACCCCCAAGTGAGTTACCCTCTTCCCATATAAGTACTCCCTGACCCCGTGTGAGTTACCCTTGTCCTATATAAGTACTCCCTGACCCCGTGTGAGTTACCCTTGTCCTATATAAGTACTCCCTGACCCCAAGTGAGTTACCCTCGTCCCAAATAAGTACTCCCTGACCCCAAGTGAGTTACCCTCGTCCCATATAAGTACTCCCTAACCCAGTGTCAGTTACCCTCGTCCCATATAAATACTCCCTGACCCCAAGTGATTTACCATCGTCCCATATAAGTACACACTGATCCCCAAGTGAGTTACCCTCGTCCCATATAAGTACTCCCTGACCCAGTGTCAGTTACCCTCGTCCCATATAAGTACTCCCTGACCCCAAGTGATTTACCCTCGTCCCATATAAGTACTCACTGATCCCCAAGTGAGTTACCCTCGTCTTATATAAGTACTCCCTGACCCCAAGTGAGTTACCCTCGTCCCATATAAGTACTCACTGATACCCAAGTGAGTTACCCTCGTCCCATGTAAGTACTGCCTGTCCCCAAGTGAGTTACCCTCGTCCCATATAAGGGCTCCCTGACCCCCAAGTGAGTTACCCTCGTCCCATATAAGTATTCACTGTTCCCCAAGTGAGTTACCCTCGTCCCATATAAGTACTCCCTGTCCCCGTGTGAATTACCCTAGTCCGAAATAAGTACTCCCTGACCCTAATTGAGATACCCTCGTCCCATATAAGTACTCACTGATCCCCAAGTGAGTTACACTAGTCCCATATAAGTACTCCCTGACACCAAGTGAGTTACCTCGTCCCATATAAGTACTCCCTGACCCCAAGTGATTTACCCTCGTCCCATATAAGTACTCACTGATCCCCAAGTGAGTTACCCTCGTCCCATATAAGTACTCCCTGTCCCCAAGTGAGTTACCCTCGTCCCATATAAGTGCTCCCTGACCCCCAAGTGAGTTACCCTCGTCCCATATAAGTATTCACTGGTCCCCATGTGAGTTACCCTCGTCCCATATAAGTACTCCCTGTCCCCGTGTGAATTACCCTAGTCCGAAATAAGTACTCCCTGAGCCTAATTGAGATACCCTCGTCCCATATAAGTACTCACTGATCCCCAAGTGAGTTACACTAGTCCCATATAAGTACTCCCTGACACCAAGTGAGTTACCTCGTCCCATATAAGTACTCCCTGACCCCAAGTCAGTTACCCTCTTCCCATATAAGTACTCCCTGACCCCGTGTGAGTTACCCTTGTCCCATATAAGTACTCCCTGACCCCGTGTGAGTTACCCTCGTCCCATATAAGTACTCCCCGACTCTAAGTGTGTTATCCTCGTCCCATATAAGTACTCCCCGACTCCAAGTGTGTTACCCTCGTCCCATATAAGTACTCCCTGAGTCCGAGTGAGTTACCCAAGTCCCATATAAGTACTCACTGATCCCCAAGTGAGTTACTCTCGTCCCATATAAGTACTCCCTGACCCCCAAGTGAGTTACACTCGTCCCATATAAGTACTCCCTGACCCCAAGTCAGTTACCCTCGTCCCATATAAGTACTCACTGATTCCCAAGTGAGTTACCCTCGTCCCATATAAGTACTCCCCGACCCCAAGTGTGTTACCCTCGTCCCATATAAGTACTCACTGATCCCCAAGTGAGTTACCCTCGTCCCATATAAGTACTCCCTGACACCGTGTGAGTTACCCTCGTCCCATATAAGTACTCCCTGACCCCAAGTGAGTTACCCTCGTCCCATATAAGTACTCCCTAACCCAGTGTCAGTTACCCTCGTCCCATATAAGTACTCCCTGACCCCAAGTGATTTACCCTCGTCCCATATAAGTACTCACTGATCCCCAAGTGAGTTACCCTCGTCCCATATAAGTACTCCCTGACCCAGTGTCAGTTACCCTCGTCCCATATAAGTACTCCCTGACTCCAAGTGATTTACCCTCGTCCCATATAAGTACTCACTGATCCCCAAGTGAGTTACCCTCGTCCCATATAAGTACTCCCTGACCCCAAGTGAGTTACCCTCGTCCCATATAAGTACTCACTGATCCCCAAGTGAGTCACCCTCGTCCCATGTAAGTACTGCCTGTCCCCAAGTGAGTTACCCTCGTCCCATATAAGTGCTCCCTGACCCCCAAGTGAGTTACCCTCGTCCCATATAAGTACTCCCTGACCCAGTGTCAGTTACCCTCGTCCCATATAAGTACTCCCTGACCTCAAGTGATTTACCCTCGTCCCATATAAGTACTCACTGATCCCCAAGTGAGTTACCCTCGTCCCATATAAGTACTCCCTGACCCCAAGTGAGTTACCCTCGTCCCATATAAGTACTCACTGATCCCCAAGTGAGTTACCCTCGTCCCATGTAAGTACTGCCTGTCCCCAAGTGAGTTACCCTCGTCCCATATAAGTGCTCCCTGACCCCCAAGTGAGTTACCCTCGTCCCATATAAGTATTCACTGGTCCCCAAGTGAGTTACCCTCGTCCCATATAAGTACTCCCTGTCCCCGTGTGAATTACCCTAGTCCGAAATAAGTACTCCCTGACCCTAATTGAGATACCCTCGTCCCATATAAGTACTCACTGATCCCCAAGTGAGTTACACTAGTCCCATATAAGTACTCCCTGACACCAAGTGAGTTACCTCGTCCCATATAAGTACTCCCTGACCCCAAGTGATTTACCCTCGTCCCATATAAGTACTCACTGATCCCCAAGTGAGTTACCCTCGTCCCATATAAGTACTCCCTGACCCCAAGTGAGTTACCCTCGTCCCATATAAGTATTCACTGGTCCCCATGTGAGTTACCCTCGTCCCATATAAGTACTCCCTGTCCCCGTGTGAATTACCCTAGTCCGAAATAAGTACTCCCTGAGCCTAATTGAGATACCCTCGTCCCATATAAGTACTCACTGATCCCCAAGTGAGTTACACTAGTCCCATGTAAGTACTGCCTGTCCCCAAGTGAGTTACCCTCGTCCCATATAAGTGCTCCCTGACCCCCAAGTGAGTTACCCTCGTCCCATATAAGTATTCACTGGTCCCCATGTGAGTTACCCTCGTCCCATATAAGTACTCCCTGTCCCCGTGTGAATTACCCTAGTCCGAAATAAGTACTCCCTGAGCCTAATTGAGATACCCTCGTCCCATATAAGTACTCACTGATCCCCAAGTGAGTTACACTAGTCCCATATAAGTACTCCCTGACACCAAGTGAGTTACCTCGTCCCATATAAGTACTACCTGACCCCAAGTCAGTTACCCTCTTCCCATATAAGTACTCCCTGACCCCGTGTGAGTTACCCTCGTCCCATATAAGTACTCCCTGAGTCCGAGTGAGTTACCCAAGTCCCATATAAGTACTCACTGATCCCCAAGTGAGTTACTCTCGTCCCATATAAGTACTCCCTGACCCCCAAGTGAGTTACACTCGTCCCATATAAGTACTCCCTGACCCCAAGTCAGTTACCCTCGTCCCATATAAGTACTCACTGATTCCCAAGTGAGTTACCCTCGTCCCATATAAGTACTCCCCGACCCCAAGTGTGTTACCCTCGTCCCATATAAGTACTCACTGATCCCCAAGTGAGTTACCCTCGTCCCATATAAGTACTCCCTGACACCGTGTGAGTTACCCTCGTCCCATATAAGTACTCCCTAACCCAGTGTCAGTTACCCTCGTCCCATATAAGTACTCCCTGACCCCAAGTGATTTACCCTCGTCCCATATAAGTACTCACTGATCCCCAAGTGAGTTACCCTCGTCCCATATAAGTACTCCCTGACCCCGTGTGAGTTACCCTCGTCCCATATAAGTACTCCCCGACTCTAAGTGTGTTATCCTCGTCCCATATAATTACTCCCTGAGTCCGAGTTAGTTACCCTTGTCCCATATAAGTACTCCCCGACTCCAAGTGTGTTACCCTCGTCCCATATAAGTACTCCCTGAGTCCGAGTGAGTTACCCAAGTCCCATATAAGTACTCACTGATCCCCAAGTGAGTTACTCTCGTCCCATATAAGTACTCCCTGACCCCCAAGTGAGTTACACTCGTCCCATATAAGTACTCCCTGACCCCAAGTCAGTTACCCTCGTCCCATATAAGTACTCACTGATTCCCAAGTGAGTTACCCTCGTCCCATATAAGTACTCCCCGACCCCAAGTGTGTTACCCTCGTCCCATATAAGTACTCACTGATCCCCAAGTGAGTTACCCTCGTCCCATATAAGTACTCCCTGACACCGTGTGAGTTACCCTCGTCCCATATAAGTACTCCCTGACCCCAAGTGAGTTACCCTCGTCCCATATAAGTACTCCCTAACCCAGTGTCAGTTACCCTCGTCCCATATAAGTACTCCCTGACCCCAAGTGATTTACCCTCGTCCCATATAAGTACTCACTGATCCCCAAGTGAGTTACCCTCGTCCCATATAAGTACTCCCTGACCCAGTGTCAGTTACCCTCGTCCCATATAAGTACTCCCTGACTCCAAGTGATTTACCCTCGTCCCATATAAGTACTCACTGATCCCCAAGTGAGTTACCCTCGTCCCATATAAGTACTCCCTGACCCCAAGTGAGTTACCCTCGTCCCATATAAGTACTCACTGATCCCCAAGTGAGTCACCCTCGTCCCATGTAAGTACTGCCTGTCCCCATGTGAGTTACCCTCGTCCCATATAAGTGCTCCCTGACCCCCAAGTGAGTTACCCTCGTCCCATATAAGTACTCCCTGACCCAGTGTCAGTTACCCTCGTCCCATATAAGTACTCCCTGACCTCAAGTGATTTACCCTCGTCCCATATAAGTACTCACTGATCCCCAAGTGAGTTACCCTCGTCCCATATAAGTACTCCCTGACCCCAAGTGAGTTACCCTCGTCCCATATAAGTACTCACTGATCCCCAAGTGAGTTACCCTCGTCCCATGTAAGTACTGCCTGTCCCCAAGTGAGTTACCCTCGTCCCATATAAGTGCTCCCTGACCCCCAAGTGAGTTACCCTCGTCCCATATAAGTACTCACTGATCCCCAAGTGAGTTACCCTCGTCCCATATAAGTACTCCCTGACCCAGTGTCAGTTACCCTCGTCCCATATAAGTACTCCCCGACTCTAAGTGTGTTATCCTCGTCCCATATAATTACTCCCTGAGTCCGAGTTAGTTACCCTCGTCCCATATAAGTATTCCCCGACTCCAAGTGTGTTACCCTCGTCCCATATAAGTACTCCCTGAGTCCGAGTGAGTTACCCAAGTCCAATATAAGTACTCACTGATCCCCAAGTGAGTTACTCTCGTCCCATATAAGTACTCCCTGACCCCCAAGTGAGTTACACTCGTCCCATATAAGTACTCCCTGACCCCAAGTCAGTTACCCTCGTCCCATATAAGTACTCACTGATTCCCAAGTGAGTTACCCTCGTCCCATATTAGTACTCCCCGACCCCAAGTGTGTTACCCTCGTCCCATATAAGTACTCACTGATCCCCAAGTGAGTTACCCTCCTCCCATATAAGTACTCCCTGACCCCGTGTGAGTACCCTCGTCCCATATAAGTACTCCCTGACCCCAAGTGAGTTACCCTCGTCCCATATAAGTACTCCCTAACCCAGTGTCAGTTACCCTCGTCCCATATAAGTACTCCCTGACCCCAAGTGATTTACCCTCGTCCAATATAAGTACTCACTGATCCCCAAGTGAGTTACCCTCGTCCCATATAAGTACTCCCTGACCCAGTGTCAGTTACCCTCGTCCCATATAAGTACTCCCTGACTCCAAGTGATTTACCCTCGTCCCATATAAGTACTCACTGATCCCCAAGTGAGTTACCCTCGTCCCATATAAGTACTCCCTGACCCCAAGTGAGTTACCCTCGTTCCATATAAGTACTCACTGATCCCCAAGTGAGTCACCCTCGTCCCATGTAAGTACTGCCTGTCCCCAAGTGAGTTACCCTCGTCCCATATAAGTGCTCCCTGACCCCCAAGTGAGTTACCCTCGTCCCATATAAGTACTCACTGATCCCCAAGTGAGTTACACTAGTCCCATATAAGTACTCCCTGACACCAAGTGAGTTACCTCGTCCTATATAAGTACTCCCTGACCCCAAGTGATTTACCCTCGTCCCATATAAGTACTCACTGATCCCCAAGTGAGTTACCCTCGTCCCATATAAGTACTCCCTGACCCCAAGTGAGTTACCCTCGTCCCATATAAGTACTCACTGATCCCCAAGTGAGTTACCCTCGTCCCATGTAAGTACTGCCTGTCCCCAAGTGAGTTACCCTCGTCCCATATAAGTACTCCCTGAGTCCGAGTTAGTTACCCTCGTCCCATATAAGTACTCCCCGACTCCAAGTGTGTTACCCTCGTCCCATATAAGTACTCCCTGAGTCCGAGTGAGTTACCCAAGTCCCATATAAGTACTCACTGATCCCCAAGTGAGTTACTCTCGTCCCATATAAGTACTCCCTGACCCCCAAGTGAGTTACTCTCGTCCCATATAAGTACTCCCTGACCCCCAAGTGAGTTACACTCGTCCCATATAAGTACTCCCTGACCCCAAGTCAGTTACCCTCGTCCCATATAAGTACTCACTGATTCCCAAGTGAGTTACCCTCGTCCCATATAAGTACTCCCTAACCCAGTGTCAGTTACCCTCGTCCCATATAAGTACTCCCTGACCCCAAGTGATTTACCCTCGTTCCATATAAGTACTCACTGATCCCCAAGTGAGTCACCCTCGTCCCATGTAAGTACTGCCTGTCCCCAAGTGAGTTACCCTCGTCCCATATAAGTGCTCCCTGACCCCCAAGTGAGTTACCCTCGTCCCATATAAGTACTCCCTGACCCAGTGTCAGTTACCCTCGTCCCATATAAGTACTCCCTGACCTCAAGTGATTTACCCTCGTCCCATATAAGTACTCACTGATCCCCAAGTGAGTTACCCTCGTCCCATATAAGTACTCCCTGACCCCAAGTGAGTTACCCTCGTCCCATATAAGTACTCACTGATCCCCAAGTGAGTTACCCTCGTCCCATGTAAGTACTGCCTGTCCCCAAGTGAGTTACCCTCGTCCCATATAAGTATTCACTTGTCCCCAAGTGAGTTACCCTCGTCCCATATAAGTACTCCCTGTCCCCGTGTGAATTACCCTAGTCCGAAATAAGTACTCCCTGACCCTAATTGAGATACCCTCGTCCCATATAAGTACTCACTGATCCCCAAGTGAGTTACACTAGTCCCATATAAGTACTCCCTGACCCCAAGTGATTTACCCTCGTCCCATATAAGTACTCACTGATCCCCAAGTGAGTTACCCTCGTCCCATATAAGTACTCCCTGACCCCAAGTGAGTTACCCTCGTCCCATATAAGTACTCACTGATCCCCAAGTGAGTTACCCTCGTCCCATGTAAGTACTGCCTGTCCCCAAGTGAGTTACCCTCGTCCCATATAAGTGCTCCCTGACCCCCAAGTGAGTTACCCTCGTCCCATATAAGTATTCACTGGTCCCCATGTGAGTTACCCTCGTCCCATATAAGTACTCCCTGTCCCCGTGTGAATTACCCTAGTCCGAAATAAGTACTCCCTGAGCCTAATTGAGATACCCTCGTCCCATATAAGTACTCACTGATCCCCAAGTGAGTTACACTAGTCCCATATAAGTACTCCCTGACACCAAGTGAGTTACCTCGTCCCATATAAGTACTCCCTGACCAAAAGTCAGTTACCCTCTTCCCATATAAGTACTCCCTGACCCCGTGTGAGTTACCCTTGTCCCATATAAGTACTCCCTGACCCCGTGTGAGTTACCCTCGTCCCATATAAGTACTCCCCGACTCTAAGTGTGTTATCCTCGTCCCATATAATTACTCCCTGAGTCCGAGTTAGTTACCCTCGTCCCATATAAGTACTCCCCGACTCCAAGTGTGTTACCCTCGTCCCATATAAGTACTCCCTGAGTCCGAGTGAGTTACCCAAGTCCAATATAAGTACTCACTGATCCCCAAGTGAGTTACTCTCGTCCCATATAAGTACTCCCTGACCCCCAAGTGAGTTACACTCGTCCCATATAAGTACTCCCTGACCCCAAGTCAGTTACCCTCGTCCCATATAAGTACTCACTGATTCCCAAGTGAGTTACCCTCGTCCCATATTAGTACTCCCCGACCCCAAGTGTGTTACCCTCGTCCCATATAAGTACTCACTGATCCCCAAGTGAGTTACCCTCGTCCCATATAAGTACTCCCTGACCCCGTGTGAGTTACCCTCGTCCCATATAAGTACTCCCTGACCCCAAGTGAGTTACCCTCGTCCCATATAAGTACTCCCTAACCCAGTGTCAGTTACCCTCGTCCCATATAAGTACTCCCTGACCCCAAGTGATTTACCCTCGTCCCATATAAGTACTCACTGATCCCCAAGTGAGTTACCCTCGTCCCATATAAGTACTCCCTGACCCAGTGTCAGTTACCCTCGTCCCATATAAGTACTCCCTGACTCCAAGTGATTTACCCTCGTCCCATATAAGTACTCACTGATCCCCAAGTGAGTTACCCTCGTCCCATATAAGTACTCCCTGACCCCAAGTGAGTTACCCTCGTCCCATATAAGTACTCACTGATCCCCAAGTGAGTTACCCTCGTCCCATGTAAGTACTGCCTGTCCCCAAGTGAGTTACCCTCGTCCCATATAAGTGCTCCCTGACCCCCAAGTGAGTTACCCTCGTCCCATATAAGTACTCCCTGACCCAGTGTCAGTTACCCTCGTCCCATATAAGTACTCCCTGACCTCAAGTGATTTACCCTCGTCCCATATAAGTACTCACTGATCCCCAAGTGAGTTACCCTCGTCCCATATAAGTACTCCCTGACCCCAAGTGAGTTACCCTCGTCCCATATAAGTACTCACTGATCCCCAAGTGAGTTACCCTCGTCCCATGTAAGTACTGCCTGTCCCCAAGTGAGTTACCCTCGTCCCATATAAGTGCTCCCTGACCCCCAAGTGAGTTACCCTCGTCCCATATAAGTACTCCCTGACACCAAGTGAGTTACCTCGTCCCATATAAGTACTCCCTGACCCCAAGTGATTTACCCTCGTCCCATATAAGTACTCACTGATCCCCAAGTGAGTTACCCTCGTCCCATATAAGTACTCCCTGACCCCAAGTGAGTTACCCTCGTCCCATATAAGTACTCACTGATCCCCAAGTGAGTTACCCTCGTCCCATGTAAGTACTGCCTGTCCCCAAGTGAGTTACCCTCGTCCCATATAAGTGCTCCCTGACCCCCAAGTGAGTTACCCTCGTCCCATATAAGTATTCACTGGTCCCCATGTGAGTTACCCTCGTCCCATATAAGTACTCCCTGTCCCCGTGTGAATTACCCTAGTCCGAAATAAGTACTCCCTGACCCTAATTGAGATACCCTCGTCCCATATAAGTACTCACTGATCCCCAAGTGAGTTACCTCGTCCCATATAAGTACTCCCTGACCCCAAGTCAGTTACCCTCGTCCCATATAAGTACTCACTGATTCCCAAGTGAGTTACCCTCGTCCCATATAAGTATTCACTGGTCCCCAAGTGAGTTACCCTCGTCCCATATAAGTACTCCCTGACCCCGTGTGAGTTACCCTCGTCTCATATAAGTACTCCCTGACCCCAAGTGAGTTACCCTCGTCCCATATAAGTACTCCCTAACCCAGTGTCAGTTACCCTCGTCCCATATAAATACTCCCTGACCCCAAGTGATTTACCATCGTCCCATATAAGTACACACTGATCCCCAAGTGAGTTACCCTCGTCCCATATAAGTACTCCCTGACCCAGTGTCAGTTACCCTCGTCCCATATAAGTACTCCCTGACCCCAAGTGATTTACCCTCGTCCCATATAAGTACTCACTGATCCCCAAGTGAGTTACCCTCGTCTTATATAAGTACTCCCTGACCCCAAGTGAGTTACCCTCGTCCCATATAAGTACTCACTGATACCCAAGTGAGTTACCCTCGTCCCATGTAAGTACTGCCTGTCCCCAAGTGAGTTACCCTCGTCCCATATAAGGGCTCCCTGACCCCCAAGTGAGTTACCCTCGTCCCATATAAGTATTCATTGGTCCCCAAGTGAGTTACCCTCGTCCCATATAAGTACTCCCTGTCCCCGTGTGAATTACCCTAGTCCGAAATAAGTACTCCCTGACCCTAATTGAGATACCCTCGTCCCATATAAGTACTCACTGATCCCCAAGTGAGTTACACTAGTCCCATATAAGTACTCCCTGACACCAAGTGAGTTACCTCGTCCCATATAAGTACTCCCTGACCCCAAGTGATTTACCCTCGTCCCATATAAGTACTCACTGATCCCCAAGTTAGTTACCCTCGTCCCATGTAAGTACTGCCTGTCCCCAAGTGAGTTACCCTCGTCCCATATAAGTGCTCCCTGACCCCCAAGTGAGTTACCCTCGTCCCATATAAGTATTCACTGGTCCCCAAGTGAGTTACCCTCGTCCCATATAAGTACTCCCTGTCCGCGTGTGAATTACCCTAGTCCGAAATAAGTACTCCCTGACCCTAATTGAGATACCCTCGTCCCATATAAGTACTCACTGATCCCCAAGTGAGTTACACTAGTCCCATATAAGTACTCCCTGACACCAAGTGAGATACCTCGTCCCATATAAGTACTCCCTGACCCCAAGTCAGTTACCCTCTTCCCATATAAGTACTCCCTGACCCCGTGTGAGTTACCCTTGTCCCATATAAGTACTCCCTGACCCCGTGTGAGTTACCCTCGTCCCATATAAGTACTCCCCGACTCTAAGTGTGTTATCCTCGTCCCATATAATTACTCCCTGAGTCCGAGTGAGTTACCCTCGTCCCATATAAGTACTCCCCGACTCCAAGTGTGTTACCCTCGTCCCATATAAGTACTCCCTGAGTCCGAGTGAGTTACCCAAGTCCCATATAAGTACTCACTGATTCCCAAGTGAGTTACCCTCGTCCCATATAAGTACTCCCCGACCCCAAGTGTGTTACCCTCGTCCCATATAAGTACTCACTGATCCCCAAGTGAGTTACCCTCGTCCCATATAAGTACTCCCTGACCCCGTGTGAGTTACCCTCGTCCCATATAAGTACTCCCTGACCCCAAGTGAGTTACCCTCGTCCCATATAAGTACTCCCTAACCCAGTGTCAGTTACCCTCGTCCCATATAAGTACTCCCTGACCCCAAGTGATTTACCCTCGTCCCATATAAGTACTCACTGATCCCCAAGTGAGTTACCCTCGTCCCATATAAGTACTCCCTGACCCAGTGTCAGTTTCCCTCGTCCCATATAAGTACTCCCTGACCCCAAGTGATTTACCCTCGTCCCATATAAGTACTCACTGATCCCCAAGTGAGTTACCCTCGTCCCATATAAGTACTCCCTGACCCCGTGTGAGTTACCCTCGTCCCATATAAGTACTCCCTGACCCCAAGTGAGTTACCCTCGTCCCATATAAGTACTCCCTAACCCAGTGTCAGTTACCCTCGTCCCATATAAGTACTCCCTGACCCCAAGTGATTTACCCTCGTCCCATATAAGTACTCACTGATCCCCAAGTGAGTTACCCTCGTCCCATATAAGTACTCCCTGACCCCAAGTGATTTACCCTCGTCCCATATAAGTACTCACTGATCCCCAAGTGAGTTACCCTCGTCCCATATAAGTACTCCCTGACCCAGTGTCAGTTACCCTCGTCCCATATAAGTACTCCCTGACCCCAAGTGATTTACCCTCGTCCCATATAAGTACTCACTGATCCCCAAGTGAGTTACCCTCGTCCCATATAAGTACTCCCTGACCCCAAGTGAGTTACCCTCGTCCCATATAAGTATTCACTGGTCCCCAAGTGAGTTACCCTCGTCCCATATAAGTACTCCCTGTCCCCGTGTGAATGACCCTAGTCCGAAATAAGTACTCCCTGACCCTAATTGAGATACCCTCGTCCCATATAAGTACTCACTGATCCCCAAGTGAGTTACACTAGTCCCATATAAGTACTCCCTGACACCAAGTGAGTTACCTCGTCCCATATAAGTACTCCCTGACCCCAAGTGATTTACCCTCGTCCCATATAAGTACTCACTGATCCCCAAGTGAGTTACGCTCGTCCCATATAAGTACTCCCTGACCCCAAGTGATTTACCCTCGTCCCATATAAGTACTCACTGATCCCCAAGTGAGTTACCCTCGTCCCATATAAGTACTCCCTGACCCAGTGTCAGTTACCCTCGTCCCATATAAGTACTCCCTGACTCCAAGTGATTTACCCTCGTCCCATATAAGTACTCACTGATCCCCAAGTGAGTTACCCTCGTCCCATATAAGTACTCCCTGACCCCAAGTGAGTTACCCTCGTCCCATATAAGTACTCACTGATCCCCAAGTGAGTTACCCTCGTCCCATGTAAGTACTGCCTGTCCCCAAGTGAGTTACCCTCGTCCCATATAAGTGCTCCCTGACCCCCAAGTGAGTTACCCTCGTCCCATATAAGTACTCCCTGACCCAGTGTCAGTTACCCTCGTCCCATATAAGTACTCCCTGACCCCAAGTGATTTACCCTCGTCCCATATAAGTACTCACTGATCCCCAAGTGAGTTACCCTCGTCCCATATAAGTACTCCCTGACCCCAAGTGAGTTACCCTCGTCCCATATAAGTATTCACTGGTCCCCAAGTGAGTCACCCTCGTCCCATATAAGTACTCCCTGTCCCCGTGTGAATTACCCTAGTCCGAAATAAGTACTCCCTGACCCTAATTGAGATACCCTCGTCCCATATAAGTACTCACTGATCCCCAAGTGAGTTACACTAGTCCCATATAAGTACTCCCTGACACCAAGTGAGTTACCTCGTCCCATATAAGTACTCCCTGACCCCAAGTCAGTTACCCTCTTCCCATATAAGTACTCCCTGACCCCGTGTGAGTTACCCTTGTCCTATATAAGTACTCCCTGACCCCAAGTGAGTTACCCTCGTCCCAAATAAGTACTCCCTGTCCCCAAGTGAGTTACCCTCGTCCCATATAAGTACTCACTGATCCCCAAGTGAGTTACCCTCGTCCCATATAAGTACTCCCTGACCCCGTGTGAGTTACCCTCGACCCATATAAGTACTCCCCGACTCTAAGTGTGTTATACTCGTCCCATATAATTACTCCCTGAGTCCGAGTGAGTTACCCTCGTCCCATATAAGTACTCCCCGACTCCAAGTGTGTTACCCTCGTCCCATATAAGTACTCCCTGAGTCCGAGTGAGTTACCCAAGTCCCATATAAGTACTCACTGATTCCCAAGTGAGTTACCCTCGTCCCATATAAGTACTCCCCGACCCCAAGTGTGTTACCCTCGTCCCATATAAGTACTCACTGATCCCCAAGTGAGTTACCCTCGTCCCATATAAGTACTCACTGATCCCCAAGTGAGTTACCCTCGTCCCATGTAAGTACTGCCTGTCCCCAAGTGAGTTACCCTCGTCCCATATAAGTGCTCCCTGACCCCCAAGTGAGTTACCCTCGTCCCATATAAGTATTCACTGGTCCCCAAGTGAGTTACCCTCGTCCCATATAAGTACTCCCTGACCACGTGTGAGTTACCCTCGTCTCATATAAGTACTCCCTGACCCCAAGTGAGTTACCCTCGACCCATATAAGTACTCCCCGACTCTAAGTGTGTTATACTCGTCCCATATAATTACTCCCTGAGTCCGAGTGAGTTACCCTCGTCCCATATAAGTACTCCCCGACTCCAAGTGTGTTACCCTCGTCCCATATAAGTACTCCCTGAGTCCGAGTGAGTTACCCAAGTCCCATATAAGTACTCACTGATTCCCAAGTGAGTTACCCTCGTCCCATATAAGTACTCCCCGACCCCAAGTGTGTTACCCTCGTCCCATATAAGTACTCACTGATCCCCAAGTGAGTTACCCTCGTCCCATATAAGTACTCACTGATCCCCAAGTGAGTTACCCTCGTCCCATGTAAGTACTGCCTGTCCCCAAGTGAGTTACCCTCGTCCCATATAAGTGCTCCCTGACCCCCAAGTGAGTTACCCTCGTCCCATATAAGTATTCACTGGTCCCCAAGTGAGTTACCCTCGTCCCATATAAGTACTCCCTGACCACGTGTGAGTTACCCTCGTCTCATATAAGTACTCCCTGACCCCAAGTGAGTTACCCTCGTCCCATATAAGTACTCCCTAACCCAGTGTCAGTTACCCTCGTCCCATATAAGTACTCCCTGACCCCAAGTGATTTACCCTCGTCCCATATAAGTACTCACTGATTCCCAAGTGAGTTACCCTCGTCCCAAATAAGTACTCCCTGACCCAGTGTCAGTTACCCTCGTCCCATATAAGTACTCCCTGACCCCAAGTGATTTACCCTCGTCCCATATAAGTACTCACTGATCCCCAAGTGAGTTACCCTCGTCCCATATAAGTACTCCCTGACGCCAAGTGAGTTACCCTCGTCCCATATAAGTACTCACTGATCCCCAAGTGAGTTACCCTCGTCCCATATAAGTACTCCCTGTCCCCGTGTGAATTACCCTAGTCCGAAATAAGTACTCCCTGACCCTAATTGAGATACCCTCGTCCCATATAAGTACTCACTGATCCCCAAGTGAGTTACACTAGTCCCATATAAGTACTCCCTGACACCAAGTGAGTTACCTCGTCCCATATAAGTACTCCCTGACCCCAAGTGATTTACCCTCGTCCCATATAAGTACACACTGATCCCCAAGTGAGTTACCCTCGTCCCATATAAGTACTCCCTGACCCCAAGTGAGTTACCCTCGTCCCATATAAGTACTCACTGATCCCCAAGTGAGTTACCCTCGTCCCATGTAAGTACTGCCTGTCCCCAAGTGAGTTACCCTCGTCCCATATAAGTGCTCCCTGACCCCCAAGTGAGTTACCCTCGTCCCATATAAGTATTCACTGGTCCCCAAGTGAGTTACCCTCGTCCCATATAAGTACTCCCTGACCACGTGTGAGTTACCCTCGTCTCATATAAGTACTCCCTGACCCCAAGTGAGTTACCCTCGTCCCATATAAGTACTCCCTAACCCAGTGTCAGTTACCCTCGTCCCATATAAGTACTCCCTGACCCCAAGTGATTTACCCTCGTCCCATATAAGTACTCACTGATTCCCAAGTGAGTTACCCTCGTCCCATATAAGTACTCCCTGACCCAGTGTCAGTTACCCTCGTCCCATATAAGTACTCCCTGACCCCAAGTGATTTACCCTCGTCCCATATAAGTACTCACTGATCCCCAAGTGAGTTACCCTCGTCCCATATAAGTACTCCCTGACGCCAAGTGAGTTACCCTCGTCCCATATAAGTACTCACTGATCCCCAAGTGAGTTACCCTCGTCCCATATAAGTACTCCCTGTCCCCGTGTGAATTACCCTAGTCCGAAATAAGTACTCCCTGACCCTAATTGAGATACCCTCGTCCCATATAAGTACTCACTGATCCCCAAGTGAGTTACACTAGTCCCATATAAGTACTCCCTGACACCAAGTGAGTTACCTCGTCCCAAATAAGTACTCCCTGACCCCAAGTCAGTTACCCTCTTCCCATATAAGTACTCCCTGACCCCGTGTGAGTTACCCATGTCCCATATAAGTACTCCCTGACCCCGTGTGAGTTACCCTCGTCCCATATAAGTACTCCCCGACTCTAAGTGTGTTATCCTCGTCCCATATAATTACTCCCTGAGTCCGTGTGAGTTACCCTCGTCCCATATAAGTACTCCCCGACTCCAAGTGTGTTACCCTCGTCCCATATAAGTACTCCCTGAGTCCGAGTGAGTTACCCAAGTCCCATATAAGTACTCACTGATCCCCAAGTGAGTTACCCTCGTCCCATATAAGTACTCCCTGACCCCCAAGTGAGTTACACTCGTCCCATATAAGTACTCCCTGACCCCAAGTCAGTTACCCTCGTCCCATATAAGTACTCACTGACCCCAAGTGAGTTACCCTCGTCCCATATAAGTACTCCCCGACCCCAAGTGTGTTACCCTCGTCCCATATAAGTACTCAATGATCCCCAAGTGAGTTACCCTCGTCCCATATAAGTACTCCCTGACCCCGTGTGAGTTACCCTCGTCCCATATAAGTACTCCCTGACCCCAAGTGAGTTACCCTCGTCCCATATAAGTACTCCCTAATCCAGTGTCAGTTACCCTCGTCCCATATAAGTACTCCCTGACCCCAAGTGATTTACCCTCGTCCCATATAAGTACTCACTGATCCCCAAGTGAGTTACCCTCGTCCCATATAAGTACTCCCTGACCCAGTGTCAGCTACCCTCGTCCCATATAAGTACTCCTTGACCCCAAGTGATTTACCCTCGTCCCATATAAGTACTCACTGATCACCAAGTGAGTTACCCTTGTCCCATATAAGTACTCACTGATCCCCAAGTGAGTTACCCTCGTCCCATGTAAGTACTGCCTGTCCCCAAGTGAGTTACCCTCGTCCCATATAAGTACTCACTGATCCCCAAGTGAGTTACCCTCGTCCCATATAAGTACTCCCTGACGCCAAGTGAGTTACCCTCGTCCCATATAAGTACTCACTGATCCCCAAGTGAGTTACCCTCGTCCCATGTAAGTACTGCCTGTCCCCAAGTGAGTTACCCTCGTCCCATATAAGTGCTCCCTGACCCCCAAGTGAGTTACCCTCGTCCCATATAAGTACTCACTGATCCCCAAGTGAGTTACCCTCGTCCCATATAAGTACTCCCTGACGCCAAGTGAGTTACCCTCGTCCCATATAAGTACTCACTGATCCCCAAGTGAGTTACCCTCGTCCCATATAAGTACTCCCTGTCCCCGTGTGAATTACCCTAGTCCGAAATAAGTACTCCCTGACCCTAATTGAGATACCCTCGTCCCATATAAGTACTCACTGATCCCCAAGTGAGTTACACTAGTCCCATATAAGTACTCCCTGACACCAAGTGAGTTACCTCGTCCCATATAAGTACTCCCTGACCCCAAGTGATTTACCCTCGTCCCATATAAGTACACACTGATCCCCAAGTGAGTTACCCTCGTCCCATATAAGTACTCCCTGACCCCAAGTGAGTTACCCTCGTCCCTTATAAGTACTCACTGATCCCCAAGTGAGTTACCCTCGTCCCATGTAAGTACTGCCTGTCCCCAAGTGAGTTACCCTCGTCCCATATAAGTGCTCCCTGACCCCCAAGTGAGTTACCCTCGTCCCATATAAGTACTCCCCGACCCCAAGTGTGTTACCCTCGTCCCATATAAGTATTCACTGGTCCCCAAGTGAGTTACCCTCGTCCCATATAAGTACTCCCTGTCCCCGTGTGAATTACCCTAGTCCGAAATAAGTACTCCCTGACCCTAATTGAGATACCCTCGTCCCATAAAAGTACTCACTGATCCCCAAGTGAGTTACACTAGTCCCATATAAGTACTCCCTGACACCAAGTGAGTTACCTCGTCCCAAATAAGTACTCCCTGACCCCAAGTCAGTTACCCTCTTCCCATATAAGTACTCCCTGACCCCGTGTGAGTTACCCATGTCCCATATAAGTACTCCCTGACCCCGTGTGAGTTACCCTCGTCCCATATAAGTACTCCCCGACTCTAAGTGTGTTATCCTCGTCCCATATAATTACTCCCTGAGTCCGAGTGAGTTACCCTCGTCCCATATAAGTACTCCCCGACTCCAAGTGTGTTACCCTCGTCCCATATAAGTACTCCCTGAGTCCGAGTGAGTTACCCAAGTCCCATATAAGTACTCACTGATCCCCAAGTGAGTTACCCTCGTCCCATATAAGTACTCCCTGACCCCCAAGTGAGTTACACTCGTCCCATATAAGTACTCCCTGACCCCAAGTCAGTTACCCTCGTCCCATATAAGTACTCACTGACCCCAAGTGAGTTACCCTCGTCCCATATAAGTACTCCCCGACCCCAAGTGTGTTACCCTCGTCCCATATAAGTACTCAATGATCCCCAAGTGAGTTACCCTCGTCCCATATAAGTACTCCCTGACCCCGTGTGAGTTACTCTCGTCCCATATAAGTACTCCCTGACCCCAAGTGAGTTACCCTCGTCCCATATAAGTACTCCCTAATCCAGTTTCAGTTACCCTCGTCCCATATAAGTACTCCCTGACCCCAAGTGATTTACCCTCGTCCCATATAAGTACTCACTGATCCCCAAGTGAGTTACCCTCGTCCCATATAAGTACTCCCTGACCCAGTGTCAGTTACCCTCGTCCCATATAAGTACTCCTTGACCCCAAGTGATTTACCCTCGTCCCATATAAGTACTCACTGATCACCAAGTGAGTTACCCTTGTCCCATATAAGTACTCACTGATCCCCAAGTGAGTTACCCTCGTCCCATGTAAGTACTGCCTGTCCCCAAGTGAGTTACCCTCGTCCCAAATAAGTGCTCCCTGACCCCCAAGTGAGTTACCCTCGTCCCATATAAGTATTCACTGGTCCCCAAGTGAGTTACCCTCGTCCCATATAAGTACTCCCTGTCCCCGTGTGAATTACCCTAGTCCGAAATAAGTACTCCCTGACCCTAATTGAGATACCCTCGTCCCATATAAGTACTCACTGATCCCCAAGTGAAATACACTAGTCCCATATAAGTACTCCCTGACACCAAGTGAGTTACCTCGTCCCATATAAGTACTCCCTGACCCCAAGTGATTTACCCTCGTCCCATATAAGTACTCACTGATCCCCAAGTGAGTTACCCTCGTCCCATATAAGTATTCACTGGTCCCCAAGTGAGTTACCCTCGTCCCATATAAGTACTCCCTGTCCCCGTGTGAATTACCCTAGTCCGAAATAAGTACTCCCTGACCCTAATTGAGATACCCTCGTCCCATATAAGTACTCACTGATCCCCAAGTGAGTTACACTAGTCCCATATAAGTACTCCCTGACACCAAGTGAGTTACCTCGTCCCATATAAGTACTCCCTGACCCCAAGTCAGTTACCCTCTTCCCATATAAGTACTCCCTGATTCTAAGTGTGTTATCCTCGTCCCATATAATTACTCCCTGAGTCCGAGTGAGTTACCCTCGTCCCATATAAGTACTCCCTGACCCCAAGTCAGTTACCCTCGTCCCATATAAGTACTCACTGATTCCCAAGTGAGTTACCCTCGTCCCATATAAGTACTCCCCGACCCCAAGTGGGTTACCCTCGTCCCATATAAGTACTCACTGATCCCCAAGTGAGTTACCCTCGTCCCATATAAGTACTCCCTGACCCCGTGTGAGTTACCCTCGTCCCATATAAGTACTCCCTGACCCCAAGTGAGTTACCCTCGTCCCATATAAGTACTCCCTAACCCAGTGTCAGTTACCCTCGTCCCATATAAGTACTCCCTGACCCCAAGTGATTTACCCTCGTCCCATATAAGTACTCACTGATCCCCAAGTGAGTTACCCTCGTCCCATATAAGTACTCCCTGACCCAGTGTCAGTTACCCTCGACACATATAAGTACTCCCTGACCCCAAGTGATTTACCCTCGTCCCATATAAGTACTCACTGATCACCAAGTGAGTTACCCTCGTCCCATATAAGTACTCCCTGACCCCAAGTGATTTACCCTCGCCCCATATAAGTCCTCACTGATCCCCAAGTGAGTTACCCTCGTCCCATATAAGTACTCCCTGACCCCAAGTCAGTTAACCTCGTCCCATATAAGTACTCCCTGACCCCAAGTCAGTTACCCTCGTCCCATATAAGTATTCCCTGACCCCGTGTGAGTTACCCTCGTCCCATATAAGTAATCCCTGACCCTAAGTGAGTTACCCTCGTCCCATATAAGTATTCCCTGACCCCAAGTGAGTTACCATCGTCCCATATAAGTACTCCCTGACCCTCAAGTGAGTTACCCTCGTCCCATATAAGTACTCACTGATCCCCAAGTGATTTACCCTCGTCCCTAATAAATACTGCCTGACCCCGCGTGAGTTACCCTCGTCCCATATAAGTACTCCCTGACACCAAGTGAGTTACCTCGTCCCATATAAGTACTCCCTGACCCCAAGTCATTTACCCTCGTCCCATATAAGTACTCCCTGACCCAGTGTCAGTTACCCTCGTCCCATATAAGTACTCCCTGACCCCAAGTGAGTTACCCTCGTCCCATATAAGTACTCACTGACCCCAAGTGAGTTACCCTCGTCCCATATAAGTTCTCACTGATCCCCAAGTGAGATACCCTCGTCCCATATAAGTACTGCCTGTCCCCAAGTGAGTTACCCTCGTCCCATATAAGTGCTCCCTGACCCCCAAGTGAGTTACCCTCGTCCCATATAAGTATTCACTGGTCCCCAAGTGAGTTACCCTCGTCCCATATAAGTACTCCCTGTCCCCGTGTGAATTACCCTAGTCCGAAATAAGTACTCCCTGACCCTAATTGAGATACCCTCGTCCCATATAAGTACTCACTGATCCCCAAGTGAAATACACTAGTCCCATATAAGTACTCCCTGACACCAAGTGAGTTACCTCGTCCCATATAAGTACTCCCTGACCCCAAGTGATTTACCCTCGTCCCATATAAGTACTCACTGATCCCCAAGTGAGTTACCCTCGTCCCATATAAGTACTCCCTGACCCCAAGTGAGTTACCCTCCTCCCATATAAGTACTCACTGATACCCAAGTGAGTTAGCCTCGTCCCATGTAAGTACTGCCTGTCCCCAAGTGAGTTACCCTCGTCCCATATAAGTGCTCCCTGACCCCCAAGTGAGTTACCCTCGTCCCATATAAGTATTCACTGGTCCCCAAGTGAGTTACCCTCGTCCCATATAAGTACTCCCTGTCCCCGTGTGAATTACCCTAGTCCGAAATAAGTACTCCCTGACCCTAATTGAGATACCCTCGTCCCATATAAGTACTCACTGATCCCCAAGTGAGTTACACTAGTCCCATATAAGTACTCCCTGACACCAAGTGAGTTACCTCGTCCCATATAAGTACTCCCTGACCCCAAGTCAGTTACCCTCTTCCCATATAAGTACTCCCTGACTCTAAGTGTGTTATCCTCGTCCCATATAATTACTCCCTGAGTCCGAGTGAGTTACCCTCGTCCCATATAAGTACTCCCTGACCCCAAGTCAGTTACCCTCGTCCCATATAAGTACTCACTGATTCCCAAGTGAGTTACCCTCGTCCCATATAAGTACTCCCCGACCCCAAGTGGGTTACCCTCGTCCCATATAAGTACTCACTGATCCCCAAGTGAGTTACCCTCGTCCCATATAAGTACTCCCTGACCCCGTGTGAGTTACCCTCGTCCCATATAAGTACCCCCTGACCCCAAGTGAGTTACCCTCGTCCCATATAAGTACTCCCTAACCCAGTGTCAGTTACCCTCGTCCCATATAAGTACTCCCTGACCCCAAGTGATTTACCCTCGTCCCATATAAGTACTCACTGATCCCCAAGTGAGTTACCCTCGTCCCATATAAGTACTCCCTGACCCAGTGTCAGTTACCCTCGACACATATAAGTACTCCCTGACCCCAAGTGATTTACCCTCGTCCCATATAAGTACTCACTGATCACCAAGTGAGTTACCCTCGTCCCATATAAGTACTCCCTGACCCCAAGTGATTTACCCTCGCCCCATATAAGTCCTCACTGATCCCCAAGTGAGTTACCCTCGTCCCATATAAGTACTCCCTGACCCCAAGTCAGTTAACCTCGTCCCATATAAGTACTCCCTGACCCCAAGTCAGTTACCCTCGTCCCATATAAGTATTCCCTGACCCCGTGTGAGTTACCCTCGTCCCATATAAGTAATCCCTGACCCTAAGTGAGTTACCCTCGTCCCATATAAGTATTCCCTGACCCCAAGTGAGTTACCATCGTCCCATATAAGTACTCCCTGACCCTCAAGTGAGTTACCCTCGTCCCATATAAGTACTCACTGATCCCCAAGTGATTTACCCTCGTCCCTAATAAATACTGCCTGACCCCGCGTGAGTTACCCTCGTCCCATATAAGTACTCCCTGACACCAAGTGAGTTACCTCGTCCCATATAAGTACTCCCTGACCCCAAGTCATTTACCCTCGTCCCATATAAGTACTCCCTGACCCAGTGTCAGTTACCCTCGTCCCATATAAGTACTCCCTGACCCCAAGTGAGTTACCCTCGTCCCATATAAGTACTCACTGACCCCAAGTGAGTTACCCTCGTCCCATATAAGTTCTCACTGATCCCCAAGTGAGATACCCTCGTCCCATATAAGTACTGCCTGTCCCCAAGTGAGTTACCCTCGTCCCATATAAGTGCTCCCTGACCCCCAAGTGAGTTACCCTCGTCCCATATAAGTATTCACTGGTCCCCAAGTGAGTTACCCTCGTCCCATATAAGTACTCCCTGTCCCCGTGTGAATTACCCTAGTCCGAAATAAGTACTCCCTGACCCTAATTGAGATACCCTCGTCCCATATAAGTACTCACTGATCCCCAAGTGAGTTACACTAGTCCCATATAAGTACTCCCTGACACCAAGTGAGTTACCTCGTCCCATATAAGTACTCCCTGACCCCAAGTCAGTTACCCTCTTCCCATATAAGTACTCTCTGACCCCGTGTGAGTTACCCTTGTCCCATATAAGTACTCCCTGACCCCAAGTGAGTTACCCTCGTCCCAAATAAGTACTCCCTGTCCCCAAGTGAGTTACCCTCGTCCCATATAAGTATTCACTGATCCCCAAGTGAGTTACCCTCGTCCCATATAAGTACACCCTGACCCCGTGTGAGTTACCCTCGACCCATATAAGTACTCCCCGACTCTAAGTGTGTTATCCTCGTCCCATATAATTACTCCCTGAGTCCGAGTGAGTTACCCTCGTCCCATATAAGTACTCCCCGACTCCAAGTCAGTTACCCTCGTCCCATATAAGTACTCCCTGACCCCAAGTGATTTACCCTCGTCCCATATAAGTACTCACTGATCCCCAAGTGAGTTACCCTCGTCCCATATAAGTACTCCCTGACGCCAAGTGAGTTACCCTCGTCCCATATAAGTACTCACTGATCCCCAAGTGAGTTACCCTCGTCCCATATAAGTACTCCCTGTCCCCGTGTGAATTACCCTAGTCCGAAATAAGTACTCCCTGACCCTAATTGAGATACCCTCGTCCCATATAAGTACTCACTGATCCCCAAGTGAGTTACACTAGTCCCATATAAGTACTCCCTGACACCAAGTGAGTTACCTCGTCCCATATAAGTACTCCCTGACCCCAAGTGATTTACCCTCGTCCCATATAAGTACTCCCTGACCCCAAGTGAGTTACCCTCGTCCCATATAAGTACTCACTGATCCCCAAGTGAGTTACCCTCGTCCCATGTAAGTACTGCCTGTCCCCAAGTGAGTTACCCTCGTCCCATATAAGTGCTCCCTGACCCCCAAGTGAGTTACCCTCGTCCCATATAAGTATTCACTGGTCCCCAAGTGAGTTACCCTCGTCCCATATAAGTACTCCCTGTCCCCGTGTGAATTACCCTAGTCCGAAATAAGTACTCCCTGACCCTAATTGAGATACCCTCGTCCCATATAAGTACTCACTGATCCCCAAGTGAGTTACACTAGTCCCATATAAGTACTCCCTGACACCAAGTGAGTTACCTCGTCCCAAATAAGTACTCCCTGACCCCAAGTCAGTTACCCTCTTCCCATATAAGTACTCCCTGACCCCGTGTGAGTTACCCATGTCCCATATAAGTACTCCCTGACCCCGTGTGAGTTACCCTCGTCCCATATAAGTACTCCCCGACTCTAAGTGTGTTATCCTCGTCCCATATAATTACTCCCTGAGTCCGTGTGAGTTACCCTCGTCCCATATAAGTACTCCCCGACTCCAAGTGTGTTACCCTCGTCCCATATAAGTACTCCCTGAGTCCGAGTGAGTTACCCAAGTCCCATATAAGTACTCACTGATCCCCAAGTGAGTTACCCTCGTCCCATATAAGTACTCCCTGACCCCCAAGTGAGTTACACTCGTCCCATATAAGTACTCCCTGACCCCAAGTCAGTTACCCTCGTCCCATATAAGTACTCACTGACCCCAAGTGAGTTACCCTCGTCCCATATAAGTACTCCCCGACCCCAAGTGTGTTACCCTCGTCCCATATAAGTACTCAATGATCCCCAAGTGAGTTACCCTGGTCCCATATAAGTACTCCCTGACCCCGTGTGAGTTACCCTCGTCCCATATAAGTACTCCCTGACCCCAAGTGAGTTACCCTCGTCCCATATAAGTACTCCCTAATCCAGTGTCAGTTACCCTCGTCCCATATAAGTACTCCCTGACCCCAAGTGATTTACCCTCGTCCCATATAAGTACTCACTGATCCCCAAGTGAGTTACCCTCGTCCCATATAAGTACTCCCTGACCCAGTGTCAGTTACCCTCGTCCCATATAAGTACTCCTTGACCCCAAGTGATTTACCCTCGTCCCATATAAGTACTCACTGATCACCAAGTGAGTTACCCTTGTCCCATATAAGTACTCACTGATCCCCAAGTGAGTTACCCTCGTCCCATGTAAGTACTGCCTGTCCCCAAGTGAGTTACCCTCGTCCCATATAAGTACTCACTGATCCCCAAGTGAGTTACCCTCGTCCCATATAAGTACTCCCTGACGCCAAGTGAGTTACCCTCGTCCCATATAAGTACTCACTGATCCCCAAGTGAGTTACCCTCGTCCCATATAAGTACTCCCTGAGTCCGAGTGAGTTACCCTCGTCCCATATAAGTACTCCCTGACCCCAAGTCAGTTACCCTCGTCCCATATAAGTACTCACTGATCCCCAAGTGAGTTACACTAGTCCCATATAAGTACTCCCTGACACCAAGTGAGTTACCTCGTCCCATATAAGTACTCCCTGACCCCAAGTCAGTTACCCTCTTCCCATATAAGTACTCCCTGACTCTAAGTGTGTTATCCTCGTCCCATATAATTACTCCCTGAGTCCGAGTGAGTTACCCTCGTCCCATATAAGTACTCCCTGACCCCAAGTCAGTTACCCTCGTCCCATATAAGTACTCACTGATTCCCAAGTGAGTTACCCTCGTCCCATATAAGTACTCCCCGACCCCAAGTGGGTTACCCTCGTCCCATATAAGTACTCACTGATCCCCAAGTGAGTTACCCTCGTCCCATATAAGTACTCCCTGACCCCGTGTGAGTTACCCTCGTCCCATATAAGTACTCCCTGACCCCAAGTGAGTTACCCTCGTCCCATATAAGTACTCCCTAACCCAGTGTCAGTTACCCTCGTCCCATATAAGTACTCCCTGACCCCAAGTGATTTACCCTCGTCCCATATAAGTACTCACTGATCCCCAAGTGAGTTACCCTCGTCCCATATAAGTACTCCCTGACCCAGTGTCAGTTACCCTCGACACATATAAGTACTCCCTGACCCCAAGTGATTTACCCTCGTCCCATATAAGTACTCACTGATCACCAAGTGAGTTACCCTCGTCCCATATAAGTACTCCCTGACCCCAAGTGATTTACCCTCGCCCCATATAAGTCCTCACTGATCCCCAAGTGAGTTACCCTCGTCCCATATAAGTACTCCCTGACCCCAAGTCAGTTAACCTCGTCCCATATAAGTACTCCCTGACCCCAAGTCAGTTACCCTCGTCCCATATAAGTATTCCCTGACCCCGTGTGAGTTACCCTCGTCCCATATAAGTAATCCCTGACCCTAAGTGAGTTACCCTCGTCCCATATAAGTATTCCCTGACCCCAAGTGAGTTACCATCGTCCCATATAAGTACTCCCTGACCCTCAAGTGAGTTACCCTCGTCCCATATAAGTACTCACTGATCCCCAAGTGATTTACCCTCGTCCCTAATAAATACTGCCTGACCCCGCGTGAGTTACCCTCGACCCATATAAGTACTCCCTGACACCAAGTGAGTTACCTCGTCCCATATAAGTACTCCCTGACCCCAAGTCATTTACCCTCGTCCCATATAAGTACTCCCTGACCCAGTGTCAGTTACCCTCGTCCCATATAAGTACTCCCTGACCCCAAGTGAGTTACCCTCGTCCCATATAAGTACTCACTGACCCCAAGTGAGTTACCCTCGTCCCATATAAGTTCTCACTGATCCCCAAGTGAGATACCCTCGTCCCATATAAGTACTGCCTGTCCCCAAGTGAGTTACCCTCGTCCCATATAAGTGCTCCCTGACCCCCAAGTGAGTTACCCTCGTCCCATATAAGTATTCACTGGTCCCCAAGTGAGTTACCCTCGTCCCATATAAGTACTCCCTGTCCCCGTGTGAATTACCCTAGTCCGAAATAAGTACTCCCTGACCCTAATTGAGATACCCTCGTCCCATATAAGTACTCACTGATCCCCAAGTGAGTTACACTAGTCCCATATAAGTACTCCCTGACACCAAGTGAGTTACCTCGTCCCATATAAGTACTCCCTGACCCCAAGTCAGTTACCCTCTTCCCATATAAGTACTCTCTGACCCCGTGTGAGTTACCCTTGTCCCATATAAGTACTCCCTGACCCCAAGTGAGTTACCCTCGTCCCAAATAAGTACTCCCTGTCCCCAAGTGAGTTACCCTCGTCCCATATAAGTATTCACTGATCCCCAAGTGAGTTACCCTCGTCCCATATAAGTACACCCTGACCCCGTGTGAGTTACCCTCGACCCATATAAGTACTCCCCGACTCTAAGTGTGTTATCCTCGTCCCATATAATTACTCCCTGAGTCCGAGTGAGTTACCCTCGTCCCATATAAGTACTCCCCGACTCCAAGTCAGTTACCCTCGTCCCATATAAGTACTCCCTGACCCCAAGTGATTTACCCTCGTCCCATATAAGTACTCACTGATCCCCAAGTGAGTTACCCTCGTCCCATATAAGTACTCCCTGACGCCAAGTGAGTTACCCTCGTCCCATATAAGTACTCACTGATCCCCAAGTGAGTTACCCTCGTCCCATATAAGTACTCCCTGTCCCCGTGTGAATTACCCTAGTCCGAAATAAGTACTCCCTGACCCTAATTGAGATACCCTCGTCCCATATAAGTACTCACTGATCCCCAAGTGAGTTACACTAGTCCCATATAAGTACTCCCTGACACCAAGTGAGTTACCTCGTCCCATATAAGTACTCCCTGACCCCAAGTGATTTACCCTCGTCCCATATAAGTACTCCCTGACCCCAAGTGAGTTACCCTCGTCCCATATAAGTACTCACTGATCCCCAAGTGAGTTACCCTCGTCCCATGTAAGTACTGCCTGTCCCCAAGTGAGTTACCCTCGTCCCATATAAGTGCTCCCTGACCCCCAAGTGAGTTACCCTCGTCCCATATAAGTATTCACTGGTCCCCAAGTGAGTTACCCTCGTCCCATATAAGTACTCCCTGTCCCCGTGTGAATTACCCTAGTCCGAAATAAGTACTCCCTGACCCTAATTGAGATACCCTCGTCCCATATAAGTACTCACTGATCCCCAAGTGAGTTACACTAGTCCCATATAAGTACTCCCTGACACCAAGTGAGTTACCTCGTCCCAAATAAGTACTCCCTGACCCCAAGTCAGTTACCCTCTTCCCATATAAGTACTCCCTGACCCCGTGTGAGTTACCCATGTCCCATATAAGTACTCCCTGACCCCGTGTGAGTTACCCTCGTCCCATATAAGTACTCCCCGACTCTAAGTGTGTTATCCTCGTCCCATATAATTACTCCCTGAGTCCGTGTGAGTTACCCTCGTCCCATATAAGTACTCCCCGACTCCAAGTGTGTTACCCTCGTCCCATATAAGTACTCCCTGAGTCCGAGTGAGTTACCCAAGTCCCATATAAGTACTCACTGATCCCCAAGTGAGTTACCCTCGTCCCATATAAGTACTCCCTGACCCCCAAGTGAGTTACACTCGTCCCATATAAGTACTCCCTGACCCCAAGTCAGTTACCCTCGTCCCATATAAGTACTCACTGACCCCAAGTGAGTTACCCTCGTCCCATATAAGTACTCCCCGACCCCAAGTGTGTTACCCTCGTCCCATATAAGTACTCAATGATCCCCAAGTGAGTTACCCTGGTCCCATATAAGTACTCCCTGACCCCGTGTGAGTTACCCTCGTCCCATATAAGTACTCCCTGACCCCAAGTGAGTTACCCTCGTCCCATATAAGTACTCCCTAATCCAGTGTCAGTTACCCTCGTCCCATATAAGTACTCCCTGACCCCAAGTGATTTACCCTCGTCCCATATAAGTACTCACTGATCCCCAAGTGAGTTACCCTCGTCCCATATAAGTACTCCCTGACCCAGTGTCAGTTACCCTCGTCCCATATAAGTACTCCTTGACCCCAAGTGATTTACCCTCGTCCCATATAAGTACTCACTGATCACCAAGTGAGTTACCCTTGTCCCATATAAGTACTCACTGATCCCCAAGTGAGTTACCCTCGTCCCATGTAAGTACTGCCTGTCCCCAAGTGAGTTACCCTCGTCCCATATAAGTACTCACTGATCCCCAAGTGAGTTACCCTCGTCCCATATAAGTACTCCCTGACGCCAAGTGAGTTACCCTCGTCCCATATAAGTACTCACTGATCCCCAAGTGAGTTACCCTCGTCCCATATAAGTACTCCCTGAGTCCGAGTGAGTTACCCTCGTCCCATATAAGTACTCCCTGACCCCAAGTCAGTTACCCTCGTCCCATATAAGTACTCACTGATCCCCAAGTGAGTTACACTAGTCCCATATAAGTACTCCCTGACACCAAGTGAGTTACCTCGTCCCATATAAGTACTCCCTGACCCCAAGTCAGTTACCCTCTTCCCATATAAGTACTCCCTGACTCTAAGTGTGTTATCCTCGTCCCATATAATTACTCCCTGAGTCCGAGTGAGTTACCCTCGTCCCATATAAGTACTCCCTGACCCCAAGTCAGTTACCCTCGTCCCATATAAGTACTCACTGATTCCCAAGTGAGTTACCCTCGTCCCATATAAGTACTCCCCGACCCCAAGTGGGTTACCCTCGTCCCATATAAGTACTCACTGATCCCCAAGTGAGTTACCCTCGTCCCATATAAGTACTCCCTGACCCCGTGTGAGTTACCCTCGTCCCATATAAGTACTCCCTGACCCCAAGTGAGTTACCCTCGTCCCATATAAGTACTCCCTAACCCAGTGTCAGTTACCCTCGTCCCATAAAAGTACTCCCTGACCCCAAGTGATTTACCCTCGTCCCATATAAGTACTCACTGATCCCCAAGTGAGTTACCCTCGTCCCATATAAGTACTCCCTGACCCAGTGTCAGTTACCCTCGACACATATAAGTACTCCCTGACCCCAAGTGATTTACCCTCGTCCCATATAAGTACTCACTGATCACCAAGTGAGTTACCCTCGTCCCATATAAGTACTCCCTGACCCCAAGTGATTTACCCTCGCCCCATATAAGTCCTCACTGATCCCCAAGTGAGTTACCCTCGTCCCATATAAGTACTCCCTGACCCCAAGTCAGTTAACCTCGTCCCATATAAGTACTCCCTGACCCCAAGTCAGTTACCCTCGTCCCATATAAGTATTCCCTGACCCCGTGTGAGTTACCCTCGTCCCATATAAGTAATCCCTGACCCTAAGTGAGTTACCCTCGTCCCATATAAGTATTCCCTGACCCCAAGTGAGTTACCATCGTCCCATATAAGTACTCCCTGACCCTCAAGTGAGTTACCCTCGTCCCATATAAGTACTCACTGATCCCCAAGTGATTTACCCTCGTCCCTAATAAATACTGCCTGACCCCGCGTGAGTTACCCTCGTCCCATATAAGTACTCCCTGACACCAAGTGAGTTACCTCGTCCCATATAAGTACTCCCTGACCCCAAGTCATTTACCCTCGTCCCATATAAGTACTCCCTGACCCAGTGTCAGTTACCCTCGTCCCATATAAGTACTCCCTGACCCCAAGTGAGTTACCCTCGTCCCATATAAGTACTCACTGACCCCAAGTGAGTTACCCTCGTCCCATATAAGTTCTCACTGATCCCCAAGTGAGATACCCTCGTCCCATATAAGTACTGCCTGTCCCCAAGTGAGTTACCCTCGTCCCATATAAGTGCTCCCTGACCCCCAAGTGAGTTACCCTCGTCCCATATAAGTATTCACTGGTCCCCAAGTGAGTTACCCTCGTCCCATATAAGTACTCCCTGTCCCCGTGTGAATTACCCTAGTCCGAAATAAGTACTCCCTGACCCTAATTGAGATACCCTCGTCCCATATAAGTACTCACTGATCCCCAAGTGAGTTACACTAGTCCCATATAAGTACTCCCTGACACCAAGTGAGTTACCTCGTCCCATATAAGTACTCCCTGACCCCAAGTCAGTTACCCTCTTCCCATATAAGTACTCTCTGACCCCGTGTGAGTTACCCTTGTCCCATATAAGTACTCCCTGACCCCAAGTGAGTTACCCTCGTCCCAAATAAGTACTCCCTGTCCCCAAGTGAGTTACCCTCGTCCCATATAAGTATTCACTGATCCCCAAGTGAGTTACCCTCGTCCCATATAAGTACACCCTGACCCCGTGTGAGTTACCCTCGACCCATATAAGTACTCCCCGACTCTAAGTGTGTTATCCTCGTCCCATATAATTACTCCCTGAGTCCGAGTGAGTTACCCTCGTCCCATATAAGTACTCCCCGACTCCAAGTCAGTTACCCTCGTCCCATATAAGTACTCCCTGACCCCAAGTGATTTACCCTCGTCCCATATAAGTACTCACTGATCCCCAAGTGAGTTACCCTCGTCCCATATAAGTACTCCCTGACGCCAAGTGAGTTACCCTCGTCCCATATAAGTACTCACTGATCCCCAAGTGAGTTACCCTCGTCCCATATAAGTACTCCCTGTCCCCGTGTGAATTACCCTAGTCCGAAATAAGTACTCCCTGACCCTAATTGAGATACCCTCGTCCCATATAAGTACTCACTGATCCCCAAGTGAGTTACACTAGTCCCATATAAGTACTCCCTGACACCAAGTGAGTTACCTCGTCCCATATAAGTACTCCCTGACCCCAAGTGATTTACCCTCGTCCCATATAAGTACTCCCTGACCCCAAGTGAGTTACCCTCGTCCCATATAAGTACTCACTGATCCCCAAGTGAGTTACCCTCGTCCCATGTAAGTACTGCCTGTCCCCAAGTGAGTTACCCTCGTCCCATATAAGTGCTCCCTGACCCCCAAGTGAGTTACCCTCGTCCCATATAAGTATTCACTGGTCCCCAAGTGAGTTACCCTCGTCCCATATAAGTACTCCCTGTCCCCGTGTGAATTACCCTAGTCCGAAATAAGTACTCCCTGACCCTAATTGAGATACCCTCGTCCCATATAAGTACTCACTGATCCCCAAGTGAGTTACACTAGTCCCATATAAGTACTCCCTGACACCAAGTGAGTTACCTCGTCCCAAATAAGTACTCCCTGACCCCAAGTCAGTTACCCTCTTCCCATATAAGTACTCCCTGACCCCGTGTGAGTTACCCATGTCCCATATAAGTACTCCCTGACCCCGTGTGAGTTACCCTCGTCCCATATAAGTACTCCCCGACTCTAAGTGTGTTATCCTCGTCCCATATAATTACTCCCTGAGTCCGTGTGAGTTACCCTCGTCCCATATAAGTACTCCCCGACTCCAAGTGTGTTACCCTCGTCCCATATAAGTACTCCCTGAGTCCGAGTGAGTTACCCAAGTCCCATATAAGTACTCACTGATCCCCAAGTGAGTTACCCTCGTCCCATATAAGTACTCCCTGACCCCCAAGTGAGTTACACTCGTCCCATATAAGTACTCCCTGACCCCAAGTCAGTTACCCTCGTCCCATATAAGTACTCACTGACCCCAAGTGAGTTACCCTCGTCCCATATAAGTACTCCCCGACCCCAAGTGTGTTACCCTCGTCCCATATAAGTACTCAATGATCCCCAAGTGAGTTACCCTGGTCCCATATAAGTACTCCCTGACCCCGTGTGAGTTACCCTCGTCCCATATAAGTACTCCCTGACCCCAAGTGAGTTACCCTCGTCCCATATAAGTACTCCCTAATCCAGTGTCAGTTACCCTCGTCCCATATAAGTACTCCCTGACCCCAAGTGATTTACCCTCGTCCCATATAAGTACTCACTGATCCCCAAGTGAGTTACCCTCGTCCCATATAAGTACTCCCTGACCCAGTGTCAGTTACCCTCGTCCCATATAAGTACTCCTTGACCCCAAGTGATTTACCCTCGTCCCATATAAGTACTCACTGATCACCAAGTGAGTTACCCTTGTCCCATATAAGTACTCACTGATCCCCAAGTGAGTTACCCTCGTCCCATGTAAGTACTGCCTGTCCCCAAGTGAGTTACCCTCGTCCCATATAAGTACTCACTGATCCCCAAGTGAGTTACCCTCGTCCCATATAAGTACTCCCTGACGCCAAGTGAGTTACCCTCGTCCCATATAAGTACTCACTGATCCCCAAGTGAGTTACCCTCGTCCCATATAAGTACTCCCTGTCCCCGTGTGAATTACCCTAGTCCGAAATAAGTACTCCCAGACCCTAATTGAGATACCCTCGTCCCATATAAGTACTCACTGATCCCCAAGTGAGTTACACTAGTCCCATATAAGTACTCCCTGACACCAAGTGAGTTTCCTCGTCCCATATAAGTACTCCCTGACCCCAAGTGATTTACCCTCGTCCCATATAAGTACACACTGATCCCCAAGTGAGTTACCCTCGTCCCATATAAGTACTCCCTGACCCCAAGTGAGTTACCCTCGTCCCATATAAGTACTCACTGATCCCCAAGTGAGTTACCCTCGTCCCATGTAAGTACTGCCTGTCCCCAAGTGAGTTACCCTCGTCCCATATAAGTGCTCCCTGACCCCCAAGTGAGTTACCCTCGTCCCATATAAGTACTCACTGATCCCCAAGTGAGTTACCCTCGTCCCATATAAGTACTCCCTGACGCCAAGTGAGTTACCCTCGTCCCATATAAGTACTCACTGATCCCCAAGTGAGTTACCCTCGTCCCATATAAGTACTCCCTGTCCCCGTGTGAATTACCCTAGTCCGAAATAAGTACTCCCTGACCCTAATTGAGATACCCTCGTCCCATATAAGTACTCACTGATCCCCAAGTGAGTTACACTAGTCCCATATAAGTACTCCCTGACACCAAGTGAGTTACCTCGTCCCATGTAAGTACTCCCTGACCCCAAGTGATTTACCCTCGTCCCATATAAGTACACACTGATCCCCAAGTGAGTTACCCTCGTCCCATATAAGTACTCCCTGACCCCAAGTGAGTTACCCTCGTCCCATATAAGTACTCACTGATCCCCAAGTGAGTTACCCTCGTCCCATGTAAGTACTGCCTGTCCCCAAGTGAGTTACCCTCGTCCCATATAAGTGCTCCCTGACCCCCAAGTGAGTTACCCTCGTCCCATATAAGTATTCACTGGTCCCCAAGTGAGTTACCCTCGTCCCATATAAGTACTCCCTGTCCCCGTGTGAATTACCCTAGTCCGAAATAAGTACTCCCTGACCCTAATTGAGATACCCTCGTCCCATATAAGTACTCCCTGACCCCGTGTGAGTTACCCATGTCCCATATAAGTACTCCCTGACCCCGTGTGAGTTACCCTCGTCCCATATAAGTACTCCCCGACTCTAAGTGTGTTATCCTCGTCCCATATAATTACTCCCTGAGTCCGAGTGAGTTACCCTCGTCCCATATAAGTACTCCCCGACTCCAAGTGTGTTACCCTCGTCCCATATAAGTACTCCCTGAGTCCGAGTGAGTTACCCAAGTCCCATATAAGTACTCACTGATCCCCAAGTGAGTTACCCTCGTCCCATATAAGTACTCCCTGACCCCAAGTGAGTTACCCTCGTCCCATATAAGTACTCCCCGACCCCAAGTGTGTTACCCTCGTCCCATATAAGTACTCAATTATCCCCAAGTGAGTTACCCTCGTCCCATATAAGTACTCCCTGACCCCGTGTGAGTTACCCTCGTCCCATATAAGTACTCCCTGACCCCAAGTGAGTTACCCTCGTCCCATATAAGTACTCCCTAATCCAGTTTCAGTTACCCTCGTCCCATATAAGTACTCCCTGACCCCAAGTGATTTACCCTCGTCCCATATAAGTACTCACCGATCCCCAAGTGAGTTACCCTCGTCCCATATAAGTACTCCCTGACCCAGTGTCAGTTACCCTCGTCCCATATAAGTACTCCTTGACCCCAAGTGATTTACCCTCGTCCCATATAAGTACTCACTGATCACCAAGTGAGTTACCCTTGTCCCATATAAGTACTCACTGATCCCCAAGTGAGTTACCCTCGTCCCATGTAAGTACTGCCTGTCCCCAAGTGAGTTACCCTCGTCCCATATAAGTGCTCCCTGACCCCCAAGTGAGTTACCCTCGTCCCATATAAGTATTCACTGGTCCCCAAGTGAGTTACCCTCGTCCCATATAAGTACTCCCTGTCCCCGTGTGAATTACCCTAGCCCGAAATAAGTACTCCCTGACCCTAATTGAGATACCCTCGTCCCATATAAGTACTCACTGATCCCCAAGTGAGTTACACTAGTCCCATATAAGTACTCCCTGACACCAAGTGAGTTACCTCGTCCCATATAAGTACTCAATGATCCCCAAGTGAGTTACGCTCGTCCCATATAAGTACTCCCTGACCCCAAGTCAGTTACCCTCGTCCCATATAAGTACTCACTGATTCCCAAGTGAGTTACCCTCGTCCCATATAAGTACTCCCCGACCCCAAGTGTGTTACCCTCGTCCCATATAAGTACTCAATGATCCCCAAGTGAGTTACCCTCGTCCCATATAAGTACTCCCTGACCCCGTGTGAGTTACCCTCGTCCCATATAAGTACTCCCTGACCCCAAGTGAGTTACCCTCGTCCCATATAAGTACTCCCTAACCCAGTGTCAGTTACCCTCGTCCCATATAAGTACTCCCTGACCCCAAGTGATTTACCCTCGTCCCATATAAGTACTCACTGATCCCCAAGTGAGTTACCCTCGTCCCATATAAGTACTCCCTGACCCAGTGTCAGTTACCCTCGTCCCATATAAGTACTCCTTGACCCCAAGTGATTTACCCTCGTCCCATATAAGTACTCACTGATCACCAAGTGAGTTACCCTTGTCCCATATAAGTACTCACTGATTCCCAAGTGAGTTACCCTCGTCCCATATAAGTACTCCCCGACCCCAAGTGTGTTACCCTCGTCCCATATAAGTACTCCCTAACCCAGTGTCAGTTACCCTCGTCCCATATAAGTACTCCCTGACCCCAAGTGATTTACCCTCGTCCCATATAAGTACTCACTGATCCCCAAGTGAGTTACCCTCGTCCCATATAAGTACTCCCTGACCCAGTGTCAGTTACCCTCGTCCCATATAAGTACTCCTTGACCCCAAGTGATTTACCCTCGTCCCATATAAGTACTCACTGATCACCAAGTGAGTTACCCTTGTCCCATATAAGTACTCACTGATCCCCAAGTGAGTTACCCTCGTCCCATGTAAGTACTGCCTGTCCCCAAGTGAGTTACCCTCGTCCCAAATAAGTGCTCCCTGACCCCCAAGTGAGTTACCCTCGTCCCATATAAGTATTCACTGGTCCCCAAGTGAGTTACCCTCGTCCCATATAAGTACTCCCTGTCCCCGTGTGAATTACCCTAGTCCGAAATAAGTACTCCCTGACCCTAATTGAGATACCCTCGTCCCATATAAGTACTCACTGATCCCCAAGTGAAATACACTAGTCCCATATAAGTACTCCCTGACACCAAGTGAGTTACCTCGTCCCATATAAGTACTCCCTGACCCCAAGTGATTTACCCTCGTCCCATATAAGTACTCACTGATCCCCAAGTGAGTTACCCTCGTCCCATATAAGTACTCCCTGACCCCAAGTGAGTTACCCTCGTCCCATATAAGTACTCACTGATCCCCAAGTGAGTTAGCCTCGTCCCATGTAAGTACTGCCTGTCCCCAAGTGAGTTACCCTCGTCCCATATAAGTGCTCCCTGACCCCCAAGTGAGTTACCCTCGTCCCATATAAGTATTCACTGGTCCCCAAGTGAGTTACCCTCGTCCCATATAAGTACTCCCTGTCCCCGTGTGAATTACCCTAGTCCGAAATAAGTACTCCCTGACCCTAATTGAGATACCCTCGTCCCATATAAGTACTCACTGATCCCCAAGTGAGTTACACTAGTCCCATATAAGTACTCCCTGACACCAAGTGAGTTACCTCGTCCCATATAAGTACTCCCTGACCCCAAGTCAGTTACCCTCTTCCCATATAAGTACTCCCTGACTCTAAGTGTGTTATCCTCGTCCCATATAATTACTCCCTGAGTCCGAGTGAGTTACCCTCGTCCCATATAAGTACTCCCTGACCCCAAGTCAGTTACCCTCGTCCCATATAAGTACTCACTGATTCCCAAGTGAGTTACCCTCGTCCCATATAAGTACTCCCCGACCCCAAGTGGGTTACCCTCGTCCCATATAAGTACTCACTGATCCCCAAGTGAGTTACCCTCGTCCCATATAAGTACTCCCTGACCCCGTGTGAGTTACCCTTGTCCCATATAAGTACTCCCTGACCCCAAGTGAGTTACCCTCGTCCCATATAAGTACTCCCTAACCCAGTGTCAGTTACCCTCGTCCCATATAAGTACTCCCTGACCCCAAGTGATTTACCCTCGTCCCATATAAGTACTCACTGATCCCCAAGTGAGTTACCCTCGTCCCATATAAGTACTCCCTGACCCAGTGTCAGTTACCCTCGTCCCATATAAGTACTCCCTGACCCCAAGTGATTTACCCTCGTCCCATATAAGTACTCACTGATCACCAAGTGAGTTACCCTCGTCCCATATAAGTACTCCCTGACCCCAAGTGAGTTACCCTCGTCCCATATAAGTACTCACTGATCCCCAAGTGAGTTACCCTCGTCCCATATAAGTACTCCCTGACCCAGTGTCAGTTACCCTCGTCCCATATAAGTACTCCCTGACCCCAAGTGATTTACCCTCGCCCCATATAAGTCCTCACTGATCCCCAAGTGAGTTACCCTCGTCCCATATAAGTACTCCCTGACCCCAAGTCAGTTAACCTCGTCCCATATAAGTACTCCCTGACCCCAAGTCAGTTACCCTCGTCCCATATAAGTATTCCCTGACCCCGTGTGAGTTACCCTCGTCCCATATAAGTAATCCCTGACCCTAAGTGAGTTACCCTCGTCCCATATAAGTATTCCCTGACCCCAAGTGAGTTACCATCGTCCCATATAAGTACTCCCTGACCCTCAAGTGAGTTACCCTCGTCCCATATAAGTACTCACTGATCCCCAAGTGATTTACCCTCGTCCCTAATAAATACTGCCTGACCCCGCGTGAGTTACCCTCGTCCCATATAAGTACTCCCTGACACCAAGTGAGTTACCTCGTCCCATATAAGTACTCCCTGACCCCAAGTCATTTACCCTCGTCCCATATAAGTACTCCCTGACCCAGTGTCAGTTACCCTCGTCCCATATAAGTACTCCCTGACCCCAAGTGATTTACCCTCGTCCCATATAAGTACTCACTGATCCCCAAGTGAGTTACCCTCGTCCCATATAAGTACTCACTGACCCCAAGTGAGTTACCCTCGTCCCATATAAGTTCTCACTGATCCCCAAGTGAGATACCCTCGTCCCATATAAGTACTGCCTGTCCCCAAGTGAGTTACCCTCGTCCCATATAAGTGCTCCCTGACCCCCAAGTGAGTTACCCTCGTCCCATATAAGTATTCACTGGTCCCCAAGTGAGTTACCCTCGTCCCATATAAGTACTCCCTGTCCCCGTGTGAATTACCCTAGTCCGAAATAAGTACTCCCTGACCCTAATTGAGATACCCTCGTCCCATATAAGTACTCACTGATCCCCAAGTGAGTTACACTAGTCCCATATAAGTACTCCCTGACACCAAGTGAGTTACCTCGTCCCATATAAGTACTCCCTGACCCCAAGTCAGTTACCCTCTTCCCATATAAGTACTCTCTGACCCCGTGTGAGTTACCCTTGTCCCATATAAGTACTCCCTGACCCCAAGTGAGTTACCCTCGTCCCAAATAAGTACTCCCTGTCCCCAAGTGAGTTACCCTCGTCCCATATAAGTACTCACTGATCCCCAAGTGAGTTACCCTCGTCCCATATAAGTACACCCTGACCCCGTGTGAGTTACCCTCGACCCATATAAGTACTCCCCGACTCTAAGTGTGTTATCCTCGTCCCATATAATTACTCCCTGAGTCCGAGTGAGTTACCCTCGTCCCATATAAGTACTCCCCGACTCCAAGTGTGTTACCCTCGTCCCATATAAGTACTCCCTGAGTCCGAGTGAGTTACCCAAGTCCCATATAAGTACTTACTGATCGCCAAGTGAGTTACCCTCGTCCCATATAAGTACTCACTGATCCCTAAGTGAGTTACCCTCGTCCCATGTAAGTACTGCCTGTCCCCAAGTGAGTTACCCTCGTCCCATATAAGTGCTCCCTGACCCCCAAGTGAGTTACCCTCGTCCCATATAAGTATTCACTGGTCCCCAAGTGAGTTACCCTCGTCCCATATAAGTACTCCCTGACCACCTGTGAGTTACCCTCGTCTCATATAAGTACTCCCTGACCCCAAGTGAGTTACCCTCGTCCCATATAAGTACTCCCTAACCCAGTGTCAGTTACCCTCGTCCCATATAAGTACTCCCTGACCCCAAGTGATTTACCCTCGTCCCATATAAGTACTCACTGATCCCCAAGTGAGTTACCCTCGTCCCATATAAGTACTCCCTGACCCCAAGTGAGTTACCCTCGTCCCATGTAAGTACTGCCTGTCCCCAAGTGAGTTACCCTCGTCCCATATAAGTGCTCCCTGACCCCCAAGTGAGTTACCCTCGTCCCATATAAGTATTCACTGGTCCCCAAGTGAGTTACCCTCGTCCCATATAAGTACTCCCTGTCCCCGTGTGAATTACCCTAGTCCGAAATAAGTACTCCCTGACCCTAATTGAGATACCCTCGTCCCATATAAGTACTGACTGATCCCCAAGTGAGTAACACTAGTCCCATATAAGTACTCCCTGACACCAAGTGAGTTACCTCGTCCCATATAAGTACTCCCTGACCCCAAGTGATTTACCCTCGTCCCATATAAGTACTCACTGATCCCCAAGTGAGTTATCCTCGTCCCATATAAGTACTCCCTGACCCCAAGTGAGTTACCCTCGTCCCATATAAGTACTCACTCATCCCCAAGTGAGTTACCCTCGTCCCATGTAAGTACTGCCTGTCCCCAAGTGAGTTACCCTCGTCCCATATAAGTGCTCCCTGACCCCCAAGTGAGTTACCCTCGTCCCATATAAGTATTCACTGGTCCCCAAGTGAGTTACCCTCGTCCCATATAAGTACTCCCTGTCCCCGTGTGAATTACCCTAGTCCGAAATAAGTACTCCCTGACCCTAATTGAGATACCCTCGTCCCATATAAGTACTCACTGATCCCCAAGTGAGTAACACTAGTCCCATATAAGTACTCCCTGACACCAAGTGAGTTACCTCGTCCCATATAAGTACTCCCTGACCCCAAGTGATTTACCCTCGTCCCATATAAGTACTCACTGATCCCCAAGTGAGTTACCCTCGTCCCATGTAAGTACTGCCTGTCCCCAAGTGAGTTACCCTCGTCCCATATAAGTGCTCCCTGACCCCCAAGTGAGTTACCCTCGTCCCATATAAGTATTCACTGGTCCCCAAGTGAGTTACCCTCGTCCCATATAAGTACTCCCTGTCCCCGTGTGAATTACCCTAGTCCGAAATAAGTACTCCCTGACCCTAATTGAGATACCCTCGTCCCATATAAGTACTCACTGATCCCCAAGTGAGTTACACTAGTCCCATATAAGTACTCCCTGACACCAAGTGAGTTACCTCGTCCCAAATAAGTACTCCCTGACCCCAAGTCAGTTACCCTCTTCCCATATAAGTACTCCCTGACCCCGTGTGAGTTACCCTTGTCCCATATAAGTACTCCCTGACCACGTGTGAGTTACCCTCGTCCCATATAAGTACTCCCCGACTCTAAGTGTGTTATCCTCGTCCCATATAATTACTCCCTGAGTCCGAGTGAGTTACCCTCGTCCCATATAAGTAATCCCTGACCCTAAGTGAGTTACCCTCGTCCCATATAAGTATTCCCTGACCCCAAGTGAGTTACCATCGTCCCATATAAGTACTCCCTGACCCTCAAGTGAGTTACCCTCGTCCCATATAAGTACTCACTGATCCCCAAGTGATTTACCCTCGTCCCTAATAAATACTGCCTGACCCCGCGTGAGTTACCCTCGTCCCATATAACTACTCCCTGACACCAAGTGAGTTACCTCGTCCCATATAAGTACTCCCTGACCCCAAGTCATTTACCCTCGTCCCATATAAGTACTCCCTAACCCAGTGTCAGTTACCCTCGTCCCATATAAGTACTCCCTGACCCCAAGTGATTTACCCTCGTCCCATATAAGTACTCACTGATCCCCAAGTGAGTTACCCTCGTCCCATATAAGTACTCCCTGACCCCAAGTGATTTACCCTCGTCCCATATAAGTACTCACTGATCACCAAGTGAGTTACCCTCGTCCCATATAAGTACTCCCTGACCCCAAGTGAGTTACCCTCGTCCCATATAAGTACTCACTGATCCCCAAGTGAGTTACCCTCGTCCCATGTAAGTACTGCCTGTCCCCAAGTGAGTTACCCTCGTCCCAAATAAGTGCTCCCTGACCCCCAAGTGAGTTACCCTCGTCCCATATAAGTATTCACTGGTCCCCAAGTGAGTTACCCTCGTCCCATATAAGTACTCCCTGTCCCCGTGTGAATTACCCTAGTCCGAAATAAGTACTCCCTGACCCTAATTGAGATACCCTCGTCCCATATAAGTACTCACTGATCCCCAAGTGAAATACACTAGTCCCATATAAGTACTCCCTGACACCAAGTGAGTTACCTCGTCCCATATAAGTACTCCCTGACCCCAAGTGATTTACCCTCGTCCCATATAAGTACTCACTGATCCCCAAGTGAGTTACCCTCGTCCCATATAAGTACTCCCTGACCCCAAGTGAGTTACCCTCGTCCCATATAAGTACTCACTGATCCCCAAGTGAGTTAGCCTCGTCCCATGTAAGTACTGCCTGTCCCCAAGTGAGTTACCCTCGTCCCATATAAGTGCTCCCTGACCCCCAAGTGAGTTACCCTCGTCCCATATAAGTATTCACTGGTCCCCAAGTGAGTTACCCTCGTCCCATATAAGTACTCCCTGTCCCCGTGTGAATTACCCTAGTCCGAAATAAGTACTCCCTGACCCTAATTGAGATACCCTCGTCCCATATAAGTACTCACTGATCCCCAAGTGAGTTACACTAGTCCCATATAAGTACTCCCTGACACCAAGTGAGTTACCTCGTCCCATATAAGTACTCCCTGACCCCAAGTCAGTTACCCTCTTCCCATATAAGTACTCCCTGACTCTAAGTGTGTTATCCTCGTCCCATATAATTACTCCCTGAGTCCGAGTGAGTTACCCTCGTCCCATATAAGTACTCCCTGACCCCAAGTCAGTTACCCTCGTCCCATATAAGTACTCACTGATTCCCAAGTGAGTTACCCTCGTCCCATATAAGTACTCCCCGACCCCAAGTGGGTTACCCTCGTCCCATATAAGTACTCACTGATCCCCAAGTGAGTTACCCTCGTCCCATATAAGTACTCCCTGACCCCGTGTGAGTTACCCTCGTCCCATATAAGTACTCCCTGACCCCAAGTGAGTTACCCTCGTCCCATATAAGTACTCCCTAACCCAGTGTCAGTTACCCTCGTCCCATATAAGTACTCCCTGACCCCAAGTGATTTACCCTCGTCCCATATAAGTACTCACTGATCCCCAAGTGAGTTACCCTCGTCCCATATAAGTACTCCCTGACCCAGTGTCAGTTACCCTCGTCCCATATAAGTACTCCCTGACCCCAAGTGATTTACCCTCGTCCCATATAAGTACTCACTGATCACCAAGTGAGTTACCCTCGTCCCATATAAGTACTCCCTGACCCCAAGTGAGTTACCCTCGTCCCATATAAGTACTCACTGATCCCCAAGTGAGTTACCCTCGTCCCATATAAGTACTCCCTGACCCAGTGTCAGTTACCCTCGTCCCATATAAGTACTCCCTGACCCCAAGTGATTTACCCTCGCCCCATATAAGTCCTCACTGATCCCCAAGTGAGTTACCCTCGTCCCATATAAGTACTCCCTGACCCCAAGTCAGTTAACCTCGTCCCATATAAGTACTCCCTGACCCCAAGTCAGTTACCCTCGTCCCATATAAGTATTCCCTGACCCCGTGTGAGTTACCCTCGTCCCATATAAGTAATCCCTGACCCTAAGTGAGTTACCCTCGTCCCATATAAGTATTCCCTGACCCCAAGTGAGTTACCATCGTCCCATATAAGTACTCCCTGACCCTCAAGTGAGTTACCCTCGTCCCATATAAGTACTCACTGATCCCCAAGTGATTTACCCTCGTCCCTAATAAATACTGCCTGACCCCGCGTGAGTTACCCTCGTCCCATATAAGTACTCCCTGACACCAAGTGAGTTACCTCGTCCCATATAAGTACTCCCTGACCCCAAGTCATTTACCCTCGTCCCATATAAGTACTCCCTGACTCAGTGTCAGTTACCCTCGTCCCATATAAGTACTCCCTGACCCCAAGTGATTTACCCTCGTCCCATATAAGTACTCACTGATCCCCAAGTGAGTTACCCTCGTCCCATATAAGTACTCACTGACCCCAAGTGAGTTACCCTCGTCCCATATAAGTTCTCACTGATCCCCAAGTGAGATACCCTCGTCCCATATAAGTACTGCCTGTCCCCAAGTGAGTTACCCTCGTCCCATATAAGTGCTCCCTGACCCCCAAGTGAGTTACCCTCGTCCCATATAAGTATTCACTGGTCCCCAAGTGAGTTACCCTCGTCCCATATAAGTACTCCCTGTCCCCGTGTGAATTACCCTAGTCCGAAATAAGTACTCCCTGACCCTAATTGAGATACCCTCGTCCCATATAAGTACTCACTGATCCCCAAGTGAGTTACACTAGTCCCATATAAGTACTCCCTGACACCAAGTGAGTTACCTCGTCCCATATAAGTACTCCCTGACCCCAAGTCAGTTACCCTCTTCCCATATAAGTACTCTCTGACCCCGTGTGAGTTACCCTTGTCCCATATAAGTACTCCCTGACCCCAAGTGAGTTACCCTCGTCCCAAATAAGTACTCCCTGTCCCCAAGTGAGTTACCCTCGTCCCATATAAGTACTCACTGATCCCCAAGTGAGTTACCCTCGTCCCATATAAGTACACCCTGACCCCGTGTGAGTTACCCTCGACCCATATAAGTACTCCCCGACTCTAAGTGTGTTATCCTCGTCCCATATAATTACTCCCTGAGTCCGAGTGAGTTACCCTCGTCCCATATAAGTACTCCCCGACTCCAAGTGTGTTACCCTCGTCCCATATAAGTACTCCCTGAGTCCGAGTGAGTTACCCAAGTCCCATATAAGTACTTACTGATCCCCAAGTGAGTTACCCTCGTCCCATATAAGTAATCCCTGACCCTAAGTGAGTTACCCTCGTCCCATATAAGTATTCCCTGACCCCAAGTGAGTTACCATCGTCCCATATAAGTACTCCCTGACCCTCAAGTGAGTTACCCTCGTCCCATATAAGTACTCACTGATCCCCAAGTGATTTACCCTCGTCCCTAATAAATACTGCCTGACCCCGCGTGAGTTACCCTCGTCCCATATAACTACTCCCTGACACCAAGTGAGTTACCTCGTCCCATATAAGTACTCCCTGACCCCAAGTCATTTACCCTCGTCCCATATAAGTACTCCCTAACCCAGTGTCAGTTACCCTCGTCCCATATAAGTACTCCCTGACCCCAAGTGATTTACCCTCGTCCCATATAAGTACTCACTGATCCCCAAGTGAGTTACCCTCGTCCCATATAAGTACTCCCTGACCCCAAGTGATTTACCCTCGTCCCATATAAGTACTCACTGATCACCAAGTGAGTTACCCTCGTCCCATATAAGTACTCCCTGACCCCAAGTGAGTTACCCTCGTCCCATATAAGTACTCACTGATCCCCAAGTGAGTTACCCTCGTCCCATGTAAGTACTGCCTGTCCCCAAGTGAGTTACCCTCGTCCCAAATAAGTGCTCCCTGACCCCCAAGTGAGTTACCCTCGTCCCATATAAGTATTCACTGGTCCCCAAGTGAGTTACCCTCGTCCCATATAAGTACTCCCTGTCCCCGTGTGAATTACCCTAGTCCGAAATAAGTACTCCCTGACCCTAATTGAGATACCCTCGTCCCATATAAGTACTCACTGATCCCCAAGTGAAATACACTAGTCCCATATAAGTACTCCCTGACACCAAGTGAGTTACCTCGTCCCATATAAGTACTCCCTGACCCCAAGTGATTTACCCTCGTCCCATATAAGTACTCACTGATCCCCAAGTGAGTTACCCTCGTCCCATATAAGTACTCCCTGACCCCAAGTGAGTTACCCTCGTCCCATATAAGTACTCACTGATCCCCAAGTGAGTTAGCCTCGTCCCATGTAAGTACTGCCTGTCCCCAAGTGAGTTACCCTCGTCCCATATAAGTGCTCCCTGACCCCCAAGTGAGTTACCCTCGTCCCATATAAGTATTCACTGGTCCCCAAGTGAGTTACCCTCGTCCCATATAAGTACTCCCTGTCCCCGTGTGAATTACCCTAGTCCGAAATAAGTACTCCCTGACCCTAATTGAGATACCCTCGTCCCATATAAGTACTCACTGATCCCCAAGTGAGTTACACTAGTCCCATATAAGTACTCCCTGACACCAAGTGAGTTACCTCGTCCCATATAAGTACTCCCTGACCCCAAGTCAGTTACCCTCTTCCCATATAAGTACTCCCTGACTCTAAGTGTGTTATCCTCGTCCCATATAATTACTCCCTGAGTCCGAGTGAGTTACCCTCGTCCCATATAAGTACTCCCTGACCCCAAGTCAGTTACCCTCGTCCCATATAAGTACTCACTGATTCCCAAGTGAGTTACCCTCGTCCCATATAAGTACTCCCCGACCCCAAGTGGGTTACCCTCGTCCCATATAAGTACTCACTGATCCCCAAGTGAGTTACCCTCGTCCCATATAAGTACTCCCTGACCCCGTGTGAGTTACCCTCGTCCCATATAAGTACTCCCTGACCCCAAGTGAGTTACCCTCGTCCCATATAAGTACTCCCTAACCCAGTGTCAGTTACCCTCGTCCCATATAAGTACTCCCTGACCCCAAGTGATTTACCCTCGTCCCATATAAGTACTCACTGATCCCCAAGTGAGTTACCCTCGTCCCATATAAGTACTCCCTGACCCAGTGTCAGTTACCCTCGTCCCATATAAGTACTCCCTGACCCCAAGTGATTTACCCTCGTCCCATATAAGTACTCACTGATCACCAAGTGAGTTACCCTCGTCCCATATAAGTACTCCCTGACCCCAAGTGAGTTACCCTCGTCCCATATAAGTACTCACTGATCCCCAAGTGAGTTACCCTCGTCCCATATAAGTACTCCCTGACCCAGTGTCAGTTACCCTCGTCCCATATAAGTACTCCCTGACCCCAAGTGATTTACCCTCGCCCCATATAAGTCCTCACTGATCCCCAAGTGAGTTACCCTCGTCCCATATAAGTACTCCCTGACCCCAAGTCAGTTAACCTCGTCCCATATAAGTACTCCCTGACCCCAAGTCAGTTACCCTCGTCCCATATAAGTATTCCCTGACCCCGTGTGAGTTACCCTCGTCCCATATAAGTAATCCCTGACCCTAAGTGAGTTACCCTCGTCCCATATAAGTATTCCCTGACCCCAAGTGAGTTACCATCGTCCCATATAAGTACTCCCTGACCCTCAAGTGAGTTACCCTCGTCCCATATAAGTACTCACTGATCCCCAAGTGATTTACCCTCGTCCCTAATAAATACTGCCTGACCCCGCGTGAGTTACCCTCGTCCCATATAAGTACTCCCTGACACCAAGTGAGTTACCTCGTCCCATATAAGTACTCCCTGACCCCAAGTCATTTACCCTCGTCCCATATAAGTACTCCCTGACTCAGTGTCAGTTACCCTCGTCCCATATAAGTACTCCCTGACCCCAAGTGATTTACCCTCGTCCCATATAAGTACTCACTGATCCCCAAGTGAGTTACCCTCGTCCCATATAAGTACTCACTGACCCCAAGTGAGTTACCCTCGTCCCATATAAGTTCTCACTGATCCCCAAGTGAGATACCCTCGTCCCATATAAGTACTGCCTGTCCCCAAGTGAGTTACCCTCGTCCCATATAAGTGCTCCCTGACCCCCAAGTGAGTTACCCTCGTCCCATATAAGTATTCACTGGTCCCCAAGTGAGTTACCCTCGTCCCATATAAGTACTCCCTGTCCCCGTGTGAATTACCCTAGTCCGAAATAAGTACTCCCTGACCCTAATTGAGATACCCTCGTCCCATATAAGTACTCACTGATCCCCAAGTGAGTTACACTAGTCCCATATAAGTACTCCCTGACACCAAGTGAGTTACCTCGTCCCATATAAGTACTCCCTGACCCCAAGTCAGTTACCCTCTTCCCATATAAGTACTCTCTGACCCCGTGTGAGTTACCCTTGTCCCATATAAGTACTCCCTGACCCCAAGTGAGTTACCCTCGTCCCAAATAAGTACTCCCTGTCCCCAAGTGAGTTACCCTCGTCCCATATAAGTACTCACTGATCCCCAAGTGAGTTACCCTCGTCCCATATAAGTACACCCTGACCCCGTGTGAGTTACCCTCGACCCATATAAGTACTCCCCGACTCTAAGTGTGTTATCCTCGTCCCATATAATTACTCCCTGAGTCCGAGTGAGTTACCCTCGTCCCATATAAGTACTCCCCGACTCCAAGTGTGTTACCCTCGTCCCATATAAGTACTCCCTGAGTCCGAGTGAGTTACCCAAGTCCCATATAAGTAATCCCTGACCCTAAGTGAGTTACCCTCGTCCCATATAAGTATTCCCTGACCCCAAGTGAGTTACCATCGTCCCATATAAGTACTCCCTGACCCTCAAGTGAGTTACCCTCGTCCCATATAAGTACTCACTGATCCCCAAGTGATTTACCCTCGTCCCTAATAAATACTGCCTGACCCCGCGTGAGTTACCCTCGTCCCATATAACTACTCCCTGACACCAAGTGAGTTACCTCGTCCCATATAAGTACTCCCTGACCCCAAGTCATTTACCCTCGTCCCATATAAGTACTCCCTAACCCAGTGTCAGTTACCCTCGTCCCATATAAGTACTCCCTGACCCCAAGTGATTTACCCTCGTCCCATATAAGTACTCACTGATCCCCAAGTGAGTTACCCTCGTCCCATATAAGTACTCCCTGACCCCAAGTGATTTACCCTCGTCCCATATAAGTACTCACTGATCACCAAGTGAGTTACCCTCGTCCCATATAAGTACTCCCTGACCCCAAGTGAGTTACCCTCGTCCCATATAAGTACTCACTGATCCCCAAGTGAGTTACCCTCGTCCCATGTAAGTACTGCCTGTCCCCAAGTGAGTTACCCTCGTCCCAAATAAGTGCTCCCTGACCCCCAAGTGAGTTACCCTCGTCCCATATAAGTATTCACTGGTCCCCAAGTGAGTTACCCTCGTCCCATATAAGTACTCCCTGTCCCCGTGTGAATTACCCTAGTCCGAAATAAGTACTCCCTGACCCTAATTGAGATACCCTCGTCCCATATAAGTACTCACTGATCCCCAAGTGAAATACACTAGTCCCATATAAGTACTCCCTGACACCAAGTGAGTTACCTCGTCCCATATAAGTACTCCCTGACCCCAAGTGATTTACCCTCGTCCCATATAAGTACTCACTGATCCCCAAGTGAGTTACCCTCGTCCCATATAAGTACTCCCTGACCCCAAGTGAGTTACCCTCGTCCCATATAAGTACTCACTGATCCCCAAGTGAGTTAGCCTCGTCCCATGTAAGTACTGCCTGTCCCCAAGTGAGTTACCCTCGTCCCATATAAGTGCTCCCTGACCCCCAAGTGAGTTACCCTCGTCCCATATAAGTATTCACTGGTCCCCAAGTGAGTTACCCTCGTCCCATATAAGTACTCCCTGTCCCCGTGTGAATTACCCTAGTCCGAAATAAGTACTCCCTGACCCTAATTGAGATACCCTCGTCCCATATAAGTACTCACTGATCCCCAAGTGAGTTACACTAGTCCCATATAAGTACTCCCTGACACCAAGTGAGTTACCTCGTCCCATATAAGTACTCCCTGACCCCAAGTCAGTTACCCTCTTCCCATATAAGTACTCCCTGACTCTAAGTGTGTTATCCTCGTCCCATATAATTACTCCCTGAGTCCGAGTGAGTTACCCTCGTCCCATATAAGTACTCCCTGACCCCAAGTCAGTTACCCTCGTCCCATATAAGTACTCACTGATTCCCAAGTGAGTTACCCTCGTCCCATATAAGTACTCCCCGACCCCAAGTGGGTTACCCTCGTCCCATATAAGTACTCACTGATCCCCAAGTGAGTTACCCTCGTCCCATATAAGTACTCCCTGACCCCGTGTGAGTTACCCTCGTCCCATATAAGTACTCCCTGACCCCAAGTGAGTTACCCTCGTCCCATATAAGTACTCCCTAACCCAGTGTCAGTTACCCTCGTCCCATATAAGTACTCCCTGACCCCAAGTGATTTACCCTCGTCCCATATAAGTACTCACTGATCCCCAAGTGAGTTACCCTCGTCCCATATAAGTACTCCCTGACCCAGTGTCAGTTACCCTCGTCCCATATAAGTACTCCCTGACCCCAAGTGATTTACCCTCGTCCCATATAAGTACTCACTGATCACCAAGTGAGTTACCCTCGTCCCATATAAGTACTCCCTGACCCCAAGTGAGTTACCCTCGTCCCATATAAGTACTCACTGATCCCCAAGTGAGTTACCCTCGTCCCATATAAGTACTCCCTGACCCAGTGTCAGTTACCCTCGTCCCATATAAGTACTCCCTGACCCCAAGTGATTTACCCTCGCCCCATATAAGTCCTCACTGATCCCCAAGTGAGTTACCCTCGTCCCATATAAGTACTCCCTGACCCCAAGTCAGTTAACCTCGTCCCATATAAGTACTCCCTGACCCCAAGTCAGTTACCCTCGTCCCATATAAGTATTCCCTGACCCCGTGTGAGTTACCCTCGTCCCATATAAGTAATCCCTGACCCTAAGTGAGTTACCCTCGTCCCATATAAGTATTCCCTGACCCCAAGTGAGTTACCATCGTCCCATATAAGTACTCCCTGACCCTCAAGTGAGTTACCCTCGTCCCATATAAGTACTCACTGATCCCCAAGTGATTTACCCTCGTCCCTAATAAATACTGCCTGACCCCGCGTGAGTTACCCTCGTCCCATATAAGTACTCCCTGACACCAAGTGAGTTACCTCGTCCCATATAAGTACTCCCTGACCCCAAGTCATTTACCCTCGTCCCATATAAGTACTCCCTGACTCAGTGTCAGTTACCCTCGTCCCATATAAGTACTCCCTGACCCCAAGTGATTTACCCTCGTCCCATATAAGTACTCACTGATCCCCAAGTGAGTTACCCTCGTCCCATATAAGTACTCACTGACCCCAAGTGAGTTACCCTCGTCCCATATAAGTTCTCACTGATCCCCAAGTGAGATACCCTCGTCCCATATAAGTACTGCCTGTCCCCAAGTGAGTTACCCTCGTCCCATATAAGTGCTCCCTGACCCCCAAGTGAGTTACCCTCGTCCCATATAAGTATTCACTGGTCCCCAAGTGAGTTACCCTCGTCCCATATAAGTACTCCCTGTCCCCGTGTGAATTACCCTAGTCCGAAATAAGTACTCCCTGACCCTAATTGAGATACCCTCGTCCCATATAAGTACTCACTGATCCCCAAGTGAGTTACACTAGTCCCATATAAGTACTCCCTGACACCAAGTGAGTTACCTCGTCCCATATAAGTACTCCCTGACCCCAAGTCAGTTACCCTCTTCCCATATAAGTACTCTCTGACCCCGTGTGAGTTACCCTTGTCCCATATAAGTACTCCCTGACCCCAAGTGAGTTACCCTCGTCCCAAATAAGTACTCCCTGTCCCCAAGTGAGTTACCCTCGTCCCATATAAGTACTCACTGATCCCCAAGTGAGTTACCCTCGTCCCATATAAGTACACCCTGACCCCGTGTGAGTTACCCTCGACCCATATAAGTACTCCCCGACTCTAAGTGTGTTATCCTCGTCCCATATAATTACTCCCTGAGTCCGAGTGAGTTACCCTCGTCCCATATAAGTACTCCCCGACTCCAAGTGTGTTACCCTCGTCCCATATAAGTACTCCCTGAGTCCGAGTGAGTTACCCAAGTCCCATATAAGTACTTACTGATCCCCAAGTGAGTTACCCTCGTCCCATATAAGTACTCACTGATCCCTAAGTGAGTTACCCTCGTCCCATGTAAGTACTGCCTGTCCCCAAGTGAGTTACCCTCGTCCCATATAAGTGCTCCCTGACCCCCAAGTGAGTTACCCTCGTCCCATATAAGTATTCACTGGTCCCCAAGTGAGTTACCCTCGTCCCATATAAGTACTCCCTGACCACGTGTGAGTTACCCTCGTCTCATATAAGTACTCCCTGACCCCAAGTGAGTTACCCTCGTCCCATATAAGTACTCCCTAACCCAGTGTCAGTTACCCTCGTCCCATATAAGTACTCCCTGACCCCAAGTGATTTACCCTCGTCCCATATAAGTACTCACTGATCCCCAAGTGAGTTACCCTCGTCCCATATAAGTACTCCCTGACCCCAAGTGAGTTACCCTCGTCCCATATAAGTACTCACTCATCCCCAAGTGAGTTACCCTCGTCCCATGTAAGTACTGCCTGTCCCCAAGTGAGTTACCCTCGTCCCATATAAGTGCTCCCTGACCCCCAAGTGAGTTACCCTCGTCCCATATAAGTATTCACTGGTCCCCAAGTGAGTTACCCTCGTCCCATATAAGTACTCCCTGTCCCCGTGTGAATTACCCTAGTCCGAAATAAGTACTCCCTGACCCTAATTGAGATACCCTCGTCCCATATAAGTACTGACTGATCCCCAAGTGAGTAACACTAGTCCCATATAAGTACTCCCTGACACCAAGTGAGTTACCTCGTCCCATATAAGTACTCCCTGACCCCAAGTGATTTACCCTCGTCCCATATAAGTACTCACTGATCCCCAAGTGAGTTATCCTCGTCCCATATAAGTATTCACTGGTCCCCAAGTGAGTTACCCTCGTCCCATATAAGTACTCCCTGTCCCCGTGTGAATTACCCTAGTCCGAAATAAGTACTCCCTGACCCTAATTGAGATACCCTCGTCCCATATAAGTACTCACTGATCCCCAAGTGAGTAACACTAGTCCCATATAAGTACTCCCTGACACCAAGTGAGTTACCTCGTCCCATATAAGTACTCCCTGACCCCAAGTGATTTACCCTCGTCCCATATAAGTACTCACTGATCCCCAAGTGAGTTACCCTCGTCCCATGTAAGTACTGCCTGTCCCCAAGTGAGTTACCCTCGTCCCATATAAGTGCTCCCTGACCCCCAAGTGAGTTACCCTCGTCCCATATAAGTATTCACTGGTCCCCAAGTGAGTTACCCTCGTCCCATATAAGTACTCCCTGTCCCCGTGTGAATTACCCTAGTCCGAAATAAGTACTCCCTGACCCTAATTGAGATACCCTCGTCCCATATAAGTACTCACTGATCCCCAAGTGAGTTACACTAGTCCCATATAAGTACTCCCTGACACCAAGTGAGTTACCTCGTCCCAAATAAGTACTCCCTGACCCCAAGTCAGTTACCCTCTTCCCATATAAGTACTCCCTGACCCCGTGTGAGTTACCCTTGTCCCATATAAGTACTCCCTGGCCACGTGTGAGTTACCCTCGTCCCATATAAGTACTCCCCGACTCTAAGTGTGTTATCCTCGTCCCATATAATTACTCCCTGAGTCCGAGTGAGTTACCCTCGTCCCATATAAGTACTCCCCGACTCCAAGTGTGTTACCCTCGTCCCATATAAGTACTCCCTGAGTCCGAGTGAGTTACCCAAGTCCCATATAAGTACTCACTGATCCCCAAGTGAGTTACCCTCGTCCCATATAAGTACTCCCTGACCCCCAAGTGAGTTACACTCGTCCCATTTAAGTACTCCCTGACCCCAAGTCAGTTACCCTCGTCCCATATAAGTACTCACTGATTCCCAAGTGAGTTACCCTCGTCCCATATAAGTACTCCCCGACCCCAAGTGTGTTACCCTCGTCCCATATAAGTACTCAATGATCCCCAAGTGAGTTACCCTCGTCCCATATAAGTACTCCCTGACCCCGTGTGAGTTACCCTAGTCCCATATAAGTACTCCCTGACCCCAAGTGATTTACCCTCGTCCCATATAAGTACTCCATAACCCAGTGTCAGTTACCCTCGTCCCATATAAGTACTCCCTGACCCCAAGTGATTTACCCTCGTCCCATATAAATACTCACTGATCCCCAAGTGAGTTACCCTCGTCCCATATAAGTACTCCCTGACCCAGTGTCAGTTACCCTCGTCCCATATAAGTTCTCCCTGACCCCCAAGTGAGTTACACTCGTCCCATATAAGTACTCCCTGACCCCAAGTCAGTTACCCTCGTCCCATATAAGTACTCACTGATTCCCAAGTGAGTTACCCTCGTCCCATATAAGTACTCCCCGACCCCAAGTGTGTTACCCTCGTCCCATATAAGTACTCAATGATCCCCAAGTGAGTTACCCTCGTCCCATATAAGTACTCCCTGACCCCGTGTGAGTTACCCTCGTCCCATATAAGTACTCCCTGAGTCCGAGTGAGTTACCCAAGTCCCATATAAGTACTCACTGATCCCCAAGTGAGTTACCCTCGTCCCAAATAAGTACTCCCTGACCCCCAAGTGAGTTACACTCGTCCCATATAAGTACTCCCTGACCCCAAGTCAGTTACCCTCGTCCCATATAAGTACTCACTGATTCCCAAGTGAGTTACCCTCGTCCCATATAAGTACTCCCCGACCCAAAGTGGGTTACCCTCGTCCCATATAAGTACTCACTGCTCCCCAAGTGAGTTACCCTTGTCCCATATAAGTACTCCCTGACCCCGTGTGAGTTACCCTCGTCCCATATAAGTACTCCCTGACCCCAAGTGAGTTACCCTCGTCCCATATAAGTACTCCCTAACCCAGTGTCAGTTACCCTCGTCCCATATAAGTACTCCCTGACCCCAAGTGATTTACCCTCGTCCCATATAAGTACTCACTGATCCCCAAGTGAGTTACCCTCGTCCCATATAAGTACTCCCTGACCCCAAGTGAGTTACCCTCGTCCCATATAAGTACTCACTCATCCCCAAGTGAGTTACCCTCGTCCCATGTAAGTACTGCCTGTCCCCAAGTGAGTTACCCTCGTCCCATATAAGTGCTCCCTGACCCCAAGTGAGTTACCCTCGTCCCATATAAGTACTCCCTGATCCCCAAGTGAGTTACCCTCGTCCCATATAAGTACTCCCTGACCCAGTGTCAGTTACCCTCGTCCCATATAAGTACTCCCTGACCCCAAGTGATTTACCCTCGCCCCATATAAGTCCTCACTGATCCCCAAGTGAGTTACCCTCGTCCCATATAAGTACTCCCTGACCCCAAGTCAGTTAACCTCGTCCCATATAAGTACTCCCTGACCCCAAGTCAGTTACCCTCGTCCCATATAAGTATTCCCTGACCCCGTGTGAGTTACCCTCGTCCCATATAAGTAATCCCTGACCCTAAGTGAGTTACCCTCGTCCCATATAAGTATTCCCTGACCCCAAGTGAGTTACCATCGTCCCATATAAGTACTCCCTGACCCTCAAGTGAGTTACCCTCGTCCCATATAAGTACTCAATGATCCCCAAGTGATTTACCCTCGTCCCTAATAAATACTGCCTGACCACGCGTGAGTTACCCTCGTCCTATATAACTACTCCCTGACACCAAGTGAGTTACCTCGTCCCATATAAGTACTCCCTGACCCCAAGTCATTTACCCTCGTCCCATATAAGTACTCCCTGACCCAGTGTCAGTTACCCTCGTCCCATATAAGTACTCCCTGACCCCAAGTGATTTACCCTCGTCCCATATAAGTACTCACTGATCCCCAAGTGAGTTACCCTCGTCCCATATAAGTACTCACTGACCCCAAGTGAGTTACCCTCGTCCCATATAAGTTCTCACTGATCCCCAAGTGAGATACCCTCGTCCCATATAAGTACTGCCTGTCCCCAAGTGAGTTACCCTCGTCCCATATAAGTGCTCCCTGACCCCCAAGTGAGTTACCCTCGTCCCATATAAGTATTCACTGGTCCCCAAGTGAGTTACCCTCGTCCCATATAAGTACTCCCTGTCCCCGTGTGAATTATCCTAGTCCGAAATAAGTACTCCCTGACCCTAATTGAGATACCCTCGTCCCATATAAGTACTCACTGATCCCCAAGTGAGTTACCCTCGTCCCATATAAGTACTCACTGACCCCAAGTGAGTTACCCTCGTCCCATATAAGTTCTCACTGATCCCCAAGTGAGATACCCTCGTCCCATATAAGTACTGCCTGTCCCCAAGTGAGTTACCCTCGTCCCATATAAGTGCTCCCTGACCCCCAAGTGAGTTACCCTCGTCCCATATAAGTATTCACTGGTCCCCAAGTGAGTTACCCTCGTCCCATATAAGTACTCCCTGTCCCCGTGTGAATTACCCTAGTCCGAAATAAGTACTCCCTGACCCTAATTGAGATACCCTCGTCCCATATAAGTACTCACTGATCCCCAAGTGAGTTACACTAGTCCCATATAAGTACTCCCTGACACCAAGTGAGTTACCTCGTCCCATATAAGTACTCCCTGACCCCAAGTCAGTTACCCTCTTCCCATATAAATACTCTCTGACCCCGTGTGAGTTACCCTTGTCCCATATAAGTACTCCCTGACCCCAAGTGAGTTACCCTCGTCCCAAATAAGTACTCCCTGTCCCCAAGTGAGTTACCCTCGTCCCATATAAGTACTCACTGATCCCCAAGTGAGTTACCCTCGTCCCATATAAGTACACCCTGACCCCGTGTGAGTTACCCTCGACCCATATAAGTACTCCCCGACTCTAAGTGTGTTATCCTCGTCCCATATAATTACTCCCTGAGTCCGAGTGAGTTACCCTCGTCCCATATAAGTACTCCCCGACTCCAAGTGTGTTACCCTCGTCCCATATAAGTACTCCCTGAGTCCGAGTGAGTTACCCAAGTCCCATATAAGTACTTACTGATCCCCAAGTGAGTTACCCTCGTCCCATATAAGTACTCACTGATCCCTAAGTGAGTTACCCTCGTCCCATGTAAGTACTGCCTGTCCCCAAGTGAGTTACCCTCGTCCCATATAAGTGCTCCCTGACCCCCAAGTGAGTTACCCTCGTCCCATATAAGTATTCACTGGTCCCCAAGTGAGTTACCCTCGTCCCATATAAGTACTCCCTGACCACGTGTGAGTTACCCTCGTCTCATATAAGTACTCCCTGACCCCAAGTGAGTTACCCTCGTCCCATATAAGTACTCCCTAACCCAGTGTCAGTTACCCTCGTCCCATATAAGTACTCCCTGACCCCAAGTGATTTACCCTCGTCCCATATAAGTACTCACTGATCCCCAAGTGAGTTACCCTCGTCCCATATAAGTACTCCCTGACCCCAAGTGAGTTACCCTCGTCCCATATAAGTACTCACTCATCCCCAAGTGAGTTACCCTCGTCCCATGTAAGTACTGCCTGTCCCCAAGTGAGTTACCCTCGTCCCATATAAGTGCTCCCTGACCCCCAAGTGAGTTACCCTCGTCCCATATAAGTACTCCCTGTCCCCGTGTGAATTACCCTAGTCCGAAATAAGTACTCCCTGACCCTAATTGAGATACCCTCGTCCCATATAAGTACTCACTGATCCCCAAGTGAGTTACACTAGTCCCATATAAGTACTCCCTGACACCAAGTGAGTTACCTCGTCCCATATAAGTACTCCCTGACCCCAAGTCAGTTACCCTCTTCCCATATAAGTACTCTCTGACCCCGTGTGAGTTACCCTTGTCCCATATAAGTACTCCCTGACCCCAAGTGAGTTACCCTCGTCCCAAATAAGTACTCCCTGTCCCCAAGTGAGTTACCCTCGTCCCATATAAGTACTCACTGATCCCCAAGTGAGTTACCCTCGTCCCATATAAGTACACCCTGACCCCGTGTGAGTTACCCTCGACCCATATAAGTACTCCCCGACTCTAAGTGTGTTATCCTCGTCCCATATAATTACTCCCTGAGTCCGAGTGAGTTACCCTCGTCCCATATAAGTACTCCCCGACTCCAAGTGTGTTACCCTCGTCCCATATAAGTACTCCCTGAGTCCGAGTGAGTTACCCAAGTCCCATATAAGTACTTACTGATCCCCAAGTGAGTTACCCTCGTCCCATATAAGTACTCACTGATCCCTAAGTGAGGTACCCTCGTCCCATGTAAGTACTGCCTGTCCCCAAGTGAGTTACCCTCGTCCCATATAAGTGCTCCCTGACCCCCAAGTGAGTTACCCTCGTCCCATATAAGTATTCACTGGTCCCCAAGTGAGTTACCCTCGTCCCATATAAGTACTCCCTGACCACGTGTGAGTTACCCTCGTCTCATATAAGTACTCCCTGACCCCAAGTGAGTTACCCTCGTCCCATATAAGTACTCCCTAACCCAGTGTCAGTTACCCTCGTCCCATATAAGTACTCCCTGACCCCAAGTGATTTACCCTCGTCCCATATAAGTACTCACTGATCCCCAAGTGAGTTACCCTCGTCCCATATAAGTACTCCCTGACCCCAAGTGAGTTACCCTCGTCCCATATAAGTACTCACTCATCCCCAAGTGAGTTACCCTCGTCCCATGTAAGTACTGCCTGTCCCCAAGTGAGTTACCCTCGTCCCATATAAGTGCTCCCTGACCCCCAAGTGAGTTACCCTCGTCCCATATAAGTATTCACTGGTCCCCAAGTGAGTTACCCTCGTCCCATATAAGTACTCCCTGTCCCCGTGTGAATTACCCTAGTCCGAAATAAGTACTCCCTGACCCTAATTGAGATACCCTCGTCCCATATAAGTACTGACTGATCCCCAAGTGAGTAACACTAGTCCCATATAAGTACTCCCTGACACCAAGTGAGTTACCTCGTCCCATATAAGTACTCCCTGACCCCAAGTGATTTACCCTCGTCCCATATAAGTACTCACTGATCCCCAAGTGAGTTATCCTCGTCCCATATAAGTACTCCCTGACCCCAAGTGAGTTACCCTCGTCCCATATAAGTACTCACTCATCCCCAAGTGAGTTACCCTCGTCCCATGTAAGTACTGCCTGTCCCCAAGTGAGTTACCCTCGTCCCATATAAGTGCTCCCTGACCCCCAAGTGAGTTACCCTCGTCCCATATAAGTATTCACTGGTCCCCAAGTGAGTTACCCTCGTCCCATATAAGTACTCCCTGTCCCCGTGTGAATTACCCTAGTCCGAAATAAGTACTCCCTGACCCTAATTGAGATACCCTCGTCCCATATAAGTACTCACTGATCCCCAAGTGAGTAACACTAGTCCCATATAAGTACTCCCTGACACCAAGTGAGTTACCTCGTCCCATATAAGTACTCCCTGACCCCAAGTGATTTACCCTCGTCCCATATAAGTACTCACTGATCCCCAAGTGAGTTACCCTCGTCCCATGTAAGTACTGCCTGTCCCCAAGTGAGTTACCCTCGTCCCATATAAGTGCTCCCTGACCCCCAAGTGAGTTACCCTCGTCCCATATAAGTATTCACTGGTCCCCAAGTGAGTTACCCTCGTCCCATATAAGTACTCCCTGTCCCCGTGTGAATTACCCTAGTCCGAAATAAGTACTCCCTGACCCTAATTGAGATACCCTCGTCCCATATAAGTACTCACTGATCCCCAAGTGAGTTACACTAGTCCCATATAAGTACTCCCTGACACCAAGTGAGTTACCTCGTCCCAAATAAGTACTCCCTGACCCCAAGTCAGTTACCCTCTTCCCATATAAGTACTCCCTGACCCCGTGTGAGTTACCCTTGTCCCATATAAGTACTCCCTGACCACGTGTGAGTTACCCTCGTCCCATATAAGTACTCCCCGACTCTAAGTGTGTTATCCTCGTCCCATATAATTACTCCCTGAGTCCGAGTGAGTTACCCTCGTCCCATATAAGTACTCCCCGACTCCAAGTGTGTTACCCTCGTCCCATATAAGTACTCCCTGAGTCCGAGTGAGTTACCCAAGTCCCATATAAGTACTCACTGATCCCCAAGTGAGTTACCCTCGTCCCATATAAGTACTCCCTGACCCCCAAGTGAGTTACACTCGTCCCATTTAAGTACTCCCTGACCCCAAGTCAGTTACCCTCGTCCCATATAAGTACTCACTGATTCCCAAGTGAGTTACCCTCGTCCCATATAAGTACTCCCCGACCCCAAGTGTGTTACCCTCGTCCCATATAAGTACTCAATGATCCCCAAGTGAGTTACCCTCGTCCCATATAAGTACTCCCTGACCCCGTGTGAGTTACCCTCGTCCCATATAAGTACTCCCTGACCCCAAGTGATTTACCCTCGTCCCATATAAGTACTCCATAACCCAGTGTCAGTTACCCTCGTCCCATATAAGTACTCCCTGACCCCAAGTGATTTACCCTCGTCCCATATAAATACTCACTGATCCCCAAGTGAGTTACCCTCGTCCCATATAAGTACTCCCTGACCCAGTGTCAGTTACCCTCGTCCCATATAAGTTCTCCCTGACCCCCAAGTGAGTTACACTCGTCCCATATAAGTACTCCCTGACCCCAAGTCAGTTACCCTCGTCCCATATAAGTACTCACTGATTCCCAAGTGAGTTACCCTCGTCCCATATAAGTACTCCCCGACCCCAAGTGTGTTACCCTCGTCCCATATAAGTACTCAATGATCCCCAAGTGAGTTACCCTCGTCCCATATAAGTACTCCCTGACCCCGTGTGAGTTACCCTCGTCCCATATAAGTACTCCCTGAGTCCGAGTGAGTTACCCAAGTCCCATATAAGTACTCACTGATCCCCAAGTGAGTTACCCTCGTCCCAAATAAGTACTCCCTGACCCCCAAGTGAGTTACACTCGTCCCATATAAGTACTCCCTGACCCCAAGTCAGTTACCCTCGTCCCATATAAGTACTCACTGATTCTCAAGTGAGTTACCCTCGTCCCATATAAGTACTCCCCGACCCAAAGTGGGTTACCCTCGTCCCATATAAGTACTCACTGCTCCCCAAGTGAGTTACCCTTGTCCCATATAAGTACTCCCTGACCCCGTGTGAGTTACCCTCGTCCCATATAAGTACTCCCTGACCCCAAGTGAGTTACCCTCGTCCCATATAAGTACTCCCTAACCCAGTGTCAGTTACCCTCGTCCCATATAAGTACTCCCTGACCCCAAGTGATTTACCCTCGTCCCATATAAGTACTCACTGATCCCCAAGTGAGTTACCATCGTCCCATATAAGTACTCCCTGACCCCAAGTGATTTACCCTCGTCCCATATAAGTACTCACTGATCACCAAGTGAGTTACCCTCGTCCCATATAAGTACTCCCTGACCCCAAGTGAGTTACCCTCGTCCCATATAAGTACTCACTGATCCCCAAGTGAGTTACCCTCGTCCCATATAAGTACTCCCTGACCCAGTGTCAGTTACCCTCGTCCCATATAAGTACTCCCTGACCCCAAGTGATTTACCCTCGCCCCATATAAGTCCTCACTGATCCCCAAGTGAGTTACCCTCGTCCCATATAAGTACTCCCTGACCCCAAGTCAGTTAACCTCGTCCCATATAAGTACTCCCTGACCCCAAGTCAGTTACCCTCGTCCCATATAAGTATTCCCTGACCCCGTGTGAGTTACCCTCGTCCCATATAAGTAATCCCTGACCCTAAGTGAGTTACCCTCGTCCCATATAAGTATTCCCTGACCCCAAGTGAGTTACCATCGTCCCATATAAGTACTCCCTGACCCTCAAGTGAGTTACCCTCGTCCCATATAAGTACTCACTGATCCCCAAGTGATTTACCCTCGTCCCTAATAAATACTGCCTGACCCCGCGTGAGTTACCCTCGTCCCATATAACTACTCCCTGACACCAAGTGAGTTACCACGTCCCATATAAGTACTCCCTGACCCCAAGTCATTTACCCTCGTCCCATATAAGTACTCCCTGACCCAGTGTCAGTTACCCTCGTCCCATATAAGTACTCCCTGACCCCAAGTGATTTACCCTCGTCCCATATAAGTACTCACTGATCCCCAAGTGAGTTACCCTCGTCCCATATAAGTACTCACTGACCCCAAGTGAGTTACCCTCGTCCCATATAAGTTCTCACTGATCCCCAAGTGAGATACCCTCGTCCCATATAAGTACTGCCTGTCCCCAAGTGAGTTACCCTCGTCCCATATAAGTGCTCCCTGACCCCCAAGTGAGTTACCCTCGTCCCATATAAGTATTCACTGGTCCCCAAGTGAGTTACCCTCGTCCCATATAAGTACTCCCTGTCCCCGTGTGAATTATCCTAGTCCGAAATAAGTACTCCCTGACCCTAATTGAGATACCCTCGTCCCATATAAGTACTCACTGATCCCCAAGTGAGTTACACTAGTCCCATATAAGTACTCCCTGACACCAAGTGAGTTACCTCGTCCCATATAAGTACTCCCTGACCCCAAGTCAGTTACCCTCTTCCCATATAAGTACTCTCTGACCCCGTGTGAGTTACCCTTGTCCCATATAAGTACTCCCTGACCCCAAGTGAGTTACCCTCGTCCCAAATAAGTACTCCCTGTCCCCAAGTGAGTTACCCTCGTCCCATATAAGTACTCACTGATCCCCAAGTGAGTTACCCTCGTCCCATATAAGTACACCCTGACCCCGTGTGAGTTACCCTCGACCCATATAAGTACTCCCCGACTCTAAGTGTGTTATCCTCGTCCCATATAATTACTCCCTTAGTCCGAGTGAGTTACCCTCGTCCCATATAAGTACTCCCCGACTCCAAGTGTGTTACCCTCGTCCCATATAAGTACTCCCTGAGTCCGAGTGAGTTACCCAAGTCCCATATAAGTACTTACTGATCCCCAAGTGAGTTACCCTCGTCCCATATAAGTACTCACTGATCCCTAAGTGAGTTACCCTCGTCCCATGTAAGTACTGCCTGTCCCCAAGTGAGTTACCCTCGTCCCAAATAAGTGCTCCCTGACCCCCAAGTGAGTTACCCTCGTCCCATATAAGTATTCACTGGTCCCCAAGTGAGTTACCCTCGTCCCATATAAGTACTCCCTGACCACGTGTGAGTTACCCTCGCCTCATATAAGTACTCCCTGACCCCAAGTGAGTTACCCTCGTCCCATATAAGTACTCCCTGACCCCAAGTGATTTACCCTCGTCCCATATAAGTACTCACTGATCCCCAAGTGAGTTACCCTCGTCCCATATAAGTACTCCCTGACCCAGTGTCAGTTACCCTCGTCCCATATAAGTACTCCCTGAATTCAAGTGATTTACCCTCGTCCCATATAAGTACTCACTGATCCCCAAGTGAGTTACCCTCGTCCCATATAAGTACTCCCTGACCCCAAGTGAGTTACCCTCGTCCCATATAAGTACTCACTCATCCCCAAGTGAGTTACCCTCGTCCCATGTAAGTACTGCCTGTCCCCAAGTGAGTTACCCTCGTCCCATATAAGTGCTCCCTGACCCCCAAGTGAGTTACCCTCGTCCCATAAAAGTATTCACTGGTCCCCAAGTGAGTTACCCTCGTCCCATATAAGTACTCCCTGTCCCCGTGTGAATTACCCTAGTCCGAAATAAGTACTCCCTGACCCTAATTGAGATACCCTCGTCCCATATAAGTACTCACTGATCCCCAAGTGAGTAACACTAGTCCCATATAAGTACTCCCTGACACCAAGTGAGTTACCTCGTCCCATATAAGTACTCCCTGACCCCAAGTGATTTACCCTCGTCCCATATAAGTACTCACTGATCCCCAAGTGAGTTATCCTCGTCCCATATAAGTACTCCCTGACCCCAAGTGAGTTACCCTCGTCCCATGTAAGTACTGCCTGTCCCCAAGTGAGTTACCCTCGTCCCATATAAGTGCTCCCTGACCCCCAAGTGAGTTACCCTCGTCCCATATAAGTATTCACTGGTCCCCAAGTGAGTTACCCTCGTCCCATATAAGTACTCCCTGTCCCCGTGTGAATTACCCTAGTCCGAAATAAGTACTCCCTGACCCTAATTGAGATACCCTCGTCCCATATAAGTACTCACTGATCCCCAAGTGAGTTACACTAGTCCCATATAAGTACTCCCTGACACCAAGTGAGTTACCTCGTCCCAAATAAGTACTCCCTGACCCCAAGTCAGTTACCCTCTTCCCATATAAGTACTCCCTGACCCCGTGTGAGTTACCCTTGTCCCATATAAGTACTCCCTGACCACGTGTGAGTTACCCTCGTCCCATATAAGTACTCCCCGACTCTAAGTGTGTTATCCTCGTCCCATATAATTACTCCCTGAGTCCGAGTGAGTTACCCTCGTCCCATATAAGTACTCCCCGACTCCAAGTGTGTTACCCTCGTCCCATATAAGTACTCCCTGAGTCCGAGTGAGTTACCCAAGTCCCATATAAGTACTCACTGATCCCCAAGTGAGTTACCCTCGTCCCATATAAGTACTCCCTGACCCCCAAGTGAGTTACACTCGTCCCATTTAAGTACTCCCTGACCTCAAGTCAGTTACCCTCGTCCCATATAAGTACTCACTGATTCCCAAGTGAGTTACCCTCGTCCCATATAAGTACTCCCCGACCCCAAGTGTGTTACCCTCGTCCCATATAAGTACTCAATGATCCCCAAGTGAGTTACCCTCGTCCCATATAAGTACTCCCTGACCCCGTGTGAGTTACCCTCGTCCCATATAAGTACTCCCTGACCCCAAGTGATTTACCCTCGTCCCATATAAGTACTCCATAACCCAGTGTCAGTTACCCTCGTCCCATATAAGTACTCCCTGACCCCAAGTGATTTACCCTCGTCCCATATAAATACTCACTGATCCTCAAGTGAGTTACCCTCGTCCCATATAAGTACTCCCTGACCCAGTGTCAGTTACCCTCGTCCCATATAAGTTCTCCCTGACCCCCAAGTGAGTTACACTCGTCCCATATAAGTACTCCCTGACCCCAAGTCAGTTACCCTCGTCCCATATAAGTACTCACTGATTCCCAAGTGAGTTACCCTCGTCCCATATAAGTACTCCCCGACCCCAAGTGTGTTACCCTCGTCCCATATAAGTACTCAATGATCCCCAAGTGAGTTACCCTCGTCCCATATAAGTACTCCCTGACCCCGTGTGAGTTACCCTCGTCCCATATAAGTACTCCCTGAGTCCGAGTGAGTTACCCAAGTCCCATATAAGTACTCACTGATCCCCAAGTGAGTTACCCTCGTCCCAAATAAGTACTCCCTGACCCCCAAGTGAGTTACACTCGTCCCATATAAGTACTCCCTGACCCCAAGTCAGTTACCCTCGTCCCATATAAGTACTCACTGATTCCCAAGTGAGTTACCCTCGTCCCATATAAGTACTCCCCGACCCCAAGTGTGTTACCCTCGTCCCATATAAGTACTCAATGATCCCCAAGTGAGTTACCCTCGTCCCATATAAGTACTCCCTGACCCCGTGTGAGTTACCCTCGTCCCATATAAGTACTCCCTGACCCCAAGTGATTTACCCTCGTCCCATATAAGTACTCCCTAACCCAGTGTCAGTTACCCTCGTCCCATATAAGTACTCCCTGACCCCAAGTGATTTACCCTCGTCCCATATAAGTACTCACTGATCACCAAGTGAGTTACCCTCGTCCCATATAAGTACTCCCTGACCCCAAGTGAGTTACCCTCGTCCCATATAAGTACTCCCTGACCCCAAGTGATTTACCCTCGTCCCATATAAATACTCACTGATCCCCAAGTGAGTTACCCTCGTCCCATATAAGTACTCCCTGACCCAGTGTCAGTTACCCTCGTCCCATATAAGTACTCCCTGACCCCAAGTGATTTACCCTCGTCCCATATAAGTACTCACTGATCACCAAGTGAGTTACCCTCGTCCCATATAAGTACTCCCTGACCCCAAGTGAGTTACCCTCGTCCCATATAAGTACTCACTGATCCCCAAGTGAGTTACCCTCGTCCCATGTAAGTACTGCCTGTCCCCCAGTGAGTTACCCTCGTCCCATATAAGTGCTCCCTGACCCCCAAGTGAGTTACCCTCGTCCCATATAAGTATTCAGTGGTCCCCAAGTGAGTTACCCTCGTCCCATATAAGTACTCCCTGTCCCCGTGTGAATTACCCTAGTCCGAAATAAGTACTCCCTGACCCTAATTGAGATACCCTCGTCCCATATAAGTACTCACTGATCCCCAAGTGAGTTACACTAGTCCCATATAAGTACTCCCTGACACCAAGTTAGTTACCTCGTCCCATATAAGTACTCCCTGACCCCAAGTCAGTTACCCTCTTCCCATATAAGTACTCCCTGACCCCGTGTGAGTTACCCTTGTCCCATATAAGTACTCCCTGACCACGTGTGAGTTACCCTCGTCCCATATAAGTACTCCCCGACTCTAAGTGTGTTATCCTCGTCCCATATAATTACTCCCTGAGTCCGAGTGAGTTACCCTCGTCCCATATAAGTATTCACTGGTCCCCAAGTGAGATACCCTCGTCCCATATAAGTACTCACTGATCCCCAAGTGATTTACCCTCGTCCCATATAAGTACTCACTGATCCCCAAGTGAGTTACCCTCGTCCCATATAAGTACTCCCTGACCCCAAGTGATTTACCCTCGTCCCATATAAGTACTCACTGATCCCCAAGTGAGTTACCCTCGTCCCATATAAGTACTCCCTGACCCCAAGTGAGTTACCCTCGTCCCATATAAGTACTCACTCATCCCCAAGTGAGTTACCCTCGTCCCATGTAAGTACTGCCTGTCCCCAAGTGAGTTACCCTCGTCCCATATAAGTGCTCCCTGACCCCCAAGTGAGTTACCCTCGTCCCATATAAGTATTCACTGGTCCCCAAGTGAGTTACCCTCGTCCCATATAAGTACTCCCTGTCCCCGTGTGAATTACCCTAGTCCGAAATAAGTACTCCCTGACCCTAATTGAGATACCCTCGTCCCATATAAGTACTCACTGATCCCCAAGTGAGTAACACTAGTCCCATATAAGTACTCCCTGACACCAAGTGAGTTACCTCGTCCCATATAAGTACTTTCTGACCCCAAGTGATTTACCCTCGTCCCATATAAGTACTCACTGATCCCCAAGTGAGTTATCCTCGTCCCATATAAGTACTCCCTGACCCCAAGTGAGTTACCCTCATCCCATATAAGTACTCACTGATCCCCAAGTGAGTTACCCTCGTCCCATGTAAGTACTGCCTGTCCCCAAGTGAGTTACCCTCGTCCCATATAAGTGCTCCCTGACCCCCAAGTGAGTTACCCTCGTCCCATATAAGTATTCACTGGTCCCCAAGTGAGTTACCCTCGTCCCATATAAGTACTCCCTGACCCCAAGTGATTTACCCTAGTCCCATATAAATACTCACTGATCCCCAAGTGAGTTACCCTCGTCCCATATAAGTACTCCCTGACCCAGTGTCAGTTACCCTCGTCCCATATAAGTACTCCCTGACCCCAAGTGATTTACCCTCGTCCCATATAAGTACTCACTGATCACCAAGTGAGTTACCCTCGTCCCATATAAGTACTCCCTGACCCCAAGTGAGTTACCCTCGTCCCATATAAGTACTCACTGATCCCCAAGTGAGTTACCCTCGTCCCATGTAAGTACTGCCTGTCCCCCAGTGAGTTACCCTCGTCCCATATAAGTGCTCCCTGACCCCCAAGTGAGTTACCCTCGTCCCATATAAGTATTCAGTGGTCCCCAAGTGAGTTACCCTCGTCCCATATAAGTACTCCCTGTCCCCGTGTGAATTACCCTAGTCCGAAATAAGTACTCCCTGACCCTAATTGAGATACCCTCGTCCCATATAAGTACTCACTGATCCCCAAGTGAGTTACACTAGTCCCATATAAGTACTCCCTGACACCAAGTTAGTTACCTCGTCCCATATAAGTACTCCCTGACCCCAAGTCAGTTACCCTCTTCCCATATAAGTACTCCCTGACCCCGTGTGAGTTACCCTTGTCCCATATAAGTACTCCCTGACCACGTGTGAGTTACCCTCGTCCCATATAAGTACTCCCCGACTCTAAGTGTGTTATCCTCGTCCCATATAATTACTCCCTGAGTCCGAGTGAGTTACCCTCGTCCCATATAAGTATTCACTGGTCCCCAAGTGAGATACCCTCGTCCCATATAAGTACTCACTGATCCCCAAGTGATTTACCCTCGTCCCATATAAGTACTCACTGATCCCCAAGTGAGTTACCCTCGTCCCATATAAGTACTCCCTGACCCAGTGTCAGTTACCCTCGTCCCATATAAGTACTCCCTGACCCCAAGTGATTTACCCTCGTCCCATATAAGTACTCACTGATCCCCAAGTGAGTTACCCTCGTCCCATATAAGTACTCCCTGACCCCAAGTGAGTTACCCTCGTCCCATATAAGTACTCACTCATCCCCAAGTGAGTTACCCTCGTCCCATGTAAGTACTGCCTGTCCCCAAGTGAGTTACCCTCGTCCCATATAAGTGCTCCCTGACCCCCAAGTGAGTTACCCTCGTCCCATATAAGTATTCACTGGTCCCCAAGTGAGTTACCCTCGTCCCATATAAGTACTCCCTGTCCCCGTGTGAATTACCCTAGTCCGAAATAAGTACTCCCTGACCCTAATTGAGATACCCTCGTCCCATATAAGTACTCACTGATCCCCAAGTGAGTAACACTAGTCCCATATAAGTACTCCCTGACACCAAGTGAGTTACCTCGTCCCATATAAGTACTTTCTGACCCCAAGTGATTTACCCTCGTCCCATATAAGTACTCACTGATCCCCAAGTGAGTTATCCTCGTCCCATATAAGTACTCCCTGACCCCAAGTGAGTTACCCTCATCCCATATAAGTACTCACTGATCCCCAAGTGAGTTACCCTCGTCCCATGTAAGTACTGCCTGTCCCCAAGTGAGTTACCCTCGTCCCATATAAGTGCTCCCTGACCCCCAAGTGAGTTACCCTCGTCCCATATAAGTATTCACTGGTCCCCAAGTGAGTTACCCTCGTCCCATATAAGTACTCCCTGTCCCCGTGTGAATTACCCTAGTCCGAAATAAGTACTCCCTGACCCTAATTGAGATACCCTCGTCCCATGTAAGTACTCACTGATCCCCAAGTGAGTTACACTAGTCCCATATAAGTACTCCCTGACACCAAGTGAGTTACCTCGTCCCAAATAAGTACTCCCTGACCCCAAGTCAGTTACCCTCTTCCCATATAAGTTCTCCCTGACCCCGTGTGAGTTACCCTTGTCCCATATAAGTACTCCCTGACCACGTGTGAGTTACCCTCGTCCCATATAAGTACTCCCCGACTCTAAGTGTGTTATCCTCGTCCCATATAATTACTCCCTGAGTCCGAGTGAGTTACCCTCGTCCCATATAAGTACTCCCCGACTCCAAGTGTGTTACCCTCGTCCCATATAAGTACTCCCTGAGTCCGAGTGAGTTACCCAAGTCCCATTTAAGTACTCCCTGACCCCAAGTCAGTTACCCTCGTCCCATATAAGTACTCACTGATTCCCAAGTGAGTTACCCTCGTCCCATATAAGTACTCCCCGACCCCAAGTGTGTTACCCTCGTCCCATATAAGTACTCAATGATCCCCAAGTGAGTTACCCTCGTCCCATATAAGTACTCCCTGACCCCGTGTGAGTTACCCTCGTCCCATATAAGTACTCCCTGACCCCAAGTGATTTACCCTCGTCCCATATAAGTACTCCATAACCCAGTGTCAGTTACCCTCGTCCCATATAAGTACTCCCTGACCCCAAGTGATTTACCCTCGTCCCATATAAATACTCACTGATCCCCAAGTGAGTTACCCTCGTCCCATATAAGTACTCCCTGACCCAGTGTCAGTTACCCTCGTCCCATATAAGTTCTCCCTGACCCCCAAGTGAGTTACACTCGTCCCATATAAGTACTCCCTGACCCCAAGTCAGTTACCCTCGTCCCATATAAGTACTCACTGATTCCCAAGTGAGTTACCCTCGTCCCATATAAGTACTCCCCGACCCCAAGTGTGTTACCCTCGTCCCATATAAGTACTCAATGATCCCCAAGTGAGTTACCCTCGTCCCATATAAGTACTCCCTGACCCCGTGTGAGTTACCCTCGTCCCATATAAGTACTCCCTGAGTCCGAGTGAGTTACCCAAGTCCCATATAAGTACTCACTGATCCCCAAGTGAGTTACCCTCGTCCCAAATAAGTACTCCCTGACCCCCAAGTGAGTTACACTCGTCCCATATAAGTACTCCCTGACCCCAAGTGATTTACCCTCGTCCCATATAAGTACTCACTGATCCCCAAGTGAGTTACCCTCGTCCCATATAAGTACTCCCTGACCCCAAGTGAGTTACCCTCGTCCCATATAAGTACTCACTCATCCCCAAGTGAGTTACCCTCGTCCCATGTAAGTACTGCCTGTCCCCAAGTGAGTTACCCTCGTCCCATATAAGTGCTCCCTGACCCCCAAGTGAGTTACCCTCGTCCCATATAAGTATTCACTGGTCCCCAAGTGAGTTACCCTCGTCCCATATAAGTACTCCCTGTCCCCGTGTGAATTACCCTAGTCCGAAATAAGTACTCCCTGACCCTAATTGAGATACCCTCGTCCCATATAAGTACTCACTGATCCCCAAGTGAGTAACACTAGTCCCATATAAGTACTCCCTGACACCAAGTGAGTTACCTCGTCCCATATAAGTACTTTCTGACCCCAAGTGATTTACCCTCGTCCCATATAAGTACTCACTGATCCCCAAGTGAGTTATCCTCGTCCCATATAAGTACTCACTGATCCCCAAGTGAGTTACCCTCGTCCCATGTAAGTACTGCCTGTCCCCAAGTGAGTTACCCTCGTCCCATATAAGTACTCACTGATCCCCAAGTGAGTTACCCTCGTCCCATATAAGTACTCCCTGACGCCAAGTGAGTTACCCTCGTCCCATATAAGTACTCACTGATCCCCAAGTGAGTTACCCTCGTCCCATATAAGTACTCCCTGTCCCCGTGTGAATTACCCTAGTCCGAAATAAGTACTCCCAGACCCTAATTGAGATACCCTCGTCCCATATAAGTACTCCCTGACCCCAAGTGATTTACCCTCGTCCCATATAAGTACACACTGATCCCCAAGTGAGTTACCCTCGTCCCATATAAGTACTCCCTGACCCCAAGTGAGTTACCCTCGTCCCATATAAGTACTCACTGATCCCCAAGTGAGTTACCCTCGTCCCATGTAAGTACTGCCTGTCCCCAAGTGAGTTACCCTCGTCCCATATAAGTGCTCCCTGACCCCCAAGTGAGTTACCCTCGTCCCATATAAGTACTCACTGATCCCCAAGTGAGTTACCCTCGTCCCATATAAGTACTCCCTGACGCCAAGTGAGTTACCCTCGTCCCATATAAGTACTCACTGATCCCCAAGTGAGTTACCCTCGTCCCATATAAGTACTCCCTGTCCCCGTGTGAATTACCCTAGTCCGAAATAAGTACTCCCTGACCCTAATTGAGATACCCTCGTCCCATATAAGTACTCACTGATCCCCAAGTGAGTTACACTAGTCCCATATAAGTACTCCCTGACACCAAGTGAGTTACCTCGTCCCATGTAAGTACTCCCTGACCCCAAGTGATTTACCCTCGTCCCATATAAGTACACACTGATCCCCAAGTGAGTTACCCTCGTCCCATATAAGTACTCCCTGACCCCAAGTGAGTTACCCTCGTCCCATATAAGTACTCACTGATCCCCAAGTGAGTTACCCTCGTCCCATGTAAGTACTGCCTGTCCCCAAGTGAGTTACCCTCGTCCCATATAAGTGCTCCCTGACCCCCAAGTGAGTTACCCTCGTCCCATATAAGTATTCACTGGTCCCCAAGTGAGTTACCCTCGTCCCATATAAGTACTCCCTGTCCCCGTGTGAATTACCCTAGTCCGAAATAAGTACTCCCTGACCCTAATTGAGATACCCTCGTCCCATATAAGTACTCACTGATCCCCAAGTGAGTTACACTAGTCCCATATAAGTACTCCCTGACACCAAGTGAGTTACCTCGTCCCAAATAAGTACTCCCTGACCCCAAGTCAGTTACCCTCTTCCCATATAAGTACTCCCTGACCCCGTGTGAGTTACCCATGTCCCATATAAGTACTCCCTGACCCCGTGTGAGTTACCCTCGTCCCATATAAGTACTCCCCGACTCTAAGTGTGTTATCCTCGTCCCATATAATTACTCCCTGAGTCCGAGTGAGTTACCCTCGTCCCATATAAGTACTCCCCGACTCCAAGTGTGTTACCCTCGTCCCATATAAGTACTCCCTGAGTCCGAGTGAGTTACCCAAGTCCCATATAAGTACTCACTGATCCCCAAGTGAGTTACCCTCGTCCCATATAAGTACTCCCTGACCCCAAGTGAGTTACCCTCGTCCCATATAAGTACTCCCCGACCCCAAGTGTGTTACCCTCGTCCCATATAAGTACTCAATTATCCCCAAGTGAGTTACCCTCGTCCCATATAAGTACTCCCTGACCCCGTGTGAGTTACCCTCGTCCCATATAAGTACTCCCTGACCCCAAGTGAGTTACCCTCGTCCCATATAAGTACTCCCTAATCCAGTTTCAGTTACCCTCGTCCCATATAAGTACTCCCTGACCCCAAGTGATTTACCCTCGTCCCATATAAGTACTCACTGATCCCCAAGTGAGTTACCCTCGTCCCATATAAGTACTCCCTGACCCAGTGTCAGTTACCCTCGTCCCATATAAGTACTCCTTGACCCCAAGTGATTTACCCTCGTCCCATATAAGTACTCACTGATCACCAAGTGAGTTACCCTTGTCCCATATAAGTACTCACTGATCCCCAAGTGAGTTACCCTCGTCCCATGTAAGTACTGCCTGTCCCCAAGTGAGTTACCCTCGTCCCATATAAGTGCTCCCTGACCCCCAAGTGAGTTACCCTCGTCCCATATAAGTATTCACTGGTCCCCAAGTGAGTTACCCTCGTCCCATATAAGTACTCCCTGTCCCCGTGTGAATTACCCTAGCCCGAAATAAGTACTCCCTGACCCTAATTGAGATACCCTCGTCCCATATAAGTACTCACTGATCCCCAAGTGAGTTACACTAGTCCCATATAAGTACTCCCTGACACCAAGTGAGTTACCTCGTCCCATATAAGTACTCAATGATCCCCAAGTGAGTTACGCTCGTCCCATATAAGTACTCCCTGACCCCAAGTCAGTTACCCTCGTCCCATATAAGTACTCACTGATTCCCAAGTGAGTTACCCTCGTCCCATATAAGTACTCCCCGACCCCAAGTGTGTTACCCTCGTCCCATATAAGTACTCAATGATCCCCAAGTGAGTTACCCTCGTCCCATATAAGTACTCCCTGACCCCGTGTGAGTTACCCTCGTCCCATATAAGTACTCCCTGACCCCAAGTGAGTTACCCTCGTCCCATATAAGTACTCCCTAACCCAGTGTCAGTTACCCTCGTCCCATATAAGTACTCCCTGACCCCAAGTGATTTACCCTCGTCCCATATAAGTACTCACTGATCCCCAAGTGAGTTACCCTCGTCCCATATAAGTACTCCCTGACCCAGTGTCAGTTACCCTCGTCCCATATAAGTACTCCTTGACCCCAAGTGATTTACCCTCGTCCCATATAAGTACTCACTGATCACCAAGTGAGTTACCCTTGTCCCATATAAGTACTCACTGATTCCCAAGTGAGTTACCCTCGTCCCATATAAGTACTCCCCGACCCCAAGTGTGTTACCCTCGTCCCATATAAGTACTCCCTAACCCAGTGTCAGTTACCCTCGTCCCATATAAGTACTCCCTGACCCCAAGTGATTTACCCTCGTCCCATATAAGTACTCACTGATCCCCAAGTGAGTTACCCTCGTCCCATATAAGTACTCCCTGACCCAGTGTCAGTTACCCTCGTCCCATATAAGTACTCCTTGACCCCAAGTGATTTACCCTCGTCCCATATAAGTACTCACTGATCACCAAGTGAGTTACCCTTGTCCCATATAAGTACTCACTGATCCCCAAGTGAGTTACCCTCGTCCCATGTAAGTACTGCCTGTCCCCAAGTGAGTTACCCTCGTCCCAAATAAGTGCTCCCTGACCACCAAGTGAGTTACACTCGTCCCATATAAGTATTCACTGGTCCCCAAGTGAGTTACCCTCGTCCCATATAAGTACTCCCTGTCCCCGTGTGAATTACCCTAGTCCGAAATAAGTACTCCCTGACCCTAATTGAGATACCCTCGTCCCATATAAGTACTCACTGATCCCCAAGTGAAATACACTAGTCCCATATAAGTACTCCCTGACACCAAGTGAGTTACCTCGTCCCATATAAGTACTCCCTGACCCCAAGTGATTTACCCTCGTCCCATATAAGTACTCACTGATCCCCAAGTGAGTTACCCTCGTCCCATATAAGTACTCCCTGACCCCAAGTGAGTTACCCTCGTCCCATATAAGTACTCACTGATCCCCAAGTGAGTTAGCCTCGTCCCATGTAAGTACTGCCTGTCCCCAAGTGAGTTACCCTCGTCCCATATAAGTGCTCCCTGACCCCCAAGTGAGTTACCCTCGTCCCATATAAGTATTCACTGGTCCCCAAGTGAGTTACCCTCGTCCCATATAAGTACTCCCTGTCCCCGTGTGAATTACCCTAGTCCGAAATAAGTACTCCCTGACCCTAATTGAGATACCCTCGTCCCATATAAGTACTCACTGATCCCCAAGTGAGTTACACTAGTCCCATATAAGTACTCCCTGACACCAAGTGAGTTACCTCGTCCCATATAAGTACTCCCTGACCCCAAGTCAGTTACCCTCTTCCCATATAAGTACTCCCTGACTCTAAGTGTGTTATCCTCGTCCCATATAATTACTCCCTGAGTCCGAGTGAGTTACCCTCGTCCCATATAAGTACTCCCTGACCCCAAGTCAGTTACCCTCGTCCCATATAAGTACTCACTGATTCCCAAGTGAGTTACCCTCGTCCCATATAAGTACTCCCCGACCCCAAGTGGGTTACCCTCGTCCCATATAAGTACTCACTGATCCCCAAGTGAGTTACCCTCGTCCCATATAAGTACTCCCTGACCCCGTGTGAGTTACCCTTGTCCCATATAAGTACTCCCTGACCCCAAGTGAGTTACCCTCGTCCCATATAAGTACTCCCTAACCCAGTGTCAGTTACCCTCGTCCCATATAAGTACTCCCTGACCCCAAGTGATTTACCCTCGTCCCATATAAGTACTCACTGATCCCCAAGTGAGTTACCCTCGTCCCATATAAGTACTCCCTGACCCAGTGTCAGTTACCCTCGTCCCATATAAGTACTCCCTGACCCCAAGTGATTTACCCTCGTCCCATATAAGTACTCACTGATCACCAAGTGAGTTACCCTCGTCCCATATAAGTACTCCCTGACCCCAAGTGAGTTACCCTCGTCCCATATAAGTACTCACTGATCCCCAAGTGAGTTACCCTCGTCCCATATAAGTACTCCCTGACCCAGTGTCAGTTACCCTCGTCCCATATAAGTACTCCCTGACCCCAAGTGATTTACCCTCGCCCCATATAAGTCCTCACTGATCCCCAAGTGAGTTACCCTCGTCCCATATAAGTACTCCCTGACCCCAAGTCAGTTAACCTCGTCCCATATAAGTACTCCCTGACCCCAAGTCAGTTACCCTCGTCCCATATAAGTATTCCCTGACCCCGTGTGAGTTACCCTCGTCCCATATAAGTAATCCCTGACCCTAAGTGAGTTACCCTCGTCCCATATAAGTATTCCCTGACCCCAAGTGAGTTACCATCGTCCCATATAAGTACTCCCTGACCCTCAAGTGAGTTACCCTCGTCCCATATAAGTACTCACTGATCCCCAAGTGATTTACCCTCGTCCCTAATAAATACTGCCTGACCCCGCGTGAGTTACCCTCGTCCCATATAAGTACTCCCTGACACCAAGTGAGTTACCTCGTCCCATATAAGTACTCCCTGACCCCAAGTCATTTACCCTCGTCCCATATAAGTACTCCCTGACCCAGTGTCAGTTACCCTCGTCCCATATAAGTACTCCCTGACCCCAAGTGATTTACCCTCGTCCCATATAAGTACTCACTGATCCCCAAGTGAGTTACCCTCGTCCCATATAAGTACTCACTGACCCCAAGTGAGTTACCCTCGTCCCATATAAGTTCTCACTGATCCCCAAGTGAGATACCCTCGTCCCATATAAGTACTGCCTGTCCCCAAGTGAGTTACCCTCGTCCCATATAAGTGCTCCCTGACCCCCAAGTGAGTTACCCTCGTCCCATATAAGTATTCACTGGTCCCCAAGTGAGTTACCCTCGTCCCATATAAGTACTCCCTGTCCCCGTGTGAATTACCCTAGTCCGAAATAAGTACTCCCTGACCCTAATTGAGATACCCTCGTCCCATATAAGTACTCACTGATCCCCAAGTGAGTTACACTAGTCCCATATAAGTACTCCCTGACACCAAGTGAGTTACCTCGTCCCATATAAGTACTCCCTGACCCCAAGTCAGTTACCCTCTTCCCATATAAGTACTCTCTGACCCCGTGTGAGTTACCCTTGTCCCATATAAGTACTCCCTGACCCCAAGTGAGTTACCCTCGTCCCAAATAAGTACTCCCTGTCCCCAAGTGAGTTACCCTCGTCCCATATAAGTACTCACTGATCCCCAAGTGAGTTACCCTCGTCCCATATAAGTACACCCTGACCCCGTGTGAGTTACCCTCGACCCATATAAGTACTCCCCGACTCTAAGTGTGTTATCCTCGTCCCATATAATTACTCCCTGAGTCCGAGTGAGTTACCCTCGTCCCATATAAGTACTCCCCGACTCCAAGTGTGTTACCCTCGTCCCATATAAGTACTCCCTGAGTCCGAGTGAGTTACCCAAGTCCCATATAAGTACTTACTGATCGCCAAGTGAGTTACCCTCGTCCCATATAAGTACTCACTGATCCCTAAGTGAGTTACCCTCGTCCCATGTAAGTACTGCCTGTCCCCAAGTGAGTTACCCTCGTCCCATATAAGTGCTCCCTGACCCCCAAGTGAGTTACCCTCGTCCCATATAAGTATTCACTGGTCCCCAAGTGAGTTACCCTCGTCCCATATAAGTACTCCCTGACCACGTGTGAGTTACCCTCGTCTCATATAAGTACTCCCTGACCCCAAGTGAGTTACCCTCGTCCCATATAAGTACTCCCTAACCCAGTGTCAGTTACCCTCGTCCCATATAAGTACTCCCTGACCCCAAGTGATTTACCCTCGTCCCATATAAGTACTCACTGATCCCCAAGTGAGTTACCCTCGTCCCATATAAGTACTCCCTGACCCCAAGTGAGTTACCCTCGTCCCATGTAAGTACTGCCTGTCCCCAAGTGAGTTACCCTCGTCCCATATAAGTGCTCCCTGACCCCCAAGTGAGTTACCCTCGTCCCATATAAGTATTCACTGGTCCCCAAGTGAGTTACCCTCGTCCCATATAAGTACTCCCTGTCCCCGTGTGAATTACCCTAGTCCGAAATAAGTACTCCCTGACCCTAATTGAGATACCCTCGTCCCATATAAGTACTGACTGATCCCCAAGTGAGTAACACTAGTCCCATATAAGTACTCCCTGACACCAAGTGAGTTACCTCGTCCCATATAAGTACTCCCTGACCCCAAGTGATTTACCCTCGTCCCATATAAGTACTCACTGATCCCCAAGTGAGTTATCCTCGTCCCATATAAGTACTCCCTGACCCCAAGTGAGTTACCCTCGTCCCATATAAGTACTCACTCATCCCCAAGTGAGTTACCCTCGTCCCATGTAAGTACTGCCTGTCCCCAAGTGAGTTACCCTCGTCCCATATAAGTGCTCCCTGACCCCCAAGTGAGTTACCCTCGTCCCATATAAGTATTCACTGGTCCCCAAGTGAGTTACCCTCGTCCCATATAAGTACTCCCTGTCCCCGTGTGAATTACCCTAGTCCGAAATAAGTACTCCCTGACCCTAATTGAGATACCCTCGTCCCATATAAGTACTCACTGATCCCCAAGTGAGTAACACTAGTCCCATATAAGTACTCCCTGACACCAAGTGAGTTACCTCGTCCCATATAAGTACTCCCTGACCCCAAGTGATTTACCCTCGTCCCATATAAGTACTCACTGATCCCCAAGTGAGTTACCCTCGTCCCATGTAAGTACTGCCTGTCCCCAAGTGAGTTACCCTCGTCCCATATAAGTGCTCCCTGACCCCCAAGTGAGTTACCCTCGTCCCATATAAGTATTCACTGGTCCCCAAGTGAGTTACCCTCGTCCCATATAAGTACTCCCTGTCCCCGTGTGAATTACCCTAGTCCGAAATAAGTACTCCCTGACCCTAATTGAGATACCCTCGTCCCATATAAGTACTCACTGATCCCCAAGTGAGTTACACTAGTCCCATATAAGTACTCCCTGACACCAAGTGAGTTACCTCGTCCCAAATAAGTACTCCCTGACCCCAAGTCAGTTACCCTCTTCCCATATAAGTACTCCCTGACCCCGTGTGAGTTACCCTTGTCCCATATAAGTACTCCCTGACCACGTGTGAGTTACCCTCGTCCCATATAAGTACTCCCCGACTCTAAGTGTGTTATCCTCGTCCCATATAATTACTCCCTGAGTCCGAGTGAGTTACCCTCGTCCCATATAAGTACTCCCCGACTCCAAGTGTGTTACCCTCGTCCCATATAAGTACTCCCTGAGTCCGAGTGAGTTACCCAAGTCCCATATAAGTACTCACTGATCCCCAAGTGAGTTACCCTCGTCCCATATAAGTACTCCCTGACCCCCAAGTGAGTTACACTCGTCCCATTTAAGTACTCCCTGACCCCAAGTCAGTTACCCTCGTCCCATATAAGTACTCACTGATTCCCAAGTGAGTTACCCTCGTCCCATATAAGTACTCCCCGACCCCAAGTGTGTTACCCTCGTCCCATATAAGTACTCAATGATCCCCAAGTGAGTTACCCTCGTCCCATATAAGTACTCCCTGACCCCGTGTGAGTTACCCTAGTCCCATATAAGTACTCCCTGACCCCAAGTGATTTACCCTCGTCCCATATAAGTACTCCATAACCCAGTGTCAGTTACCCTCGTCCCATATAAGTACTCCCTGACCCCAAGTGATTTACCCTCGTCCCATATAAATACTCACTGATCCCCAAGTGAGTTACCCTCGTCCCATATAAGTACTCCCTGACCCAGTGTCAGTTACCCTCGTCCCATATAAGTTCTCCCTGACCCCCAAGTGAGTTACACTCGTCCCATATAAGTACTCCCTGACCCCAAGTCAGTTACCCTCGTCCCATATAAGTACTCACTGATTCCCAAGTGAGTTACCCTCGTCCCATATAAGTACTCCCCGACCCCAAGTGTGTTACCCTCGTCCCATATAAGTACTCAATGATCCCCAAGTGAGTTACCCTCGTCCCATATAAGTACTCCCTGACCCCGTGTGAGTTACCCTCGTCCCATATAAGTACTCCCTGAGTCCGAGTGAGTTACCCAAGTCCCATATAAGTACTCACTGATCCCCAAGTGAGTTACCCTCGTCCCAAATAAGTACTCCCTGACCCCCAAGTGAGTTACACTCGTCCCATATAAGTACTCCCTGACCCCAAGTCAGTTACCCTCGTCCCATATAAGTACTCACTGATTCCCAAGTGAGTTACCCTCGTCCCATATAAGTACTCCCCGACCCAAAGTGGGTTACCCTCGTCCCATATAAGTACTCACTGCTCCCCAAGTGAGTTACCCTTGTCCCATATAAGTACTCCCTGACCCCGTGTGAGTTACCCTCGTCCCATATAAGTACTCCCTGACCCCAAGTGAGTTACCCTCGTCCCATATAAGTACTCCCTAACCCAGTGTCAGTTACCCTCGTCCCATATAAGTACTCCCTGACCCCAAGTGATTTACCCTCGTCCCATATAAGTACTCACTGATCCCCAAGTGAGTTACCCTCGTCCCATATAAGTACTCCCTGACCCCAAGTGAGTTACCCTCGTCCCATATAAGTACTCACTCATCCCCAAGTGAGTTACCCTCGTCCCATGTAAGTACTGCCTGTCCCCAAGTGAGTTACCCTCGTCCCATATAAGTGCTCCCTGACCCCAAGTGAGTTACCCTCGTCCCATATAAGTACTCCCTGATCCCCAAGTGAGTTACCCTCGTCCCATATAAGTACTCCCTGACCCAGTGTCAGTTACCCTCGTCCCATATAAGTACTCCCTGACCCCAAGTGATTTACCCTCGCCCCATATAAGTCCTCACTGATCCCCAAGTGAGTTACCCTCGTCCCATATAAGTACTCCCTGACCCCAAGTCAGTTAACCTCGTCCCATATAAGTACTCCCTGACCCCAAGTCAGTTACCCTCGTCCCATATAAGTATTCCCTGACCCCGTGTGAGTTACCCTCGTCCCATATAAGTAATCCCTGACCCTAAGTGAGTTACCCTCGTCCCATATAAGTATTCCCTGACCCCAAGTGAGTTACCATCGTCCCATATAAGTACTCCCTGACCCTCAAGTGAGTTACCCTCGTCCCATATAAGTACTCAATGATCCCCAAGTGATTTACCCTCGTCCCTAATAAATACTGCCTGACCACGCGTGAGTTACCCTCGTCCCATATAACTACTCCCTGACACCAAGTGAGTTACCTCGTCCCATATAAGTACTCCCTGACCCCAAGTCATTTACCCTCGTCCCATATAAGTACTCCCTGACCCAGTGTCAGTTACCCTCGTCCCATATAAGTACTCCCTGACCCCAAGTGATTTACCCTCGTCCCATATAAGTACTCACTGATCCCCAAGTGAGTTACCCTCGTCCCATATAAGTACTCACTGACCCCAAGTGAGTTACCCTCGTCCCATATAAGTTCTCACTGATCCCCAAGTGAGATACCCTCGTCCCATATAAGTACTGCCTGTCCCCAAGTGAGTTACCCTCGTCCCATATAAGTGCTCCCTGACCCCCAAGTGAGTTACCCTCGTCCCATATAAGTATTCACTGGTCCCCAAGTGAGTTACCCTCGTCCCATATAAGTACTCCCTGTCCCCGTGTGAATTATCCTAGTCCGAAATAAGTACTCCCTGACCCTAATTGAGATACCCTCGTCCCATATAAGTACTCACTGATCCCCAAGTGAGTTACCCTCGTCCCATATAAGTACTCACTGACCCCAAGTGAGTTACCCTCGTCCCATATAAGTTCTCACTGATCCCCAAGTGAGATACCCTCGTCCCATATAAGTACTGCCTGTCCCCAAGTGAGTTACCCTCGTCCCATATAAGTGCTCCCTGACCCCCAAGTGAGTTACCCTCGTCCCATATAAGTATTCACTGGTCCCCAAGTGAGTTACCCTCGTCCCATATAAGTACTCCCTGTCCCCGTGTGAATTACCCTAGTCCGAAATAAGTACTCCCTGACCCTAATTGAGATACCCTCGTCCCATATAAGTACTCACTGATCCCCAAGTGAGTTACACTAGTCCCATATAAGTACTCCCTGACACCAAGTGAGTTACCTCGTCCCATATAAGTACTCCCTGACCCCAAGTCAGTTACCCTCTTCCCATATAAGTACTCTCTGACCCCGTGTGAGTTACCCTTGTCCCATATAAGTACTCCCTGACCCCAAGTGAGTTACCCTCGTCCCATATAAGTACTCACTCATCCCCAAGTGAGTTACCCTCGTCCCATGTAAGTACTGCCTGTCCCCAAGTGAGTTACCCTCGTCCCATATAAGTGCTCCCTGACCCCAAGTGAGTTACCCTCGTCCCATATAAGTACTCCCTGATCCCCAAGTGAGTTACCCTCGTCCCATATAAGTACTCCCTGACCCAGTGTCAGTTACCCTCGTCCCATATAAGTACTCCCTGACCCCAAGTGATTTACCCTCGCCCCATATAAGTCCTCACTGATCCCCAAGTGAGTTACCCTCGTCCCATATAAGTACTCCCTGACCCCAAGTCAGTTAACCTCGTCCCATATAAGTACTCCCTGACCCCAAGTCAGTTACCCTCGTCCCATATAAGTATTCCCTGACCCCGTGTGAGTTACCCTCGTCCCATATAAGTAATCCCTGACCCTAAGTGAGTTACCCTCGTCCCATATAAGTATTCCCTGACCCCAAGTGAGTTACCATCGTCCCATATAAGTACTCCCTGACCCTCAAGTGAGTTACCCTCGTCCCATATAAGTACTCCCTGTCCCCGTGTGAATTACCCTAGTCCGAAATAAGTACTCCCTGACCCTAATTGAGATACCCTCGTCCCATATAAGTACTCACTGATCCCCAAGTGAGTTACACTAGTCCCATATAAGTACTCCCTGACACCAAGTGAGTTACCTCGTCCCATATAAGTACTCCCTGACCCCAAGTCAGTTACCCTCTTCCCATATAAGTACTCTCTGACCCCGTGTGAGTTACCCTTGTCCCATATAAGTACTCCCCGACTCCAAGTGTGTTACCCTCGTCCCATATAAGTACTCACTGATCCCCAAGTGAGTTAGCCTCGTCCCATGTAAGTACTGCCTGTCCCCAAGTGAGTTACCCTCGTCCCATATAAGTGCTCCCTGACCCCCAAGTGAGTTACCCTCGTCCCATATAAGTATTCACTGGTCCCCAAGTGAGTTACCCTCGTCCCATATAAGTACTCCCTGTCCCCGTGTGAATTACCCTAGTCCGAAATAAGTACTCCCTGACCCTAATTGAGATACCCTCGTCCCATATAAGTACTCACTGATCCCCAAGTGAGTTAAACTAGTCCCATATAAGTACTCCCTGACACCAAGTGAGTTACCTCGTCCCATATAAGTACTCCCTGACCCCAAGTCAGTTACCCTCTTCCCATATAAGTACTCCCTGACTCTAAGTGTGTTATCCTCGTCCCATATAATTACTCCCTGAGTCCGAGTGAGTTACCCTCGTCCCATATAAGTACTCCCTGACCCCAAGTCAGTTACCCTCGTCCCATATAAGTACTCACTGATTCCCAAGTGAGTTACCCTCGTCCCATATAAGTACTCCCCGACCCCAAGTGGGTTACCCTCGTCCCATATAAGTACTCACTGATCCCCAAGTGAGTTACCCTCGTCCCATATAAGTACTCCCTGACCCCGTGTGAGTTACCCTCGTCCCATATAAGTACTCCCTGACCCCAAGTGAGTTACCCTCGTCCCATATAAGTACTCCCTAACCCAGTGTCAGTTACCCTCGTCCCATATAAGTACTCTCTGACCCCAAGTGATTTACCCTCGTCCCATATAAGTACTCACTGATCCCCAAGTGAGTTACCCTCGTCCCATATAAGTACTCCCTGACCCAGTGTCAGTTACCCTCGTCCCATATAAGTACTCCCTGACCCCAAGTGATTTACCCTCGTCCCATATAAGTACTCACTGATCACCAAGTGAGTTACCCTCGTCCCATATAAGTACTCCCTGACCCCAAGTGAGTTACCCTCGTCCCATATAAGTACTCACTGATCCCCAAGTGAGTTACCCTCGTCCCATATAAGTACTCCCTGACCCAGTGTCAGTTACCCTCGTCCCATATAAGTACTCCCTGACCCCAAGTGATTTACCCTCGCCCCATATAAGTCCTCACTGATCCCCAAGTGAGTTACCCTCGTCCCATATAAGTACTCCCTGACCCCAAGTCAGTTAACCTCGTCCCATATAAGTACTCCCTGACCCCAAGTCAGTTACCCTCGTCCCATATAAGTATTCCCTGACCCCGTGTGAGTTACCCTCGTCCCATATAAGTAATCCCTGACCCTAAGTGAGTTACCCTCGTCCCATATAAGTATTCCCTGACCCCAAGTGAGTTACCATCGTCCCATATAAGTACTCCCTGACCCTCAAGTGAGTTACCCTCGTCCCATATAAGTACTCACTGATCCCCAAGTGATTTACCCTCGTCCCTAATAAATACTGCCTGACCCCGCGTGAGTTACCCTCGTCCCATATAAGTACTCCCTGACACCAAGTGAGTTACCTCGTCCCATATAAGTACTCCCTGACCCCAAGTCATTTACCCTCGTCCCATATAAGTACTCCCTGACCCAGTGTCAGTTACCCTCGTCCCATATAAGTACTCCCTGACCCCAAGTGATTTACCCTCGTCCCATATAAGTACTCACTGATCCCCAAGTGAGTTACCCTCGTCCCATATAAGTACTCACTGACCCCAAGTGAGTTACCCTCGTCCCATATAAGTTCTCACTGATCCCCAAGTGAGATACCCTCGTCCCATATAAGTACTGCCTGTCCCCAAGTGAGTTACCCTCGTCCCATATAAGTGCTCCCTGACCCCCAAGTGAGTTACCCTCGTCCCATATAAGTATTCACTGGTCCCCAAGTGAGTTACCCTCGTCCCATATAAGTACTCCCTGTCCCCGTGTGAATTACCCTAGTCCGAAATAAGTACTCCCTGACCCTAATTGAGATACCCTCGTCCCATATAAGTACTCACTGATCCCCAAGTGAGTTACACTAGTCCCATATAAGTACTCCCTGACACCAAGTGAGTTACCTCGTCCCATATAAGTACTCCCTGACCCCAAGTCAGTTACCCTCTTCCCATATAAGTACTCTCTGACCCCGTGTGAGTTACCCTTGTCCCATATAAGTACTCCCTGACCCCAAGTGAGTTACCCTCGTCCCAAATAAGTACTCCCTGTCCCCAAGTGAGTTACCCTCGTCCCATATAAGTACTCACTGATCCCCAAGTGAGTTACCCTCGTCCCATATAAGTACACCCTGACCCCGTGTGAGTTACCCTCGACCCATATAAGTACTCCCCGACTCTAAGTGTGTTATCCTCGTCCCATATAATTACTCCCTGAGTCCGAGTGAGTTACCCTCGTCCCATATAAGTACTCCCCGACTCCAAGTGTGTTACCCTCGTCCCATATAAGTACTCCCTGAGTCCGAGTGAGTTACCCAAGTCCCATATAAGTACTCCCTGACACCAAGTGAGTTACCTCGTCCCATATAAGTACTCCCTGACCCCAAGTGATTTACCCTCGTCCCATATAAGTACTCACTGATCCCCAAGTGAGTAACACTAGTCCCATATAAGTACTCCCTGACACCAAGTGAGTTACCTCGTCCCATATAAGTACTCCCTGACCCCAAGTGATTTACCCTCGTCCCATATAAGTACTCACTGATCCCCAAGTGAGTTACCCTCGTCCCATGTAAGTACTGCCTGTCCCCAAGTGAGTTACCCTCGTCCCATATAAGTGCTCCCTGACCCCCAAGTGAGTTACCCTCGTCCCATATAAGTATTCACTGGTCCCCAAGTGAGTTACCCTCGTCCCATATAAGTACTCCCTGTCCCCGTGTGAATTACCCTAGTCCGAAATAAGTACTCCCTGACCCTAATTGAGATACCCTCGTCCCATATAAGTACTCACTGATCCCCAAGTGAGTTACACTAGTCCCATATAAGTACTCCCTGACACCAAGTGAGTTACCTCGTCCCAAATAAGTACTCCCTGACCCCAAGTCAGTTACCCTCTTCCCATATAAGTACTCCCTGACCCCGTGTGAGTTACCCTTGTCCCATATAAGTACTCCCTGACCACGTGTGAGTTACCCTCGTCCCATATAAGTACTCCCCGACTCTAAGTGTGTTATCCTCGTCCCATATAATTACTCCCTGAGTCCGAGTGAGTTACCCTCGTCCCATATAAGTACTCCCCGACTCCAAGTGTGTTACCCTCGTCCCATATAAGTACTCCCTGAGTCCGAGTGAGTTACCCAAGTCCCATATAAGTACTCACTGATCCCCAAGTGAGTTACCCTCGTCCCATATAAGTACTCCCTGACCCCCAAGTGAGTTACACTCGTCCCATTTAAGTACTCCCTGACCCCAAGTCAGTTACCCTCGTCCCATATAAGTACTCACTGATTCCCAAGTGAGTTACCCTCGTCCCATATAAGTACTCCCCGACCCCAAGTGTGTTACCCTCGTCCCATATAAGTACTCAATGATCCCCAAGTGAGTTACCCTCGTCCCATATAAGTACTCCCTGACCCCGTGTGAGTTACCCTAGTCCCATATAAGTACTCCCTGACCCCAAGTGATTTACCCTCGTCCCATATAAGTACTCCATAACCCAGTGTCAGTTACCCTCGTCCCATATAAGTACTCCCTGACCCCAAGTGATTTACCCTCGTCCCATATAAATACTCACTGATCCCCAAGTGAGTTACCCTCGTCCCATATAAGTACTCCCTGACCCAGTGTCAGTTACCCTCGTCCCATATAAGTTCTCCCTGACCCCCAAGTGAGTTACACTCGTCCCATATAAGTACTCCCTGACCCCAAGTCAGTTACCCTCGTCCCATATAAGTACTCACTGATTCCCAAGTGAGTTACCCTCGTCCCATATAAGTACTCAATGATCCCCAAGTGAGTTACCCTCGTCCCATATAAGTACTCCCTGACCCCGTGTGAGTTACCCTCGTCCCATATAAGTACTCCCTGAGTCCGAGTGAGTTACCCAAGTCCCATATAAGTACTCACTGATCCCCAAGTGAGTTACCCTCGTCCCAAATAAGTACTCCCTGACCCCCAAGTGAGTTACACTCGTCCCATATAAGTACTCCCTGACCCCAAGTCAGTTACCCTCGTCCCATATAAGTACTCACTGATTCCCAAGTGAGTTACCCTCGTCCCATATAAGTACTCCCCGACCCAAAGTGGGTTACCCTCGTCCCATATAAGTACTCACTGCTCCCCAAGTGAGTTACCCTTGTCCCATATAAGTACTCCCTGACCCCGTGTGAGTTACCCTCGTCCCATATAAGTACTCCCTGACCCCAAGTGAGTTACCCTCGTCCCATATAAGTACTCCCTAACCCAGTGTCAGTTACCCTCGTCCCATATAAGTACTCCCTGACCCCAAGTGATTTACCCTCGTCCCATATAAGTACTCACTGATCCCCAAGTGAGTTACCCTCGTCCCATATAAGTACTCCCTGACCCCAAGTGAGTTACCCTCGTCCCATATAAGTACTCACTCATCCCCAAGTGAGTTACCCTCGTCCCATGTAAGTACTGCCTGTCCCCAAGTGAGTTACCCTCGTCCCATATAAGTGCTCCCTGACCCCAAGTGAGTTACCCTCGTCCCATATAAGTACTCCCTGATCCCCAAGTGAGTTACCCTCGTCCCATATAAGTACTCCCTGACCCAGTGTCAGTTACCCTCGTCCCATATAAGTACTCCCTGACCCCAAGTGATTTACCCTCGCCCCATATAAGTCCTCACTGATCCCCAAGTGAGTTACCCTCGTCCCATATAAGTACTCCCTGACCCCAAGTCAGTTAACCTCGTCCCATATAAGTACTCCCTGACCCCAAGTCAGTTACCCTCGTCCCATATAAGTATTCCCTGACCCCGTGTGAGTTACCCTCGTCCCATATAAGTAATCCCTGACCCTAAGTGAGTTACCCTCGTCCCATATAAGTATTCCCTGACCCCAAGTGAGTTACCATCGTCCCATATAAGTACTCCCTGACCCTCAAGTGAGTTACCCTCGTCCCATATAAGTACTCAATGATCCCCAAGTGATTTACCCTCGTCCCTAATAAATACTGCCTGACCACGCGTGAGTTACCCTCGTCCCATATAACTACTCCCTGACACCAAGTGAGTTACCTCGTCCCATATAAGTACTCCCTGACCCCAAGTCATTTACCCTCGTCCCATATAAGTACTCCCTGACCCAGTGTCAGTTACCCTCGTCCCATATAAGTACTCCCTGACCCCAAGTGATTTACCCTCGTCCCATATAAGTACTCACTGATCCCCAAGTGAGTTACCCTCGTCCCATATAAGTACTCACTGACCCCAAGTGAGTTACCCTCGTCCCATATAAGTTCTCACTGATCCCCAAGTGAGATACCCTCGTCCCATATAAGTACTGCCTGTCCCCAAGTGAGTTACCCTCGTCCCATATAAGTGCTCCCTGACCCCCAAGTGAGTTACCCTCGTCCCATATAAGTATTCACTGGTCCCCAAGTGAGTTACCCTCGTCCCATATAAGTACTCCCTGTCCCCGTGTGAATTATCCTAGTCCGAAATAAGTACTCCCTGACCCTAATTGAGATACCCTCGTCCCATATAAGTACTCACTGATCCCCAAGTGAGTTACCCTCGTCCCATATAAGTACTCACTGACCCCAAGTGAGTTACCCTCGTCCCATATAAGTTCTCACTGATCCCCAAGTGAGATACCCTCGTCCCATATAAGTACTGCCTGTCCCCAAGTGAGTTACCCTCGTCCCATATAAGTGCTCCCTGACCCCCAAGTGAGTTACCCTCGTCCCATATAAGTATTCACTGGTCCCCAAGTGAGTTACCCTCGTCCCATATAAGTACTCCCTGTCCCCGTGTGAATTACCCTAGTCCGAAATAAGTACTCCCTGACCCTAATTGAGATACCCTCGTCCCATATAAGTACTCACTGATCCCCAAGTGAGTTACACTAGTCCCATATAAGTACTCCCTGACACCAAGTGAGTTACCTCGTCCCATATAAGTACTCCCTGACCCCAAGTCAGTTACCCTCTTCCCATATAAGTACTCTCTGACCCCGTGTGAGTTACCCTTGTCCCATATAAGTACTCCCTGACCCCAAGTGAGTTACCCTCGTCCCAAATAAGTACTCCCTGTCCCCAAGTGAGTTACCCTCGTCCCATATAAGTACTCACTGATCCCCAAGTGAGTTACCCTCGTCCCATATAAGTACACCCTGACCCCGTGTGAGTTACCCTCGACCCATATAAGTACTCCCCGACTCTAAGTGTGTTATCCTCGTCCCATATAATTACTCCCTGAGTCCGAGTGAGTTACCCTCGTCCCATATAAGTACTCCCCGACTCCAAGTGTGTTACCCTCGTCCCATATAAGTACTCCCTGAGTCCGAGTGAGTTACCCAAGTCCCATATAAGTACTTACTGATCCCCAAGTGAGTTACCCTCGTCCCATATAAGTACTCACTGATCCCTAAGTGAGTTACCCTCGTCCCATGTAAGTACTGCCTGTCCCCAAGTGAGTTACCCTCGTCCCATATAAGTGCTCCCTGACCCCCAAGTGAGTTACCCTCGTCCCATATAAGTATTCACTGGTCCCCAAGTGAGTTACCCTCGTCCCATATAAGTACTCCCTGACCACGTGTGAGTTACCCTCGTCTCATATAAGTACTCCCTGACCCCAAGTGAGTTACCCTCGTCCCATATAAGTACTCCCTAACCCAGTGTCAGTTACCCTCGTCCCATATAAGTACTCCCTGACCCCAAGTGATTTACCCTCGTCCCATATAAGTACTCACTGATCCCCAAGTGAGTTACCCTCGTCCCATATAAGTACTCCCTGACCCCAAGTGAGTTACCCTCGTCCCATATAAGTACTCACTCATCCCCAAGTGAGTTACCCTCGTCCCATGTAAGTACTGCCTGTCCCCAAGTGAGTTACCCTCGTCCCATATAAGTGCTCCCTGACCCCCAAGTGAGTTACCCTCGTCCCATATAAGTACTCCCTGTCCCCGTGTGAATTACCCTAGTCCGAAATAAGTACTCCCTGACCCTAATTGAGATACCCTCGTCCCATATAAGTACTCACTGATCCCCAAGTGAGTTACACTAGTCCCATATAAGTACTCCCTGACACCAAGTGAGTTACCTCGTCCCATATAAGTACTCCCTGACCCCAAGTCAGTTACCCTCTTCCCATATAAGTACTCTCTGACCCCGTGTGAGTTACCCTTGTCCCATATAAGTACTCCCTGACCCCAAGTGAGTTACCCTCGTCCCAAATAAGTACTCCCTGTCCCCAAGTGAGTTACCCTCGTCCCATATAAGTACTCACTGATCCCCAAGTGAGTTACCCTCGTCCCATATAAGTACACCCTGACCCCGTGTGAGTTACCCTCGACCCATATAAGTACTCCCCGACTCTAAGTGTGTTATCCTCGTCCCATATAATTACTCCCTGAGTCCGAGTGAGTTACCCTCGTCCCATATAAGTACTCCCCGACTCCAAGTGTGTTACCCTCGTCCCATATAAGTACTCCCTGAGTCCGAGTGAGTTACCCAAGTCCCATATAAGTACTTACTGATCCCCAAGTGAGTTACCCTCGTCCCATATAAGTACTCACTGATCCCTAAGTGAGTTACCCTCGTCCCATGTAAGTACTGCCTGTCCCCAAGTGAGTTACCCTCGTCCCATATAAGTGCTCCCTGACCCCCAAGTGAGTTACCCTCGTCCCATATAAGTATTCACTGGTCCCCAAGTGAGTTACCCTCGTCCCATATAAGTACTCCCTGACCACGTGTGAGTTACCCTCGTCTCATATAAGTACTCCCTGACCCCAAGTGAGTTACCCTCGTCCCATATAAGTACTCCCTAACCCAGTGTCAGTTACCCTCGTCCCATATAAGTACTCCCTGACCCCAAGTGATTTACCCTCGTCCCATATAAGTACTCACTGATCCCCAAGTGAGTTACCCTCGTCCCATATAAGTACTCCCTGACCCCAAGTGAGTTACCCTCGTCCCATATAAGTACTCACTCATCCCCAAGTGAGTTACCCTCGTCCCATGTAAGTACTGCCTGTCCCCAAGTGAGTTACCCTCGTCCCATATAAGTGCTCCCTGACCCCCAAGTGAGTTACCCTCGTCCCATATAAGTACTCCCTGTCCCCGTGTGAATTACCCTAGTCCGAAATAAGTACTCCCTGACCCTAATTGAGATACCCTCGTCCCATATAAGTACTCACTGATCCCCAAGTGAGTTACACTAGTCCCATATAAGTACTCCCTGACACCAAGTGAGTTACCTCGTCCCATATAAGTACTCCCTGACCCCAAGTCAGTTACCCTCTTCCCATATAAGTACTCTCTGACCCCGTGTGAGTTACCCTTGTCCCATATAAGTACTCCCTGACCCCAAGTGAGTTACCCTCGTCCCAAATAAGTACTCCCTGTCCCCAAGTGAGTTACCCTCGTCCCATATAAGTACTCACTGATCCCCAAGTGAGTTACCCTCGTCCCATATAAGTACACCCTGACCCCGTGTGAGTTACCCTCGACCCATATAAGTACTCCCCGACTCTAAGTGTGTTATCCTCGTCCCATATAATTACTCCCTGAGTCCGAGTGAGTTACCCTCGTCCCATATAAGTACTCCCCGACTCCAAGTGTGTTACCCTCGTCCCATATAAGTACTCCCTGAGTCCGAGTGAGTTACCCAAGTCCCATATAAGTACTTACTGATCCCCAAGTGAGTTACCCTCGTCCCATATAAGTACTCACTGATCCCTAAGTGAGTTACCCTCGTCCCATGTAAGTACTGCCTGTCCCCAAGTGAGTTACCCTCGTCCCATATAAGTGCTCCCTGACCCCCAAGTGAGTTACCCTCGTCCCATATAAGTATTCACTGGTCCCCAAGTGAGTTACCCTCGTCCCATATAAGTACTCCCTGACCACGTGTGAGTTACCCTCGTCTCATATAAGTACTCCCTGACCCCAAGTGAGTTACCCTCGTCCCATATAAGTACTCCCTAACCCAGTGTCAGTTACCCTCGTCCCATATAAGTACTCCCTGACCCCAAGTGATTTACCCTCGTCCCATATAAGTACTCACTGATCCCCAAGTGAGTTACCCTCGTCCCATATAAGTGCTCCCTGACCCCCAAGTGAGTTACCCTCGTCCCATATAAGTATTCACTGGTCCCCAAGTGAGTTACCCTCGTCCCATATAAGTACTCCCTGTCCCCGTGTGAATTACCCTAGTCCGAAATAAGTACTCCCTGACCCTAATTGAGATACCCTCGTCCCATATAAGTACTGACTGATCCCCAAGTGAGTAACACTAGTCCCATATAAGTACTCCCTGACACCAAGTGAGTTACCTCGTCCCATATAAGTACTCCCTGACCCCAAGTGATTTACCCTCGTCCCATATAAGTACTCACTGATCCCCAAGTGAGTTATCCTCGTCCCATATAAGTACTCCCTGACCCCAAGTGAGTTACCCTCGTCCCATATAAGTACTCACTCATCCCCAAGTGAGTTACCCTCGTCCCATGTAAGTACTGCCTGTCCCCAAGTGAGTTACCCTCGTCCCATATAAGTGCTCCCTGACCCCCAAGTGAGTTACCCTCGTCCCATATAAGTATTCACTGGTCCCCAAGTGAGTTACCCTCGTCCCATATAAGTACTCCCTGTCCCCGTGTGAATTACCCTAGTCCGAAATAAGTACTCCCTGACCCTAATTGAGATACCCTCGTCCCATATAAGTACTCACTGATCCCCAAGTGAGTAACACTAGTCCCATATAAGTACTCCCTGACACCAAGTGAGTTACCTCGTCCCATATAAGTACTCCCTGACCCCAAGTGATTTACCCTCGTCCCATATAAGTACTCACTGATCCCCAAGTGAGTTACCCTCGTCCCATGTAAGTACTGCCTGTCCCCAAGTGAGTTACCCTCGTCCCATATAAGTGCTCCCTGACCCCCAAGTGAGTTACCCTCGTCCCATATAAGTATTCACTGGTCCCCAAGTGAGTTACCCTCGTCCCATATAAGTACTCCCTGTCCCCGTGTGAATTACCCTAGTCCGAAATAAGTACTCCCTGACCCTAATTGAGATACCCTCGTCCCATATAAGTACTCACTGATCCCCAAGTGAGTTACACTAGTCCCATATAAGTACTCCCTGACACCAAGTGAGTTACCTCGTCCCAAATAAGTACTCCCTGACCCCAAGTCAGTTACCCTCTTCCCATATAAGTACTCCCTGACCCCGTGTGAGTTACCCTTGTCCCATATAAGTACTCCCTGACCACGTGTGAGTTACCCTCGTCCCATATAAGTACTCCCCGACTCTAAGTGTGTTATCCTCGTCCCATATAATTACTCCCTGAGTCCGAGTGAGTTACCCTCGTCCCATATAAGTACTCCCCGACTCCAAGTGTGTTACCCTCGTCCCATATAAGTACTCCCTGAGTCCGAGTGAGTTACCCAAGTCCCATATAAGTACTCACTGATCCCCAAGTGAGTTACCCTCGTCCCATATAAGTACTCCCTGACCCCCAAGTGAGTTACCCTCGTCCCATATAAGTATTCACTGGTCCCCAAGTGAGTTACCCTCGTCCCATATAAGTACTCCCTGTCCCCGTGTGAATTACCCTAGTCCGAAATAAGTACTCCCTGACCCTAATTGAGATACCCTCGTCCCATATAAGTACTCACTGATCCCCAAGTGAGTTACACTAGTCCCATATAAGTACTCCCTGACACCAAGTGAGTTACCTCGTCCCATATAAGTACTCCCTGACCCCAAGTCAGTTACCCTCTTCCCATATAAGTACTCTCTGACCCCGTGTGAGTTACCCTTGTCCCATATAAGTACTCCCTGACCCCAAGTGAGTTACCCTCGTCCCATATAAGTACTCACTCATCCCCAAGTGAGTTACCCTCGTCCCATGTAAGTACTGCCTGTCCCCAAGTGAGTTACCCTCGTCCCATATAAGTACTCAATGATCCCCAAGTGATTTACCCTCGTCCCTAATAAATACTGCCTGACCACGCGTGAGTTACCCTCGTCCCATATAACTACTCCCTGACACCAAGTGAGTTACCTCGTCCCATATAAGTACTCCCTGACCCCAAGTCATTTACCCTCGTCCCATATAAGTACTCCCTGACCCAGTGTCAGTTACCCTCGTCCCATATAAGTACTCCCTGACCCCAAGTGATTTACCCTCGTCCCATATAAGTACTCACTGATCCCCAAGTGAGTTACCCTCGTCCCATATAAGTACTCACTGACCCCAAGTGAGTTACCCTCGTCCCATATAAGTTCTCACTGATCCCCAAGTGAGATACCCTCGTCCCATATAAGTACTGCCTGTCCCCAAGTGAGTTACCCTCGTCCCATATAAGTGCTCCCTGACCCCCAAGTGAGTTACCCTCGTCCCATATAAGTATTCACTGGTCCCCAAGTGAGTTACCCTCGTCCCATATAAGTACTCCCTGTCCCCGTGTGAATTATCCTAGTCCGAAATAAGTACTCCCTGACCCTAATTGAGATACCCTCGTCCCATATAAGTACTCACTGATCCCCAAGTGAGTTACCCTCGTCCCATATAAGTACTCACTGACCCCAAGTGAGTTACCCTCGTCCCATATAAGTTCTCACTGATCCCCAAGTGAGATACCCTCGTCCCATATAAGTACTGCCTGTCCCCAAGTGAGTTACCCTCGTCCCATATAAGTGCTCCCTGACCCCCAAGTGAGTTACCCTCGTCCCATATAAGTATTCACTGGTCCCCAAGTGAGTTACCCTCGTCCCATATAAGTACTCCCTGTCCCCGTGTGAATTACCCTAGTCCGAAATAAGTACTCCCTGACCCTAATTGAGATACCCTCGTCCCATATAAGTACTCACTGATCCCCAAGTGAGTTACACTAGTCCCATATAAGTACTCCCTGACACCAAGTGAGTTACCTCGTCCCATATAAGTACTCCCTGACCCCAAGTCAGTTACCCTCTTCCCATATAAGTACTCTCTGACCCCGTGTGAGTTACCCTTGTCCCATATAAGTACTCCCTGACCCCAAGTGAGTTACCCTCGTCCCAAATAAGTACTCCCTGTCCCCAAGTGAGTTACCCTCGTCCCATATAAGTACTCACTGATCCCCAAGTGAGTTACCCTCGTCCCATATAAGTACACCCTGACCCCGTGTGAGTTACCCTCGACCCATATAAGTACTCCCCGACTCTAAGTGTGTTATCCTCGTCCCATATAATTACTCCCTGAGTCCGAGTGAGTTACCCTCGTCCCATATAAGTACTCCCCGACTCCAAGTGTGTTACCCTCGTCCCATATAAGTACTCCCTGAGTCCGAGTGAGTTACCCAAGTCCCATATAAGTACTTACTGATCCCCAAGTGAGTTACCCTCGTCCCATATAAGTACTCACTGATCCCTAAGTGAGTTACCCTCGTCCCATGTAAGTACTGCCTGTCCCCAAGTGAGTTACCCTCGTCCCATATAAGTGCTCCCTGACCCCCAAGTGAGTTACCCTCGTCCCATATAAGTATTCACTGGTCCCCAAGTGAGTTACCCTCGTCCCATATAAGTACTCCCTGACCACGTGTGAGTTACCCTCGTCTCATATAAGTACTCCCTGACCCCAAGTGAGTTACCCTCGTCCCATATAAGTACTCCCTAACCCAGTGTCAGTTACCCTCGTCCCATATAAGTACTCCCTGACCCCAAGTGATTTACCCTCGTCCCATATAAGTACTCACTGATCCCCAAGTGAGTTACCCTCGTCCCATATAAGTACTCCCTGACCCCAAGTGAGTTACCCTCGTCCCATATAAGTACTCACTCATCCCCAAGTGAGTTACCCTCGTCCCATGTAAGTACTGCCTGTCCCCAAGTGAGTTACCCTCGTCCCATATAAGTGCTCCCTGACCCCCAAGTGAGTTACCCTCGTCCCATATAAGTACTCCCTGTCCCCGTGTGAATTACCCTAGTCCGAAATAAGTACTCCCTGACCCTAATTGAGATACCCTCGTCCCATATAAGTACTCACTGATCCCCAAGTGAGTTACACTAGTCCCATATAAGTACTCCCTGACACCAAGTGAGTTACCTCGTCCCATATAAGTACTCCCTGACCCCAAGTCAGTTACCCTCTTCCCATATAAGTACTCTCTGACCCCGTGTGAGTTACCCTTGTCCCATATAAGTACTCCCTGACCCCAAGTGAGTTACCCTCGTCCCAAATAAGTACTCCCTGTCCCCAAGTGAGTTACCCTCGTCCCATATAAGTACTCACTGATCCCCAAGTGAGTTACCCTCGTCCCATATAAGTACACCCTGACCCCGTGTGAGTTACCCTCGACCCATATAAGTACTCCCCGACTCTAAGTGTGTTATCCTCGTCCCATATAATTACTCCCTGAGTCCGAGTGAGTTACCCTCGTCCCATATAAGTACTCCCCGACTCCAAGTGTGTTACCCTCGTCCCATATAAGTACTCCCTGAGTCCGAGTGAGTTACCCAAGTCCCATATAAGTACTTACTGATCCCCAAGTGAGTTACCCTCGTCCCATATAAGTACTCACTGATCCCTAAGTGAGTTACCCTCGTCCCATGTAAGTACTGCCTGTCCCCAAGTGAGTTACCCTCGTCCCATATAAGTGCTCCCTGACCCCCAAGTGAGTTACCCTCGTCCCATATAAGTATTCACTGGTCCCCAAGTGAGTTACCCTCGTCCCATATAAGTACTCCCTGACCACGTGTGAGTTACCCTCGTCTCATATAAGTACTCCCTGACCCCAAGTGAGTTACCCTCGTCCCATATAAGTACTCCCTAACCCAGTGTCAGTTACCCTCGTCCCATATAAGTACTCCCTGACCCCAAGTGATTTACCCTCGTCCCATATAAGTACTCACTGATCCCCAAGTGAGTTACCCTCGTCCCATATAAGTACTCCCTGACCCCAAGTGAGTTACCCTCGTCCCATATAAGTACTCACTCATCCCCAAGTGAGTTACCCTCGTCCCATGTAAGTACTGCCTGTCCCCAAGTGAGTTACCCTCGTCCCATATAAGTGCTCCCTGACCCCCAAGTGAGTTACCCTCGTCCCATATAAGTATTCACTGGTCCCCAAGTGAGTTACCCTCGTCCCATATAAGTACTCCCTGTCCCCGTGTGAATTACCCTAGTCCGAAATAAGTACTCCCTGACCCTAATTGAGATACCCTCGTCCCATATAAGTACTGACTGATCCCCAAGTGAGTAACACTAGTCCCATATAAGTACTCCCTGACACCAAGTGAGTTACCTCGTCCCATATAAGTACTCCCTGACCCCAAGTGATTTACCCTCGTCCCATATAAGTACTCACTGATCCCCAAGTGAGTTATCCTCGTCCCATATAAGTACTCCCTGACCCCAAGTGAGTTACCCTCGTCCCATATAAGTACTCACTCATCCCCAAGTGAGTTACCCTCGTCCCATGTAAGTACTGCCTGTCCCCAAGTGAGTTACCCTCGTCCCATATAAGTGCTCCCTGACCCCCAAGTGAGTTACCCTCGTCCCATATAAGTATTCACTGGTCCCCAAGTGAGTTACCCTCGTCCCATATAAGTACTCCCTGTCCCCGTGTGAATTACCCTAGTCCGAAATAAGTACTCCCTGACCCTAATTGAGATACCCTCGTCCCATATAAGTACTCACTGATCCCCAAGTGAGTAACACTAGTCCCATATAAGTACTCCCTGACACCAAGTGAGTTACCTCGTCCCATATAAGTACTCCCTGACCCCAAGTGATTTACCCTCGTCCCATATAAGTACTCACTGATCCCCAAGTGAGTTACCCTCGTCCCATGTAAGTACTGCCTGTCCCCAAGTGAGTTACCCTCGTCCCATATAAGTGCTCCCTGACCCCCAAGTGAGTTACCCTCGTCCCATATAAGTATTCACTGGTCCCCAAGTGAGTTACCCTCGTCCCATATAAGTACTCCCTGTCCCCGTGTGAATTACCCTAGTCCGAAATAAGTACTCCCTGACCCTAATTGAGATACCCTCGTCCCATATAAGTACTCACTGATCCCCAAGTGAGTTACACTAGTCCCATATAAGTACTCCCTGACACCAAGTGAGTTACCTCGTCCCAAATAAGTACTCCCTGACCCCAAGTCAGTTACCCTCTTCCCATATAAGTACTCCCTGACCCCGTGTGAGTTACCCTTGTCCCATATAAGTACTCCCTGACCACGTGTGAGTTACCCTCGTCCCATATAAGTACTCCCCGACTCTAAGTGTGTTATCCTCGTCCCATATAATTACTCCCTGAGTCCGAGTGAGTTACCCTCGTCCCATATAAGTACTCCCCGACTCCAAGTGTGTTACCCTCGTCCCATATAAGTACTCCCTGAGTCCGAGTGAGTTACCCAAGTCCCATATAAGTACTCACTGATCCCCAAGTGAGTTACCCTCGTCCCATATAAGTACTCCCTGACCCCCAAGTGAGTTACACTCGTCCCATTTAAGTACTCCCTGACCCCAAGTCAGTTACCCTCGTCCCATATAAGTACTCACTGATTCCCAAGTGAGTTACCCTCGTCCCATATAAGTACTCCCCGACCCCAAGTGTGTTACCCTCGTCCCATATAAGTACTCAATGATCCCCAAGTGAGTTACCCTCGTCCCATATAAGTACTCCCTGACCCCGTGTGAGTTACCCTCGTCCCATATAAGTACTCCCTGACCCCAAGTGATTTACCCTCGTCCCATATAAGTACTCCATAACCCAGTGTCAGTTACCCTCGTCCCATATAAGTACTCCCTGACCCCAAGTGATTTACCCTCGTCCCATATAAATACTCACTGATCCCCAAGTGAGTTACCCTCGTCCCATATAAGTACTCCCTGACCCAGTGTCAGTTACCCTCGTCCCATATAAGTTCTCCCTGACCCCCAAGTGAGTTACACTCGTCCCATATAAGTACTCCCTGACCCCAAGTCAGTTACCCTCGTCCCATATAAGTACTCACTGATTCCCAAGTGAGTTACCCTCGTCCCATATAAGTACTCCCCGACCCCAAGTGTGTTACCCTCGTCCCATATAAGTACTCAATGATCCCCAAGTGAGTTACCCTCGTCCCATATAAGTACTCCCTGACCCCGTGTGAGTTACCCTCGTCCCATATAAGTACTCCCTGAGTCCGAGTGAGTTACCCAAGTCCCATATAAGTACTCACTGATCCCCAAGTGAGTTACCCTCGTCCCAAATAAGTACTCCCTGACCCCCAAGTGAGTTACACTCGTCCCATATAAGTACTCCCTGACCCCAAGTCAGTTACCCTCGTCCCATATAAGTACTCACTGATTCCCAAGTGAGTTACCCTCGTCCCATATAAGTACTCCCCGACCCAAAGTGGGTTACCCTCGTCCCATATAAGTACTCACTGCTCCCCAAGTGAGTTACCCTTGTCCCATATAAGTACTCCCTGACCCCGTGTGAGTTACCCTCGTCCCATATAAGTACTCCCTGACCCCAAGTGAGTTACCCTCGTCCCATATAAGTACTCCCTAACCCAGTGTCAGTTACCCTCGTCCCATATAAGTACTCCCTGACCCCAAGTGATTTACCCTCGTCCCATATAAGTACTCACTGATCCCCAAGTGAGTTACCATCGTCCCATATAAGTACTCCCTGACTCAGTGTCAGTTACCCTCGTCCCATATAAGTACTCCCTGACCCCAAGTGATTTACCCTCGTCCCATATAAGTACTCACTGATCACCAAGTGAGTTACCCTCGTCCCATATAAGTACTCCCTGACCCCAAGTGAGTTACCCTCGTCCCATATAAGTACTCACTGATCCCCAAGTGAGTTACCCTCGTCCCATATAAGTACTCCCTGACCCAGTGTCAGTTACCCTCGTCCCATATAAGTACTCCCTGACCCCAAGTGATTTACCCTCGCCCCATATAAGTCCTCACTGATCCCCAAGTGAGTTACCCTCGTCCCATATAAGTACTCCCTGACCCCAAGTCAGTTAACCTCGTCCCATATAAGTACTCCCTGACCCCAAGTCAGTTACCCTCGTCCCATATAAGTATTCCCTGACCCCGTGTGAGTTACCCTCGTCCCATATAAGTAATCCCTGACCCTAAGTGAGTTACCCTCGTCCCATATAAGTATTCCCTGACCCCAAGTGAGTTACCATCGTCCCATATAAGTACTCCCTGACCCTCAAGTGAGTTACCCTCGTCCCATATAAGTACTCACTGATCCCCAAGTGATTTACCCTCGTCCCTAATAAATACTGCCTGACCCCGCGTGAGTTACCCTCGTCCCATATAACTACTCCCTGACACCAAGTGAGTTACCTCGTCCCATATAAGTACTCCCTGACCCCAAGTCATTTACCCTCGTCCCATATAAGTACTCCCTGACCCAGTGTCAGTTACCCTCGTCCCATATAAGTACTCCCTGACCCCAAGTGATTTACCCTCGTCCCATATAAGTACTCACTGATCCCCAAGTGAGTTACCCTCGTCCCATATAAGTACTCACTGACCCCAAGTGAGTTACCCTCGTCCCATATAAGTTCTCACTGATCCCCAAGTGAGATACCCTCGTCCCATATAAGTACTGCCTGTCCCCAAGTGAGTTACCCTCGTCCCATATAAGTGCTCCCTGACCCCCAAGTGAGTTACCCTCGTCCCATATAAGTATTCACTGGTCCCCAAGTGAGTTACCCTCGTCCCATATAAGTACTCCCTGTCCCCGTGTGAATTATCCTAGTCCGAAATAAGTACTCCCTGACCCTAATTGAGATACCCTCGTCCCATATAAGTACTCACTGATCCCCAAGTGAGTTACACTAGTCCCATATAAGTACTCCCTGACACCAAGTGAGTTACCTCGTCCCATATAAGTACTCCCTGACCCCAAGTCAGTTACCCTCTTCCCATATAAGTACTCTCTGACCCCGTGTGAGTTACCCTTGTCCCATATAAGTACTCCCTGACCCCAAGTGAGTTACCCTCGTCCCAAATAAGTACTCCCTGTCCCCAAGTGAGTTACCCTCGTCCCATATAAGTACTCACTGATCCCCAAGTGAGTTACCCTCGTCCCATATAAGTACACCCTGACCCCGTGTGAGTTACCCTCGACCCATATAAGTACTCCCCGACTCTAAGTGTGTTATCCTCGTCCCATATAATTACTCCCTTAGTCCGAGTGAGTTACCCTCGTCCCATATAAGTACTCCCCGACTCCAAGTGTGTTACCCTCGTCCCATATAAGTACTCCCTGAGTCCGAGTGAGTTACCCAAGTCCCATATAAGTACTTACTGATCCCCAAGTGAGTTACCCTCGTCCCATATAAGTACTCACTGATCCCTAAGTGAGTTACCCTCGTCCCATGTAAGTACTGCCTGTCCCCAAGTGAGTTACCCTCGTCCCATATAAGTGCTCCCTGACCCCCAAGTGAGTTACCCTCGTCCCATATAAGTATTCACTGGTCCCCAAGTGAGTTACCCTCGTCCCATATAAGTACTCCCTGACCACGTGTGAGTTACCCTCGTCTCATATAAGTACTCCCTGACCCCAAGTGAGTTACCCTCGTCCCATATAAGTACTCCCTGACCCCAAGTGATTTACCCTCGTCCCATATAAGTACTCACTGATCCCCAAGTGAGTTACCCTCGTCCCATATAAGTACTCCCTGACCCAGTGTCAGTTACCCTCGTCCCATATAAGTACTCCCTGAATTCAAGTGATTTACCCTCGTCCCATATAAGTACTCACTGATCCCCAAGTGAGTTACCCTCGTCCCATATAAGTACTCCCTGACCCCAAGTGAGTTACCCTCGTCCCATATAAGTACTCACTCATCCCCAAGTGAGTTACACTAGTCCCATATAAGTACTCCCTGACACCAAGTGATTTACCCTCGTCCCATATAAGTACTCACTGATCACCAAGTGAGTTACCCTCGTCCCATATAAGTACTCCCTGACCCCAAGTGAGTTACCCTCGTCCCATATAAGTACTCCCTGACCCCAAGTGATTTACCCTCGTCCCATATAAGTACTCACTGATCACCAAGTGAGTTACCCTCGTCCCATATAAGTACTCCCTGACCCCAAGTGAGTTACCCTCGTCCCATATAAGTACTCACTGATCCCCAAGTGAGTTACCCTCGTCCCATGTAAGTACTGCCTGTCCCCCAGTGAGTTACCCTCGTCCCATATAAGTGCTCCCTGACCCCCAAGTGAGTTACCCTCGTCCCATATAAGTATTCAGTGGTCCCCAAGTGAGTTACCCTCGTCCCATATAAGTACTCCCTGTCCCCGTGTGAATTACCCTAGTCCGAAATAAGTACTCCCTGACCCTAATTGAGATACCCTCGTCCCATATAAGTACTCACTGATCCCCAAGTGAGTTACACTAGTCCCATATAAGTACTCCCTGACACCAAGTTAGTTACCTCGTCCCATATAAGTACTCCCTGACCCCAAGTCAGTTACCCTCTTCCCATATAAGTACTCCCTGACCCCGTGTGAGTTACCCTTGTCCCATATAAGTACTCCCTGACCACGTGTGAGTTACCCTCGTCCCATATAAGTACTCCCCGACTCTAAGTGTGTTATCCTCGTCCCATATAATTACTCCCTGAGTCCGAGTGAGTTACCCTCGTCCCATATAAGTATTCACTGGTCCCCAAGTGAGATACCCTCGTCCCATATAAGTACTCACTGATCCCCAAGTGATTTACCCTCGTCCCATATAAGTACTCACTGATCCCCAAGTGAGTTACCCTCGTCCCATATAAGTACTCCCTGACCCAGTGTCAGTTACCCTCGTCCCATATAAGTACTCCCTGACCCCAAGTGATTTACCCTCGTCCCATATAAGTACTCACTGATCCCCAAGTGAGTTACCCTCGTCCCATATAAGTACTCCCTGACCCCAAGTGAGTTACCCTCGTCCCATATAAGTACTCACTCATCCCCAAGTGAGTTACCCTCGTCCCATGTAAGTACTGCCTGTCCCCAAGTGAGTTACCCTCGTCCCATATAAGTGCTCCCTGACCCCCAAGTGAGTTACCCTCGTCCCATATAAGTATTCACTGGTCCCCAAGTGAGTTACCCTCGTCCCATATAAGTACTCCCTGTCCCCGTGTGAATTACCCTAGTCCGAAATAAGTACTCCCTGACCCTAATTGAGATACCCTCGTCCCATATAAGTACTCACTGATCCCCAAGTGAGTAACACTAGTCCCATATAAGTACTCCCTGACACCAAGTGAGTTACCTCGTCCCATATAAGTACTTTCTGACCCCAAGTGATTTACCCTCGTCCCATATAAGTACTCACTGATCCCCAAGTGAGTTATCCTCGTCCCATATAAGTACTCCCTGACCCCAAGTGAGTTACCCTCATCCCATATAAGTACTCACTGATCCCCAAGTGAGTTACCCTCGTCCCATGTAAGTACTGCCTGTCCCCAAGTGAGTTACCCTCGTCCCATATAAGTGCTCCCTGACCCCCAAGTGAGTTACCCTCGTCCCATATAAGTATTCACTGGTCCCCAAGTGAGTTACCCTCGTCCCATATAAGTACTCCCTGACCCCAAGTGATTTACCCTAGTCCCATATAAATACTCACTGATCCCCAAGTGAGTTACCCTCGTCCCATATAAGTACTCCCTGACCCAGTGTCAGTTACCCTCGTCCCATATAAGTACTCCCTGACCCCAAGTGATTTACCCTCGTCCCATATAAGTACTCACTGATCACCAAGTGAGTTACCCTCGTCCCATATAAGTACTCCCTGACCCCAAGTGAGTTACCCTCGTCCCATATAAGTACTCACTGATCCCCAAGTGAGTTACCCTCGTCCCATGTAAGTACTGCCTGTCCCCCAGTGAGTTACCCTCGTCCCATATAAGTGCTCCCTGACCCCCAAGTGAGTTACCCTCGTCCCATATAAGTATTCAGTGGTCCCCAAGTGAGTTACCCTCGTCCCATATAAGTACTCCCTGTCCCCGTGTGAATTACCCTAGTCCGAAATAAGTACTCCCTGACCCTAATTGAGATACCCTCGTCCCATATAAGTACTCACTGATCCCCAAGTGAGTTACACTAGTCCCATATAAGTACTCCCTGACACCAAGTTAGTTACCTCGTCCCATATAAGTACTCCCTGACCCCAAGTCAGTTACCCTCTTCCCATATAAGTACTCCCTGACCCCGTGTGAGTTACCCTTGTCCCATATAAGTACTCCCTGACCACGTGTGAGTTACCCTCGTCCCATATAAGTACTCCCCGACTCTAAGTGTGTTATCCTCGTCCCATATAATTACTCCCTGAGTCCGAGTGAGTTACCCTCGTCCCATATAAGTATTCACTGGTCCCCAAGTGAGATACCCTCGTCCCATATAAGTACTCACTGATCCCCAAGTGATTTACCCTCGTCCCATATAAGTACTCACTGATCCCCAAGTGAGTTACCCTCGTCCCATATAAGTACTCCCTGACCCAGTGTCAGTTACCCTCGTCCCATATAAGTACTCCCTGACCCCAAGTGATTTACCCTCGTCCCATATAAGTACTCACTGATCCCCAAGTGAGTTACCCTCGTCCCATATAAGTACTCCCTGACCCCAAGTGAGTTACCCTCGTCCCATATAAGTACTCACTCATCCCCAAGTGAGTTACCCTCGTCCCATGTAAGTACTGCCTGTCCCCAAGTGAGTTACCCTCGTCCCATATAAGTGCTCCCTGACCCCCAAGTGAGTTACCCTCGTCCCATATAAGTATTCACTGGTCCCCAAGTGAGTTACCCTCGTCCCATATAAGTACTCCCTGTCCCCGTGTGAATTACCCTAGTCCGAAATAAGTACTCCCTGACCCTAATTGAGATACCCTCGTCCCATATAAGTACTCACTGATCCCCAAGTGAGTAACACTAGTCCCATATAAGTACTCCCTGACACCAAGTGAGTTACCTCGTCCCATATAAGTACTTTCTGACCCCAAGTGATTTACCCTCGTCCCATATAAGTACTCACTGATCCCCAAGTGAGTTATCCTCGTCCCATATAAGTACTCCCTGACCCCAAGTGAGTTACCCTCATCCCATATAAGTACTCACTGATCCCCAAGTGAGTTACCCTCGTCCCATGTAAGTACTGCCTGTCCCCAAGTGAGTTACCCTCGTCCCATATAAGTGCTCCCTGACCCCCAAGTGAGTTACCCTCGTCCCATATAAGTATTCACTGGTCCCCAAGTGAGTTACCCTCGTCCCATATAAGTACTCCCTGTCCCCGTGTGAATTACCCTAGTCCGAAATAAGTACTCCCTGACCCTAATTGAGATACCCTCGTCCCATGTAAGTACTCACTGATCCCCAAGTGAGTTACACTAGTCCCATATAAGTACTCCCTGACACCAAGTGAGTTACCTCGTCCCAAATAAGTACTCCCTGACCCCAAGTCAGTTACCCTCTTCCCATATAAGTTCTCCCTGACCCCGTGTGAGTTACCCTTGTCCCATATAAGTACTCCCTGACCACGTGTGAGTTACCCTCGTCCCATATAAGTACTCCCCGACTCTAAGTGTGTTATCCTCGTCCCATATAATTACTCCCTGAGTCCGAGTGAGTTACCCTCGTCCCATATAAGTACTCCCCGACTCCAAGTGTGTTACCCTCGTCCCATATAAGTACTCCCTGAGTCCGAGTGAGTTACCCAAGTCCCATTTAAGTACTCCCTGACCCCAAGTCAGTTACCCTCGTCCCATATAAGTACTCACTGATTCCCAAGTGAGTTACCCTCGTCCCATATAAGTACTCCCCGACCCCAAGTGTGTTACCCTCGTCCCATATAAGTACTCAATGATCCCCAAGTGAGTTACCCTCGTCCCATATAAGTACTCCCTGACCCCGTGTGAGTTACCCTCGTCCCATATAAGTACTCCCTGACCCCAAGTGATTTACCCTCGTCCCATATAAGTACTCCATAACCCAGTGTCAGTTACCCTCGTCCCATATAAGTACTCCCTGACCCCAAGTGATTTACCCTCGTCCCATATAAATACTCACTGATCCCCAAGTGAGTTACCCTCGTCCCATATAAGTACTCCCTGACCCAGTGTCAGTTACCCTCGTCCCATATAAGTTCTCCCTGACCCCCAAGTGAGTTACACTCGTCCCATATAAGTACTCCCTGACCCCAAGTCAGTTACCCTCGTCCCATATAAGTACTCACTGATTCCCAAGTGAGTTACCCTCGTCCCATATAAGTACTCCCCGACCCCAAGTGTGTTACCCTCGTCCCATATAAGTACTCAATGATCCCCAAGTGAGTTACCCTCGTCCCATATAAGTACTCCCTGACCCCGTGTGAGTTACCCTCGTCCCATATAAGTACTCCCTGAGTCCGAGTGAGTTACCCAAGTCCCATATAAGTACTCACTGATCCCCAAGTGAGTTACCCTCGTCCCAAATAAGTACTCCCTGACCCCCAAGTGAGTTACACTCGTCCCATATAAGTACTCCCTGACCCCAAGTGAGTTACCCTCGTCCCATATAAGTACTCCCTGACCCCAAGTGAGTTACCCTCGTCCCATATAAGTACTCACTCATCCCCAAGTGAGTTACCCTCGTCCCATGTAAGTACTGCCTGTCCCCAAGTGAGTTACCCTCGTCCCATATAAGTGCTCCCTGACCCCCAAGTGAGTTACCCTCGTCCCATATAAGTATTCACTGGTCCCCAAGTGAGTTACCCTCGTCCCATATAAGTACTCCCTGTCCCCGTGTGAATTACCCTAGTCCGAAATAAGTACTCCCTGACCCTAATTGAGATACCCTCGTCCCATATAAGTACTCACTGATCCCCAAGTGAGTAACACTAGTCCCATATAAGTACTCCCTGACACCAAGTGAGTTACCTCGTCCCATATAAGTACTTTCTGACCCCAAGTGATTTACCCTCGTCCCATATAAGTACTCACTGATCCCCAAGTGAGTTATCCTCGTCCCATATAAGTACTCCCTGACCCCAAGTGAGTTACCCTCATCCCATATAAGTACTCACTGATCCCCAAGTGAGTTACCCTCGTCCCATGTAAGTACTGCCTGTCCCCAAGTGAGTTACCCTCGTCCCATATAAGTGCTCCCTGACCCCCAAGTGAGTTACCCTCGTCCCATATAAGTATTCACTGGTCCCCAAGTGAGTTACCCTCGTCCCATATAAGTACTCCCTGACCCCAAGTGATTTACCCTAGTCCCATATAAATACTCACTGATCCCCAAGTGAGTTACCCTCGTCCCATATAAGTACTCCCTGACCCAGTGTCAGTTACCCTCGTCCCATATAAGTACTCCCTGTCCCCGTGTGAATTACCCTAGTCCGAAATAAGTACTCCCTGACCCTATTTGAGATACCCTCGTCCCATATAAGTACTCACTGATCCCCAAGTGAGTTACACTAGTCCCATATAAGTACTCCCTGACACCAAGTTAGTTACCTCGTCCCATATAAGTACTCCCTGACCCCAAGTCAGTTACCCTCTTCCCATATAAGTACTCCCTGACCCCGTGTGAGTTACCCTTGTCCCATATAAGTACTCCCTGACCACGTGTGAGTTACCCTCGTCCCATATAAGTACTCCCCGACTCTAAGTGTGTTATCCTCGTCCCATATAATTACTCCCTGAGTCCGAGTGAGTTACCCTCGTCCCATATAAGTATTCACTGGTCCCCAAGTGAGATACCCTCGTCCCATATAAGTACTCACTGATCCCCAAGTGATTTACCCTCGTCCCATATAAGTACTCACTGATCCCCAAGTGAGTTACCCTCGTCCCATATAAGTACTCCCTGACCCAGTGTCAGTTACCCTCGTCCCATATAAGTACTCCCTGACCCCAAGTGATTTACCCTCGTCCCATATAAGTACTCACTGATCCCCAAGTGAGTTACCCTCGTCCCATATAAGTACTCCCTGACCCCAAGTGAGTTACCCTCGTCCCATATAAGTACTCACTCATCCCCAAGTGAGTTACCCTCGTCCCATGTAAGTACTGCCTGTCCCCAAGTGAGTTACCCTCGTCCCATATAAGTGCTCCCTGACCCCCAAGTGAGTTACCCTCGTCCCATATAAGTATTCACTGGTCCCCAAGTGAGTTACCCTCGTCCCATATAAGTACTCCCTGTCCCCGTGTGAATTACCCTAGTCCGAAATAAGTACTCCCTGACCCTAATTGAGATACCCTCGTCCCATGTAAGTACTCACTGATCCCCAAGTGAGTTACACTAGTCCCATATAAGTACTCCCTGACACCAAGTGAGTTACCTCGTCCCAAATAAGTACTCCCTGACCCCAAGTCAGTTACCCTCTTCCCATATAAGTTCTCCCTGACCCCGTGTGAGTTACCCTTGTCCCATATAAGTACTCCCTGACCACGTGTGAGTTACCCTCGTCCCATATAAGTACTCCCCGACTCTAAGTGTGTTATCCTCGTCCCATATAATTACTCCCTGAGTCCGAGTGAGTTACCCTCGTCCCATATAAGTACTCCCCGACTCCAAGTGTGTTACCCTCGTCCCATATAAGTACTCCCTGAGTCCGAGTGAGTTACCCAAGTCCCATTTAAGTACTCCCTGACCCCAAGTCAGTTACCCTCGTCCCATATAAGTACTCACTGATTCCCAAGTGAGTTACCCTCGTCCCATATAAGTACTCCCCGACCCCAAGTGTGTTACCCTCGTCCCATATAAGTACTCAATGATCCCCAAGTGAGTTACCCTCGTCCCATATAAGTACTCCCTGACCCCGTGTGAGTTACCCTCGTCCCATATAAGTACTCCCTGACCCCAAGTGATTTACCCTCGTCCCATATAAGTACTCCATAACCCAGTGTCAGTTACCCTCGTCCCATATAAGTACTCCCTGACCCCAAGTGATTTACCCTCGTCCCATATAAATACTCACTGATCCCCAAGTGAGTTACCCTCGTCCCATATAAGTACTCCCTGACCCAGTGTCAGTTACCCTCGTCCCATATAAGTTCTCCCTGACCCCCAAGTGAGTTACACTCGTCCCATATAAGTACTCCCTGACCCCAAGTCAGTTACCCTCGTCCCATATAAGTACTCACTGATTCCCAAGTGAGTTACCCTCGTCCCATATAAGTACTCCCCGACCCCAAGTGTGTTACCCTCGTCCCATATAAGTACTCAATGATCCCCAAGTGAGTTACCCTCGTCCCATATAAGTACTCCCTGACCCCGTGTGAGTTACCCTCGTCCCATATAAGTACTCCCTGAGTCCGAGTGAGTTACCCAAGTCCCATATAAGTACTCACTGATCCCCAAGTGAGTTACCCTCGTCCCAAATAAGTACTCCCTGACCCCCAAGTGAGTTACACTCGTCCCATATAAGTACTCCCTGACCCCAAGTCAGTTACCCTCGTCCCATATAAGTACTCACTGATTCCCAAGTGAGTTACCCTCGTCCCATATAAGTACTCCCCGACCCCAAGTGTGTTACCCTCGTCCCATATAAGTACTCAATGATCCCCAAGTGAGTTACCCTCGTCCCATATAAGTACTCCCTGACCCCGTGTGAGTTACCCTCGTCCCATATAAGTACTCCCTGACCCCAAGTGATTTACCCTCGTCCCATATAAGTACTCCCTAACCCAGTGTCAGTTACCCTCGTCCCATATAAGTACTCCCTGACCCCAAGTGATTTACCCTCGTCCCATATAAATACTCACTGATCCCCTAGTGAGTTACCCTCGTCCCATATAAGTACTCCCTGACCCAGTGTCAGTTACCCTCGTCCCATATAAGTACTCCCTGACCCCAAGTGATTTACCCTCGTCCCATATAAGTACTCACTGATCACCAAGTGAGTTACCCTCGTCCCATATAAGTACTCCCTGACCCCAAGTGAGTTACCCTCGTCCCATATAAGTACTCACTGATCCCCAAGTGAGTTACCCTCGTCCCATGTAAGTACTGCCTGTCCCCAAGTGAGTTACCCTCGTCCCATATAAGTGCTCCCTGACCCCCAAGTGAGTTACCCTCGTCCCATATAAGTACTCCCTGTCCCCGTGTGAATTACCCTAGTCCGAAATAAGTACTCCCTGACCCTAATTGAGATACCCTCGTCCCATATAAGTACTCACTGATCCCCAAGTGAGTTACACTAGTCCCATATAAGTACTCCCTGACACCAAGTTAGTTACCTCGTCCCATATAAGTACTCCCTGACCCCAAGTCATTTACCCTCGTCCCATATAAGTACTCCCTGACCCAGTGTCAGTTACCCTCGTCCCATATAAGTACTCCCTGACCCCAAGTGATTTACCCTCGTCCCATATAAGTACTCACTGATCCCCAAGTGAGTTACCCTCGTCCCATATAAGTACTCACTGACCCCAAGTGAGTTACCCTCGTCCCATATAAGTTCTCACTGATCCCCAAGTGAGATACCCTCGTCCCATATAAGTACTGCCTGTCCCCAAGTGAGTTACCCTCGTCCCATATAAGTGCTCCCTGACCCCCAAGTGAGTTACCCTCGTCCCATATAAGTATTCACTGGTCCCCAAGTGAGTTACCCTCGTCCCATATAAGTACTCCCTGTCCCCGTGTGAATTACCCTAGTCCGAAATAAGTACTCCCTGACCCTAATTGAGATACCCTCGTCCCATATAAGTACTCACTGATCCCCAAGTGAGTTACACTAGTCCCATATAAGTACTCCCTGACACCAAGTGAGTTACCTCGTCCCATATAAGTACTCCCTGACCCCAAGTCAGTTACCCTCTTCCCATATAAGTACTCTCTGACCCCGTGTGAGTTACCCTTGTCCCATATAAGTACTCCCTGACCCCAAGTGAGTTACCCTCGTCCCAAATAAGTACTCCCTGTCCCCAAGTGAGTTACCCTCGTCCCATATAAGTACACACTGATCCCCAAGTGAGTTACCCTCGTCCCATATAAGTACACCCTGACCCCGTGTGAGTTACCCTCGACCCATATAAGTACTCCCCGACTCTAAGTGTGTTATCCTCGTCCCATATAATTACTCCCTGAGTCCGAGTGAGTTACCCTCGTCCCATATAAGTACTCCCCGACTCCAAGTGTGTTTCCCTCGTCCCATATAAGTACTCCCTGAGTCCGAGTGAGTTACCCAAGTCCCATATAATTACTTACTGATCCCCAAGTGAGTTACCCTCGTCCCATATAAGTACTCACTGATCCCTAAGTGAGTTACCCTCGTCCCATGTAAGTACTGCCTGTCCCCAAGTGAGTTACCCTCGTCCCATATAAGTGCTCCCTGACCCCCAAGTGAGTTACCCTCGTCCCATATAAGTATTCACTGGTCCCCAAGTGAGTTACCCTCGTCCCATATAAGTACTCCCTGTCCCCGTGTGAATTACCCTAGTCCGAAATAAGTACTCCCTGACCCTAATTGAGATACCCTCGTCCCATATAAGTACTCACTGATCCCCAAGTGAGTTACACTAGTCCCATATAAGTACTCCCTGACACCAAGTGAGTTACCTCGTCCCAAATAAGTACTCCCTGACCCCAAGTCAGTTACCCTCTTCCCATATAAGTACTCCCTGACCCCGTGTGAGTTACCCTTGTCCCATATAAGTACTCCCTGACCACGTGTGAGTTACCCTCGTCCCATATAAGTACTCCCCGACTCTAAGTGTGTTATCCTCGTCCCATATAATTACTCCCTGAGTCCGAGTGAGTTACCCTCGTCCCATATAAGTACTCCCCGACTCCAAGTGTGTTACCCTCGTCCCATATAAGTACTCCCTGAGTCCGAGTGAGTTACCCAAGTCCCATATAAGTACTCACTGATCCCCAAGTGAGTTACCCTCGTCCCATATAAGTACTCCCTGACCCCCAAGTGAGTTACACTCGTCCCATTTAAGTACTCCCTGACCTCAAGTCAGTTACCCTCGTCCCATATAAGTACTCCCCGACCCCAAGTGTGTTACCCTCGTCCCATATAAGTACTCAATGATCCCCAAGTGAGTTACCCTCGTCCCATATAAGTACTCCCTGACCCCGTGTGAGTTACCCTCGTCCCATATAAGTACTCCCTGACCCCAAGTGATTTACCCTCGTCCCATATAAGTACTCCATAACCCAGTGTCAGTTACCCTCGTCCCATATAAGTACTCCCTGACCCCAAGTGATTTACCCTCGTCCCATATAAATACTCACTGATCCCCAAGTGAGTTACCCTCGTCCCATATAAGTACTCCCTGACCCAGTGTCAGTTACCCTCGTCCCATATAAGTTCTCCCTGACCCCCAAGTGAGTTACACTCGTCCCATATAAGTACTCCCTGACCCCAAGTCAGTTACCCTCGTCCCATATAAGTACTCACTGATTCCCAAATGAGTTACCCTCGTCCCATATAAGTACTCCCCGACCCCAAGTGTGTTACCCTCGTCCCATATAAGTACTCAATGATCCCCAAGTGAGTTACCCTCGTCCCATATAAGTACTCCCTGACCCCGTGTGAGTTACCCTCGTCCCATATAAGTACTCCCTGAGTCCGAGTGAGTTACCCAAGTCCCATATAAGTACTCACTGATCCCCAAGTGAGTTACCCTCGTCCCAAATAAGTACTCCCTGACCCCCAAGTGAGTTACACTCGTCCCATATAAGTACTCCCTGACCCCAAGTCAGTTACCCTCGTCCCATATAAGTACTCAATGATCCCCAAGTGAGTTACCCTCGTCCCATATAAGTACTCCCTGACCCCGTGTGAGTTACCCTCGTCCCATATAAGTACTCCCTGACCCCAAGTGATTTACCCTCGTCCCATATAAGTACTCCCTAACCCAGTGTCAGTTACCCTCGTCCCATATAAGTACTCCCTGACCCCAAGTGATTTACCCTAGTCCCATATAAATACTCACTGATCCCCAAGTGAGTTACCCTCGTCCCATATAAGTACTCCCTGACCCAGTGTCAGTTACCCTCGTCCCATATAAGTACTCCCTGACCCCAAGTGATTTACCCTCGTCCCATATAAGTACTCACTGATCACCAAGTGAGTTACCCTCGTCCCATATAAGTACTCCCTGACCCCAAGTGAGTTACCCTCGTCCCATATAAGTACTCACTGATCCCCAAGTGAGTTACCCTCGTCCCATGTAAGTACTGCCTGTCCCCAAGTGAGTTACCCTCGTCCCATATAAGTGCTCCCTGACCCCCAAGTGAGTTACCCTCGTCCCATATAAGTATTCAGTGGTCCCCAAGTGAGTTACCCTCGTCCCATATAAGTACTCCCTGTCCCCGTGTGAATTACCCTAGTCCGAAATAAGTACTCCCTGACCCTAATTGAGATACCCTCGTCCCATATAAGTACTCACTGATCCCCAAGTGAGTTACACTAGTCCCATATAAGTACTCCCTGACACCAAGTTAGTTACCTCGTCCCATATAAGTACTCCCTGACCCCAAGTCAGTTACCCTCTTCCCATATAAGTACTCCCTGACCCCGTGTGAGTTACCCTTGTCCCATATAAGTACTCCCTGACCACGTGTGAGTTACCCTCGTCCCATATAAGTACTCCCCGACTCTAAGTGTGTTATCCTCGTCCCATATAATTACTCCCTGAGTCCGAGTGAGTTACCCTCGTCCCATATAAGTATTCACTGGTCCCCAAGTGAGATACCCTCGTCCCATATAAGTACTCACTGATCCCCAAGTGATTTACCCTCGTCCCATATAAGTACTCACTGATCCCAAGTGAGTTACCCTCGTCCCATATAAGTACTCCCTGACCCAGTGTCAGTTACCCTCGTCCCATATAAGTACTCCCTGACCCCAAGTGATTTACCCTCGTCCCATATAAGTACTCACTGATCCCCAAGTGAGTTACCCTCGTCCCATATAAGTACTCCCTGACCCCAAGTGAGTTACCCTCGTCCCATATAAGTACTCACTCATCCCCAAGTGAGTTACCCTCGTCCCATGTAAGTACTGCCTGTCCCCAAGTGAGTTACCCTCGTCCCATATAAGTGCTCCCTGACCCCCAAGTGAGTTACCCTCGTCCCATATAAGTATTCACTGGTCCCCAAGTGAGTTACCCTCGTCCCATATAAGTACTCCCTGTCCCCGTGTGAATTACCCTAGTCCGAAATAAGTACTCCCTGACCCTAATTGAGATACCCTCGTCCCATGTAAGTACTCACTGATCCCCAAGTGAGTTACACTAGTCCCATATAAGTACTCCCTGACACCAAGTGAGTTACCTCGTCCCAAATAAGTACTCCCTGACCCCAAGTCAGTTACCCTCTTCCCATATAAGTTCTCCCTGACCCCGTGTGAGTTACCCTTGTCCCATATAAGTACTCCCTGTCCACGTGTGAGTTACCCTCGTCCCATATAAGTACTCCCCGACTCTAAGTGTGTTATCCTCGTCCCATATAATTACTCCCTGAGTCCGAGTGAGTTACCCTCGTCCCATATAAGTACTCCCCGACTCCAAGTGTGTTACCCTCGTCCCATATAAGTACTCCCTGAGTCCCAGTGAGTTACCCAAGTCCCATTTAAGTACTCCCTGACCCCAAGTCAGTTACCCTCGTCCCATATAAGTACTCACTGATTCCCAAGTGAGTTACCCTCGTCCCATATAAGTACTCCCCGACCCCAAGTGTGTTACCCTCGTCCCATATAAGTACTCAATGATCCCCAAGTGAGTTACCCTCGTCCCATATAAGTACTCCCTGACCCCGTGTGAGTTACCCTCGTCCCATATAAGTACTCCCTGACCCCAAGTGATTTACCCTCGTCCCATATAAGTACTCCATAACCCAGTGTCAGTTACCCTCGTCCCATATAAGTACTCCCTGACCCCAAGTGATTTACCCTCGTCCCATATAAATACTCACTGATCCCCAAGTGAGTTACCCTCGTCCCATATAAGTACTCCCTGACCCAGTGTCAGTTACCCTCGTCCCATATAAGTTCTCCCTGACCCCCAAGTGAGTTACACTCGTCCCATATAAGTACTCCCTGACCCCAAGTCAGTTACCCTCGTCCCATATAAGTACTCACTGATTCCCAAGTGAGTTACCCTCGTCCCATATAAGTACTCCCCGACCCCAAGTGTGTTACCCTCGTCCCATATAAGTACTCAATGATCCCCAAGTGAGTTACCCTCGTCCCATATAAGTACTCCCTGACCCCGTGTGAGTTACCCTCGTCCCATATAAGTACTCCCTGAGTCCGAGTGAGTTACCCAAGTCCCATATAAGTACTCACTGATCCCCAAGTGAGTTACCCTCGTCCCAAATAAGTACTCCCTGACCCCCAAGTGAGTTACACTCGTCCCATATAAGTACTCCCTGACCCCAAGTCAGTTACCCTCGTCCCATATAAGTACTCACTGATTCCCAAGTGAGTTACCCTCGTCCCATATAAGTACTCCCCGACCCCAAGTGTGTTACCCTCGTCCCATATAAGTACTCAATGATCCCCAAGTGAGTTACCCTCGTCCCATATAAGTACTCCCTGACCCCGTGTGAGTTACCCTCGTCCCATATAAGTACTCCCTGACCCCAAGTGATTTACCCTCGTCCCATATAAGTACTCCCTAACCCAGTGTCAGTTACCCTCGTCCCATATAAGTACTCCCTGACCCCAAGTGATTTACCCTCGTCCCATATAAATACTCACTGATCCCCTAGTGAGTTACCCTCGTCCCATATAAGTACTCCCTGACCCAGTGTCAGTTACCCTCGTCCCATATAAGTACTCCCTGACCCCAAGTGATTTACCCTCGTCCCATATAAGTACTCACTGATCACCAAGTGAGTTACCCTCGTCCCATATAAGTACTCCCTGACCCCCAAGTGAGTTACACTCGTCCCATATAAGTACTCCCTGACCCCAAGTCAGTTACCCTCGTCCCATATAAGTACTCACTGATTCCCAAGTGAGTTACCCTCGTCCCATATAAGTACTCCCCGACCCCAAGTGTGTTACCCTCGTCCCATATAAGTACTCAATGATCCCCAAGTGAGTTACCCTCGTCCCATATAAGTACTCCCTGACCCCGTGTGAGTTACCCTCGTCCCATATAAGTACTCCCTGACCCCAAGTGATTTACCCTCGTCCCATATAAGTACTCCCTAACCCAGTGTCAGTTACCCTCGTCCCATATAAGTACTCCCTGACCCCAAGTGATTTACCCTCGTCCCATATAAGTACTCACTGATCACCAAGTGAGTTACCCTCGTCCCATATAAGTACTCCCTGACCCCAAGTGATTTACCCTCGTCCCATATAAATACTCACTGATCCCCTAGTGAGTTACCCTCGTCCCATATAAGTACTCCCTGACCCAGTGTCAGTTACCCTCGTCCCATATAAGTACTCCCTGACCCCAAGTGATTTACCCTCGTCCCATATAAATACTCACTGATCCCCTAGTGAGTTACCCTCGTCCCATATAAGTACTCCCTGACCCCAAGTCAGTTACCCTCTTCCCATATAAGTACTCCCTGACCCCGTGTGAGTTACCCTTGTCCCATATAAGTACTCCCTGACCACGTGTGAGTTACCCTCGTCCCATATAAGTACTCCCCGACTCTAAGTGTGTTATCCTCGTCCCATATAATTACTCCCTGAGTCCGAGTGAGTTACCCTCGTCCCATATAAGTACTCCCCGACTCCAAGTGTGTTACCCTCGTCCCATATAAGTACTCCCTGAGTCCGAGTGAGTTACCCAAGTCCCATATAAGTACTCACTGATCCCCAAGTGAGTTACCCTCGTCCCATATAAGTACTCCCTGACCCCCAAGTGAGTTACACTCGTCCCATATAAGTACTCCCTGACCCCAAGTCAGTTACCCTCGTCCCATATAAGTACTCACTGATTCCCAAGTGAGTTACCCTCGTCCCATATAAGTACTCCCCGACCCCAAGTGTGTTACCCTCGTCCCATATAAGTACTCAATGATCCCCAAGTGAGTTACCCTCGTCCCATATAAGTACTCCCTGACCCAGTGTCAGTTACCCTCGTCCCATATAAGTACTCCCTGACCCCAAGTGATTTACCCTCGTCCCATATAAATACTCACTGATCCCCAAGTGAGTTACCCTCGTCCCATATAAGTACTCCCTGACCCAGTGTCAGTTACCCTCGTCCCATATAAGTACTCCCTGACCCCCAAGTGAGTTACACTCGTCCCATATAAGTACTCCCTGACCCCAAGTCAGTTACCCTCGTCCCATATAAGTACTCACTGATTCCCAAGTGAGTTACCCTCGTCCCATATAAGTACTCCCCGACCCCAAGTGTGTTACCCTCGTCCCATATAAGTACTCAATGATCCCCAAGTGAGTTACCCTCGTCCCATATAAGTACTCCCTGACCCCGTGTGAGTTACCCTCGTCCCATATAAGTACTCCCTGAGTCCGAGTGAGTTACCCAAGTCCCATATAAGTACTCACTGATCCCCAAGTGAGTTACCCTCGTCCCATATAAGTACTCCCTGACCCCCAAGTGAGTTACACTCGTCCCATATAAGTACTCCCTGACCCCAAGTCAGTTACCCTCGTCCCATATAAGTACTCACTGATTCCCAAGTGAGTTACCCTCGTCCCATATAAGTACTCCCCGACCCCAAGTGTGTTACCCTCGTCCCATATAAGTACTCAATGATCCCCAAGTGAGTTACCCTCGTCCCATATAAGTACTCCCTGACCCCGTGTGAGTTACCCTCGTCCCATATAAGTACTCCCTGACCCCAAGTGATTTACCCTCGTCCCATATAAGTACTCCCTAACCCAGTGTCAGTTACCCTCGTCCCATATAAGTACTCCCTGACCCCAAGTGATTTACCCTCGTCCCATATAAATACTCACTGATCCTTAAGTGAGTTACACTCGTCCCATATAAGTACTCCCTGACCCAGTGTCAGTTACCCTCGTCCCATATAAGTACTCCCTGACCCCAAGTGATTTACCCTCGTCCCATATAAGTACTCACTGATCACCAAGTGAGTTACCCTCGTCCCATATAAGTACTCCCTGACCCCAAGTGAGTTACCCTCGTCCCATATAAGTACTCACTGATCCCCAAGTGAGTTACCCTCGTCCCATGTAAGTACTGCCTGTCCCCAAGTGAGTTACCCTCGTCCCATATAAGTACTCCCTGACACCAAGTGAGTTACCTCGTCCCAAATAAGTACTCCCTGACCCCAAGTCAGTTACCCTCTTCCCATATAAGTACTCCCTGACCCCGTGTGAGTTACCCTTGTCCCATATAAGTACTCCCTGACCACGTGTGAGTTACCCTCGTCCCATATAAGTACTCCCCGACTCTAAGTGTGTTATCCTCGTCCCATATAATTACTCCCTGAGTCCGAGTGAGTTACCCTCGTCCCATATAAGTACTCCCCGACTCCAAGTGTGTTACCCTCGTCCCATATAAGTACTCCCTGAGTCCAAGTGAGTTACCCTCGTCCCATATAAGTACTCCCTGACCCCGTGTGAGCTACCCTCGTCCCATATAAGTACTCCCTGACCCCAAGTGATTTACCCTCGTCCCATTTAAGTACTCCATAACCCAGTGTCAGTTACCCTCGTCCCATATAAGTACTCCCTGACCCCAAGTGATTTACCCTCGTCCCATATAAATACTCACTGATCCCCAAGTGAGTTACCCTCGTCCCATATAAGTACTCCCTGACCCAGTGTCAGTTACCCTCGTCCCATATAAGTACTCCCCGACCCCAAGTGTGTTACCCTCGTCCCATATAAGTACTCAATGATCCCCAAGTGAGTTACCCTCGTCCCATATAAGTACTCCCTGACCCCGTGTGAGTTACCCTCGTCCCATATAAGTACTCCCTGAGTCCGAGTGAGTTACCCAAGTCCCATATAAGTACTCACTGATCCCCAAGTGAGTTACCCTCGTCCCAAATAAGTACTCCCTGACCCCCAAGTGAGTTACACTCGTCCCATATAAGTACTCCCTGACCCCAAGTCAGTTACCCTCGTCCCATATAAGTACTCACTGATTCCCAAGTGAGTTACCCTCGTCCCATATAAGTACTCCCCGACCCCAAGTGTGTTACCCTCGTCCCATATAAGTACTCAATGATCCCCAAGTGAGTTACCCTCGTCCCATATAAGTACTCCCTGACCCCGTGTGAGTTACCCTCGTCCCATATAAGTACTCCCTGACCCCAAGTGATTTACCCTCGTCCCATATAAGTACTCCCTAACCCAGTGTCAGTTACCCTCGTCCCATATAAGTACTCCCTGACCCCAAGTGATTTACCCTCGTCCCATATAAATACTCACTGATCCCCAAGTGAGTTACCCTCGTCCCATATAAGTACTCCCTGACCCAGTGTCAGTTACCCTCGTCCCATATAAGTACTCCCTGACCCCAAGTGATTTACCCTCGTCCCATATAAGTACTCACTGATCACCAAGTGAGTTACCCTCGTCCCATATAAGTACTCCCTGACCCCAAGTGAGTTACCCTCGTCCCATATAAGTACTCACTGATCCCCAAGTGAGTTACCCTCGTCCCATGTAAGTACTGCCTGTCCCCAAGTGAGTTACCCTCGTCCCATATAAGTGCTCCCTGACCCCCAAGTGAGTTACCCTCGTCCCATATAAGTATTCACTGGTCCCCAAGTGAGTTACCCTCGTCCCATATAAGTACTCCCTGTCCCCGTGTGAATTACCCTAGTCCGAAATAAGTACTCCCTGACCCTAATTGAGATACCCTCGTCCCATATAAGTACTCACTGATCCCCAAGTGAGTTACACTAGTCCCATATAAGTACTCCCTGACACCAAGTTAGTTACCTCGTCCCATATAAGTACTCCCTGACCCCAAGTCAGTTACCCTCTTCCCATATAAGTACTCCCTGACCCCGTGTGAGTTACCCTTGTCCCATATAAGTACTCCCTGACCACGTGTGAGTTACCCTCGTCCCATATAAGTACTCCCCGACTCTAAGTGTGTTATCCTCGTCCCATATAATTACTCCCTGAGTCCGAGTGAGTTACCCTCGTCCCATATAAGTACTCCCCGACTCCAAGTGTGTTACCCTCGTCCCATATAAGTACTCACTGATTCCCAAGTGAGTTACCCTCGTCCCATATAAGTACTCCCCGACCCCAAGTGTGTTACCCTCGTCCCATATAAGTACTCAATGATCCCCAAGTGAGTTACCCTCGTCCCATATAAGTACTCCCTGACCCCGTGTGAGTTACCCTCGTCCCATATAAGTACTCCCTGACCCCAAGTGATTTACCCTCGTCCCATATAAGTACTCCCTAACCCAGTGTCAGTTACCCTCGTCCCATATAAGTACTCCCTGACCCCAAGTGATTTACCCTCGTCCCATATAAATACTCACTGATCCCCAAGTGAGTTACCCTCGTCCCATATAAGTACTCCCTGACCCAGTGTCAGTTATCCTCGTCCCATATAAGTACTCCCTGACCCCAAGTGATTTACCCTCGTCCCATATAAGTACTCACTGATCACCAAGTGAGTTACCCTCGTCCCATATACGTACTCCCTGACCCCAAGTGAGTTACCCTCGTCCCATATAAGTACTCACTGATCCCCAAGTGAGTTACCCTCGTCCCATGTAAGTACTGCCTGTCCCCAAGTGAGTTACCCTCGTCCCATATAAGTGCTCCCTGACCCCCAAGTGAGTTACCCTCGTCCCATATAAGTATTCACTGGTCCCCAAGTGAGTTACCCTCGTCCCATATAAGTACTCCCTGTCCCCGTGTGAATTACCCTAGTCCGAAATAAGTACTCCCTGACCCTAATTGAGATACCCTCGTCCCATATAAGTACTCACTGATCCCCAAGTGAGTTACACTAGTCCCATATAAGTACTCCCTGACACCAAGTTAGTTACCTCGTCCCATATAAGTACTCCCCGACCCCAAGTCAGTTACCCTATTCCCATATAAGTACTCCCTGACCCCGTGTGAGTTACCCTTGTCCCATATAAGTACTCCCTGACCCCAAGTGAGTTACCCTCGTCCCATATAAGTACTCCCTGTCCCCGTGTGAATTACCCTAGTCCGAAATAAGTAATCCCTGACCCTAATTGAGATACCCTCGTCCCATATAAGTACTCACTGATCCCCAAGTGAGTTACACTAGTCCCATATAAGTACTCCCTGACACCAAGTGAGTTACCTCGTCCCATATAAGTACTCCCTGACCCCAAGTGATTTACCCTCGTCCCATATAAGTACTCACTGATCCCCAAGTGAGTTACCCTCGTCCCATATAAGTACTCCCTGACCCCAAGTGAGTTACCCTCGTCCCATATAAGTACTCACTGATCCCCAAGTGAGTTACCCTCGTCCCATGTAAGTACTGCCTGTCCTCAAGTGAGTTACCCTCGTCCCATATAAGTACTCCCTGACCCCAAGTGATTTACCCTCGTCCCATATAAGTACTCACTGATCCCCAAGTGAGTTACCCTCGTCCCATATAAGTACTCCCTGACCCCAAGTGATTTACCCTCGTCCCATATAAGTACTCACTGATCCCCAAGTGAGTTACCCTCGTCCCATATAAGTACTCCCTGACCCCAAGTGAGTTACCCTCGTCCCATATAAGTACTCACTGATCCCCAAGTGAGTTACCCTCGTCCCATGTAAGTACTGCCTGTCCCCAAGTGAGTTACCCTCGTCCCATATAAGTGCTCCCTGACCCCCAAGTGAGTTACCCTCGTCCCATATAAGTACTCCCTGTCCCCGTGTGAATTACCCTAGTCCGAAATAAGTACTCCCTGACCCTAATTGAGATACCCTCGTCCCATATAAGTACTCACTGATCCCCAAGTGAGTTACACTAGTCCCATATAAGTACTCCCTGACACGAAGTGAGTTACCTCGTCCCATATAAGTACTCCCTGACCCCAAGTGATTTACCCTCGTCCCATATAAGTACTCACTGATCCCCAAGTGAGTTACCCTCGTCCCATATAAGTACTCCCTGACCCCAAGTGAGTTACCCTCGTCCCATATAAGTACTCACTGATTCCCAAGTGAGTTACCCTCGTCCCATATAAGTACTCCCCGACCCCAAGTGTGTTACCCTCGTCCCATATAAGTACTCAATGATCCCCAAGTGAGTTACCCTCGTCCAATATAAGTACTCCCTGACCCCGTGTGAGTTACCCTCGTCCCATATAAGTACTCCCTGACCCCAAGTGATTTACCCTCGTCCCATATAAGTACTCCCTAACCCAGTGTCAGTTACCCTCGTCCCATATAAGTACTCCCTGACCCCAAGTGATTTACCCTCGTCCCATATAAATACTCACTGATCCCCAAGTGAGTTACCCTCGTCCCATATAAGTACTCCCTGACCCAGTGTCAGTTACCCTCGTCCCATATAAGTACTCCCTGACCCCAAGTGATTTACCCTCGTCCCATATAAGTACTCACTGATCACCAAGTGAGTTACCCTCGTCCCATATAAGTACTCCCTGACCCCAAGTGAGTTACCCTCGTCCCATATAAGTACTCACTGATCCCCAAGTGAGTTACCCTCGTCCCATGTAAGTACTGCCTGTCCCCAAGTGAGTTACCCTCGTCCCATATAAGTGCTCCCTGACCCCCAAGTGAGTTACCCTCGTCCCATATAAGTATTCACTGGTCCCCAAGTGAGTTACCCTCGTCCCATATAAGTACTCCCTGTCCCCGTGTGAATTACCCTAGTCCGAAATAAGTACTCCCTGACCCTAATTGAGATACCCTCGTCCCATATAAGTACTCACTGATCCCCAAGTGAGTTACACTAGTCCCATATAAGTACTCCCTGACACCAAGTTAGTTACCTCGTCCCATATAAGTACTCCCTGACCCCAAGTCAGTTACCCTCTTCCCATATAAGTACTCCCTGACCACGTGTGAGTTACCCTTGTCCCATATAAGTACTCCCTGACCCCAAGTCAGTTACCCTCGTCCCATATAAGTACTCACTGATTCCCAAGTGAGTTACCCTCGTCCCATATAAGTACTCCCCGACCCCAAGTGTGTTACCCTCGTCCCATATAAGTACTCAATGATCCCCAAGTGAGTTACCCTCGTCCCATATAAGTACTCCCTGACCCCGTGTGAGTTACCCTCGTCCCATATAAGTACTCCCTGAGTCCGAGTGAGTTACCCAAGTCCCATATAAGTACTCACTGATCCCCAAGTGAGTTACCCTCGTCCCAAATAAGTACTCCCTGACCCCCAAGTGAGTTACACTCGTCCCATATAAGTACTCCCTGACCCCAAGTCAGTTACCCTCGTCCCATATAAGTACTCACTGATTCCCAAGTGAGTTACCCTCGTCCCATATAAGTACTCCCCGACCCCAAGTGTGTTACCCTCGTCCCATATAAGTACTCAATGATCCCCAAGTGAGTTACCCTCGTCCCATATAAGTACTCCCTGACCCCGTGTGAGTTACCCTCGTCCCATATAAGTACTCCCTGACCCCAAGTGATTTACCCTCGTCCCATATAAGTACTCCCTAACCCAGTGTCAGTTACCCTCGTCCCATATAAGTACTCCCTGACCCCAAGTGATTTACCCTCGTCCCATATAAATACTCACTGATCCCCTAGTGAGTTACCCTCGTCCCATATAAGTACTCCCTGACCCAGTGTCAGTTACCCTCGTCCCATATAAGTACTCCCTGACCCCAAGTGATTTACCCTCGTCCCATATAAGTACTCACTGATCACCAAGTGAGTTACCCTCGTCCCATATAAGTACTCCCTGACCCCCAAGTGAGTTACACTCGTCCCATATAAGTACTCCCTGACCCCAAGTCAGTTACCCTCGTCCCATATAAGTACTCACTGATTCCCAAGTGAGTTACCCTCGTCCCATATAAGTACTCCCCGACCCCAAGTGTGTTACCCTCGTCCCATATAAGTACTCAATGATCCCCAAGTGAGTTACCCTCGTCCCATATAAGTACTCCCTGACCCCGTGTGAGTTACCCTCGTCCCATATAAGTACTCCCTGACCCCAAGTGATTTACCCTCGTCCCATATAAGTACTCCCTAACCCAGTGTCAGTTACCCTCGTCCCATATAAGTACTCCCTGACCCCAAGTGATTTACCCTCGTCCCATATAAGTACTCACTGATCACCAAGTGAGTTACCCTCGTCCCATATAAGTACTCCCTGACCCCAAGTGATTTACCCTCGTCCCATATAAATACTCACTGATCCCCTAGTGAGTTACCCTCGTCCCATATAAGTACTCCCTGACCCAGTGTCAGTTACCCTCGTCCCATATAAGTACTCCCTGACCCCAAGTGATTTACCCTCGTCCCATATAAATACTCACTGATCCCCTAGTGAGTTACCCTCGTCCCATATAAGTACTCCCTGACCCCAAGTCAGTTACCCTCTTCCCATATAAGTACTCCCTGACCCCGTGTGAGTTACCCTTGTCCCATATAAGTACTCCCTGACCACGTGTGAGTTACCCTCGTCCCATATAAGTACTCCCCGACTCTAAGTGTGTTATCCTCGTCCCATATAATTACTCCCTGAGTCCGAGTGAGTTACCCTCGTCCCATATAAGTACTCCCCGACTCCAAGTGTGTTACCCTCGTCCCATATAAGTACTCCCTGAGTCCGAGTGAGTTACCCAAGTCCCATATAAGTACTCACTGATCCCCAAGTGAGTTACCCTCGTCCCATATAAGTACTCCCTGACCCCCAAGTGAGTTACACTCGTCCCATATAAGTACTCCCTGACCCCAAGTCAGTTACCCTCGTCCCATATAAGTACTCACTGATTCCCAAGTGAGTTACCCTCGTCCCATATAAGTACTCCCCGACCCCAAGTGTGTTACCCTCGTCCCATATAAGTACTCAATGATCCCCAAGTGAGTTACCCTCGTCCCATATAAGTACTCCCTGACCCAGTGTCAGTTACCCTCGTCCCATATAAGTACTCCCTGACCCCAAGTGATTTACCCTCGTCCCATATAAATACTCACTGATCCCCAAGTGAGTTACCCTCGTCCCATATAAGTACTCCCTGACCCAGTGTCAGTTACCCTCGTCCCATATAAGTACTCCCTGACCCCCAAGTGAGTTACACTCGTCCCATATAAGTACTCCCTGACCCCAAGTCAGTTACCCTCGTCCCATATAAGTACTCACTGATTCCCAAGTGAGTTACCCTCGTCCCATATAAGTACTCCCCGACCCCAAGTGTGTTACCCTCGTCCCATATAAGTACTCAATGATCCCCAAGTGAGTTACCCTCGTCCCATATAAGTACTCCCTGACCCCGTGTGAGTTACCCTCGTCCCATATAAGTACTCCCTGAGTCCGAGTGAGTTACCCAAGTCCCATATAAGTACTCACTGATCCCCAAGTGAGTTACCCTCGTCCCATATAAGTACTCCCTGACCCCCAAGTGAGTTACACTCGTCCCATATAAGTACTCCCTGACCCCAAGTCAGTTACCCTCGTCCCATATAAGTACTCACTGATTCCCAAGTGAGTTACCCTCGTCCCATATAAGTACTCCCCGACCCCAAGTGTGTTACCCTCGTCCCATATAAGTACTCAATGATCCCCAAGTGAGTTACCCTCGTCCCATATAAGTACTCCCTGACCCCGTGTGAGTTACCCTCGTCCCATATAAGTACTCCCTGACCCCAAGTGATTTACCCTCGTCCCATATAAGTACTCCCTAACCCAGTGTCAGTTACCCTCGTCCCATATAAGTACTCCCTGACCCCAAGTGATTTACCCTCGTCCCATATAAATACTCACTGATCCTTAAGTGAGTTACACTCGTCCCATATAAGTACTCCCTGACCCAGTGTCAGTTACCCTCGTCCCATATAAGTACTCCCTGACCCCAAGTGATTTACCCTCGTCCCATATAAGTACTCACTGATCACCAAGTGAGTTACCCTCGTCCCATATAAGTACTCCCTGACCCCAAGTGAGTTACCCTCGTCCCATATAAGTACTCACTGATCCCCAAGTGAGTTACCCTCGTCCCATGTAAGTACTGCCTGTCCCCAAGTGAGTTACCCTCGTCCCATATAAGTACTCCCTGACACCAAGTGAGTTACCTCGTCCCAAATAAGTACTCCCTGACCCCAAGTCAGTTACCCTCTTCCCATATAAGTACTCCCTGACCCCGTGTGAGTTACCCTTGTCCCATATAAGTACTCCCTGACCACGTGTGAGTTACCCTCGTCCCATATAAGTACTCCCCGACTCTAAGTGTGTTATCCTCGTCCCATATAATTACTCCCTGAGTCCGAGTGAGTTACCCTCGTCCCATATAAGTACTCCCCGACTCCAAGTGTGTTACCCTCGTCCCATATAAGTACTCCCTGAGTCCAAGTGAGTTACCCTCGTCCCATATAAGTACTCCCTGACCCCGTGTGAGCTACCCTCGTCCCATATAAGTACTCCCTGACCCCAAGTGATTTACCCTCGTCCCATTTAAGTACTCCATAACCCAGTGTCAGTTACCCTCGTCCCATATAAGTACTCCCTGACCCCAAGTGATTTACCCTCGTCCCATATAAATACTCACTGATCCCCAAGTGAGTTACCCTCGTCCCATATAAGTACTCCCTGACCCAGTGTCAGTTACCCTCGTCCCATATAAGTACTCCCCGACCCCAAGTGTGTTACCCTCGTCCCATATAAGTACTCAATGATCCCCAAGTGAGTTACCCTCGTCCCATATAAGTACTCCCTGACCCCGTGTGAGTTACCCTCGTCCCATATAAGTACTCCCTGAGTCCGAGTGAGTTACCCAAGTCCCATATAAGTACTCACTGATCCCCAAGTGAGTTACCCTCGTCCCAAATAAGTACTCCCTGACCCCCAAGTGAGTTACACTCGTCCCATATAAGTACTCCCTGACCCCAAGTCAGTTACCCTCGTCCCATATAAGTACTCACTGATTCCCAAGTGAGTTACCCTCGTCCCATATAAGTACTCCCCGACCCCAAGTGTGTTACCCTCGTCCCATATAAGTACTCAATGATCCCCAAGTGAGTTACCCTCGTCCCATATAAGTACTCCCTGACCCCGTGTGAGTTACCCTCGTCCCATATAAGTACTCCCTGACCCCAAGTGATTTACCCTCGTCCCATATAAGTACTCCCTAACCCAGTGTCAGTTACCCTCGTCCCATATAAGTACTCCCTGACCCCAAGTGATTTACCCTCGTCCCATATAAATACTCACTGATCCCCAAGTGAGTTACCCTCGTCCCATATAAGTACTCCCTGACCCAGTGTCAGTTACCCTCGTCCCATATAAGTACTCCCTGACCCCAAGTGATTTACCCTCGTCCCATATAAGTACTCACTGATCACCAAGTGAGTTACCCTCGTCCCATATAAGTACTCCCTGACCCCAAGTGAGTTACCCTCGTCCCATATAAGTACTCACTGATCCCCAAGTGAGTTACCCTCGTCCCATGTAAGTACTGCCTGTCCCCAAGTGAGTTACCCTCGTCCCATATAAGTGCTCCCTGACCCCCAAGTGAGTTACCCTCGTCCCATATAAGTATTCACTGGTCCCCAAGTGAGTTACCCTCGTCCCATATAAGTACTCCCTGTCCCCGTGTGAATTACCCTAGTCCGAAATAAGTACTCCCTGACCCTAATTGAGATACCCTCGTCCCATATAAGTACTCACTGATCCCCAAGTGAGTTACACTAGTCCCATATAAGTACTCCCTGACACCAAGTTAGTTACCTCGTCCCATATAAGTACTCCCTGACCCCAAGTCAGTTACCCTCTTCCCATATAAGTACTCCCTGACCCCGTGTGAGTTACCCTTGTCCCATATAAGTACTCCCTGACCACGTGTGAGTTACCCTCGTCCCATATAAGTACTCCCCGACTCTAAGTGTGTTATCCTCGTCCCATATAATTACTCCCTGAGTCCGAGTGAGTTACCCTCGTCCCATATAAGTACTCCCCGACTCCAAGTGTGTTACCCTCGTCCCATATAAGTACTCACTGATTCCCAAGTGAGTTACCCTCGTCCCATATAAGTACTCCCCGACCCCAAGTGTGTTACCCTCGTCCCATATAAGTACTCAATGATCCCCAAGTGAGTTACCCTCGTCCCATATAAGTACTCCCTGACCCCGTGTGAGTTACCCTCGTCCCATATAAGTACTCCCTGACCCCAAGTGATTTACCCTCGTCCCATATAAGTACTCCCTAACCCAGTGTCAGTTACCCTCGTCCCATATAAGTACTCCCTGACCCCAAGTGATTTACCCTCGTCCCATATAAATACTCACTGATCCCCAAGTGAGTTACCCTCGTCCCATATAAGTACTCCCTGACCCAGTGTCAGTTATCCTCGTCCCATATAAGTACTCCCTGACCCCAAGTGATTTACCCTCGTCCCATATAAGTACTCACTGATCACCAAGTGAGTTACCCTCGTCCCATATACGTACTCCCTGACCCCAAGTGAGTTACCCTCGTCCCATATAAGTACTCACTGATCCCCAAGTGAGTTACCCTCGTCCCATGTAAGTACTGCCTGTCCCCAAGTGAGTTACCCTCGTCCCATATAAGTGCTCCCTGACCCCCAAGTGAGTTACCCTCGTCCCATATAAGTATTCACTGGTCCCCAAGTGAGTTACCCTCGTCCCATATAAGTACTCCCTGTCCCCGTGTGAATTACCCTAGTCCGAAATAAGTACTCCCTGACCCTAATTGAGATACCCTCGTCCCATATAAGTACTCACTGATCCCCAAGTGAGTTACACTAGTCCCATATAAGTACTCCCTGACACCAAGTTAGTTACCTCGTCCCATATAAGTACTCCCCGACCCCAAGTCAGTTACCCTATTCCCATATAAGTACTCCCTGACCCCGTGTGAGTTACCCTTGTCCCATATAAGTACTCCCTGACCCCAAGTGAGTTACCCTCGTCCCATATAAGTACTCCCTGTCCCCGTGTGAATTACCCTAGTCCGAAATAAGTAATCCCTGACCCTAATTGAGATACCCTCGTCCCATATAAGTACTCACTGATCCCCAAGTGAGTTACACTAGTCCCATATAAGTACTCCCTGACACCAAGTGAGTTACCTCGTCCCATATAAGTACTCCCTGACCCCAAGTGATTTACCCTCGTCCCATATAAGTACTCACTGATCCCCAAGTGAGTTACCCTCGTCCCATATAAGTACTCCCTGACCCCAAGTGAGTTACCCTCGTCCCATATAAGTACTCACTGATCCCCAAGTGAGTTACCCTCGTCCCATGTAAGTACTGCCTGTCCTCAAGTGAGTTACCCTCGTCCCATATAAGTACTCCCTGACCCCAAGTGATTTACCCTCGTCCCATATAAGTACTCACTGATCCCCAAGTGAGTTACCCTCGTCCCATATAAGTACTCCCTGACCCCAAGTGATTTACCCTCGTCCCATATAAGTACTCACTGATCCCCAAGTGAGTTACCCTCGTCCCATATAAGTACTCCCTGACCCCAAGTGAGTTACCCTCGTCCCATATAAGTACTCACTGATCCCCAAGTGAGTTACCCTCGTCCCATGTAAGTACTGCCTGTCCCCAAGTGAGTTACCCTCGTCCCATATAAGTGCTCCCTGACCCCCAAGTGAGTTACCCTCGTCCCATATAAGTACTCCCTGTCCCCGTGTGAATTACCCTAGTCCGAAATAAGTACTCCCTGACCCTAATTGAGATACCCTCGTCCCATATAAGTACTCACTGATCCCCAAGTGAGTTACACTAGTCCCATATAAGTACTCCCTGACACGAAGTGAGTTACCTCGTCCCATATAAGTACTCCCTGACCCCAAGTGATTTACCCTCGTCCCATATAAGTACTCACTGATCCCCAAGTGAGTTACCCTCGTCCCATATAAGTACTCCCTGACCCCAAGTGAGTTACCCTCGTCCCATATAAGTACTCACTGATTCCCAAGTGAGTTACCCTCGTCCCATATAAGTACTCCCCGACCCCAAGTGTGTTACCCTCGTCCCATATAAGTACTCAATGATCCCCAAGTGAGTTACCCTCGTCCAATATAAGTACTCCCTGACCCCGTGTGAGTTACCCTCGTCCCATATAAGTACTCCCTGACCCCAAGTGATTTACCCTCGTCCCATATAAGTACTCCCTAACCCAGTGTCAGTTACCCTCGTCCCATATAAGTACTCCCTGACCCCAAGTGATTTACCCTCGTCCCATATAAATACTCACTGATCCCCAAGTGAGTTACCCTCGTCCCATATAAGTACTCCCTGACCCAGTGTCAGTTACCCTCGTCCCATATAAGTACTCCCTGACCCCAAGTGATTTACCCTCGTCCCATATAAGTACTCACTGATCACCAAGTGAGTTACCCTCGTCCCATATAAGTACTCCCTGACCCCAAGTGAGTTACCCTCGTCCCATATAAGTACTCACTGATCCCCAAGTGAGTTACCCTCGTCCCATGTAAGTACTGCCTGTCCCCAAGTGAGTTACCCTCGTCCCATATAAGTGCTCCCTGACCCCCAAGTGAGTTACCCTCGTCCCATATAAGTATTCACTGGTCCCCAAGTGAGTTACCCTCGTCCCATATAAGTACTCCCTGTCCCCGTGTGAATTACCCTAGTCCGAAATAAGTACTCCCTGACCCTAATTGAGATACCCTCGTCCCATATAAGTACTCACTGATCCCCAAGTGAGTTACACTAGTCCCATATAAGTACTCCCTGACACCAAGTTAGTTACCTCGTCCCATATAAGTACTCCCTGACCCCAAGTCAGTTACCCTCTTCCCATATAAGTACTCCCTGACCACGTGTGAGTTACCCTTGTCCCATATAAGTACTCCTTGACCCCAAGTGAGTTACCCTCGTCCCATATAAGTACTCCCTGACCCCAAGTGAGTTACCCTCGTCCCATATAAGTACTCACTGATCCCCAAGTGAGTTACCCTCGTCCCATATAAGTACTCCCTGACCCCGTGTGAGTTACCCTCGTCCCATATAAGTACTCCCCGACTCTAAGTGTGTTACCCTCGTCCCATATAAGTACTCCCTGAGTCCGAGTGAGTTACCCTCGTCCCAAATAAGTACTCCCCGACTCCAAGTGTGTTACCCTCGTCCCATATAAGTACTCCCTGAGTCCGAGTGAGTTACCCAAGTCCCATATAAGTACTCACTAATCCCCAAGTGAGTTACCCTCGTCCCATATAAGTACTCCCTGACCCCCAAGTGAGTTACACTCGTCCCATATAAGTACTCCCTGACCCCAAGACAGTTACCCTCGTCCCATATAAGTACTCACTGATTCCCAAGTGAGTTACCCTCGTCCCATATAAGTACTCCCCGACCCCAAGTGTGTTACCCTCGTCCCATATAAGTACTCACTGATCCCCAAGTGAGTTACCCTCGTCCCATATAAGTATTCCCTGACCCCGTGTGAGTTACCCTCGTCCCATATAAGTACTCCCTGACCCCGTGTGAGTTACCCTCGTCTCATATAAGTACTCCCTGACCCCAAGTGAGTTACCCTCGTCCCATATAAGTACTCCCTAACCCAGTGTCAGTTACCCTCGTCCCATATAAGTACTCCCTAACCCAGTGTCAGTTACCCTCGTCCCATATAAGTACTCCCTGACCCCAAGTGATTTACCCTCGTCCCATATAAATACTCACTGATCCCCAAGTGAGTTACCCTCGTCCCATATAAGTACTCCCTGACCCCCAAGTGAGTTACACTCGTCCCATGTAAGTACTCCCTGACCCCAAGTCAGTTACCCTCGTCCCATATAAGTACTCACTGATCCCCAAGTGAGTTACCCTCGTCCCATGTAAGTACTGCCTGTCCCCAAGTGAGTTACCCTCGTCCCATATAAGTGCTCCCTGACCCCCAAGTGAGTTACCCTCGTCCCATATAAGTATTCACTGGTCCCCAAGTGAGTTACCCTCGTCCCATATAAGTGCTCCCTGTCCCCGTGTGAAATACCCTAGTCCGAAATAAGTACTCCCTGACCCTAATTGAGATACCCTCGTCCCATATAAGTACTCACTGATCCCCAAGTGAGTTACACTAGTCCCATATAAGTACTCCCTGACACCAAGTTAGTTACCTCGTCCCATATAAGTACTCCCTGACCCCAAGTCAGTTACCCTCTTCCCATATAAGTACTCCCTGACCCCGTGTGAGTTACCCTTGTCCCATATAAGTACTCCTTGACCCCAAGTGAGTTACCCTCGTCCCATATAAGTACTCCCTGACCCCAAGTGAGTTACCCTCGTCCCATATAAGTACTCACTGATCCCCAAGTGAGTTACCCTCGTCCCATATAAGTACTCCCTGACCCCGTGTGAGTTACCCTCGTCCCATATAAGTACTCCCCGACTCTAAGTGTGTTACCCTCGTCCCATATAAGTACTCCCTGAGTCCGAGTGAGTTACCCTCGTCCCAAATAAGTACTCCCCGACTCCAAGTGTGTTACCCTCGTCCCATATAAGTACTCCCTGAGTCCGAGTGAGGTACCCAAGTCCCATATAAGTACTCACTGATCCCCAAGTGAGTTACCCTCGTCCCATATAAGTACTCCCTGACCCCCAAGTGAGTTACACTCGTCCCATATAAGTACTCCCTGACCCCAAGACAGTTACCCTCGTCCCATATAAGTACTCACTGATTCCCAAGTGAGTTACCCTCGTCCCATATAAGTACTCCCCGACCCCAAGTGTGTTACCCTCGTCCCATATAAGTACTCACTGATCCCCAAGTGAGTTACCCTCGTCGCATATAAGTATTCCCTGACCCCGTGTGAGTTACCCTCGTCCCATATAAGAACTCCCTGACCCCGTGTGAGTTACCCTCGTCTCATATAAGTACTCCCTGACCCCAAGTGAGTTACCCTCGTCCCATATAAGTACTCCCTAACCCAGTGTCAGTTACCCTCGTCCCATATAAGTACTCCCTAACCCAGTGTCAGTTACCCTCGTCCCATATAAGTACTCCCTGACCCCAAGTGATTTACCCTCGTCCCATATAAATACTCACTGATCCCCAAGTGAGTTACCCTCGTCCCATATAAGTACTCCCTGACCCCCAAGTGAGTTACACTCGTCCCATGTAAGTACTCCCTGACCCCAAGTCAGTTACCCTCGTCCCATATAAGTACTCACTGATTCCCAAGTGAGTTACCCTCGTCCCATATAAGTACTCCCCGACCCCAAGTGTGTTACCCTCGTCCCATATAAGTACTCAATGATCCCCAAGTGAGTTACCCTCGTCCCATATAAGTACTCCCTGACCCCGTGTGAGTTACCCTCGTCCCATATAAGTACTCCCTGACCCCAAGTGATTTACCCTCGTCCCATATAAGTACTCCATAACCCAGTGTCAGTTACCCTCGTCCCATATAAGTACTCCCTGACCCCAAGTGATTTACCCTCGTCCCATATAAATACTCACTGATCCCCAAGTGAGTTACCCTCGTCCCATATAAGTACTCCCTGACCCAGTGTCAGTTACCCTCGTCCCATATAAGTACTCCCTGACCCCCAAGTGAGTTACACTCGTCCCATATAAGTTCTCCCTGACCCCAAGTCAGTTACCCTCGTCCCATATAAGTACTCACTGATTCCCAAGTGAGTTACCCTCGTCCCATATAAGTACTCCCCGACCCCAAGTGTGTTACCCTCGTCCCATATAAGTACTCAATGATCCCCAAGTGAGTTACCCTCGTCCCATATAAGTACTCCCTGACCCCGTGTGAGTTACCCTCGTCCCATATAAGTACTCCCTGAGTCCGAGTGAGTTACCCAAGTCCCATATAAGTACTCACTGATCCCCAAGTGAGTTACCCTCGTCCCATATAAGTACTCCCTGACCCCCAAGTGAGTTACACTCGTCCCATATAAGTACTCCCTGACCCCAAGTCAGTTACCCTCGTCCCATATAAGTACTCACTGATTCCCAAGTGAGTTACCCTCGTCCCATATAAGTACTCCCCGACCCCAAGTGTGTTACCCTCGTCCCATATAAGTACTCAATGATCCCCAAGTGAGTTACCCTCGTCCCATATAAGTACTCCCTGACCCCGTGTGAGTTACCCTCGTCCCATATAAGTACTCCCTGACCCCAAGTGATTTACCCTCGTCCCATATAAGTACTCCCTAACCCAGTGTCAGTTACCCTCGTCCCATATAAGTACTCCCTGACCCCAAGTGATTTACCCTCGTCCCATATAAATACTCACTGATCCCCAAGTGAGTTACCCTCGTCCCATATAAGTACTCCCTGACCCAGTGTCAGTTACCCTCGTCCCATATAAGTACTCCCTGACCCCAAGTGATTTACCCTCGTCCCATATAAGTACTCACTGATCACCAAGTGAGTTACCCTCGTCCCATATAAGTACTCCCTGACCCCAAGTGAGTTACCCTCGTCCCATATAAGTACTCACTGATCCCCAAGTGAGTTACCCTCCTCCCATGTAAGTACTGCCTGTCCCCAAGTGAGTTACCCTCGTCCCATATAAGTGCTCCCTGACCCCCAAGTGAGTTACCCTCGTCCCATATAAGTATTCACTGGTCCCCAAGTGAGTTACCCTCGTCCCATATAAGTACTCCCTGTCCCCGTGTGAATTACCCTAGTCCGAAATAAGTACTCCCTGACCCTAATTGAGATACCCTCGTCCCATATAAGTACTCACTGATCCCCAAGTGAGTTCCACTAGTCCCATATAAGTACTCCCTGACACCAAGTTAGTTACCTCGTCCCATATAAGTACTCCCTGACCCCAAGTCAGTTACCCTCTTCCCATATAAGTACTCCCTGACCCCGTGTGAGTTACCCTTGTCCCATATAAGTACTCCCTGACCCTAAGTGAGTTACCCTCGTCCCATATAAGTACTCCCTGTCCCCGTGTGAATTACCCTAGTCCGAAATAAGTACTCCCTGACCCTAATTGAGATACCCTCGTCCCATATAAGTACTCACTGATCCCCAAGTGAGTTACACTAGTCCCATATAAGTACTCCCTGACACCAAGTGAGTTACCTCGTCCCATATAAGTACTCCCTGACCCCAAGTGATTTACCCTCGTCCCATATAAGTACTCACTGATCCCCAAGTGAGTTACCCTCGTCCCATATAAGTACTCCCTGACCCCAAGTGAGTTACCCTCGTCCCATATAAGTACTCACTGATCCCCAAGTGAGTTACCCTCGTCCCATGTAAGTACTGCCTGTCCCCAAGTGAGTTACCCTCGTCCCATATAAGTACTCCCTGACCCCAAGTGATTTACCCTCGTCCCATATAAGTACTCACTGATCCCCAAGTGAGTTACCCTCGTCCCATATAAGTACTCCCTGACCCCAAGTGATTTACCCTCGTCCCATATAAGTACTCACTGATCCCCAAGTGAGTTACCCTCGTCCCATATAAGTACTCCCTGACTCCAAGTGAGTTACCCTCGTCCCATATAAGTACTCACTGATCCCCAAGTGAGTTACCCTCGTCCCATGTAAGTACTGCCTGTCCCCAAGTGAGTTACCCTCGTCCCATATAAGTGCTCCCTGACCCCCAAGTGAGTTACCCTCGTCCCATATAAGTATTCACTGGTCCCCAAGTGAGTTACCCTCGTCCCATATAAGTACTCCCTGTCACCGTGTGAATTACCCTAGTCCGAAATAAGTACTCCCTGACCCTAATTGAGATACCCTCGTCCCATATAAGTACTCACTGATCCCCAAGTGAGTTACCCTCGTCCCATGTAAGTACTGCCTGTCCCCAAGTGAGTTACCCTCGTCCCATATAAGTGCTCCCTGACCCCCAAGTGAGTTACCCTCGTCCCATATAAGTATTCACTGGTCCCCAAGTGAGTTACCCTCGTCCCATATAAGTACTCCCTGTCCCCGTGTGAATTACCCTAGTCCGAAATAAGTACACCCTGACCCTAATTGAGATACCCTCGTCCCATATAAGTACTCACTGATCCCCAAGTGAGTTACACTAGTCCCATATAAGTACTCCCTGACACCAAGTGAGTTACCCTTGTCCCATATAAGTACTCCCTGACCACGTGTGAGTTACCCTCGTCCCATATAAGTACTCCCCGACTCTAAGTGTGTTATCCTCGTCCCATATAATTACTCCCTGAGTCCGAGTGAGTTACCCTCGTCCCATATAAGTACTCCCCGACTCCAAGTGTGTTACCCTCGTCCCATATAAGTACTCCCTGAGTCCGAGTGAGTTACCCAAGTCCCATATAAGTACTCACTGATCCCCAAGTGAGTTACCCTCGTCCCATATAAGTACTCCCTGACCCCCAAGTGAGTTACACTCGTCCCATATAAGTACTCCCTGACCCCAAGTCAGTTACCCTCGTCCCATATAAGTACTCACTGATTCCCAAGTGAGTTACCCTCGTCCCATATAAGTACTCCCCGACCCCAAGTGTGTTACCCTCGTCCCATATAAGTACTCAATGATCCCCAAGTGAGTTACCCTCGTCCCATATAAGTACTCCCTGACCCCGTGTGAGTTACCCTCGTCCCATATAAGTACTCCCTGACCCCAAGTGATTTACCCTCGTCCCATATAAGTACTCCCTAACCCAGTGTCAGTTACCCTCGTCCCATATAAGTACTCCCTGACCCCAAGTGATTTACCCTCGTCCCATATAAATACTCACTGATCCCCAAGTGAGTTACCCTCGTCCCATATAAGTACTCCCTGACCCAGTGTCAGTTACCCTCGTCCCATATAAGTACTCCCTGACCCCAAGTGATTTACCCTCGTCCCATATAAGTACTCACTGATCACCAAGTGAGTTACCCTCGTCCCATGTAAGTACTGCCTGTCCCCAAGTGAGTTACCCTCGTCCCATATAAGTGCTCCCTGACCCCCAAGTGAGTTACCCTCGTCCCATATAAGTATTCACTGGTCCCCTAGTGAGTTACCCTCGTCCCATATAAGTACTCCCTGTCCCCGTGTGAATTACCCTAGTCCGAAATAAGTACTCCCTGACCCTAATTGAGATACCCTCGTCCCATATAAGTACTCACTGATCCCCAAGTGAGTTACACTAGTCCCATATAAGTACTCCCTGACACCAAGTTAGTTACCTCGTCCCATATAAGTACTCCCTGACCCCAAGTCAGTTACCCTCTTCCCATATAAGTACTCCCTGACCCCGTGTGAGTTACCCTTGTCCCATATAAGTACTCCCTGACCCCAAGTGAGTTACCCTCGTCCCATATAAGTACTCCCTGACCCCAAGTGAGTTACCCTCGTCCCATATAAGTACTCACTGATCCCCAAGTGAGTTACCCTCGTCCCATATAAGTACTCCCTGACCCCGTGTGAGTTACCCTCGTCCCATATAAGTACTCCCCGACTCTAAGTGTGTTACCCTCGTCCCATATAAGTACTCCCTGAGTCCGAGTGAGTTACCCTCGTCCCAAATAAGTACTCCCCGACTCCAAGTGTGTTACCCTCGTCCCATATAAGTACTCCCTGAGTCCGAGTGAGTTACCCAAGTCCCATATTAGTACTCACTGATCCCCAAGTGAGTTACCCTCGTCCCATATAAGTACTCCCTGACCCCCAAGTGAGTTACACTCGTCCCATATAAGTACTCCCTGACCCCAAGACAGTTACCCTCGTCCCATATAAGTACTCACTGATTCCCAAGTGAGTTACCCTCGTCCCATATAAGTACTCCCCGACCCCAAGTGTGTTACCCTCGTCCCATATAAGTACTCACTGATCCCCAAGTGAGTTACCCTCGTCCCATATAAGTATTCCCTGACCCCGTGTGAGTTACCCTGGTCCGATATAAGTACTCCCTGACCCCGTGTGAGTTACCCTCGTCTCATATAAGTACTCCCTGACCCCAAGTGAGTTACCCTCGTCCCATATAAGTACTCCCTGACCCCAAGTGATTTACCCTCGTCCCATATAAGTACTCACTGATCCCCAAGTGAGTTACCCTCGTCCCATATAAGTACTCCCTGACCCCAAGTCAGTTAACCTCGTCCCATATAAGTACTCCCTAACCCCAAGTCAGTTACCCTCGTCCCATATAAGTACTCCCTGACCCCGTGTGAGTTACCCTCGTCCCATATAAGTAATCCCTGACCCCATGTGAGTTACCCTCGTCCCATATAAGTACTCCCTGACCCCAAGTGTGTTACCCTCGTCCCATATAAGTACTCAATGATCCCCAAGTGAGTTACCCTCGTCCCATATAAGTACTCCCTGACCCCGTGTGAGTTACCCTCGTCCCATATAAGTACTCCCCGACTCTAAGTGTGTTACCCTCGTCCCATATAAGTACTCAATGATCCCCAAGTGAGTTACCCTCGTCCCATATAAGTACTCCCTGACCCCGTGTGAGTTACCCTCGTCCCATATAAGTACTCCCTGACCCCAAGTGATTTACCCTCGTCCCATATAAGTACTCCATAACCCAGTGTCAGTTACCCTCGTCCCATATAAGTACTCCCTGACCCCAAGTGATTTACCCTCGTCCCATATAAATACTCACTGATCCCCAAGTGAGTTACCCTCGTCCCATATAAGTACTCCCTGACCCAGTGTCAGTTACCCTCGTCCCATATAAGTACTCCCTGACCCCCAAGTGAGTTACACTCGTCCCATATAAGTTCTCCCTGACCCCAAGTCAGTTACCCTCGTCCCATATAAGTACTCACTGATTCCCAAGTGAGTTACCCTCGTCCCATATAAGTACTCCCCGACCCCAAGTGTGTTACCCTCGTCCCATATAAGTACTCAATGATCCCCAAGTGAGTTACCCTCGTCCCATATAAGTACTCCCTGACCCCGTGTGAGTTACCCTCGTCCCATATAAGTACTCCCTGAGTCCGAGTGAGTTACCCAAGTCCCATATAAGTACTCACTGATCCCCAAGTGAGTTACCCTCGTCCCATATAAGTACTCCCTGACCCCCAAGTGAGTTACACTCGTCCCATATAAGTACTCCCTGACCCCAAGTCAGTTACCCTCGTCCCATATAAGTACTCACTGATTCCCAAGTGAGTTACCCTCGTCCCATATAAGTACTCCCCGACCCCAAGTGTGTTACCCTCGTCCCATATAAGTACTCAATGATCCCCAAGTGAGTTACCCTCGTCCCATATAAGTACTCCCTGACCCCGTGTGAGTTACCCTCGTCCCATATAAGTACTCCCTGACCCCAAGTGATTTACCCTCGTCCCATATAAGTACTCCCTAACCCAGTGTCAGTTACCCTCGTCCCATATAAGTACTCCCTGACCCCAAGTGATTTACCCTCGTCCCATATAAATACTCACTGATCCCCAAGTGAGTTACCCTCGTCCCATATAAGTACTCCCTGACCCAGTGTCAGTTACCCTCGTCCCATATAAGTACTCCCTGACCCCAAGTGATTTACCCTCGTCCCATATAAGTACTCACTGATCACCAAGTGAGTTACCCTCGTCCCATATAAGTACTCCCTGACCCCAAGTGAGTTACCCTCGTCCCATATAAGTACTCACTGATCCCCAAGTGAGTTACCCTCCTCCCATGTAAGTACTGCCTGTCCCCAAGTGAGTTACCCTCGTCCCATATAAGTGCTCCCTGACCCCCAAGTGAGTTACCCTCGTCCCATATAAGTATTCACTGGTCCCCAAGTGAGTTACCCTCGTCCCATATAAGTACTCCCTGTCCCCGTGTGAATTACCCTAGTCCGAAATAAGTACTCCCTGACCCTAATTGAGATACCCTCGTCCCATATAAGTACTCACTGATCCCCAAGTGAGTTCCACTAGTCCCATATAAGTACTCCCTGACACCAAGTTAGTTACCTCGTCCCATATAAGTACTCCCTGACCCCAAGTCAGTTACCCTCTTCCCATATAAGTACTCCCTGACCCCGTGTGAGTTACCCTTGTCCCATATAAGTACTCCCTGACCCTAAGTGAGTTACCCTCGTCCCATATAAGTACTCCCTGTCCCCGTGTGAATTACCCTAGTCCGAAATAAGTACTCCCTGACCCTAATTGAGATACCCTCGTCCCATATAAGTACTCACTGATCCCCAAGTGAGTTACACTAGTCCCATATAAGTACTCCCTGACACCAAGTGAGTTACCTCGTCCCATATAAGTACTCCCTGACCCCAAGTGATTTACCCTCGTCCCATATAAGTACTCACTGATCCCCAAGTGAGTTACCCTCGTCCCATATAAGTACTCCCTGACCCCAAGTGAGTTACCCTCGTCCCATATAAGTACTCACTGATCCCCAAGTGAGTTACCCTCGTCCCATGTAAGTACTGCCTGTCCCCAAGTGAGTTACCCTCGTCCCATATAAGTACTCCCTGACCCCAAGTGATTTACCCTCGTCCCATATAAGTACTCACTGATCCCCAAGTGAGTTACCCTCGTCCCATATAAGTACTCCCTGACCCCAAGTGATTTACCCTCGTCCCATATAAGTACTCACTGATCCCCAAGTGAGTTACCCTCGTCCCATATAAGTACTCCCTGACTCCAAGTGAGTTACCCTCGTCCCATATAAGTACTCACTGATCCCCAAGTGAGTTACCCTCGTCCCATGTAAGTACTGCCTGTCCCCAAGTGAGTTACCCTCGTCCCATATAAGTGCTCCCTGACCCCCAAGTGAGTTACCCTCGTCCCATATAAGTATTCACTGGTCCCCAAGTGAGTTACCCTCGTCCCATATAAGTACTCCCTGTCACCGTGTGAATTACCCTAGTCCGAAATAAGTACTCCCTGACCCTAATTGAGATACCCTCGTCCCATATAAGTACTCACTGATCCCCAAGTGAGTTACCCTCGTCCCATGTAAGTACTGCCTGTCCCCAAGTGAGTTACCCTCGTCCCATATAAGTGCTCCCTGACCCCCAAGTGAGTTACCCTCGTCCCATATAAGTATTCACTGGTCCCCAAGTGAGTTACCCTCGTCCCATATAAGTACTCCCTGTCCCCGTGTGAATTACCCTAGTCCGAAATAAGTACACCCTGACCCTAATTGAGATACCCTCGTCCCATATAAGTACTCACTGATCCCCAAGTGAGTTACACTAGTCCCATATAAGTACTCCCTGACACCAAGTGAGTTACCCTTGTCCCATATAAGTACTCCCTGACCACGTGTGAGTTACCCTCGTCCCATATAAGTACTCCCCGACTCTAAGTGTGTTATCCTCGTCCCATATAATTACTCCCTGAGTCCGAGTGAGTTACCCTCGTCCCATATAAGTACTCCCCGACTCCAAGTGTGTTACCCTCGTCCCATATAAGTACTCCCTGAGTCCGAGTGAGTTACCCAAGTCCCATATAAGTACTCACTGATCCCCAAGTGAGTTACCCTCGTCCCATATAAGTACTCCCTGACCCCCAAGTGAGTTACACTCGTCCCATATAAGTACTCCCTGACCCCAAGTCAGTTACCCTCGTCCCATATAAGTACTCACTGATTCCCAAGTGAGTTACCCTCGTCCCATATAAGTACTCCCCGACCCCAAGTGTGTTACCCTCGTCCCATATAAGTACTCAATGATCCCCAAGTGAGTTACCCTCGTCCCATATAAGTACTCCCTGACCCCGTGTGAGTTACCCTCGTCCCATATAAGTACTCCCTGACCCCAAGTGATTTACCCTCGTCCCATATAAGTACTCCCTAACCCAGTGTCAGTTACCCTCGTCCCATATAAGTACTCCCTGACCCCAAGTGATTTACCCTCGTCCCATATAAATACTCACTGATCCCCAAGTGAGTTACCCTCGTCCCATATAAGTACTCCCTGACCCAGTGTCAGTTACCCTCGTCCCATATAAGTACTCCCTGACCCCAAGTGATTTACCCTCGTCCCATATAAGTACTCACTGATCACCAAGTGAGTTACCCTCGTCCCATGTAAGTACTGCCTGTCCCCAAGTGAGTTACCCTCGTCCCATATAAGTGCTCCCTGACCCCCAAGTGAGTTACCCTCGTCCCATATAAGTATTCACTGGTCCCCTAGTGAGTTACCCTCGTCCCATATAAGTACTCCCTGTCCCCGTGTGAATTACCCTAGTCCGAAATAAGTACTCCCTGACCCTAATTGAGATACCCTCGTCCCATATAAGTACTCACTGATCCCCAAGTGAGTTACACTAGTCCCATATAAGTACTCCCTGACACCAAGTTAGTTACCTCGTCCCATATAAGTACTCCCTGACCCCAAGTCAGTTACCCTCTTCCCATATAAGTACTCCCTGACCCCGTGTGAGTTACCCTTGTCCCATATAAGTACTCCCTGACCCCAAGTGAGTTACCCTCGTCCCATATAAGTACTCCCTGACCCCAAGTGAGTTACCCTCGTCCCATATAAGTACTCACTGATCCCCAAGTGAGTTACCCTCGTCCCATATAAGTACTCCCTGACCCCGTGTGAGTTACCCTCGTCCCATATAAGTACTCCCCGACTCTAAGTGTGTTACCCTCGTCCCATATAAGTACTCCCTGAGTCCGAGTGAGTTACCCTCGTCCCAAATAAGTACTCCCCGACTCCAAGTGTGTTACCCTCGTCCCATATAAGTACTCCCTGAGTCCGAGTGAGTTACCCAAGTCCCATATTAGTACTCACTGATCCCCAAGTGAGTTACCCTCGTCCCATATAAGTACTCCCTGACCCCCAAGTGAGTTACACTCGTCCCATATAAGTACTCCCTGACCCCAAGACAGTTACCCTCGTCCCATATAAGTACTCACTGATTCCCAAGTGAGTTACCCTCGTCCCATATAAGTACTCCCCGACCCCAAGTGTGTTACCCTCGTCCCATATAAGTACTCACTGATCCCCAAGTGAGTTACCCTCGTCCCATATAAGTATTCCCTGACCCCGTGTGAGTTACCCTGGTCCGATATAAGTACTCCCTGACCCCGTGTGAGTTACCCTCGTCTCATATAAGTACTCCCTGACCCCAAGTGAGTTACCCTCGTCCCATATAAGTACTCCCTGACCCCAAGTGATTTACCCTCGTCCCATATAAGTACTCACTGATCCCCAAGTGAGTTACCCTCGTCCCATATAAGTACTCCCTGACCCCAAGTCAGTTAACCTCGTCCCATATAAGTACTCCCTAACCCCAAGTCAGTTACCCTCGTCCCATATAAGTACTCCCTGACCCCGTGTGAGTTACCCTCGTCCCATATAAGTAATCCCTGACCCCATGTGAGTTACCCTCGTCCCATATAAGTACTCCCTGACCCCAAGTGAGTTACCCTCGTCCCATATAAGTACTCACTGATCCCCAAGTGAGTTACCCTCGTCCCATATAAGTACTCCCTGACCCCGTGTGAGTTACCCTCGTCCCATATAAGTACTCCCCGACTCTAAGTGTGTTACCCTCGTCCCATATAAGTACTCCCTGAGTCCGAGTGAGTTACCCTCGTCCCATATAAGTACTCCCCGACTCCAAGTGTGTTACCCTCGTCCCATATAAGTACTCCCTGAGTCCGAGTGAGTTACCCAAGTCCCATATAAGTACTCACTGATCCCCAAGTGAGTTACCCTCGTCCCATATAAGTACTCCCTGACCCCCAAGTGAGTTACACTCGTCCCATATAAGTACTCCCTGACCCCAAGACAGTTACCCTCGTCCCATATAAGTACTCACTGATTCCCAAGTGAGTTACCCTCGTCCCATATAAGTACTCCCCGACCCGAAGTGTGTTACCCTCGTCCCATATAAGTACTCACTGATCCCCAAGTGAGTTACCCTCGTCCCATATAAGTATTCCCTGACCCCGTGTGAGTTACCCTCGTCCCATATAAGTACTCGCTGACCCCGTGTGAGTTACCCTCGTCTCATATAAGTACTCCCTGACCCCAAGTGAGTTACCCTCGTCCCATATAAGTACTCCCTAACCCAGTGTCAGTTACCCTCGTCCCATATAAGTACTCCCTAACCCAGTGTCAGTTACCCTCGTCCCATATAAGTACTCCCTAACCCAGTGTCAGTTACCCTCGTCCCATATAAGTACTCCCTGACCCCAAGTGAGTTACCCTCGTCCCATATAAGTACTCCCTAACCCAGTGTCAGTTACCCTCGTCCCATATAAGTACTCCCTAACCCAGTGTCAGTTACCCTCGTCCCATATAAGTACTCCCTGACCCCAAGTGATTTACCCTCGTCCCATATAAATACTCACTGATCCCCAAGTGAGTTACCCTCGTCCCATATAAGTACTCCCTGACCCCCAAGTGAGTTACACTCGTCCCATATAAGTATTCCCTGACCCCAAGTCAGTTACCCTCGTCCCATATAAGTACTCACTGATTCCCAAGTGAGTTACCCTCGTCCCATATAAGTACTCCCTAACCCAGTGTCAGTTACCCTCGTCCCATATAAGTACTCCCTAACCCAGTGTCAGTTACCCTCGTCCCATATAAGTACTCCCTAACCCAGTGTCAGTTACCCTCGTCCCATATAAGTACTCCCTGACCCCAAGTGAGTTACCCTCGTCCCATATAAGTACTCCCTAACCCAGTGTCAGTTACCCTCGTCCCATATAAGTACTCCCTAACCCAGTGTCAGTTACCCTCGTCCCATATAAGTACTCCCTGACCCCAAGTGATTTACCCTCGTCCCATATAAATACTCACTGATCCCCAAGTGAGTTACCCTCGTCCCATATAAGTACTCCCTGACCCCCAAGTGAGTTACACTCGTCCCATATAAGTATTCCCTGACCCCAAGTCAGTTACCCTCGTCCCATATAAGTACTCACTGATTCCCAAGTGAGTCACCCTCGTCCCATATAAGTACTCCCCGACCCCAAGTGAGTTACCCTCGTCCCATATAACTACTCCCTGACCCCGTGTGAGTTACCCTCGTCCCATATAAGTACTCCCTGACCCCAAGTGATTTACCGTCGTCCCATATAAGTACTCCATAACCCAGTGTCAGTTACCCTCGTCCCATATAAGTACTCCCTGACCCCAAGTGATTTACCCTCTTCCCATATAAATACTCACTGATCCCCAAGTGAGTTACCCTCGTCCCATATAAGTACTCCCTGACCCAGTGTCAGTTACCCTCGTCCCATATAAGTACTCCCTGACCCCCAAGTGAGTTACACTCGTCCCATATAAGAACTCCCTGACCCCAAGTCAGTTACCCTCGTCCCATATAAGTACTCACTGATTCCCAAGTGAGTTACCCTCGTCCCATATAAGTACTCCCCGACCCCAAGTGTGTTACCCTCGTCCCATATAAGTACTCAATGATCCCCAAGTGAGTTACCCTCGTCCCATATAAGTACTCCCTGACCCCGTGTGAGTTACCCTCGTCCCATATAAGTACTCCCTGAGTCCGAGTGAGTTACCCAAGTCCCATATAAGTACTCACTGATCCCCAAGTGAGGTACCCTCGTCCCATATAAGTATTCACTGGTCCCCAAGTGAGTTACCCTCGTCCCATATAAGTACTCCCTGTCCCCGTGTGAAATACCCTAGTCCGAAATAAGTACTCCCTGACCCTAATTGAGATACCCTCGTCCCATATAAGTACTCACTGATCCCCAAGTGAGTTACACTAGTCCCATATAAGTACTCCCTGACACCAAGTTAGTTACCTCGTCCCATATAAGTACTCCCTGACCCCAAGTCAGTTACCCTCTTCCCATATAAGTACTCCCTGACCCCGTGTGAGTTACCCTTGTCCCATATAAGTACTCCTTGACCCCAAGTGAGTTACCCTCGTCCCATATAAGTACTCCCTGACCCCAAGTGAGTTACCCTCGTCCCATATAAGTACTCACTGATACCCAAGTGAGTTACCCTCGTCCCATATAAGTACTCCCTGACCCCGTGTGAGTTACCCTCGTCCCATATAAGTACTCCCCGACTCTAAGTGTGTTACCCTCGTCCCATATAAGTACTCCCTGAGTCCGAGTGAGTTACCCTCGTCCCAAATAAGTACTCCCCGACTCCAAGTGTGTTACCCTCGTCCCATATAAGTACTCCCTGAGTCCGAGTGAGTTACCCAAGTCCCATATAAGTACTCACTGATCCCCAAGTGAGTTACCCTCGTCCCATATAAGTACTCCCTGACCCCCAAGTGAGTTACACTCGTCCCATATAAGTACTCCCTGACCCCAAGACAGTTACCCTCGTCCCATATAAGTACTCACTGATTCCCAAGTGAGTTACCCTCGTCCCATATAAGTACTCCCCGACCCCAAGTGTGTTACCCTCGTCCCATATAAGTACTCACTGATCCCCAAGTGAGTTACCCTCGTCCCATATAAGTATTCCCTGACCCCGTGTGAGTTACCTTCGTCCCATATAAGAACTCCCTGACCCCGTGTGAGTTACCCTCGTCTCATATAAGTACTCCCTGACCCCAAGTGAGTTACCCTCGTCCCATATAAGTACTCCCTAACCCAGTGTCAGTTACCCTCGTCCCATATAAGTACTCCCTAACCCAGTGTCAGTTACCCTCGTCCCATATAAGTACTCCCTGACCCCAAGTGATTTACCCTTGTCCCATATAAATACTCACTGATCCCCAAGTGAGTTACCCTCGTCCCATATAAGTACTCCCTGACCCCCAAGTGAGTTACACTCGTCCCATGTAAGTACTCCCTGACCCCAAGTCAGTTACCCTCGTCCCATATAAGTACTCACTGATTCCCAAGTGAGTTACCCTCGTCCCATATAAGTACTCCCCGACCCCAAGTGTGTTACCCTCGTCCCATATAAGTACTCAATGATCCCCAAGTGAGTTACCCTCGTCCCATATAAGTACTCCCTGACCCCGTGTGAGTTACCCTCGTCCCATATAAGTACTCCCTGACCCCAAGTGATTTACCCTCGTCCCATATAAGTACTCCATAACCCAGTGTCAGTTACCCTCGTCCCATATAAGTACTCCCTGACCCCAAGTGATTTACCCTCGTCCCATATAAATACTCACTGATCCCCAAGTGAGTTACCCTCGTCCCATATAAGTACTCCCTGACCCAGTGTCAGTTACCCTCGTCCCATATAAGTACTCCCTGACCCCCAAGTGAGTTACACTCGTCCCATATAAGTTCTCCCTGACCCCAAGTCAGTTACCCTCGTCCCATATAAGTACTCACTGATTCCCAAGTGAGTTACCCTCGTCCCATATAAGTACTCCCCGACCCCAAGTGTGTTACCCTCGTCCCATATAAGTACTAAATGATCCCCAAGTGAGTTACCCTCGTCCCATATAAGTACTCCCTGACCCCGTGTGAGTTACCCTCGTCCCATATAAGTACTCCCTGAGTCCGAGTGAGTTACCCAAGTCCCATATAAGTACTCACTGATCCCCAAGTGAGTTACCCTCGTCCCATATAAGTACTCCCTGACCCCCAAGTGAGTTACACTCGTCCCATATAAGTACTCCCTGACCCCAAGTCAGTTACCCTCGTCCCATATAAGTACTCACTGATTCCCAAGTGTGTTACCCTCGTCCCATATAAGTACTCCCTGAGTCCGAGTGAGTTACCCAAGTCCCATATAAGTACTCACTGATCCCCAAGTGAGTTACCCTCGTCCCATATAAGTACTCCCTGACCCCCAAGTGAGTTACACTCGTCCCATATAAGTACTCCCTGACCCCAAGACAGTTACCCTCGTCCCATATAAGTACTCACTGATTCCCAAGTGAGTTACCCTCGTCCCATATAAGTACTCCCCGACCCCAAGTGTGTTACCCTCGTCCCATATAAGTACTCACTGATCCCCAAGTGAGTTACCCTCGTCCCATATAAGTATTCCCTGACCCCGTGTGAGTTACCTTCGTCCCATATAAGAACTCCCTGACCCCGTGTGAGTTACCCTCGTCTCATATAAGTACTCCCTGACCCCAAGTGAGTTACCCTCGTCCCATATAAGTACTCCCTAACCCAGTGTCAGTTACCCTCGTCCCATATAAGTACTCCCTAACCCAGTGTCAGTTACCCTCGTCCCATATAAGTACTCCCTGACCCCAAGTGATTTACCCTTGTCCCATATAAATACTCACTGATCCCCAAGTGAGTTACCCTCGTCCCATATAAGTACTCCCTGACCCCCAAGTGAGTTACACTCGTCCCATGTAAGTACTCCCTGACCCCAAGTCAGTTACCCTCGTCCCATATAAGTACTCACTGATTCCCAAGTGAGTTACCCTCGTCCCATATAAGTACTCCCCGACCCCAAGTGTGTTACCCTCGTCCCATATAAGTACTCAATGATCCCCAAGTGAGTTACCCTCGTCCCATATAAGTACTCCCTGACCCCGTGTGAGTTACCCTCGTCCCATATAAGTACTCCCTGACCCCAAGTGATTTACCCTCGTCCCATATAAGTACTCCATAACCCAGTGTCAGTTACCCTCGTCCCATATAAGTACTCCCTGACCCCAAGTGATTTACCCTCGTCCCATATAAATACTCACTGATCCCCAAGTGAGTTACCCTCGTCCCATATAAGTACTCCCTGACCCAGTGTCAGTTACCCTCGTCCCATATAAGTACTCCCTGACCCCCAAGTGAGTTACACTCGTCCCATATAAGTTCTCCCTGACCCCAAGTCAGTTACCCTCGTCCCATATAAGTACTCACTGATTCCCAAGTGAGTTACCCTCGTCCCATATAAGTACTCCCCGACCCCAAGTGTGTTACCCTCGTCCCATATAAGTACTAAATGATCCCCAAGTGAGTTACCCTCGTCCCATATAAGTACTCCCTGACCCCGTGTGAGTTACCCTCGTCCCATATAAGTACTCCCTGAGTCCGAGTGAGTTACCCAAGTCCCATATAAGTACTCACTGATCCCCAAGTGAGTTACCCTCGTCCCATATAAGTACTCCCTGACCCCCAAGTGAGTTACACTCGTCCCATATAAGTACTCCCTGACCCCAAGTCAGTTACCCTCGTCCCATATAAGTACTCACTGATTCCCAAGTGAGTTACCCTCGTCCCATATAAGTACTCCCCGACCCCAAGTGTGTTACCCTCGTCCCATATAAGTACTCAATGATCCCCAAGTGAGTTACCCTCGTCCCATATAAGTACTCCCTGACCCCGTGTGAGTTACCCTCGTCCCATATAAGTACTCCCTGACCCCAAGTGATTTACCCTCGTCCCATATAAGTACTCCCTAACCCAGTGTCAGTTACCCTCGTCCCATATAAGTACTCCCTGACCCCAAGTGATTTACCCTCGTCCCATATAAATACTCACTGATCCCCAAGTGAGTTACCCTCGTCCCATATAAGTACTCCCTGACCCAGTGTCAGTTACCCTCGTCCCATATAAGTACTCCCTGACCCCAAGTGATTTACCCTCGTCCCATATAAGTACTCACTGATCACCAAGTGAGTTACCCTCGTCCCATATAAGTACTCCCTGACCCCAAGTGAGTTACCCTCGTCCCATATAAGTACTCACTGATCCCCAAGTGAGTTACCCTCCTCCCATGTAAGTACTGCCTGTCCCCAAGTGAGTTACCCTCGTCCCATATAAGTGCTCCCTGACCCCCAAGTGAGTTACCCTCGTCCCATATAAGTATTCACTGGTCCCCAAGTGAGTTACCCTCGTCCCATATAAGTACTCCCTGTCCCCGTGTGAATTACCCTAGTCCGAAATAAGTACTCCCTGACCCTAATTGAGATACCCTCGTCCCATATAAGTACTCACTGATCCCCAAGTGAGTTACACTAGTCCCATATAAGTACTCCCTGACACCAAGTTAGTTACCTCGTCCCATATAAGTACTCCCTGACCCCAAGTCAGTTACCCTCTTCCCATATAAGTACTCCCTGACCCCGTGTGAGTTACCCTTGTCCCATATAAGTACTCCCTGACCCCAAGTGAGTTACCCTCGTCCCATATAAGTACTCCCTGTCCCCGTGTGAATTACCCTAGTCCGAAATAAGTACTCCCTGACCCTAATTGAGATACCCTCGTCCCATATAAGTACTCACTGATCCCCAAGTGAGTTACACTAGTCCCATATAAGTACTCCCTGACACCAAGTGAGTTACCTCGTCCCATATAAGTACTCCCTGACCCCAAGTGATTTACCCTCGTCCCATATAAGTACTCACTGATCCCCAAGTGAGTTACCCTCGTCCCATATAAGTACTCCCTGACCCCAAGTGAGTTACCCTCGTCCCATATAAGTACTCACTGATCCCCAAGTGAGTTACCCTCGTCCCATGTAAGTACTGCCTGTCCCCAAGTGAGTTACCCTCGTCCCATATAAGTACTCCCTGACCCCAAGTGATTTACCCTCGTCCCATATAAGTACTCACTGATCCCCAAGTGAGTTACCCTCGTCCCATATAAGTACTCCCTGACCCCAAGTGATTTACCCTCGTCCCATATAAGTACTCACTGATCCCCAAGTGAGTTACCCTCGTCCCATATAAGTACTCCCTGACTCCAAGTGAGTTACCCTCGTCCCATATAAGTACTCACTGATCCCCAAGTGAGTTACCCTCGTCCCATGTAAGTACTGCCTGTCCCCAAGTGAGTTACCCTCGTCCCATATAAGTGCTCCCTGACCCCCAAGTCAGTTACCCTCGTCCCATATAAGTATTCACTGGTCCCCAAGTGAGTTACCCTCGTCCCATATAAGTACTCCCTGTCCCCGTGTGAATTACCCTAGTCCGAAATAAGTACTCCCTGACCCTAATTGAGATACCCTCGTCCCATATAAGTACTCACTGATCCCCAAGTGAGTTACCCTCGTCCCATGTAAGTACTGCCTGTCCCCAAGTGAGTTACCCTCGTCCCATATAAGTGCTCCCTGACCCCCAAGTGAGTTACCCTCGTCCCATATAAGTATTCACTGGTCCCCAAGTGAGTTACCCTCGTCCCATATAAGTACTCCCTGTCCCCGTGTGAATTACCCTAGTCCGAAATAAGTACACCCTGACCCTAATTGAGATACCCTCGTCCCATATAAGTACTCACTGATCCCCAAGTGAGTTACACTAGTCCCATATAAGTACTCCCTGACACCAAGTGAGTTACCCTTGTCCCATATAAGTACTCCCTGACCACGTGTGAGTTACCCTCGTCCCATATAAGTACTCCCCGACTCTAAGTGTGTTATCCTCGTCCCATATAATTACTCCCTGAGTCCGAGTGAGTTACCCTCGTCCCATATAAGTACTCCCCGACTCCAAGTGTGTTACCCTCGTCCCATATAAGTACTCCCTGAGTCCGAGTGAGTTACCCAAGTCCCATATAAGTACTCACTGATCCCCAAGTGAGTTACCCTCGTCCCATATAAGTACTCCCTGACCCCCAAGTGAGTTACACTCGTCCCATATAAGTACTCCCTGACCCCAAGTCAGTTACCCTCGTCCCATATAAGTACTCACTGATTCCCAAGTGAGTTACCCTCGTCCCATATAAGTACTCCCCGACCCCAAGTGTGTTACCCTCGTCCCATATAAGTACTCAATGATCCCCAAGTGAGTTACCCTCGTCCCATATAAGTACTCCCTGACCCCGTGTGAGTTACCCTCGTCCCATATAAGTACTCCCTGACCCCAAGTGATTTACCCTCGTCCCATATAAATACTCACTGATCCCCAAGTGAGTTACCCTCGTCCCATATAAGTACTCCCTGATCCAGTGTCAGTTACCCTCGTCCCATATAAGTACTCCCTGACCCCAAGTGATTTACCCTCGTCCCATATAAGTACTCACTGATCACCAAGTGAGTTACCCTCGTCCCATGTAAGTACTGCCTGTCCCCAAGTGAGTTACCCTCGTCCCATATAAGTGCTCCCTGACCCCCAAGTGAGTTACCCTCGTCCCATATAAGTATTCACTGGTCCCCTAGTGAGTTACCCTCGTCCCATATAAGTACTCCCTGTCCCCGTGTGAATTACCCTAGTCCGAAATAAGTACTCCCTGACCCTAATTGAGATACCCTCGTCCCATATAAGTACTCACTGATCCCCAAGTGAGTTACACTAGTCCCATATAAGTACTCCCTGACACCAAGTTAGTTACCTCGTCCCATATAAGTACTCCCTGACCCCAAGTCAGTTACCCTCTTCCCATATAAGTACTCCCTGACCCCGTGTGAGTTACCCTTGTCCCATATAAGTACTCCCTGACCCCAAGTGAGTTACCCTCGTCCCATATAAGTACTCCCTGACCCCAAGTGAGTTACCCTCGTCCCATATAAGTACTCACTGATCCCCAAGTGAGTTACCCTCGTCCCATATAAGTACTCCCTGACCCCGTGTGAGTTACCCTCGTCCCATATAAGTACTCCCCGACTCTGAGTGTGTTACCCTCGTCCCATATAAGTACTCCCTGAGTCCGAGTGAGTTACCCTCGTCCCAAATAAGTACTCCCCGACTCCAAGTGTGTTACCCTCGTCCCATATAAGTACTCCCTGAGTCCGAGTGAGTTACCCAAGTCCCATATAAGTACTCACTGATCCCCAAGTGAGTTACCCTCGTCCCATATAAGTACTCCCTGACCCCCAAGTGAGTTACCCTCGTCCCAAATAAGTACTCCCCGACTCCAAGTGTGTTACCCTCGTCCCATATAAGTACTCCCTGACCCCGTGTGAGTTACCCTCGTCCCATATAAGTACTCCCCGACTCTGAGTGTGTTACCCTCGTCCCATATAAGTACTCCCTGAGTCCGAGTGAGTTACCCTCGTCCCAAATAAGTACTCCCCGACTCCAAGTGTGTTACCCTCGTCCCATATAAGTACTCCCTGAGTCCGAGTGAGTTACCCAAGTCCCATATAAGTACTCACTGATTCCCAAGTGAGTTACCCTCGTCCCATATAAGTACTCCCCGACCCCAAGTGTGTTACCCTCGTCCCATATAAGTACTCACTGATCCCCAAGTGAGTTATCCTCGTCCCATATAAGTATTCCCTGACCCCGTGTGAGTTACCCTGGTCCGATATAAGTACTCCCTGACCCCGTGTGAGTTACCCTCGTCTCATATAAGTACTCCCTGACCCCAAGTGAGTTACCCTCGTCCCATATAAGTACTCCCTAACCCAGTGTCAGTTACCCTCGTCCCATATAAGTACTCCCTGACCCCAAGTGATTTACCCTCGTCCCATATAAGTACTCACTGATCCCCAAGTGAGTTACCCTCGTCCCATATAAGTACTCCCTGACCCCAAGTCAGTTAACCTCGTCCCATATAAGTACTCCCTGACCCCAAGTCAGTTACCCTCGTCCCATATAAGTACTCCCTGACCCCGTGTGAGTTACCCTCGTCCCATATAAGTAATCCCTGACCCCATGTGAGTTACCCTCGTCCCATATAAGTACTCCCTGACCCCAAGTAAGTTACCCTCGTCCCATATAAGTACTCACTGATCCCCAAGTGAGTTACCCTCGTCCCATATAAGTACTCCCTGACCCCGTGTGAGTTACCCTCGTCCCATATAAGTACTCCCCGACTCTAAGTGTGTTACCCTCGTCCCATATAAGTACTCCCTGAGTCCGAGTGAGTTACCCTCGTCCCATATAAGTACTCCCCGACTCCAAGTGTGTTACCCTCGTCCCATATAAGTACTCCCTGAGTCCGAGTGAGTTACCCAAGTCCCATATAAGTACTCACTGATCCCCAAGTGAGTTACCCTCGTCCCATATAAGTACTCCCTGACCCCCAAGTGAGTTACACTCGTCCCATATAAGTACTCCCTGACCCCAAGACAGTTACCCTCGTCCCATATAAGTACTCACTGATTCCCAAGTGAGTTACCCTCGTCCCATATAAGTACTCCCCGACCCGAAGTGTGTTACCCTCGTCCCATATAAGTACTCACTGATCCCCAAGTGAGTTACCCTCGTCCCATATAAGTATTCCCTGACCCCGTGTGAGTTACCCTCGTCCCATATAAGTACTCGCTGACCCCGTGTGAATTACCCTCGTCTCATATAAGTACTCCCTGACCCCAAGTGAGTTACCCTCGTCCCATATAAGTACTCCCTAACCCAGTGTCAGTTACCCTCGTCCCATATAAGTACTCCCTAACCCAGTGTCAGTTACCCTCGTCCCATATAAGTACTCCCTAACCCAGTGTCAGTTACCCTCGTCCCATATAAGTACTCCCTGACCCCAAGTGAGTTACCCTCGTCCCATATAAGTACTCCCTAACCCAGTGTCAGTTACCCTCGTCCCATATAAGTACTCCCTAACCCAGTGTCAGTTACCCTCGTCCCATATAAGTACTCCCTGACCCCAAGTGATTTACCCTCGTCCCATATAAATACTCACTGATCCCCAAGTGAGTTACCCTCGTCCCATATAAGTACTCCCTGACCCCCAAGTGAGTTACACTCGTCCCATATAAGTATTCCCTGACCCCAAGTCAGTTACCCTCGTCCCATATAAGTACTCACTGATTCCCAAGTGAGTTACCCTCGTCCCACATAAGTACTCCCTAACCCAGTGTCAGTTACCCTCGTCCCATATAAGTACTCCCTAACCCAGTGTCAGTTACCCTCGTCCCATATAAGTACTCCCTAACCCAGTGTCAGTTACCCTCGTCCCATATAAGTACTCCCTGACCCCAAGTGAGTTACCCTCGTCCCATATAAGTACTCCCTAACCCAGTGTCAGTTACCCTCGTCCCATATAAGTACTCCCTAACCCAGTGTCAGTTACCCTCGTCCCATATAAGTACTCCCTGACCCCAAGTGATTTACCCTCGTCCCATATAAATACTCACTGATCCCCAAGTGAGTTACCCTCGTCCCATATAAGTACTCCCTGACCCCCAAGTGAGTTACACTCGTCCCATATAAGTATTCCCTGACCCCAAGTCAGTTACCCTCGTCCCATATAAGTACTCACTGATTCCCAAGTGAGTTACCCTCGTCCCATATAAGTACTCCCCGACCCCAAGTGAGTTACCCTCGTCCCATATAACTACTCCCTGACCCCGTGTGAGTTACCCTCGTCCCATATAAGTACTCCCTGACCCCAAGTGATTTACCCTCGTCCCATATAAGTACTCCATAACCCAGTGTCAGTTACCCTCGTCCCATATAAGTACTCCCTGACCCCAAGTGATTTACCCTCTTCCCATATAAATACTCACTGATCCCCAAGTGAGTTACCCTCGTCCCATATAAGTACTCCCTGACCCAGTGTCAGTTACCCTCGTCCCATATAAGTACTCCCTGACCCCCAAGTGAGTTACACTCGTCCCATATAAGAACTCCCTGACCCCAAGTCAGTTACCCTCGTCCCATATAAGTACTCACTGATTCCCAAGTGAGTTACCCTCGTCCCATATAAGTACTCCCCGACCCCAAGTGTGTTACCCTCGTCCCATATAAGTATTCCCTAACCCAGTGTCAGTTACCCTCGTCCCATATAAGTACTCCCTGACCCCAAGTGAGTTACCCTCGTCCCATATAAGTACTCCCTAACCCAGTGTCAGTTACCCTCGTCCCATATAAGTACTCCCTAACCCAGTGTCAGTTACCCTCGTCCCATATAAGTACTCCCTGACCCCAAGTGATTTACCCTCGTCCCATATAAATACTCACTGATCCCCAAGTGAGTTACCCTCGTCCCATATAAGTACTCCCTGACCCCCAAGTGAGTTACACTCGTCCCATATAAGTATTCCCTGACCCCAAGTCAGTTACCCTCGTCCCATATAAGTACTCACTGATTCCCAAGTGAGTTACCCTTGTCCCACATAAGTACTCCCTAACCCAGTGTCAGTTACCCTCGTCCCATATAAGTACTCCCTAACCCAGTGTCAGTTACCCTCGTCCCATATAAGTACTCCCTAACCCAGTGTCAGTTACCCTCGTCCCATATAAGTACTCCCTAACCCAGTGTCAGTTACCCTCGTCCCATATAAGTACTCCCTAACCCAGTGTCAGTTACCCTCGTCCCATATAAGTACTCCCTGACCCCAAGTGAGTTACCCTCGTCCCATATAAGTACTCCCTAACCCAGTGTCAGTTACCCTCGTCCCATATAAGTACTCCCTAACCCAGTGTCAGTTACCCTCGTCCCATATAAGTACTCCCTGACCCCAAGTGATTTACCCTCGTCCCATATAAATACTCACTGATCCCCAAGTGAGTTACCCTCGTCCCATATAAGTACTCCCTGACCCCCAAGTGAGTTACACTCGTCCCATATAAGTATTCCCTGACCCCAAGTCAGTTACCCTCGTCCCATATAAGTACTCACTGATTCCCAAGTGAGTTACCCTCGTCCCACATAAGTACTCCCTAACCCAGTGTCAGTTACCCTCGTCCCATATAAGTACTCCCTAACCCAGTGTCAGTTACCCTCGTCCCATATAAGTACTCCCTAACCCAGTGTCAGTTACCCTCGTCCCATATAAGTACTCCCTGACCCCAAGTGAGTTACCCTCGTCCCATATAAGTACTCCCTAACCCAGTGTCAGTTACCCTCGTCCCATATAAGTACTCCCTAACCCAGTGTCAGTTACCCTCGTCCCATATAAGTACTCCCTGACCCCAAGTGATTTACCCTCGTCCCATATAAATACTCACTGATCCCCAAGTGAGTTACCCTCGTCCCATATAAGTACTCCCTGACCCCCAAGTGAGTTACACTCGTCCCATATAAGTATTCCCTGACCCCAAGTCAGTTACCCTCGTCCCATATAAGTACTCACTGATTCCCAAGTGAGTTACCCTCGTCCCATATAAGTACTCCCCGACCCCAAGTGAGTTACCCTCGTCCCATATAACTACTCCCTGACCCCGTGTGAGTTACCCTCGTCCCATATAAGTACTCCCTGACCCCAAGTGATTTACCCTCGTCCCATATAAGTACTCCATAACCCAGTGTCAGTTACCCTCGTCCCATATAAGTACTCCCTGACCCCAAGTGATTTACCCTCTTCCCATATAAATACTCACTGATCCCCAAGTGAGTTACCCTCGTCCCATATAAGTACTCCCTGACCCAGTGTCAGTTACCCTCGTCCCATATAAGTACTCCCTGACCCCCAAGTGAGTTACACTCGTCCCATATAAGAACTCCCTGACCCCAAGTCAGTTACCCTCGTCCCATATAAGTACTCACTGATTCCCAAGTGAGTTACCCTCGTCCCATATAAGTACTCCCCGACCCCAAGTGTGTTACCCTCGTCCCATATAAGTACTCAATGATCCCCAAGTGAGTTACCCTCGTCCCATATAAGTACTCCCTGACCCCGTGTGAGTTACCCTCGTCCCATATAAGTACTCCCTGAGTCCGAGTGAGTTACCCAAGTCCCATATAAGTACTCACTGATGCCCAAGTGAGGTACCCTCGTCCCATATAAGTACTCCCTGACCCCCAAGTGAGTTACACTCGTCCCATATAAGTACTCCCTGACCCCAAGTCAGTTACCCTCGTCCCATATAAGTACTCACTGATTCCCAAGTGAGTTACCCTCGTCCCATATAAGTACTCCCCGACCCCAAGTGAGTTACCCTCGTCCCATATAACTACTCCCTGACCCCGTGTGAGTTACCCTCGTCCCATATAAGTACTCCCTGACCCCAAGTGATTTACCCTCGTCCCATATAAGTACTCCATAACCCAGTGTCAGTTACCCTCGTCCCATATAAGTACTCCCTGACCCCAAGTGATTTACCCTCGTCCCATATAAATACTCACTGATCCCCAAGTGAGTTACCCTCGTCCCATATAAGTACTCCCTGACCCAGTGTCAGTTACCCTCGTCCCATATAAGTACTCCCTGACCCCCAAGTGAGTTACACTCGTCCCATATAAGAACTCCCTGACCCCAAGTCAGTTACCCTCGTCCCATATAAGTACTCACTGATTCCCAAGTGAGTTACCCTCGTCCCATATAAGTACTCCCTGACCCAGTGTCAGTTACCCTCGTCCCATATAAGTACTCTCCGACCCCAAGTGAGTTACCCTCGTCCCATATAACTACTCCCTGACCCCGTGTGAGTTACCCTCGTCCCATATAAGTACTCCCTGACCCCAAGTGATTTACCCTCGTCCCATATAAGTACTCCATAACCCAGTGTCAGTTACCCTCGTCCCATATAAGTACTCCCTGACCCCAAGTGATTTACCCTCGTCCCATATAAGTACTCCCTGACCCAGTGTCAGTTACCCTCGTCCCATATAAGTACTCCCTGACCCCCAAGTGAGTTACACTCGTCCCATATAAGAACTCCCTGACCCCAAGTCAGTTACCCTCGTCCCATATAAGTACTCACTGATTCCCAAGTCAGTTACCCTCGTCCCATATAAGTACTCACTGATTCCCAAGTGAGTTACCCTCGTCCCATATAAGTACTCCCCGACCCCAAGTGTGTTACCCTCGTCCCATATAAGTACTCAATGATCCCCAAGTGAGTTACCCTCGTCCCATATAAGTACTCCCTGACCCCGTGTGAGTTACCCTCGTCCCATATAAGTACTCCCTGAGTCCGAGTGAGTTACCCAAGTCCCATATAAGTACTCACTGATCCCCAAGTGAGTTACCCTCGTCCCATATAAGTACTCCCTGACCCCCAAGTGAGTTACACTCGTCCCATATAAGTACTCCCTGACCCCAAGTCAGTTACCCTCGTCCCATATAAGTACTCACTGATTCCCAAGTGAGTTACCCTCGTCCCATATAAGTACTCCCCGACCCCAAGTGTGTTACCCTCGTCCCATATAAGTACTCAATGATCCCCAAGTGAGTTACCCTCGTCCCATATAAGTACTCCCTGACCCCGTGTGAGTTACCCTCGTCCCATATAAGTACTCCCTGACCCCAAGTGATTTACCCTCGTCCCATATAAGTACTCCCTAACCCAGTGTCAGTTACCCTCGTCCCATATAAGTACTCCCTGACCCCAAGTGATTTACCCTCGTCCCATATAAATACTCACTGATCCCCAAGTGAGTTACCCTCGTCCCATATAAGTACTCCCTGACCCAGTGTCAGTTACCCTCGTCCCATATAAGTACTCCCTGACCCCAAGTGATTTACCCTCGTCCCATATAAGTACTCACTGATCACCAAGTGAGTTACCCTCGTCCCATATAAGTACTCCCTGACCCCAAGTGAGTTACCCTCGTCCCATATAAGTATTCACTGGTCCCCAAGTGAGTTACCCTCGTCCCATATAAGTACTCCCTGTCCCCGTGTGAATTACCCTAGTCCGAAATAAGTACTCCCTGACCCTAATTGAGATACCCTCGTCCCATATAAGTACTCACTGATCCCCAAGTGAGTTACACTAGTCCCATATAAGTACTCCCTGACACCAAGTTAGTTACCTCGTCCCATATAAGTACTCCCTGACCCCAAGTCAGTTACCCTCTTCCCATATAAGTACTCCCTGACCCCGTGTGAGTTACCCTTGTGCCATATAAGTACTCCCTGACCCCAAGTGAGTTACCCTCGTCCCATATAAGTACTCCCTGTCCCCGTGTGAATTACCCTAGTCCGAAATAAGTACTCCCTGACCCTAATTGAGATACCCTCGTCCCATATAAGTACTCACTGATCCCCAAGTGAGTTACACTAGTCCCATATAAGTACTCCCTGACACCAAGTGAGTTACCTCGTCCCATATAAGTACTCCCTGACCCCAAGTGATTTACCCTCGTCCCATATAAGTACTCAGTGATCCCCAAGTGAGTTACCCTCGTCCCATATAAGTACTCCCTGACCCCAAGTGAGTTACCCTCGTCCCATATAAGTACTCACTGATCCCCAAGTGAGTTACCCTCGTCCCATGTAAGTACTGCCTGTCCCCAAGTGAGTTACCCTCGTCCCATATAAGTACTCCCTGACCCCAAGTGATTTACCCTCGTCCCATATAAGTACTCACTGATCCCCAAGTGAGTTACCCTCGTCCCATATAAGTACTCCCTGACCCCAAGTCAGTTACCCTCGTCCCATATAAGTACTCACTGATTCCCAAGTGAGTTACCCTCGTCCCATATAAGTACTCCCCGACCCCAAGTGAGTTACCCTCGTCCCATATAACTACTCCCTGACCCCGTGTGAGTTACCCTCGTCCCATATAAGTACTCCCTGAGTCCGAGTGAGTTACCCAAGTCCCATATAAGTACTCACTGATGCCCAAGTGAGGTACCCTCGTCCCATATAAGTACTCCCTGACCCCCAAGTGAGTTACACTCGTCCCATATAAGTACTCCCTGACCCCAAGTCAGTTACCCTCGTCCCATATAAGTACTCACTGATTCCCAAGTGAGTTACCCTCGTCCCATATAAGTACTCCCCGACCCCAAGTGAGTTACCCTCGTCCCATATAACTACTCCCTGACCCCGTGTGAGTTACCCTCGTCCCATATAAGTACTCCCTGACCCCAAGTGATTTACCCTCGTCCCATATAAGTACTCCATAACCCAGTGTCAGTTACCCTCGTCCCATATAAGTACTCCCTGACCCCAAGTGATTTACCCTCGTCCCATATAAATACTCACTGATCCCCAAGTGAGTTACCCTCGTCCCATATAAGTACTCCCTGACCCAGTGTCAGTTACCCTCGTCCCATATAAGTACTCCCTGACCCCCAAGTGAGTTACACTCGTCCCATATAAGAACTCCCTGACCCCAAGTCAGTTACCCTCGTCCCATATAAGTACTCACTGATTCCCAAGTGAGTTACCCTCGTCCCATATAAGTACTCCCTGACCCAGTGTCAGTTACCCTCGTCCCATATAAGTACTCTCCGACCCCAAGTGAGTTACCCTCGTCCCATATAACTACTCCCTGACCCCGTGTGAGTTACCCTCGTCCCATATAAGTACTCCCTGACCCCAAGTGATTTACCCTCGTCCCATATAAGTACTCTATAACCCAGTGTCAGTTACCCTCGTCCCATATAAGTACTCCCTGACCCCAAGTGATTTACCCTCGTCCCATATAAGTACTCCCTGACCCAGTGTCAGTTACCCTCGTCCCATATAAGTACTCCCTGACCCCCAAGTGAGTTACACTCGTCCCATATAAGAACTCCCTGACCCCAAGTCAGTTACCCTCGTCCCATATAAGTACTCACTGATTCCCAAGTCAGTTACCCTCGTCCCATATAAGTACTCACTGATTCCCAAGTGAGTTACCCTCGTCCCATATAAGTACTCCCCGACCCCAAGTGTGTTACCCTCGTCCCATATAAGTACTCAATGATCCCCAAGTGAGTTACCCTCGTCCCATATAAGTACTCCCTGACCCCGTGTGAGTTACCCTCGTCCCATATAAGTACTCCCTGAGTCCGAGTGAGTTACCCAAGTCCCATATAAGTACTCACTGATCCCCAAGTGAGTTACCCTCGTCCCATATAAGTACTCCCTGACCCCCAAGTGAGTTACACTCGTCCCATATAAGTACTCCCTGACCCCAAGTCAGTTACCCTCGTCCCATATAAGTACTCACTGATTCCCAAGTGAGTTACCCTCGTCCCATATAAGTACTCCCCGACCCCAAGTGTGTTACCCTCGTCCCATATAAGTACTCAATGATCCCCAAGTGAGTTACCCTCGTCCCATATAAGTACTCCCTGACCCCGTGTGAGTTACCCTCGTCCCATATAAGTACTCCCTGACCCCAAGTGATTTACCCTCGTCCCATATAAGTACTCCCTAACCCAGTGTCAGTTACCCTCGTCCCATATAAGTACTCCCTGACCCCAAGTGATTTACCCTCGTCCCATATAAATACTCACTGATCCCCAAGTGAGTTACCCTCGTCCCATATAAGTACTCCCTGACCCAGTGTCAGTTACCCTCGTCCCATATAAGTACTCCCTGACCCCAAGTGATTTACCCTCGTCCCATATAAGTACTCACTGATCACCAAGTGAGTTACCCTCGTCCCATATAAGTACTCCCTGACCCCAAGTGAGTTACCCTCGTCCCATATAAGTATTCACTGGTCCCCAAGTGAGTTACCCTCGTCCCATATAAGTACTCCCTGTCCCCGTGTGAATTACCCTAGTCCGAAATAAGTACTCCCTGACCCTAATTGAGATACCCTCGTCCCATATAAGTACTCACTGATCCCCAAGTGAGTTACACTAGTCCCATATAAGTACTCCCTGACACCAAGTTAGTTACCTCGTCCCATATAAGTACTCCCTGACCCCAAGTCAGTTACCCTCTTCCCATATAAGTACTCCCTGACCCCGTGTGAGTTACCCTTGTGCCATATAAGTACTCCCTGACCCCAAGTGAGTTACCCTCGTCCCATATAAGTACTCCCTGTCCCCGTGTGAATTACCCTAGTCCGAAATAAGTACTCCCTGACCCTAATTGAGATACCCTCGTCCCATATAAGTACTCACTGATCCCCAAGTGAGTTACACTAGTCCCATATAAGTACTCCCTGACACCAAGTGAGTTACCTCGTCCCATATAAGTACTCCCTGACCCCAAGTGATTTACCCTCGTCCCATATAAGTACTCAGTGATCCCCAAGTGAGTTACCCTCGTCCCATATAAGTACTCCCTGACCCCAAGTGAGTTACCCTCGTCCCATATAAGTACTCACTGATCCCCAAGTGAGTTACCCTCGTCCCATGTAAGTACTGCCTGTCCCCAAGTGAGTTACCCTCGTCCCATATAAGTACTCCCTGACCCCAAGTGATTTACCCTCGTCCCATATAAGTACTCACTGATCCCCAAGTGAGTTACCCTCGTCCCATATAAGTACTCCCTGACCCCAAGTGATTTACCCTCGTCCCATATAAGTACTCACTGATCCCCAAGTGAGTTACCCTCGTCCCATATAAGTACTCCCTGACCCCAAGTGAGTTACCCTCGTCCCATATAAGTACTCACTGATCCCCAAGTGAGTTACCCTCGTCCCATGTAAGTACTGCCTGTCCCCAAGTGAGTTACCCTCGTCCCATATAAGTGCTCCCTGACCCCCAAGTGAGTTACCCTCGTCCCATATAAGTATTCACTGGTCCCCAAGTGAGTTACCCTCGTCCCATATAAGTACTCCCTGTCCCCGTGTGAATTACCCTAGTCCGAAATAAGTACTCCCTGACCCTAATTGAGATACCCTCGTCCCATATAAGTACTCACTGATCCCCAAGTGAGTTACACTAGTCCCATATAAATACTCCCTGACACCAAGTGAGTTACCTCGTCCCATATAAGTACTCCCTGACCCCAAGTGATTTACCCTCGTCCCATATAAGTACTCACTGATCCCCAAGTGAGTTACCCTCGTCCCATATAAGTACTCCCTGACCCCAAGTGAGTTACCCTCGTCCCATATAAGTACTCACTGATCCCCAAGTGAGTTACCCTCGTCCCATGTAAGTACTGCCTGTCCCCAAGTGAGTTACCCTCGTCCCATATAAGTGCTCCCTGACCCCCAAGTGAGTTACCCTCGTCCCATATAAGTATTCACTGGTCCCCAAGTGAGTTACCCTCGTCCCATATAAGTACTCCCTGTCCCCGTGTGAATTACCCTAGTCCGAAATAAGTACTCCCTGACCCTAATTGAGATACCCTCGTCCCATATAAGTACTCACTGATCCCCAAGTGAGTTACACTAGTCCCATATAAGTACTCCCTGACACCAAGTGAGTTACCTCGTCCCAAATAAGTACTCCCTGACCCCAAGTCAGTTACCCTCTTCCCATATAAGTACTCCCTGACCCCGTGTGAGTTACCCTTGTCCCATATAAGTACTCCCTGACCACGTGTGAGTTACCCTCGTCCCATATAAGTACTCCCCAACTCTAAGTGTGTTATCCTCGTCCCATATAATTACTCCCTGAGTCCGAGTGAGTTACCCTCGTCCCATATAAGTACTCCCCGACTCCAAGTGTGTTACCCTCGTACCATATAAGTACTCCCTGAGTCCGAGTGAGTTACCCAAGTCCCATATAAGTACTCACTGATCCCCAAGTGAGTTACCCTCGTCCCATATAAGTACTCCCTGACCCCCAAGTGAGTTACACTCGTCCCATATAAGTACTCCCTGACCCCAAGTCAGTTACCCTCGTCCCATATAAGTACTCACTGATTCCCAAGTGAGTTTCCCTCGTCCCATATAAGTACTCCCCGACCCCAAGTGTGTTACCCTCGTCCCATATAAGTACTCCCTGACCCCGTGTGAGTTACCCTCGTCCCATATAAGTACTCCCTGACCCCAAGTGATTTACCCTCGTCCCATATAAGTACTCCCTAACCCAGTGTCAGTTACCCTCGTCCCATATAAGTACTCCCTGACCCCAAGTGATTTACCCTCGTCCCATATAAATACTCACTGATCCCCAAGTGAGTTACCCTCGTCCCATATAAGTACTCCCTGACCCAGTGTCAGTTACCCTCGTCCCATATAAGTACTCCCTGACCCCAAGTGATTTACCCTCGTCCCATATAAGTACTCACTGATCACCTAGTGAGTTACCCTCGTCCCATATAAGTACTCCCTGACCCCAAGTGAGTTACCCTCGTCCCATATAAGTACTCACTGATCCCCAAGTGAGTTACCCTCGTCCCATGTAAGTACTGCCTGTCCCCAAGTGAGTTACCCTCGTCCCATATAAGTGCTCCCTGACCCCCAAGTGAGTTACCCTCGTCCCATATAAGTATTCACTGGTCCCCAAGTGAGTTACCCTCGTCCCATATAAGTACTCCCTGTCCCCGTGTGAATTACCCTAGTCCGAAATAAGTACTCCCTGACCCTAATTGAGATACCCTCGTCCCATATAAGTACTCACTGATCCCCAAGTGAGTTACACTAGTCCCATATAAGTACTCCCTGACACCAAGTTAGTTACCTCGTCCCATATAAGTACTCCCTGACCCCAAGTCAGTTACCCTCTTCCCATATAAGTACTCCCTGACCCCGTGTGAGTTACCCTTGTCCCATATAAGTACTCCCTGACCCCAAGTGAGTTACCCTCGTCCCATATAAGTACTCCCTGACCCCAAGTGAGTTACCCTCGTCCCATATAAGTACTCACTGATCCCCAAGTGAGTTACCCTCGTCCCATATAAGTACTCCCTGACCCCGTGTGAGTTACCCTCGTCCCATATAAGTACTCCCCGACTCTAAGTGTGTTACCCTCGTCCCATATAAGTACTCCCTGAGTCCGAGTGAGTTACCCTCGTCCCAAATAAGTACTCCCCGACTCCAAGTGTGTTACCCTCGTCCCATATAAGTACTCCCTGGGTCCGAGTGAGTTACCCAAGTCCCATATAAGTACTCACTGATCCCCAAGTGAGTTACCCTCGTCCCATATAAGTACTCCCTGACCCCCAAGTGAGTTACACTCGTCCCATATAAGTACTCCCTGACCCCAAGACAGTTACCCTTGTCCCATATAAGTACTCACTGATTCCCAAGTGAGTTACCCTCGTCCCATATAAGTACTCCCCGACCCCAAGTGTGTTACCCTCGTCCCATATAAGTACTCACTGATCCCCAAGTGAGTTACCCTCGTCCCATATAAGTATTCCCTGACCCCGTGTGAGTTACCCTCGTCCCATATAAGTACTCCCTGACCCCGTGTGAGTTACCCTCGTCTCATATAAGTACTCCCTGACCCCAAGTGAGTTACCCTCGTCCCATATAAGTACTCCCTAACCCAGTGTCAGTTACCCTCGTCCCATATAAGTACTCCCTGACCCCAAGTGATTTACCCTCGTCCCATATAAGTACTCACTGATCCCCAAGTGAGTTACCCTCGTCCTATATAAGTACTCCCTGACCACAAGTCAGTTAACCTCGTCCCATATAAGTAATCCCTGACCCCAAGTGAGTTACCCTTGTCCCATATAAGTACTCCCTGACCCTCAAGTGAGTTACCCTTTTCCCATATAAGTACTCCCTGACCCCGCGTGAATTACCCTAGTCCCAAATAAGTACTCCCTAACCCTAAGTGAGTTACCCTCGTCCCATATAAGTACTCCCCGACTCCAAGTGAATTACCTTCGTCCCATATAAGTACTCCCCGACTCCAAGTGTGTTACCCTCGTCCAATATAAGTACTCCCTGAGTCCGAGTGAGTTACCCAAGTCCCATATAAGTACTCACTGATCCCCTTGTGAGTTACCCTCGTCCCATATAAGTACTCCCTGACCCACAAGTGAGTTACCCTCGTCCCATATAAGTGCTCCCTGACCCCAAGTGAGTTACCCTCGTCCCATATAAGTACTCACTGATTCCCAAGTGAGTTACCCTCGTCCCATATAAGTACTCCCCGACCCCAAGTGTGTTACCCTCGTCCCATATAATTACTCCCTGAGTCCGATTGAGTTACCCAAGTCCCATATAAGTACTCACTGATCCCCAAGTGAGTTACCCTCGTCCCATATAAATACTCCCTGACCACAAGTCAGTTAACCTCGTCCCATATAAGTAATCCCTGACCCCAAGTGAGTTACCCTTGTCCCATATAAGTACTCCCTGACCCTCAAGTGAGTTACCCTTTTCCCATATAAGTACTCCCTGACCCCGCGTGAATTACCCTAGTCCCAAATAAGTACTCCCTAACCCTAAGTGAGTTACCCTCGTCCCATATAAGTACTCCCCGACTCCAAGTGAATTACCTTCGTCCCATATAAGTACTCCCCGACTCCAAGTGTGTTACCCTCGTCCAATATAAGTACTCCCTGAGTCCGAGTGAGTTACCCAAGTCCCATATAAGTACTCACTGATCCCCTTGTGAGTTACCCTCGTCCCATATAAGTACTCCCTGACCCACAAGTGAGTTACCCTCGTCCCATATAAGTGCTCCCTGACCCCAAGTGAGTTACCCTCGTCCCATATAAGTACTCCCTGGCCCCCAAGTGAGTTACCCTCGTCCCATATAAGTATTCACTGGCCCCCAAGTGAGTTACCCTCGTCCCATATAAGCACTCCCTGTCCCCGTGTGAATTACCCTAGTCCGAAATAAGTACTCCCTGACCCTAATTGAGATACCCTCGTCCCATATAAGTACTCACTGATCCCCAAGTGAGTTACACTAGTCCCATATAAGTACTCCCTGACACCAAGTGAGTTACCTCGTCCCATATAAGTACTCCCTGACCCCAAGTCAGTTACCCTCTTCCCATATACGTACTCCCGGACCCCGTGTTAGTTACCCTTGTCCCATATAAGTACTCCCTGACCCCTAGTGAGTTACTCTCGTCCCATATAAGTACTCCCTGACCCCAAGTGAGTTACCCTCGTCCCATATAAGTACTCACTGATCCCCAAGTGAGTTACCCTCGTCTCATATAAGTACTCCCTGACCCCGTGTGAGTTACCCTCGTCCCATATAAGTACTCCCCGACTCCAAGTGTGTTACCCTCGTCCCATATAAGTACTCCCTGAGTCCGAGTGAGTTACCCAAGTCCCATATAAGTACTCACTGATCCCCAAGTGAGTTACCCTCGTCCCATATAAGTACTCCCTGACCACAAGTCAGTTACCCTCGTCCCATATAAGTACTCACTGATCCCCAAGTGAGTCACCCTCGTCCCATATAAATACTCCCTGACCACGCGTGAGTTACCCTCGTCCCATATAAGTACTCCCTGACACCAAGTGAGTTACCTCGTCCCATATAAGTACTCCCTGACCCCAAGTCAGTTACCCTCGTCCCATATAAGTACTCCCTGACCCAGTGTCAGTTACCCTCGTCCCATATAAGTACTCCCTGACCCCAAGTGATTTACCCTCGTCCCATATAAGTACTCACTGATCCCCAAGTGAGTTACCCTCGTCCCATATAAGTACTCCCTGACCCCAAGTGAGTTACCCTCGTCCCATATAAGTACTGCCTGCCCCAAGTGAGTTACCCTCGACCCATATAAGTACTCCCTGACCCCCAAGTGAGTTACCCTCGTCCCATATAAGTACTCCCTGACACCAAGTGTGTTACCCTCGTCCCATATAAGTACTACCTGAGTCCGAGTGAGTTACCCATGTCCCATATATGTACTCACTGTTCCCCAAGTGAGTTACCCTCGTCTCATATAAGTACTGCCTTTCCCCAAGTGAGTTACCCTCGTCCCATATAAGTACTTCCTGCCCCCAAGTGAGTTACCCTTGTCCCATATAAGTACACACTGACCCCCAAGTGAGTTACCCTCGTCCCATATAAGTACTCCCTGACCCCAAGTGAGTTACACTTGTCCCATATAAGTACTCCCTGATCCCGTGTGAGTTACCCTCGTCCCATATAAGTACTCCCTGACCCCTTGTGAGTTACCCAAGTCCCATATAAGTACTCACTGATCCCCTTGTGAGTTACCCTCGTCCCATATAAGTACTCCCTGACCCACAAGTGAGTTACCCTCGTCCCATATAAGTGCTCCCTGACCCCAAGTGAGTTACCCTCGTCCCATATAAGTACTCACTGATTCCCAAGTGAGTTACCCTCGTCCCATATAAGTACTCCCCGACCCCAAGTGTGTTACCCTCGTCCCATATAATTACTCCCTGAGTCCGATTGAGTCACCCAAGTCCCATATAAGTACTCACTGATCCCCAAGTGAGTTACCCTCGTCCCATATAAATACTCCCTGACCCCGCGTGAGTTACCCTCGTCCCATATAAGTACTCCCTGTCACCAAGTGAGTTACCTCGTCCCATATAAGTACTCCCTGACCCCAAGTCAGTTACCCTCGTCCCATATAAGTACTCCCTGACCCCAAGTGAGTTACCCTCGTCCCATATAAGTACTGCCTGTCCCCAAGTGAGTTACCCTCGTCCCATATAAGTACTCCCTGGCCCCCAAGTGAGTTACCCTCGTCCCATATAAGTATTCACTGGCCCCCAAGTGAGTTACCCTCGTCCCATATAAGCACTCCCTGTCCCCGTGTGAATTACCCTAGTCCGAAATAAGTACTCCCTGACCCTAATTGAGATACCCTCGTCCCATATAAGTACTCACTGATCCCCAAGTGAGTTACACTAGTCCCATATAAGTACTCCCTGACACCAAGTGAGTTACCTCGTCCCATATAAGTACTCCCTGACCCCAAGTCAGTTACCCTCTTCCCATATACGTACTCCCGGACCCCGTGTTAGTTACCCTTGTCCCATATAAGTACTCCCTGACCCCTAGTGAGTTACTCTCGTCCCATATAAGTACTCCCTGACCCCAAGTGAGTTACCCTCGTCCCATATAAGTACTCACTGATCCCCAAGTGAGTTACCCTCGTCTCATATAAGTACTCCCTGACCCCGTGTGAGTTACCCTCGTCCCATATAAGTACTCCCCGACTCCAAGTGTGTTACCCTCGTCCCATATAAGTACTCCCTGAGTCCGAGTGAGTTACCCAAGTCCCATATAAGTACTCACTGATCCCCAAGTGAGTTACCCTCGTCCCATATAAGTACTCCCTGACCACAAGTCAGTTACCCTCGTCCCATATAAGTACTCACTGATCCCCAAGTGAGTTACCCTCGTCCCATATAAATACTCCCTGACCACGCGTGAGTTACCCTCGTCCCATATAAGTACTCCCTGACACCAAGTGAGTTACCTCGTCCTATATAAGTACTCCCTGACCCCAAGTCAGTTACCCTCGTCCCATATAAGTACTCCCTGACCCAGTGTCAGTTACCCTCGTCCCATATAAGTACTCCCTGACCCCAAGTGATTTACCCTCGTCCCATATAAGTACTCACTGATCCCCAAGTGAGTTACCCTCGTCCCATATAAGTACTCCCTGACCCCAAGTGAGTTACCCTCGTCCCATATAAGTACTGCCTGCCCCAAGTGAGTTACCCTCGTCCCATATAAGTACTCCCTGACCCCCAAGTGAGTTACCCTCGTCCCATTTAAGTACTCCCTGAGCCCAAGTGAGTTACCCTCGTCCCATATAAGTACACCCTGACCCCGTGTGAGTTACCCTCTTCCCATATAAGTACTCCCTGACCCCAAGTGAGTTACCCTCGTCCCATATAAGTACTCCCCGACTCCAAGTGTGTTACCCTCGTCCCATATAAGTACTCCCTGAATCCGAGTGAGTTACCCAAGTCCCATAAAAGTACACACTGATTCCCATGTGAGTTACCCTCGTCCCATATCAGTATTCCCTGATCCCAATTGAGTTACCCTCGTCCCATATAAGTACTCCCTGACCCTCAAGTGAGTTACCCTTGTCCCATATAAGTACTCCCTGACCCCGCGTGAATTACCCTAGTCCCAAATAAGTACTCCCTAACCCTAAGTGAGTTACCCTCGTCCCATATAAGTACTCACTGATCCCCAAGTGAGTTACCCTCGTCCCATATAAATACTCCCTGACCCCGCGTGAGTTACCCTCGTCCCATATAAGTACTCCCTGACACCAAGTGTGTTACCCTCGTCCCATATAAGTACTACCTGAGTCCGAGTGAGTTACCCATGTCCCATATAAGTACTCACTGTTCCCCAAGTGAGTTACCCTCGTCCCATATAAATACTCCCTGACCCCGCGTGAGTTACCCTCGTCCCATATAAGTACTCCCTGACCCTCAAGTGAGTTACCCTTGTCCCATATAAGTACTCCCTGACCCCGCGTGAATTACCCTAGTCCCAAATAAGTACTCCCTTACCCTAAGTGAGTTACCCTCGTACCATATAAGTACTCCCTGACCCCTTGTGAGTTACCCTCGTCCCATATAAGTACTCCCCGACTCCAAGTGTGTTACCCTCGTCCCATATAAGTACTCCCTGACTCCGAGTGAATTACCTTCGTCCCATATAAGTACTCCCCGACTCCAAGTGTGTTACCCTCGTCCAATATAAGTACTCCCTGAGTCCGAGTGAGTTACCCAAGTCCCATATAAGTACTCACTGATCCCCTTGTGAGTTACCCTCGTCCCATATAAGTACTCCCTGACCCCCAAGTGAGTTACCCTCGTCCCATATAAGTGCTCCCTGACCCCAAGTGAGTTACCCTCGTCCCATATAAGTACTCACTGATTCCCAAGTGAGTTACCCTCGTCCCATATAAGTACTCCCCGACCCCAAGTGTGTTACCCTCGTCCCATATAAGTACTCCCTGAGTCCGATTGAGTTACCCAAGTCCCATATAAGTACTCACTGATCCCCAAGTGAGTTACCCTCGTCCCATATAAATACTCCCTGACCCCGCGTGAGTTACCCTCGTCCCATATAAGTACTCCCTGTCACCAAGTGAGTTACCTCGTCCCATATAAGTACTCCCTGACCCCAAGTCAGTTACCCTCGTCCCATATAAGTACTCCCTGACCCCAAGTGAGTTACCCTCGTCCCATATAAGTACTGCCTGTCCCCAAGTGAGTTACCCTCGTCCCATATAAGTACTCCCTGGCCCCCAAGTGAGTTACCCTCGTCCCATATAAGTATTCACTGGCCCCCAAGTGAGTTACCCTCGTCCCATATAAGCACTCCCTGTCCCCGTGTGAATTACCCTAGTCCGAAATAAGTACTCCCTGACCCTAATTGAGATACCCTCGTCCCATATAAGTACTCACTGATCCCCAAGTGAGTTACACTAGTCCCATATAAGTACTCCCTGACACCAAGTGAGTTACCTCGTCCCATATAAGTACTCCCTGACCCCAAGTCAGTTACCCTCTTCCCATATACGTACTCCCGGACCCCGTGTTAGTTACCCTTGTCCCATATAAGTACTCCCTGTCACCAAGTGAGTTACCTCGTCCCATATAAGTACTCCCTGACCCCAAGTCAGTTACCCTCGTCCCATATAAGTACTCCCTGACCCCAAGTGAGTTACCCTCGTCCCATATAAGTACTGCCTGTCCCCAAGTGAGTTACCCTCGTCCCATATAAGTACTCCCTGGCCCCCAAGTGAGTTACTCTCGTCCCATATAAGTACTCCCTGACCCCAAGTGAGTTACCCTCGTCCCATATAAGTACTCACTGATCCCCAAGTGAGTTACCCTCGTCTCATATAAGTACTCCCTGACCCCGTGTGAGTTACCCTCGTCCCATATAAGTACTCCCCGACTCCAAGTGTGTTACCCTCGTCCCATATAAGTACTCACCCTCGACCCATATAAGTACTCCCCGACTCCAAGTGTGTTACCCTCGTCCCATATAAGTACTCCCTGAGTCCGAGTGAGTTACCCAAGTCCCATATAAGTACTCACTGATCCCCAAGTGAGTTACCCTCGTCCCATATAAGTACTCCCTGACCACAAGTCAGTTACCCTCGTCCCATATAAGTACTCACTGATTCCCAAGTGAGTTACCCTCGTCCCATATAAGTACTCCCTGACCCAGTGCGAATTACCCTCGTCCCATATAAGTACTCCCTGACCCCAAGTGAGTTACCCTCGTCCCATATAAGTACTTACTGATCCCCAAGTGAGTTACCCTAGTCCCATATAAGTACTCCCTGACCCCGTGTGAGTTACCCTCTTCCCATATAAGTACTCCCTGACCCCAAGTTAGTTACCCTCGTCCCATATAAGTACTCCCCGACTCCAAGTGTGTTACCCTCGTCCCATATAAGTACTCCCTGAATCCGAGTGAGTTACCCAAGTCCCATAAAAGTACACACTGATCCCCATGTGAGATACCCTCGTCCCATATCAGTACTCCCTGATCCCAAGTGAGTTACCCTCGTCCCATATAAGTACTCCGTGACCCCCAAGTGAGTTACCCTCGTCCCATATAAGCACTCCCTGTCCCCGTGTGAATTACCCTAGTCCGAAATAAGTACTCCCTGACCCTAATTGAGATACCCTCGTCCCATATAAGCACTCCCTGTCCCCGTGTGAATTACCCTAGTCCGAAATAAGTACTCCCTGACCCTAATTGAGATACCCTCGTCCCATATAAGTACTCACTGATCCCCAAGTGAGTTACACTAGTCCCATATAAGTACTCCCTGACCACAAGTCAGTTACCCTCGTCCCATATAAGTACTCACTGAACCCCAAGTGAGTTACCCTCGTCCCATATAAGTACTCACTGATCCCCAAGTGAGTTACCCTAGTCCCATATAAGTACTCCCTGACACCAAGTGTGTTACCCTCGTCCCTAATAAGTACTCCCTGAGTCCGAGTGAGTTACCCAAGTCCCATATAAGTACTTACTGATCCCCAAGTGAGTTACCCTCGTCCCATATAAGTACTCCCTGACCCCGTGTGAGTTACCCTCTTCCCATATAAGTACTCCCTGACCCCAAGTGAGTTACCCTCGTCCCATATAAGTACTCCCCATCTCCAAGTGTGTTACCCTCGTCCCATATAAGTACTCCCTGAATCCGAGTGAGTTACCCAAGTCCCATATAAGTACTTACTGATCCCCAAGTGAGTTACCCTCGTCCCATATAAGTACTCCCTGACCCCGTGTGAGTTACCCTCTTCCCATATAAGTACTCCCTAACCCCAAGTGAGTTACCCTCGTCCCATATAAGTACTCACTGATCCCCAAGTGCGTTACCCTCGTCCCATATAAGTACTGCCTGTCCCCAAGTGAGTTACCCTCGTCCCATATAAGTACTCCCTGACCCCCAAGTGAGTTACCCTCGTCCCATATAAGTATTCACTGGTCCCCAAGTGAGTTACCCTCGTCCCATATAAGTACTCCCTGTCCCCGTATGAATTACCCTAGTCCGAAATAAGTACTCCCTGACCCTAATTGAGATATCCTCGTCCCATATAAGTACTCACTGATCTCCAAGTGAGTTACACTAGTCCCATATAAGTACTCCCTGACCCCAAGTGAGTTACCCTCGTCCCATATAAGTACTCCCTGACCCCAAGTGAGTTACCCTCGTCCCATATAAGTACTCCCCGACTCCAAGTGTGTTACCCTCGTCCCATATAAGTACTCCCTGATTCCGAGTGAGATACCCAAGTCCCATAAAAGTACACACTGATCCCCATGTGAGTTACCCTCGTCCCATATCAGTACTCCCTGATCCCAAGTGAGTTACCCTCGTCCCATATAAGTACTCCCTGACCCTCAAGTGAGTTACCCTTGTCCCATATAAGTACTCCCTGACCCCGCGTGAATTACCCTAGTCCCAAATAAGTACTCCCTGACCCTAATTGAGATACCCTCGTCCCATATAAGTACTCACTGATCTCCAAGTGAGTTACACTAGTCCCATATAAGTACTCCCTGATCCCAAGTGAGTTACCCTCGTCCCATATAAGTACTCACTGATCCCCAAGTGAGTTACCCTCGTCCCATATAATTACTCCCTGACCCCAAGTGATTTACCCTCGTCCCATATAAGTACTCACTGATCCCCAAGTGAGTTACCCTCGTCCCATATAAGTACTCCCTGAACCACAAGTGAGTTACCCTTGTCCCATATAAGTACTCCCTGACCCCGCGTGAATTACCCTAGTCCCAAATAAGTACTCCCTAACCCTAAGTGAGTTACCCTCGTCCCATATTAGTACTCCCTGACACCAAGTGTGTTACCCTCGTCCCATATAAGTACTCCCTGAGTCCGAGTGAGTTACCCAAGTCCCATATAAGTACTCACTGATCCCCAAGTGAGTTACCCTCGTCCCATATAAATACTCCCTGACCCCGCGTGAGTTACCCTCGTCCCATATAAGTACTCCCTGACACCAAGTGTGTTACCCTCGTCCCATATAAGTACTACCTGAGTCCGAGTGAGTTACCCATGTCCCATATAAGTACTCACTGTTCCCCAAGTGAGTTACCCTCGTCTCATATAAGTACTGCCTTTCCCCAAGTGAGTTACCCTCGTCCCATATAAGTACTTCCTGCCCCCAAGTGAGTTACCCTTGTCCCATATAAGTACACACTGACCCCCAAGTGAGTTACCCTCGTCCCATATAAGTACTCCCTGACCCCAAGTGAGTTACACTTGTCCCACATAAGTACTCCCTGATCCCGTGTGAGTTACCCTCGTCCCATATAAGTATTCACTGATCCCCAAGTGAGTTACCCTCGTCCCTAATAAGTACTCCCTGACCCCGTGTGAATTACCCTAGTCCCAAATAAGTACTCCCTGACCCTAAGTGAGATACCCTCGTCCCATATCAGTATTCCCTGATCCCAATTGAGTTACCCTCATCCCATATAAGTACTCCCTGACCCTCAAGTGAGTTACCCTTATCCCATATAAGTACTCCCTGACCCCGCGTGAATTACCCTAGTCCCAAATAAGTACTCCCTAACCCTAAGTGAGTTACCCTCGTCCCATATAAGTACTCACTGATCCCCAAGTGAGTTACCCTCGTCCCATATAAATACTCCCTGACCCCGCGTGAGTTACCCTCGTCCCATATAAGTACTCCCTGACACCAAGTGTGTTACCCTCGTCCCATATAAGTACTACCTGAGTCCGAGTGAGTTACCCATGTCCCATATAAGTACTCACTGTTCCCCAAGTGAGTTACCCTCGTCCCATATAAATACTCCCTGACCCCGCGTGAGTTACCCTCGTCCCATATAAGTACTCCCTGACCCTCAAGTGAGTTACCCTTGTCCCATATAAGTACTCCCTGACCCCGCGTGAATTACCCTAGTCCCAAATAAGTACTCCCTAACCCTAAGTGAGTTACCCTCGTCCCATATAAGTACTCCCCGACTCCAAGTGTGTTACCCTCGTCCCATATAAGTACTCCCTGAATCCGAGTGAGTTACCCAAGTCCCATATAAGTACTTACTGATCCCCAAGTGAGTTACCCTCGTCCCATATAAGTACTCCCTGACCCCGTGTGAGTTACCATCTTCCCATATAAGTACTCCCTGACCCCAAGTGAGTTACCCTCGTCCCATATAAGTATTCACTGGTCATCAAGTGAGTTACCCTCGTCCCATATAAGTACTCCCTTTCCCCGTGTGAATTACCCTAGTCCGAAATAAGTTCTCCCTGACCCTAATTGAGATACCCTCGTCCCATATAAGTACTACCTGATCTCCAAGTGAGTTACACTAGTCCCATATAAGTACTCCCTGACCCCAAGTGAGTTACCCTCGTCCCATATAAGTACTCCCTGACCCCAAGTCAGTTACCCTCGTCCCATATAAGTACTCCCTGACCCAGTGTGAGTTACCCTCGTCCCATATAAGTACTCCCTGACCCCAAGTGAGTTACCCTCGTCCCATATAAGTACTCACTGATCCCCAAGTGAGTTACCCTCGTCCCATATAAGTACTCCCTGACCCCTTGTGAGTTACCCTCGTCCCATATAAGTACTCCCCGACTCCAAGTGTGTTACCCTCGTCCCATATAAGTACTCCCTGACTCCGAGTGAATTACCTTCGTCCCATATAAGTACTCCCCGACTCCAAGTGTGTTACCCTCGTCCAATATAAGTACTCCCTGAGTCCGAGTGAGTTACCCAAGTCCCATAGAAGTACTCACTGATCCCCTTGTGAGTTACCCTCGTCCCATATAAGTACTCCCTGACCCACAAGTGAGTTACCCTCGTCCCATATAAGTGCTCCCTGACCCCAAGTGAGTTACCCTCGTCCCATATAAGTACTCACTGATTCCCAAGTGAGTTACCCTCGTCCCATATAAGTACTCCCCGACCCCAAGTGTGTTACCCTCGTCCCATATAATTACTCCCTGGGTCCGATTGAGTTACCCAAGTCCCATATAAGTACTCACTGATCCCCAAGTGAGTTACCCTCGTCCCATATAAATACTCCCTGACCCCGCGTGAGTTACCCTCGTCCCATATAAGTACTCCCTGTCACCAAGTGAGTTACCTCGTCCCATATAAGTACTCCCTGACCCCAAGTCAGTTACCCTCGTCCCATATAAGTACTCCCTGACCCCAAGTGAGTTACCCTCGTCCCATATAAGTACTGCCTGTCCCCAAGTGAGTTACCCTCGTCCCATATAAGTACTCCCTGGCCCCCAAGTGAGTTACCCTCGTCCCATATAAGTATTCACTGGCCCCCAAGTGAGTTACCCTCGTCCCATATAAGCACTCCCTGTCCCCGTGTGAATTACCCTAGTCCGAAATAAGTACTCCCTGACCCTAATTGAGATACCCTCGTCCCATATAAGTACTCACTGATCCCCAAGTGAGTTACACTAGTCCCATATAAGTACTCCCTGACACCAAGTGAGTTACCTCCTCTCATATAAGTACTCCCTGACCCCAAGTCAGTTACCCTCTTCCCATATACGTACTCCCGGACCCCGTGTTAGTTACCCTTGTCCCATATAAGTACTCCCTGTCCCCTAGTGAGTTACTCTCGTCCCATATAAGTACTCCCTGACCCCAAGTGAGTTACCCTCGTCCCATATAAGTACTCTCTGATCCCCAAGTGAGTTACCCTCGTCTCATATAAGTACTCCCTGACCCCGTGTGAGTTACCCTCGTCCCATATAAGTACTCCCCGACTCCAAGTGTGTTACCCTCGTCCCATATAAGTACTCCCTGAGTCCGAGTGAGTTACCCAAGTCCCATATAAGTACACACTGATCCCCAAGTGAGTTACCCTCGTCCCATATAAGTACTCCCTGACCACAAGTCAGTTACCCTCGTCCCATATAAGTACTCACTGATTCCCAAGTGAGTTACCCTCGTCCCATATAAGTACTCCCCGACCCCAAGTGTGTTACCCTCGTCCCATATAAGTACTCCCTGACCCAGTGTGAATTACCCTCGTCCCATATAAGTACTCCCTGACCCCAAGTGAGTTACCCTCGTCCCATATAAGTACTTACTGATCCCCAAGTGAGTTACCCTAGTCCCATATAAGTACTCCCTGACCCCAAGTTAGTTACCCTCGTCCCATATAAGTACTCCCCGACTCTAAGTGTGTTACCCTCGTCCCATATAAGTATTCCCTGAATCCGAGTGAGTTACCCAAGTCCCATAAAAGTACACACTGATCCCCATGTGAGATACCCTCGTCCCATATCAGTACTCCCTGATCCCAAGTGAGTTACCCTCGTCCCATATAAGTACTCCGTGACCCCCAAGTGAGTTACCCTCGTCCCATGTAAGTATTCACTGGCCCCCAAGTGAGTTACCCTCGTCCCATATAAGCACTCCCTGTCCCCGTGTGAATTACCCTAGTTCGAAATAAGTACTCCCTGACCCTAATTGAGATACCCTCGTCCCATATAAGCACTCCCTGTCCCCGTGTGAATTACCCTAGTCCGAAATAAGTACTCCCTGACCCTAATTGAGATACCCTCGTCCCATATAAGTACTCACTGATCCCCAAGTGAGTTACACTAGTCCCATATAAGTACACCCTGACCACAAGTCAGTTACCCTCGTCCCATATAAGTACTCACTGAACCCCAAGTGAGTTACCCTCGTCCCATATAAGTACTCACTGATCCCCAAGTGAGTTACCCTAGTCCCATATAAGTACTCCCTGACACCAAGTGTGTTACCCTCGTCCCTAATAAGTACTCCCTGAGTCCGAGTGAGTTACCCAAGTCCCATATAAGTACTTACTGATCCCCAAGTGAGTTACCCTCGTCCCATATAAGTACTCCCTGACCCCGTGTGAGTTACCCTCTTCCCATATAAGTACTCCCTGACCCCAAGTGAGTTACCCTCGTCCCATATAAGTACTCCCCGTCTCCAAGTGTGTTACCCTCGTCCCATATAAGTACTCCCTGAATCCGAGTGAGTTACCCAAGTCCCATATAAGTACTCCCTGTCCCCTAGTGAGTTACTCTCGTCCCATATAAGTACTCCCTGACCCCAAGTGAGTTACCCTCGTCCCATATAAGTACTCTCTGATCCCCAAGTGAGTTACCCTCGTCTCATATAAGTACTCCCTGACCCCGTGTGAGTTACCCTCGTCCCATATAAGTACTCCCCGACTCCAAGTGTGTTACCCTCGTCCCATATAAGTACTCCCTGAGTCCGAGTGAGTTACCCAAGTCCCATATAAGTACACACTGATCCCCAAGTGAGTTACCCTCGTCCCATATAAGTACTCCCTGACCACAAGTCAGTTACCCTCGTCCCATATAAGTACTCACTGATTCCCAAGTGAGTTACCCTCGTCCCATATAAGTACTCCCCGACCCCAAGTGTGTTACCCTCGTCCCATATAAGTACTCCCTGACCCAGTGTGAATTACCCTCGTCCCATATAAGTACTCCCTGACCCCAAGTGAGTTACCCTCGTCCCATATAAGTACTTACTGATCCCCAAGTGAGTTACCCTAGTCCCATATAAGTACTCCCTGACCCCAAGTTAGTTACCCTCGTCCCATATAAGTACTCCCCGACTCTAAGTGTGTTACCCTCGTCCCATATAAGTATTCCCTGAATCCGAGTGAGTTACCCAAGTCCCATAAAAGTACACACTGATCCCCATGTGAGATACCCTCGTCCCATATCAGTACTCCCTGATCCCAAGTGAGTTACCCTCGTCCCATATAAGTACTCCGTGACCCCCAAGTGAGTTACCCTCGTCCCATGTAAGTATTCACTGGCCCCCAAGTGAGTTACCCTCGTCCCATATAAGCACTCCCTGTCCCCGTGTGAATTACCCTAGTTCGAAATAAGTACTCCCTGACCCTAATTGAGATACCCTCGTCCCATATAAGCACTCCCTGTCCCCGTGTGAATTACCCTAGTCCGAAATAAGTACTCCCTGACCCTAATTGAGATACCCTCGTCCCATATAAGTACTCACTGATCCCCAAGTGAGTTACACTAGTCCCATATAAGTACACCCTGACCACAAGTCAGTTACCCTCGTCCCATATAAGTACTCACTGAACCCCAAGTGAGTTACCCTCGTCCCATATAAGTACTCACTGATCCCCAAGTGAGTTACCCTAGTCCCATATAAGTACTCCCTGACACCAAGTGTGTTACCCTCGTCCCTAATAAGTACTCCCTGAGTCCGAGTGAGTTACCCAAGTCCCATATAAGTACTTACTGATCCCCAAGTGAGTTACCCTCGTCCCATATAAGTACTCCCTGACCCCGTGTGAGTTACCCTCTTCCCATATAAGTACTCCCTGACCCCAAGTGAGTTACCCTCGTCCCATATAAGTACTCCCCGTCTCCAAGTGTGTTACCCTCGTCCCATATAAGTACTCCCTGAATCCGAGTGAGTTACCCAAGTCCCATATAAGTACTTACTGATCCCCAAGTGAGTTACCCTCGTCCCATATAAGTACTCCCTGACCCCGTGTGAGTTACCCTCTTCCCATATAAGTACTCCCTAACCCCAAGTGAGTTACCCTCGTCCCATATAAGTACTCACTGATCCCCAAGTGAGTTACCCTCGTCCCATATAAGTACTGCCTGTCCCCAAGTGAGTTACCCTCGTCCCATATAAGTACTCCCTGACCCCCAAGTGAGTTACCCTCGTCCCATATAAGTATTCACTGGTCCCCAAGTGAGTTACCCTCGTCCCATATAAATACTCCCTGTCCCCGTATGAATTACCCTAGTCCGAAATAAGTACTCCCTGACCCTAATTGAGATATCCTCGTCCCATATAAGTACTCACTGATCTCCAAGTGAGTTACACTAGTCCCATATAAGTACTCCCTGACCCCAAGTGAGTTACCCTCGTCCCATATAAGTACTCCCTGACCCCAAGTGAGTTACCCTCGTCCCATATAAGTACTCCCCGACTCCAAGTGTGTTACCCTCGTCCCATATAAGTACTCCCTGATTCCGAGTGAGTTACCCAAGTCCCATAAAAGTACACACTGATCCCCATGTGAGTTACCCTCGTCCCATATCAGTACTCCCTGATCCCAAGTGATTTACCCTCGTCCCATATAAGTACTCCCTGACCCTCAAGTGAGTTACCCTTGTCCCATATAAGTACTCCCTGACCCCGCGTGAATAACCCTAGTCCCAAATAAGTACTCCCTGACCCTAATTGAGATACCCTCGTCCCATATAAGTACTCACTGATCTCGAAGTGAGTTACACTAGTCCCATATAAGTACTCCCTGACCCCAAGTGAGTTACCCTCGTCCCATATAAGTACTCCCTGACTCCGAGTGAGTTACCTTCGTCCCATATAAGTACTCCCCGACTCCAAGTGTGTTACCCTCGTCCAATATAAGTACTCCCTGAGTCCGAGTAAGTTACCCAAGTCCCATATAAGTACTCACTGATCCCCAAGTGAGTTACCCTCGTCCCATATAAGTACTCCCTGACCCCAAGTCAGTTACCCTCGTCCCATATAAGTACTCCCTGACCCAATGTCAGTTACCCTCGTCCCATATAAGTACTCCCTGACCCCAAGTGATTTACCCTCGTCCCATATAAGTACTCACTGATCCCCAAGTGAGTTACCCTCGTCCCATATAAGTACTCACTGATCCTCAAGTGAGTTACCCTCGTCCCATATAAGTACTCCCTGACCCTCAAGTGAGTTACCCTTGTCCCATATAAGTACTCCCTGACCCCGCGTGAATTACCCTAGTCCCAAATAAGTACTCCCTAACCCTAAGTGAGTTACCCTCGTCCCATATAAGTACTCCCTGACACCAAGTGTGTTACCCTCGTCCCATATAAGTACTCCCTGAGTCCGAGTGAGTTACCCAAGTCCCATATAAGTACTCACTGATCCCCAAGTCAGTTACCCTCGTCCCATATAAATACTCCCTGACCCCGCGTGAGTTACCCTCGTCCCATATAAGTACACACTAATCCCCAAGTGAGTTACCCTCGTCTCATATAAGTACTGCCTTTCCCCAAGTGAGTTACCCTCGTCCCATATAAGTACTTCCTGACCCCCAAGTGAGTTACCCTTGTCCCATATAAGTACACACTGACCCCCAAGTGAGTTACCCTCGTCCCATATAAGTACTCCCTGACCCCAAGTGAGTTACACTTGTCCCATATAAGTACTCCCTGATCCCGTGTGAGTTACCCTCGTCCCATATAAGTATTCACTGATCCCCAAGTGAGTTACCCTCGTCCCTAATAAGTACTCCCTGACCCCGTGTGAATTACCCTAGTCCCAAATAAGTACTCCCTGACCCTAAGTGAGATACCCTCGTCCCATATAAGTACTCACTGATCCCCAAGTGAGTTACACTAGTCCCATATAAGTACTCCCTGACACCAAGTGAGTTACCTCTTCCCATATAAGTACTCCCTGACCCCAAGTCAATTACCCTCGTCCCATATAAGTACTCCCTGACCCCGTGTGAGTTACCCTCTTCCCATATAAGTACTCCCTGACCCAAAGTGAGTTACCCTCGTCCCATATAAGTACTACCTAACCCCAAGTGAGTTACCCTCGTCCCATATAAGTACTCACTGATCCCCAAGTGAGTTACCCTCGTCCCATATAAGTACTGCCTGTCCCCAAGTGAGTTACCCTCGTCCCATATAAGTACTCCCTGACCCCCAAGTGAGTTACCCTCGTCCCATATAAGTATTCACTGGTCCCCAAGTGAGTTACCCTCGTCCCATATAAGTACTCCCTGTACCCGTATGAATTACCCTAGTCCGAAATAAGTACTCCCTGACCCTAATTGAGATACCCTCGTCCCATATAAGTACTCACTGATCTCCAAGTGAGTTACCCTCGTCCCATATAAGTACTCCCTGACCCCGTGTGAGTTACCCTCTTCCCATATAAGTACTCCCTGACCCCAAGTGAGTTACCCTCGTCCCATATAAGTACTCCCCGACTCCAAGTGTGTTACCCTCGTCCCATATAAGTACTCCCTGAATCCGAGTGATTTACCCAAGTCCCATAAAAGTACACACTGATCCCCATGTGAGTTACCCTCGTCCCATATCAGTACTCCCTGATCCCAAGTGAGTTACCCTCGTCCCATATAAGTACTCCCTGACCCTCAAGTGAGTTACCCTTGTCTCATATAAGTACTCCCTGACCCCGCGTGAATTACCCTAGTCCCAAATAAGTACTCCCTGACCCTAATTGAGATACCCTCGTCCCATATAAGTACTCACTGATCTCCAAGTGAGTTACACTAGTCCCATATAAGTACTCCCTGACCCCAAGTGAGTTACCCTCGTCCCATATAAGTACTCCCTGACTCCGAATGAGTTACCTTCGTCCCATATAAGTACTCCCCGACTCCAAGTGTGTTACCCTCGTCCAATATAAGTACTCCCTGAGTCCGAGTAAGTTACCCAAGTCCCATATAAGTACTCACTGATCCCCAAGTGAGTTACCCTCGTCCCATATAAGTACTCCCTGACACCAAGTGAGTTACCTCGTCCCATATAAGTACTCCCTGACCCCAAGTCAGTTACCCTCGTCCCATATAAGTACTCCCTGACCCAGTGTCAGTTACCCTCGTCCCATGTAAGTACTCCCTGACCCCAAGTGATTTACCCTCGTCCCATATAAGTACTCACTGATCCCCAAGTGATTTACCCTCGTCCCATATAAGTACTCACTGATCCTCAAGTGAGTTACCCTCGTCCCATATAAGTACTCCCTGACCCTCAAGTGAGTTACCCTTGTCCCATATAAGTACACCCTGACCCCGCGTGAATTACCCTAGTCCCAAATAAGTACTCCCTAACCCTAAGTGAGTTACCCTCGTCCCATATAAGTACTCCCTGACACCAAGTGTGTTACCCTCGTCCCATATAAGTACTCCCTGAGTCCGAGTGAATTACCCAAGTCCCATATAAGTACTCACTGATCCCCAAGTCAGTTACCCTCGTCCCATATAAGTACTCCCTGACCCAGTGTCAGTTACCCTCGTCCCATATAAGTACTCCCTGACCCCAAGTGATTTACCCTCGTCCCATATAAGTACTCACTGATCCCCAAGTGAGTTACCCTCGTCCCATATAAGTACTCACTGATCCTCAAGTGAGTTACCCTCGTCCCATATAAGTACTCCCTGACCCTCAAGTGAGTTACCCTTGTCCCAAATAAGTACACCCTGACCCCGCGTGAATTACCCTAGTCCCAAATAAGTACTCCCTAACCCTAAGTGAGTTACCCTCGTCCCATATAAATACTCCCTGACCCCGCGTGAGTTACCCTCGTCCCATATAAGTACTCCCTGACACCAAGTGAGTTACCTCGTCCCATATAAGTACTCCCTGACCCCAAGTCATTTACCCTCGTCCCATATAAGTACTCCCTGACCCAGTGTCAGTTACCCTCGTCCCATATAAGTACTCCCTGACCCCAAGTGATTTACCCTCGTCCCATATAAGTACTCACTGATCCTCAAGTGAGTTACCCTCGTCCCATATAAGTACTCACTGATCCTCAAGTGAGTTACCCTCGTCCCATATAAGTACTCCCTGACCCTCAAGTGAGTTACCCTTGTCCCATATAAGTACACCCTGACCCCGCGTGAATTACCCTAGTCCCAAATAAGTACTCCCTGACCCCAAGTGAGTTACCCTCGTCCCATATAAGTACTCCCCGACTCCAAGTGTGTTACCCTCGTCCCATATAAGTACTCCCTGAATCCGAGTGATTTACCCAAGTCCCATAAAAGTACACACTGATCCCCATGTGAGTTACCCTCGTCCCATATCAGTACTCCCTGATCCCAAGTGAGTTACCCTCGTCCCATATAAGTACTCACTGATCCTCAAGTGAGTTACCCTCGTCCCATATAAGTACTCCCTGACCCTCAAGTGAGTTACCCTTGTCCCATATAAGTACACCCTGACCCCGCGTGAATTACCCTAGTCCCAAATAAGTACTCCCTGACCCCAAGTGAGTTACCCTCGTCCCATATAAGTACTCCCCGACTCCAAGTGTGTTACCCTCGTCCCATATAAGTACTCCCTGAATCCGAGTGATTTACCCAAGTCCCATAAAAGTACACACTGATCCCCATGTGAGTTACCCTCGTCCCATATCAGTACTCCCTGATCCCAAGTGAGTTACCCTCGTCCCATATAAGTACTCCCTAACCCCAAGTGAGTTACCCTCGTCCCATATAAGTACTCACTGATCCCCAAGTGAGTTACCCTCGTCCCATATAAGTACTGCCTGTCCCCAAGTGAGTTACCCTCGTCCCATATAAGTACTCCCTGACCCCCAAGTGAGTTACCCTCGTCCCATATAAGTATTCACTGGTCCCCAAGTGAGTTACCCTCGTCCCATATAAGTACTCCCTGTACCCGTATGAATTACCCTAGTCCGAAATAAGTACTCCCTGACCCTAATTGAGATACCCTCGTCCCATATAAGTACTCACTGATCTCCAAGTGAGTTACCCTCGTCCCATATAAGTACTCCCTGACCCCGTGTGAGTTACCCTCTTCCCATATAAGTACTCCCTGACCCCAAGTGAGTTACCCTCGTCCCATATAAGTACTCCCCGACTCCAAGTGTGTTACCCTCGTCCCATATAAGTACTCCCTGAATCCGAGTGATTTACCCAAGTCCCATAAAAGTACACACTGATCCCCATGTGAGTTACCCTCGTCCCATATCAGTACTCCCTGATCCCAAGTGAGTTACCCTCGTCCCATATAAGTACTCCCTGACCCTCAAGTGAGTTACCCTTGTCTCATATAAGTACTCCCTGACCCCGCGTGAATTACCCTAGTCCCAAATAAGTACTCCCTGACCCTAATTGAGATACCCTCGTCCCATATAAGTACTCACTGATCTCCAAGTGAGTTACACTAGTCCCATATAAGTACTCCCTGACCCCAAGTGAGTTACCCTCGTCCCATATAAGTACTCCCTGACTCCGAGTGAGTTACCTTCGTCCCATATAAGTACTCCCCGACTCCAAGTGTGTTACCCTCGTCCAATATAAGTACTCCCTGAGTCCGAGTAAGTTACCCAAGTCCCATATAAGTACTCACTGATCCCCAAGTGAGTTACCCTCGTCCCATATAAGTACTCCCTGACACCAAGTGAGTTACCTCGTCCCATATAAGTACTCCCTGACCCCAAGTCAGTTACCCTCGTCCCATATAAGTACTCCCTGACCCAGTGTCAGTTACCCTCGTCCCATATAAGTACTCCCTGACCCCAAGTGATTTACCCTCGTCCCATATAAGTACTCACTGATCCCCAAGTGATTTACCCTCGTCCCATATAAGTACTCACTGATCCTCAAGTGAGTTACCCTCGTCCCATATAAGTACTCCCTGACCCTCAAGTGATTTACCCTTGTCCCATATAAGTACACCCTGACCCCGCGTGAATTACCCTAGTCCCAAATAAGTACTCCCTAACCCTAAGTGAGTTACCCTCGTCCCATATAAGTACTCCCTGACACCAAGTGTGTTACCCTCGTCCCATATAAGTACTCCCTGAGTCCGAGTGAATTACCCAAGTCCCATATAAGTACTCACTGATCCCCAAGTCAGTTACCCTCGTCCCATATAAGTACTCCCTGACCCAGTGTCAGTTACCCTCGTCCCATATAAGTACTCCCTGACACCAAGTGATTTACCCTCGTCCCATATAAGTACTCACTGATCCCCAAGTGAGTTACCCTCGTCCCATATAAGTACTCACTGATCCTCAAGTGAGTTACCCTCGTCCCATATAAGTACTCCCTGACCCTCAAGTGAGTTACCCTTGTCCCATATAAGTACACCCTGACCCCGCGTGAATTACCCTAGTCCCAAATAAGTACTCCCTAACCCTAAGTGAGTTACCCTCGTCCCATATAAATACTCCCTGACCCCGCGTGAGTTACCCTCGTCCCATATAAGTACTCCCTGACACCAAGTGAGTTACCTCGTCCCATATAAGTACTCCCTGACCCCAAGTCAGTTACCCTCGTCCCATATAAGTACTCCCTGACCCAGTGTCAGTTACCCTCGTCCCATATAAGTACTCCCTGACCCCAAGTGATTTACCCTCGTCCCATATAAGTACTCACTGATCCCCAAGTGAGTTACCCTCGTCCCATATAAGTACTCACTGATCCTCAAGTGAGTTACCCTCGTCCCATATAAGTACTCCCTGACCCTCAAGTGAGTTACCCTTGTCCCATATAAGTACACCCTGACCCCGCGTGAATTACCCTAGTCCCAAATAAGTACTCCCTAACCCTAAGTGAGTTACCCTCGTCCCATATAAATACTCCCTGACCCCGCGTGAGTTACCCTCGTACCATATAAGTACACACTAATCCCCAAGTGAGTTACCTTCGTCTCATATAGGTACTGCCTTTCCCCAAGTGAGTTACCCTAGTCCCATATAAGTACTTCCTGACCCCCAAGTGAGTTACCCTTGTCCCATATAAGTACTCACTGACCCCCAAGTGAGTTACCGTCGTCCCATATAAGTACTCCCTGACCCCAAATGAGTTACACTCGTCCCATATAAGTACTCCCTGACCCCGTGTGAGTTACCCTCGTCCCATATAAGTATTCACTGATCCCCAAGTGAGTTACCCTCGTCCCTAATAAGTACTCCCTGACCCCGTGTGAATTACCCTAGTCCCAAATAAGTACTCCCTGACTCTAAGTGAGATACCCTCGTCCCATATAAGTACTCACTGATCCCCAAGTGAGTTACACTAGTCCCATATAAGTACTCCCTGACACCAAGTGAGTTACCTCGTCCCATATAAGTACTCCCTGACCCCAAGTCAGTTACCCTCGTCCCATATAAGTACTCCCCGACTCCAAGTGTGTTACCCTCGTCCCATATAAGTACTCCCTGAGTCCGAGTGAGTTACCCAAGTCCCATATAAGTACTCACTGATCCCCAAGTGAGTTACCCTCTTCCCATATAAGTACTCCCTGACCCTCAAGTGAGTTACCCTTGTCCCATATAAGTACTCCCTGACCCCACGTGAATTACCCTAGTCCCAAATAAGTACTCCCTAACCCTAAGTGAGTTACCATCGTCCCATATAAGTACTCACTGATCCCCGTGTGAGTTACCCTCGTCCCATATAAGTACTCCCTGACCCCGCGTGAATTACCCTCGTCCCACATAAGTACTCCCCGACTCCAAGTGTGTTACCCTCGTCCCATATAAGTACCCCCTGAGTCCGAGTGAGTTACCCAAGTCCCATATAAGTACACACTGATCCCCAAGTGAGTTACCCTCTTCCCATATAAGTACTCCCTGACCCTCAAGTGAGTTACCCTCGTCCCATATAAGTACTCCCTGAGTCCGAGTGAGTTACCCAAGTCTCATATAAGTACACACTGATCCCCAAGTGAGTTACCCTCGTCCCATATAAGTACTCTCTGACACCAAGTGAGTTACCTCGTCCCATATAAGTACTCCCTGACCCCAAGTCAGTTACCCTCGTCCCATATACGTACTCCCTGACCCAGTGTCAGTTACCCTCGTCCCATATAAGTACTCCCTGACCCCAAGTGATTTACCCTCGTCCCAATTAAGTACTCACTGATCCCCAAGTGAGTTACCCTCGTCCCATATAAGTACTCCCTGACCCCCAAGTGAGTTACCCTCGTCCCATATAAGTATTCACTGGCCCCCAAGTGAGTTACCCTCGTCTCATATAAGCACTCCCTGTCCCCGTGTGAATTACCCTAGTCCGAAATAAGTACTCCTTGACCCTAATTGAGATACCCTCGTCCCATATAAGTACTCACTGATCCCCAAGTGAGTTACACTAGTCCCATATAAGTACTCCCTGACACCAAGTGAGTTACCTTGTCCCATATAAGTACTCCCTAACCCCAAGTCAGTTACCCTCTTCCCATATAAGTACTCCCTGACCCCGTGTGAGTTACCCTTGTCCCATATAAGTACTCCCTGACCCCAAGTGAGTTACTCTCGTCCCATATAAGTACTCCCTGACCCCAAGTGAGTTACCCTCGTCCCATATAAGTACTCACTGATCCCCAAGTGAGTTACCCTCGTCCCATATAAGTACTCCCTGACCCCGTGTGAGTTACCCTCGTCCCATATAAGTTCTCCCTGAGTCCGAGTGAGTTACCCAAGTCCCATATAAGTACTCACTGTTCCCTAAGTGAGTTACCCTCGTCCCATATAAGTACTCCCTGACCCCCAAGTGAGTTACCCTCGTCCCATATAAGTACTCCCTGACCCCAAGTGAGTTACTCTCGTCCCATATAAGTACTCCCCGACTCCAATTGTGTTACCCTCGTCCCATATAAGTACTCCCTGAGTCCCAGTGAGTTACCCTCGACCCATATAAGTACTCCCCGACTCCAAGTGTGTTACCCTCGTCCCATATAAGTACTCCCTGAGTCCGAGTGAGTTACCCAAGTCCCATATAAGTACTCACTGATCCCCAAGTGAGTTACCCTCGTCCCATATAAGTACTGCCTGTCCCCAAGTGAGTTACCCTCGTCCCATATAAGTACTCCCTGACCCCAAGTGAGTTACCATCGTCCCATATAAGTACTCAGTGATCCCCAAGTGAGTTACCCTCGTCCCATATAAGTACTCCCTGACCCCAAGTGAGTTACCCTCGTCCCATATAAGTACTCACTGATCCCCAAGTGAGTTATCCTCGTCCCATATAAGTACTCCCCGACTCCAAGTGTGTTACCCTCGTCTCATATAAGTACTCCCTGAGTCCGATTGAGTTACCCAAGTCCCATATAAGTACTGACTGATCCCCAAGTGAATTACCCTCATCCCATAAAAATACTCCCTGACCCCGCGTGAGTTACCCTCGTCCCACATAAGTACTCCCTGACACCAAGTGAGTTACCTCGTCCCATATAAGTACTCCCTGACCCCAAGTCAGTTACCCTCGTCCCATATAAGTACTCCCTGACCCAGTGTCAGTTACCCTCGCCCCATATAAGTACTCCCTGACACCAAGTGATTTACCCTCGTCCCATATAAGTACTCACTGATCCCCAAGTGAGTTACCCTCGTCCCATATAAGTACTCCCTGACCCCCAAGTGAGTTACCCTCGTCCCATATAAGTATTCACTGGTCCCCAAGTGAGTTACCCTCGTCCCATATAAGTACTCCCTGTCCCCGTATGAATTACCCTAGTCCGAAATAAGTACTCCCTGACCCTAATTGAGATATCCTCGTCCCATATAAGTACTCACTGATCTCCAAGTGAGTTACACTAGTCCCATATAAGTACTCCCTGACCCCAAGTGAGTTACCCTCGTCCCATATAAGTACTCCCTGACCCCAAGTGAGTTACCCTCGTCCCATATAAGTACTCCCCGACTCCAAGTGTGTTACCCTCGTCCCATATAAGTACTCCCTGAGTCCGAGTAAGTTACCCAAGTCCCATAAAAGTACACACTGATCCCCATGTGAGTTACCCTCGTCCCATATCAGTACTCCCTGATCCCAAGTGATTTACCCTCGTCCCATATAAGTACTCCCTGACCCTCAAGTGAGTTACCCTTGTCCCATATAAGTACTCCCTGACCCCGCGTGAATTACCCTAGTCCCAAATAAGTACTCCCTGACCCTAATTGAGATACCCTCGTCCCATATAAGTACTCACTGATCTCCAAGTGAGTTACACTAGTCCCATATAAGTACTCCCTGACCCCAAGTGAGTTACCCTCGTCCCATATAAGTACTCCCTGACTCCGAGTGAGTTACCTTCGTCCCATATAAGTACTCCCCGACTCCAAGTGTGTTACCCTCGTCCAATATAAGTACTCCCTGAGTCCGAGTAAGTTACCCAAGTCCCATATAAGTACTCACTGATCCCCAAGTGAGTTACCATCGTCCCATATAAGTACTCCCTGACCCCAAGTCAGTTACCCTCGTCCCATATAAGTACTCCCTGACCCAATGTCAGTTACCCTCGTCCCATATAAGTACTCCCTGACCCCAAGTGATTTACCCTCGTCCCATATAAGTACTCACTGATCCCCAAGTGAGTTACCCTCGTCCCATATAAGTACTCACTGATCCTCAAGTGAGTTACCCTCGTCCCATATAAGTACTCCCTGACCCTCAAGTGAGTTACCCTTGTCCCATATAAGTACTCCCTGACCCCGCGTGAATTACCCTAGTCCCAAATAAGTACTCCCTAACCCTAAGTGAGTTACCCTCGTCCCATATAAGTACTCCCTGACACCAAGTGTGTTACCCTCGTCCCATATAAGTACTCCCTGAGTCCGAGTGAGTTACCCAAGTCCCATATAAGTACTCACTGATCCCCAAGTGAGTTACCCTCGTCCCATATAAATACTCCCTGACCCCGCGTGAGTTACCCACGTCCCATATAAGTACACACTAATCCCCAAGTGAGTTACCCTCGTCTCATATAAGTACTGCCTTTCCCCAAGTGAGTTACCCTCGTCCCATATAAGTCATTCCTGACCCCCAAGTGAGTTACCCTTGTCCCATATAAGTACACACTGACCCCCAAGTGAGTTACCCTCGTCCCATATAAGTACTCCCTGACCCCAAGTGAGTTACACTTGTCCCATATAAGTACTCCCTGATCCCGTGTGAGTTACCCTCGTCCCATATAAGTATTCACTGATCCCCAAGTGAGTTACCCTCGTCCCTAATAAGTACTCCCTGACCCCGTGTGAATTACCCTAGTCCCAAATAAGTACTCCCTGACCCTAAGTGAGATACCCTCGTCCCATATAAGTACTCACTGATCCCCAAGTGAGTTACCCTCGTCCCATATAAGTACTCCCTGACCCCGTGTGAGTTACCCTCTTCCCATATAAGTACTCCCTGACCCCAAGTGAGTTACACTCGTCCCATATAAGTACTCCCCGACTCCAAGTGTGTTACCCTCGTCCCATATAAGTACTCCCTGAATCCGAGTGATTTACCCAAGTCCCATAAAAGTACACACTGATCCCCATGTGAGTTACCCTCGTCCCATATCAGTACTCCCTGATCCCAAGTGAGTTACCCTCGTCCCATATAAGTACTCCCTGACCCTCAAGTGAGTTACCCTTGTCTCATATAAGTACTCCCTGACCCCGCGTGAATTACCCTAGTCCCAAATAAGTACTCCCTGACCCTAATTGAGATACCCTCGTCCCATATAAGTACTCACTGATCTCCAAGTGAGTTACACTAGTCCCATATAAGTACTCCCTGACCCCAAGTGAGTTACCCTCGTCCCATATAAGTACTCCCTGACTCCGAGTGAGTTACCTTCGTCCCATATAAGTACTCCCCGACTCCAAGTGTGTTACCCTCGTCCAATATAAGTACTCCCTGAGTCCGAGTAAGTTACCCAAGTCCCATATAAGTACTCACTGATCCCCAAGTGAGTTACCCTCGTCCCATATAAGTACTCCCTGACACCAAGTGAGTTACCTCGTCCCATATAAGTACTCCCTGACCCCAAGTCAGTTACCCTCGTCCCATATAAGTACTCCCTGACCCAGTGTCAGTTACCCTCGTCCCATATAAGTACTCCCTGACCCCAAGTGATTTACCCTCGTCCCATATAAGTACTCACTGATCCCCAAGTGAGTTACCCTCGTCCCATATAAGTACTCCCTGACCCCAAGTGAGTTACCCTCGTCCCATATAAGTACTGCCTGTCCCCAAGTGAGTTACCCTCGTCCCATATAAGTACTCCCTGACCCTCAAGTGAGTTACCCTTGTCCCATATAAGTACACCCTGACCCCGCGTGAATTACCCTAGTCCCAAATAAGTACTCCCTAACCCTAAGTGAGTTACCCTCGTCCCATATAAGTACTCCCTGACACCAAGTGTGTTACCCTCGTCCCATATAAGTACTCCCTGAGTCCGAGTGAATTACCCAAGTCCCATATAAGTACTCACTGATCCCCAAGTCAGTTACCCTCGTCCCATATAAGTACTCCCTGACCCAGTGTCAGTTACCCTCGTCCCATATAAGTACTCCCTGACCCCAAGTGAATTACCCTCGTCCCATATAAGTACTCACTGATCCCCAAGTGAGTTACCCTCGTCCCATATAAGTACTCACTGATCCTCAAGTGAGTTACCCTCGTCCCATATAAGTACTCCCTGACCCTCAAGTGAGTTACCCTTGTCCCATATAAGTACACCCTGACCCCGCGTGAATTACCCTAGTCCCAAATAAGTACTCCCTAACCCTAAGTGAGTTACCCTCGTCCCATATAAATACTCCCTGACCCCGCGTGAGTTACCCTCGTCCCAAATAAGTACTCCCTGACACCAAGTGAGTTACCTCGTCCCATATAAGTACTCCCTGACCCCAAGTCAGTTACCCTCGTCCCATATAAGTACTCCCTGACCCAGTGTCAGTTACCCTCGTCCCATATAAGTACTCCCTGACCCCAAGTGATTTACCCTCGTCCCATATAAGTACTCACTGATCCCCAAGTGAGTTACCCTCGTCCCATATAAGTACTCACTGATCCTCAAGTGAGTTACCCTCGTCCCATATAAGTACTCCCTGACCCTCAAGTGAGTTACCCTTGTCCCATATAAGTACACCCTGACCCCGCGTGAATTACCCTAGTCCCAAATAAGTACTCCCTAACCCTAAGTGAGTTACCCTCGTCCCATATAAATACTCCCTGACCCCGCGTGAGTTACCCTCGTACCATATAAGTACACACTAATCCCCAAGTGAGTTACCTTCGTCTCATATAGGTACTGCCTTTCCCCAAGTGAGTTACCCTCGTCCCATATAAGTACTTCCTGACCCCCAAGTGAGTTACCCTTGTCCCATATAAGTACTCACTGACCCCCAAGTGAGTTACCGTCGTCCCATATAAGTACTCCCTGACCCCAAATGAGTTACACTCGTCCCATATAAGTACTCCCTGACCCCGTGTGAGTTACCCTCGTCCCATATAAGTATTCACTGATCCCCAAGTGAGTTACCCTCGTCCCTAATAAGTACTCCCTGACCCCGTGTGAATTACCCTAGTCCCAAATAAGTACTCCCTGACTCTAAGTGAGATACCCTCGTCCCATATAAGTACTCACTGATCCCCAAGTGAGTTACACTAGTCCCATATAAGTACTCCCTGACACCAAGTGAGTTACCTCGTCCCATATAAGTACTCCCTGACCCCAAGTCAGTTACCCTCGTCCCATATAAGTACTCCCCGACTCCAAGTGTGTTACCCTCGTCCCATATAAGTACTCCCTGAGTCCGAGTGAGTTACCCAAGTCCCATATAAGTACTCACTGATCCCCAAGTGAGTTACCCTCTTCCCATATAAGTACTCCCTGACCCTCAAGTGAGTTACCCTTGTCCCATATAAGTACTCCCTGACCCCACGTGAATTACCCTAGTCCCAAATAAGTACTCCCTAACCCTAAGTGAGTTACCATCGTCCCATATAAGTACTCACTGATCCCCGTGTGAGTTACCCTCGTCCCATATAAGTACTCCCTGACCCCGCGTGAATTACCCTCGTCCCACATAAGTACTCCCCGACTCCAAGTGTGTTACCCTCGTCCCATATAAGTACCCCCTGAGTCCGAGTGAGTTACCCAAGTCCCATATAAGTACACACTGATCCCCAAGTGAGTTACCCTCTTCCCATATAAGTACTCCCTGACCCTCAAGTGAGTTACCCTCGTCCCATATAAGTACTCCCTGAGTCCGAGTGAGTTACCCAAGTCTCATATAAGTACACACTGATCCCCAAGTGAGTTACCCTCGTCCCATATAAGTACTCCCTGACACCAAGTGAGTTACCTCGTCCCATATAAGTACTCCCTGACCCCAAGTCAGTTACCCTCGTCCCATATACGTACTCCCTGACCCAGTGTCAGTTACCCTCGTCCCATATAAGTACTCCCTGACCCCAAGTGATTTACCCTCGTCCCAATTAAGTACTCACTGATCCCCAAGTGAGTTACCCTCGTCCCATATAAGTACTCCCTGACCCCCAAGTGAGTTACCCTCGTCCCATATAAGTATTCACTGGCCCCCAAGTGAGTTACCCTCGTCCCATATAAGCACTCCCTGTCCCCGTGTGAATTACCCTAGTCCGAAATAAGTACTCCTTGACCCTAATTGAGATACCCTCGTCCCATATAAGTACTCACTGATCCCCAAGTGAGTTACACTAGTCCCATATAAGTACTCCCTGACACCAAGTGAGTTACCTTGTCCCATATAAGTACTCCCTAACCCCAAGTCAGCTACCCTCTTCCCATATAAGTACTCCCTGACCCCGTGTGAGTTACCCTTGTCCCATATAAGTACTCACTGATCCCCAAGTGAGTTACCCTCGTCCCATATAAGTACTCCCTGACCCCGTGTGAGTTACCCTCGTCCCATATAAGTACTCCCTGAGTCCGAGTGAGTTACCCAAGTCCCATATAAGTACTCACTGATCCCCAAGTGAGTTACCCTCGTCCCATATAAGTACTCCCTGACCCCCAAGTGAGTTACCCTCGTCCCATATAAGTACTCCCTGACTCCAAGTGAGTTACTCTCGTCCCATATAAGTACTCCCCGACTCCAAGTGTGTTACCCTCGTCCCATATAAGTACTCCCTGAGTCCGAGTGAGTTACCCAAGTCCCATATAAGTACTCACTGATCCCCAAGTGAGTTACCCTCTTCCCATATAAGTACTCCCTGACCCTCAAGTGAGTTACCCTTGTCCCATATAAGTACTCCCTGACCCCACGTGAATTACCCTAGTCCCAAATAAGTACTCCCTAACCCTAAGTGAGTTACCATCGTCCCATATAAGTACTCACTGATCCCCGTGTGAGTTACCCTCGTCCCATATAAGTACTCCCTGACCCCGCGTGAATTACCCTCGTCCCACATAAGTACTCCCCGACTCCAAGTGTGTTACCCTCGTCCCATATAAGTACCCCCTGAGTCCGAGTGAGTTACCCAAGTCCCATATAAGTACACACTGATCCCCAAGTGAGTTACCCTCTTCCCATATAAGTACTCCCTGACCCTCAAGTGAGTTACCCTCGTCCCATATAAGTACTCCCTGAGTCCGAGTGAGTTACCCAAGTCTCATATAAGTACACACTGATCCCCAAGTGAGTTACCCTCGTCCCATATAAGTACTCCCTGACACCAAGTGAGTTACCTCGTCCCATATAAGTACTCCCTGACCCCAAGTCAGTTACCCTCGTCCCATATACGTACTCCCTGACCCAGTGTCAGTTACCCTCGTCCCATATAAGTACTCCCTGACCCCAAGTGATTTACCCTCGTCCCAATTAAGTACTCACTGATCCCCAAGTGAGTTACCCTCGTCCCATATAAGTACTCCCTGACCCCCAAGTGAGTTACCCTCGTCCCATATAAGTATTCACTGGCCCCCAAGTGAGTTACCCTCGTCCCATATAAGCATTCCCTGTCTCCGTGTGAATTACCCTAGTCCGAAATAAGTACTCCTTGACCCTAATTGAGATACCCTCGTCCCATATAAGTACTCACTGATCCCCAAGTGAGTTACACTAGTCCCATATAAGTACTCCCTGACACCAAGTGAGTTACCTTGTCCCATATAAGTACTCCCTAACCCCAAGTCAGCTACCCTCTTCCCATATAAGTACTCCCTGACCCCGTGTGAGTTACCCTTGTCCCATATAAGTACTCCCTGACCCCAAGTGAGTTACTCTCGTCCCATATAAGTACTCCCTGACCCCAAGTGAGTTACCCTCGTCCCATATAAGTACTCACTGATCCCCAAGTGAGTTACCCTCGTCCCATATAAGTACTCCCTGACCCCGTGTGAGTTACCCTCGTCCCATATAAGTACTCCCTGAGTCCGAGTGAGTTACCCAAGTCCCATATAAGTACTCACTGATCCCCAAGTGAGTTACCCTCGTCCCATATAAGTACTCCCTGACCCCCAAGTGAGTTACCCTCGTCCCATATAAGTACTCCCTGACCCCAAGTGAGTTACTCTCGTCCCATATAAGTACTCCCCGACTCCAATTGTGTTACCCTCGTCCCATATAAGTACTCCCTGAGTCCCAGTGAGTTACCCTCGACCCATATAAGTACTCCCCGACTCCAAGTGTGTTACCCTCGTCCCATATAAGTACTCCCTGAGTCCGAGTGAGTTACCCAAGTCCCATATAAGTACTCACTGATCCCCAAGTGAGTTACCCTCGTCCCATATAAGTACTGCCTGTCCCCAAGTGAGTTACCCTCGTCCCATATAAGTACTCCCTGACCCCAAGTGAGTTACCATCGTCCCATATAAGTACTCACTGATCCCCAAGTGAGTTACCCTCGTCCCATATAAGTACTCCCTGACCCCAAGTGAGTTACCCTCGTCCCATATAAGTACTCACTGATCCCCAAGTGAGTTATCCTCGTCCCATATAAGTACTCCCCGACTCCAAGTGTGTTACCCTCGTCTCATATAAGTACTCCCTGAGTCCGATTGAGTTACCCAAGTCCCATATAAGTACTCACTGATCCCCAAGTGAATTACCCTCATCCCTTAAAAATACTCCCTGACCCCGCGTGAGTTACCCTCGTCCCACATAAGTACTCCCTGACACCAAGTGAGTTACCTCGTCCCATATAAGTACTCCCTGACCCCAAGTCAGTTACCCTCGTCCCATATAAGTACTCCCTGACCCAGTGTCAGTTACCCTCGCCCCATATAAGTACTCCCTGACCCCAAGTGATTTACCCTCGTCCCATATAAGTACTCACTGATCCCCAAGTGAGTTACCCTCGTCCCATATAAGTACTCCCTGACCCCGTGTGAGTTACCCTCGTCTCATATAAGTACTCCCTGACCCCAAGTGAGTTATCCTCGTCCCATATAAGTACTCCCCGACTCCAAGTGTGTTACCCTCGTCCCATATAAGTACTCACTGATCCCCAAGTGAGTTATCCTCGTCCCATATAAGTACTCCCCGACTCCAAGTGTGTTACCCTCGTCTCATATAAGTACTCCCTGAGTCCGATTGAGTTACCCAAGTCCCATATAAGTACTCACTGATCCCCAAGTGAGTTACCCTCGTCCCATAAAAATACTCCCTGACCCCGCGTGAGTTACCCTCGTCCCATATAAGTACTCCCTGACAGCAAGTGAGTTACCTCGTCCCATATAAGTACTCCCTGACCCCAAGTCAGTTACCCTCGTCCCATATAAGTACTCCCTGACCCAGTGTCAGTTACCCTCGCCCCATATAAGTACTCCCTGACCCCAAGTGGTTTACCCTCGTCCCATATAAGTACTCACTGATCCCCAAGTGAGTTACCCTCGTCCCATATAAGTACTCTCTGACCCCGTGTGAGTTACCCTCGTCTCATATAAGTACTCCCCGACTCCAATTGTGTTACCCTCGTCCCATATAAGTACTCCCTGAGTCCCAGTGAGTTACCCTCGACCCATATAAGTACTCCCCGACTCCAAGTGTGTTACCCTCGTCCCATATAAGTACTCCCTGAGTCCGAGTGAGTTACCCAAGTCCCATATAAGTACTCACTGATCCCCAAGTGAGTTACCCTCGTCCCATATAAGTACTGCCTGTCCCCAAGTGAGTTACCCTCGTCCCATATAAGTACTCCCTGACCCCAAGTGAGTTACCATCGTCCCATATAAGTACTCACTGATCCCCAAGTGAGTTACCCTCGTCCCATATAAGTACTCCCTGACCCCAAGTGAGTTACCCTCGTCCCATATAAGTACTCACTGATCCCCAAGTGAGTTATCCTCGTCCCATATAAGTACTCCCCGACTCCAAGTGTGTTACCCTCGTCTCATATAAGTACTCCCTGAGTCCGATTGAGTTACCCAAGTCCCATATAAGTACTGACTGATCCCCAAGTGAATTACCCTCGTCCCATATAAGTACTCACTGATCCCCAAGTGAGTTACCCTCGTCCCATATAAGTACTCCCTGACACCAAGTGAGTTACCTCGTCCCATATAAGTACTCACTGATCCCCAAGTGAGTTACCCTCGTCCCATATAAGTACTCCCTGACCCCAAGTGAGTTACCATCGTCCCATATAAGTACTCACTGATCCCCAAGTGAGTTACCCTCGTCCCATATAAGTACTCCCTGACCCCAAGTGAGTTACCCTCGTCCCATATAAGTACTCACTGATCCCCAAGTGAGTTACCCTCGTCCCATATAAGTACTCCCTGACACCAAGTGAGTTACCTCGTCCCATATAAGTACTCCCTGACCCCAAGTCAGTTACCCTCGTCCCATATAAGTACTCCCTGACCCAGTGTCAGTTACCCTCGCCCCATATAAGTACTCCCTGACCCCAAGTGATTTACCCTCGTCCCATATAAGTACTCACTGATCCCCAAGTGAGTTACCCTCGTCCCATATAAGTACTCCCTGACCCCCAAGTGAGTTACCCTCGTCCCATATAAGTATTCACTGGTCCCCAAGTGAGTTACCCTCGTCCCATATAAGTACTCCCTGTCCCCGTATGAATTACCCTAGTCCGAAATAAGTACTCCCTGACCCTAATTGAGATATCCTCGTCCCATATAAGTACTCACTGATCTCCAAGTGAGTTACACTAGTCCCATATAAGTACTCCCTGACCCCAAGTGAGTTACCCTCGTCCCATATAAGTACTCCCTGACCCCAAGTGAGTTACCCTCGTCCCATATAAGTACTCCCCGACTCCAAGTGTGTTACCCTCGTCCCATATAAGTACTCCCTGAGTCCGAGTAAGTTACCCAAGTCCCATAAAAGTACACACTGATCCCCATGTGAGTTACCCTCGTCCCATATCAGTACTCCCTGATCCCAAGTGATTTACCCTCGTCCCATATAAGTACTCCCTGACCCTCAAGTGAGTTACCCTTGTCCCATATAAGTACTCCCTGACCCCGCGTGAATTACCCTAGTCCCAAATAAGTACTCCCTGACCCTAATTGAGATACCCTCGTCCCATATAAGTACTCACTGATCTCCAAGTGAGTTACACTAGTCCCATATAAGTACTCCCTGAACCCAAGTGAGTTACCCTCGTCCCATATAAGTACTCCCTGACTCCGAGTGAGTTACCTTCGTCCCATATAAGTACTCCCCGACTCCAAGTGTGTTACCCTCGTCCAATATAAGTACTCCCTGAGTCCGAGTAAGTTACCCAAGTCCCATATAAGTACTCACTGATCCCCAAGTGAGTTACCCTCGTCCCATATAAGTACTCCCTGACCCCAAGTCAGTTACCCTCGTCCCATATAAGTACTCCCTGACCCAATGTCAGTTACCCTCGTCCCATATAAGTACTCCCTGACCCCAAGTGATTTACCCTCGTCCCATATAAGTACTCACTGATCCCCAAGTGAGTTACCCTCGTCCCATATAAGTACTCACTGATCCCCAAGTGAGTTACCCTCGTCCCATATAAGTACTCCCTGACCCCAAGTCAGTTACCCTCGTCCCATATAAGTACTCCCTGACCCAATGTCAGTTACCCTCGTCCCATATAAGTACTCCCTGACCCCAAGTGATTTACCCTCGTCCCATATAAGTACTCACTGATCCCCAAGTGAGTTACCCTCGTCCCATATAAGTACTCACTGATCCTCAAGTGAGTTACCCTCGTCCCATATAAGTACTCCCTGACCCTCAAGTGAGTTACCCTCGTCCCATATAAGTACTCCCTGACACCAAGTGTGTTACCCTCGTCCCATATAAGTACTCCCTGAGTCCGAGTGAGTTACCCAAGTCCCATATAAGTACTCACTGATCCCCAAGTGAGTTACCCTCGTCCCATATAAATACTCCCTGACCCCGCGTGAGTTACCCACGTCCCATATAAGTACACACTAATCCCCAAGTGAGTTACCCTCGTCTCATATAAGTACTGCCTTTCCCCAAGTGAGTTACCCTCGTCCCATATAAGTCATTCCTGACCCCCAAGTGAGTTACCCTTGTCCCATATAAGTACACACTGACCCCCAAGTGAGTTACCCTCGTCCCATATAAGTACTCCCTGACCCCAAGTGAGTTACACTTGTCCCATATAAGTACTCCCTGATCCCGTGTGAGTTACCCTCGTCCCATATAAGTATTCACTGATCCCCAAGTGAGTTACCCTCGTCCCTAATAAGTACTCCCTGACCCCGTGTGAATTACCCTAGTCCCAAATAAGTACTCCCTGACCCTAAGTGAGATACCCTCGTCCCATATAAGTACTCACTGATCCCCAAGTGAGTTACCCTCGTCCCATATAAGTACTCCCTGACCCCGTGTGAGTTACCCTCTTCCCATATAAGTACTCCCTGACCCCAAGTGAGTTACACTCGTCCCATATAAGTACTCCCCGACTCCAAGTGTGTTACCCTCGTCCCATATAAGTACTCCCTGAATCCGAGTGATTTACCCAAGTCCCATAAAAGTACACACTGATCCCCATGTGAGTTACCCTCGTCCCATATCAGTACTCCCTGATCCCAAGTGAGTTACCCTCGTCCCATATAAGTACTCCCTGACCCTCAAGTGAGTTACCCTTGTCTCATATAAGTACTCCCTGACCCCGCGTGAATTACCCTAGTCCCAAATAAGTACTCCCTGACCCTAATTGAGATACCCTCGTCCCATATAAGTACTCACTGATCTCCAAGTGAGTTACACTAGTCCCATATAAGTACTCCCTGACCCCAAGTGAGTTACCCTCGTCCCATATAAGTACTCCCTGACTCCGAGTGAGTTACCTTCGTCCCTTATAAGTACTCCCCGACTCCAAGTGTGTTACCCTCGTCCAATATAAGTACTCCCTGAGTCCGAGTAAGTTACCCAAGTCCCATATAAGTACTCACTGATCCCCAAGTGAGTTACCCTCGTCCCATATAAGTACTCCCTGACACCAAGTGAGTTACCTCGTCCCATATAAGTACTCCCTGACCCCAAGTCAGTTACCCTCGTCCCATATAAGTACTCCCTGACCCAGTGTCAGTTACCCTCGTCCCATATAAGTACTCCCTGACCCCAAGTGATTTACCTTCGTCCCATATAAGTACTCACTGATCCCCAAGTGAGTTACCCTCGTCCCATATAAGTACTCCCTGACCCCAAGTGAGTTACCCTCGTCCCATATAAGTACTGCCTGTCCCCAAGTGAGTTACCCTCGTCCCATATAAGTACTCCCTGACCCTCAAGTGAGTTACCCTTGTCCCATATAAGTACACCCTGACCCCGCGTGAATTACCCTAGTCCCAAATAAGTACTCCCTAACCCTAAGTGAGTTACCCTCGTCCCATATAAGTACTCCCTGACACCAAGTGTGTTACCCTCGTCCCATATAAGTACTCCCTGAGTCCGAGTGAATTACCCAAGTCCCATATAAGTACTCACTGATCCCCAAGTCAGTTACCCTCGTCCCATATAAGTACTCCCTGACCCAGTGTCAGTTACCCTCGTCCCATATAAGTACTCCCTGACCCCAAGTGAATTACCCTCGTCCCATATAAGTACTCACTGATCCCCAAGTGAGTTACCCTCGTCCCATATAAGTACTCACTGATCCTCAAGTGAGTTACCCTCGTCCCATATAAGTACTCCCTGACCCTCAAGTGAGTTACCCTTGTCCCATATAAGTACACCCTGACCCCGCGTGAATTACCCTAGTCCCAAATAAGTACTCCCTAACCCTAAGTGAGTTACCCTCGTCCCATATAAATACTCCCTGACCCCGCGTGAGTTACCCTCGTCCCATATAAGTACTCCCTGACACCAAGTGAGTTACCTCGTCCCATATAAGTACTCCCTGACCCCAAGTCAGTTACCCTCGTCCCATATAAGTACTCCCTGACCCAGTGTCAGTTACCCTCGTCCCATATAAGTACTCCCTGACCCCAAGTGATTTACCCTCGTCCCATATAAGTACTCACTGATCCCCAAGTGAGTTACCCTCGTCCCATATAAGTACTCACTGATCCTCAAGTGAGTTACCCTCGTCCCATATAAGTACTCCCTGACCCTCAAGTGAGTTACCCTTGTCCCATATAAGTACACCCTGACCCCGCGTGAATTACCCTAGTCCCAAATAAGTACTCCCTAACCCTAAGTGAGTTACCCTCGTCCCATATAAATACTCCCTGACCCCGCGTGAGTTACCCTCGTACCATATAAGTACACACTAATCCCCAAGTGAGTTACCTTCGTCTCATATAGGTACTGCCTTTCCCCAAGTGAGTTACCCTCGTCCCATATAAGTACTTCCTGACCCCCAAGTGAGTTACCCTTGTCCCATATAAGTACTCACTGACCCCCAAGTGAGTTACCGTCGTCACATATAAGTACTCCCTGACCCCAAATGAGTTACACTCGTCCCATATAAGTACTCCCTGACCCCGTGTGAGTTACCCTCGTCCCATATAAGTATTCACTGATCCCCAAGTGAGTTACCCTCGTCCCTAATAAGTACTCCCTGACCCCGTGTGAATTACCCTAGTCCCAAATAAGTACTCCCTGACTCTAAGTGAGATACCCTCGTCCCATATAAGTACTCACTGATCCCCAAGTGAGTTACACTAGTCCCATATAAGTACTCCCTGACACCAAGTGAGTTACCTCGTCCCATATAAGTACTCCCTGACCCCAAGTCAGTTACCCTCGTCCCATATAAGTACTCCCCGACTCCAAGTGTGTTACCCTCGTCCCATATAAGTACTCCCTGAGTCCGAGTGAGTTACCCAAGTCCCATATAAGTACTCACTGATCCCCAAGTGAGTTACCCTCTTCCCATATAAGTACTCCCTGACCCTCAAGTGAGTTACCCTTGTCCCATATAAGTACTCCCTGACCCCACGTGAATTACCCTAGTCCCAAATAAGTACTCCCTAACCCTAAGTGAGTTACCATCGTCCCATATAAGTACTCACTGATCCCCGTGTGAGTTACCCTCGTCCCATATAAGTACTCCCTGACCCCGCGTGAATTACCCTCGTCCCACATAAGTACTCCCCGACTCCAAGTGTGTTGCCCTCGTCCCATATAAGTACCCCCTGAGTCCGAGTGAGTTACCCAAGTCCCATATAAGTACACACTGATCCCCAAGTGAGTTACCCTCTTCCCATATAAGTACTCCCTGACCCTCAAGTGAGTTACCCTCGTCCCATATAAGTACTCCCTGAGTCCGAGTGAGTTACCCAAGTCTCATATAAGTACACACTGATCCCCAAGTGAGTTACCCTCGTCCCATATAAGTACTCCCTGACACCAAGTGAGTTACCTCGTCCCATATAAGTACTCCCTGACCCCAAGTCAGTTACCCTCGTCCCATATACGTACTCCCTGACCCAGTGTCAGTTACCCTCGTCCCATATAAGTACTCCCTGACCCCAAGTGATTTACCCTCGTCCCAATTAAGTACTCACTGATCCCCAAGTGAGTTACCCTCGTCCCATATAAGTACTCCCTGACCCCCAAGTGAGTTACCCTCGTCCCATATAAGTATTCACTGGCCCCCAAGTGAGTTACCCTCGTCCCATATAAGCACTCCCTGTCCCCGTGTGAATTACCCTAGTCCGAAATAAGTACTCCTTGACCCTAATTGAGATACCCTCGTCCCATATAAGTACTCACTGATCCCCAAGTGAGTTACACTAGTCCCATATAAGTACTCCCTGACACCAAGTGAGTTACCTTGTCCCATATAAGTACTCCCTAACCCCAAGTCAGCTACCCTCTTCCCATATAAGTACTCCCTGACCCCGTGTGAGTTACCCTTGTCCCATATAAGTACTCACTGATCCCCAAGTGAGTTACCCTCGTCCCATATAAGTACTCCCTGACCCCGTGTGAGTTACCCTCGTCCCATATAAGTACTCCCTGAGTCCGAGTGAGTTACCCAAGTCCCATATAAGTACTCACTGATCCCCAAGTGAGTTACCCTCGTCCCATATAAGTACTCCCTGACCCCCAAGTGAGTTACCCTCGTCCCATATAAGTACTCCCTGACTCCAAGTGAGTTACTCTCGTCCCATATAAGTACTCCCCGACTCCAAGTGTGTTACCCTCGTCCCATATAAGTACTCCCTGAGTCCGAGTGAGTTACCCAAGTCCCATATAAGTACTCACTGATCCCCAAGTGAGTTACCCTCTTCCCATATAAGTACTCCCTGACCCTCAAGTGAGTTACCCTTGTCCCATATAAGTACTCCCTGACCCCACGTGAATTACCCTAGTCCCAAATAAGTACTCCCTAACCCTAAGTGAGTTACCATCGTCCCATATAAGTACTCACTGATCCCCGTGTGAGTTACCCTCGTCCCATATAAGTACTCCCTGACCCCGCGTGAATTACCCTCGTCCCACATAAGTACTCCCCGACTCCAAGTGTGTTACCCTCGTCCCATATAAGTACCCCCTGAGTCCGAGTGAGTTACCCAAGTCCCATATAAGTACACACTGATCCCCAAGTGAGTTACCCTCTTCCCATATAAGTACTCCCTGACCCTCAAGTGAGTTACCCTCGTCCCATATAAGTACTCCCTGAGTCCGAGTGAGTTACCCAAGTCTCATATAAGTACACACTGATCCCCAAGTGAGTTACCCTCGTCCCATATAAGTACTCCCTGACACCAAGTGAGTTACCTCGTCCCATATAAGTACTCCCTGACCCCAAGTCAGTTACCCTCGTCCCATATACGTACTCCCTGACCCAGTGTCAGTTACCCTCGTCCCATATAAGTACTCCCTGACCCCAAGTGATTTACCCTCGTCCCAATTAAGTACTCACTGATCCCCAAGTGAGTTACCCTCGTCCCATATAAGTACTCCCTGACCCCCAAGTGAGTTACCCTCGTCCCATATAAGTATTCACTGGCCCCCAAGTGAGTTACCCTCGTCCCATATAAGCATTCCCTGTCTCCGTGTGAATTACCCTAGTCCGAAATAAGTACTCCTTGACCCTAATTGAGATACCCTCGTCCCATATAAGTACTCACTGATCCCCAAGTGAGTTACACTAGTCCCATATAAGTACTCCCTGACACCAAGTGAGTTACCTTGTCCCATATAAGTACTCCCTAACCCCAAGTCAGCTACCCTCTTCCCATATAAGTACTCCCTGACCCCGTGTGAGTTACCCTTGTCCCATATAAGTACTCCCTGACCCCAAGTGAGTTACTCTCGTCCCATATAAGTACTCCCTGACCCCAAGTGAGTTACCCTCGTCCCATATAAGTACTCACTGATCCCCAAGTGAGTTACCCTCGTCCCATATAAGTACTCCCTGACCCCGTGTGAGTTACCCTCGTCCCATATAAGTACTCCCTGAGTCCGAGTGAGTTACCCAAGTCCCATATAAGTACTCACTGATCCCCAAGTGAGTTACCCTCGTCCCATATAAGTACTCCCTGACCCCCAAGTGAGTTACCCTCGTCCCATATAAGTACTCCCTGACCCCAAGTGAGTTACTCTCGTCCCATATAAGTACTCCCCGACTCCAATTGTGTTACCCTCGTCCCATATAAGTACTCCCTGAGTCCCAGTGAGTTACCCTCGACCCATATAAGTACTCCCCGACTCCAAGTGTGTTACCCTCGTCCCATATAAGTACTCCCTGAGTCCGAGTGAGTTACCCAAGTCCCATATAAGTACTCACTGATCCCCAAGTGAGTTACCCTCGTCCCATATAAGTACTGCCTGTCCCCAAGTGAGTTACCCTCGTCCCATATAAGTACTCCCTGACCCCAAGTGAGTTACCATCGTCCCATATAAGTACTCACTGATCCCCAAGTGAGTTACCCTCGTCCCATATAAGTACTCCCTGACCCCAAGTGAGTTACCCTCGTCCCATATAAGTACTCACTGATCCCCAAGTGAGTTATCCTCGTCCCATATAAGTACTCCCCGACTCCAAGTGTGTTACCCTCGTCTCATATAAGTACTCCCTGAGTCCGATTGAGTTACCCAAGTCCCATATAAGTACTCACTGATCCCCAAGTGAATTACCCTCATCCCTTAAAAATACTCCCTGACCCCGCGTGAGTTACCCTCGTCCCACATAAGTACTCCCTGACACCAAGTGAGTTACCTCGTCCCATATAAGTACTCCCTGACCCCAAGTCAGTTACCCTCGTCCCATATAAGTACTCCCTGACCCAGTGTCAGTTACCCTCGCCCCATATAAGTACTCCCTGACCCCAAGTGATTTACCCTCGTCCCATATAAGTACTCACTGATCCCCAAGTGAGTTACCCTCGTCCCATATAAGTACTCCCTGACCCCGTGTGAGTTACCCTCGTCTCATATAAGTACTCCCTGACCCCAAGTGAGTTATCCTCGTCCCATATAAGTACTCCCCGACTCCAAGTGTGTTACCCTCGTCCCATATAAGTACTCACTGATCCCCAAGTGAGTTATCCTCGTCCCATATAAGTACTCCCCGACTCCAAGTGTGTTACCCTCGTCTCATATAAGTACTCCCTGAGTCCGATTGAGTTACCCAAGTCCCATATAAGTACTCACTGATCCCCAAGTGAGTTACCCTCGTCCCATAAAAATACTCCCTGACCCCGCGTGAGTTACCCTCGTCCCATATAAGTACTCCCTGACAGCAAGTGAGTTACCTCGTCCCATATAAGTACTCCCTGACCCCAAGTCAGTTACCCTCGTCCCATATAAGTACTCCCTGACCCAGTGTCAGTTACCCTCGCCCCATATAAGTACTCCCTGACCCCAAGTGGTTTACCCTCGTCCCATATAAGTACTCACTGATCCCCAAGTGAGTTACCCTCGTCCCATATAAGTACTCTCTGACCCCGTGTGAGTTACCCTCGTCTCATATAAGTACTCCCCGACTCCAATTGTGTTACCCTCGTCCCATATAAGTACTCCCTGAGTCCCAGTGAGTTACCCTCGACCCATATAAGTACTCCCCGACTCCAAGTGTGTTACCCTCGTCCCATATAAGTACTCCCTGAGTCCGAGTGAGTTACCCAAGTCCCATATAAGTACTCACTGATCCCCAAGTGAGTTACCCTCGTCCCATATAAGTACTGCCTGTCCCCAAGTGAGTTACCCTCGTCCCATATAAGTACTCCCTGACCCCAAGTGAGTTACCATCGTCCCATATAAGTACTCACTGATCCCCAAGTGAGTTACCCTCGTCCCATATAAGTACTCCCTGACCCCAAGTGAGTTACCCTCGTCCCATATAAGTACTCACTGATCCCCAAGTGAGTTATCCTCGTCCCATATAAGTACTCCCCGACTCCAAGTGTGTTACCCTCGTCTCATATAAGTACTCCCTGAGTCCGATTGAGTTACCCAAGTCCCATATAAGTACTGACTGATCCCCAAGTGAATTACCCTCGTCCCATATAAGTACTCACTGATCCCCAAGTGAGTTACCCTCGTCCCATATAAGTACTCCCTGACACCAAGTGAGTTACCTCGTCCCATATAAGTACTCACTGATCCCCAAGTGAGTTACCCTCGTCCCATATAAGTACTCCCTGACCCCAAGTGAGTTACCATCGTCCCATATAAGTACTCACTGATCCCCAAGTGAGTTACCCTCGTCCCATATAAGTACTCCCTGACCCCAAGTGAGTTACCCTCGTCCCATATAAGTACTCACTGATCCCCAAGTGAGTTACCCTCGTCCCATATAAGTACTCCCTGACACCAAGTGAGTTACCTCGTCCCATATAAGTACTCCCTGACCCCAAGTCAGTTACCCTCGTCCCATATAAGTACTCCCTGACCCAGTGTCAGTTACCCTCGCCCCATATAAGTACTCCCTGACCCCAAGTGATTTACCCTCGTCCCATATAAGTACTCACTGATCCCCAAGTGAGTTACCCTCGTCCCATATAAGTACTCCCTGACCCCCAAGTGAGTTACCCTCGTCCCATATAAGTATTCACTGGTCCCCAAGTGAGTTACCCTCGTCCCATATAAGTACTCCCTGTCCCCGTATGAATTACCCTAGTCCGAAATAAGTACTCCCTGACCCTAATTGAGATATCCTCGTCCCATATAAGTACTCACTGATCTCCAAGTGAGTTACACTAGTCCCATATAAGTACTCCCTGACCCCAAGTGAGTTACCCTCGTCCCATATAAGTACTCCCTGACCCCAAGTGAGTTACCCTCGTCCCATATAAGTACTCCCCGACTCCAAGTGTGTTACCCTCGTCCCATATAAGTACTCCCTGAGTCCGAGTAAGTTACCCAAGTCCCATAAAAGTACACACTGATCCCCATGTGAGTTACCCTCGTCCCATATCAGTACTCCCTGATCCCAAGTGATTTACCCTCGTCCCATATAAGTACTCCCTGACCCTCAAGTGAGTTACCCTTGTCCCATATAAGTACTCCCTGACCCCGCGTGAATTACCCTAGTCCCAAATAAGTACTCCCTGACCCTAATTGAGATACCCTCGTCCCATATAAGTACTCACTGATCTCCAAGTGAGTTACACTAGTCCCATATAAGTACTCCCTGAACCCAAGTGAGTTACCCTCGTCCCATATAAGTACTCCCTGACTCCGAGTGAGTTACCTTCGTCCCATATAAGTACTCCCCGACTCCAAGTGTGTTACCCTCGTCCAATATAAGTACTCCCTGAGTCCGAGTAAGTTACCCAAGTCCCATATAAGTACTCACTGATCCCCAAGTGAGTTACCCTCGTCCCATATAAGTACTCCCTGACCCCAAGTCAGTTACCCTCGTCCCATATAAGTACTCCCTGACCCAATGTCAGTTACCCTCGTCCCATATAAGTACTCCCTGACCCCAAGTGATTTACCCTCGTCCCATATAAGTACTCACTGATCCCCAAGTGAGTTACCCTCGTCCCATATAAGTACTCACTGATCCCCAAGTGAGTTACCCTCGTCCCATATAAGTACTCCCTGACCCCAAGTCAGTTACCCTCGTCCCATATAAGTACTCCCTGACCCAATGTCAGTTACCCTCGTCCCATATAAGTACTCCCTGACCCCAAGTGATTTACCCTCGTCCCATATAAGTACTCACTGATCCCCAAGTGAGTTACCCTCGTCCCATATAAGTACTCACTGATCCTCAAGTGAGTTACCCTCGTCCCATATAAGTACTCCCTGACCCTCAAGTGAGTTACCCTCGTCCCATATAAGTACTCCCTGACACCAAGTGTGTTACCCTCGTCCCATATAAGTACTCCCTGAGTCCGAGTGAGTTACCCAAGTCCCATATAAGTACTCACTGATCCCCAAGTGAGTTACCCTCGTCCCATATAAATACTCCCTGACCCCGCGTGAGTTACCCACGTCCCATATAAGTACACACTAATCCCCAAGTGAGTTACCCTCGTCTCATATAAGTACTGCCTTTCCCCAAGTGAGTTACCCTCGTCCCATATAAGTCATTCCTGACCCCCAAGTGAGTTACCCTTGTCCCATATAAGTACACACTGACCCCCAAGTGAGTTACCCTCGTCCCATATAAGTACTCCCTGACCCCAAGTGAGTTACACTTGTCCCATATAAGTACTCCCTGATCCCGTGTGAGTTACCCTCGTCCCATATAAGTATTCACTGATCCCCAAGTGAGTTACCCTCGTCCCTAATAAGTACTCCCTGACCCCGTGTGAATTACCCTAGTCCCAAATAAGTACTCCCTGACCCTAAGTGAGATACCCTCGTCCCATATAAGTACTCACTGATCCCCAAGTGAGTTACCCTCGTCCCATATAAGTACTCCCTGACCCCGTGTGAGTTACCCTCTTCCCATATAAGTACTCCCTGACCCCAAGTGAGTTACACTCGTCCCATATAAGTACTCCCCGACTCCAAGTGTGTTACCCTCGTCCCATATAAGTACTCCCTGAATCCGAGTGATTTACCCAAGTCCCATAAAAGTACACACTGATCCCCATGTGAGTTACCCTCGTCCCATATCAGTACTCCCTGATCCCAAGTGAGTTACCCTCGTCCCATATAAGTACTCCCTGACCCTCAAGTGAGTTACCCTTGTCTCATATAAGTACTCCCTGACCCCGCGTGAATTACCCTAGTCCCAAATAAGTACTCCCTGACCCTAATTGAGATACCCTCGTCCCATATAAGTACTCACTGATCTCCAAGTGAGTTACACTAGTCCCATATAAGTACTCCCTGACCCCAAGTGAGTTACCCTCGTCCCATATAAGTACTCCCTGACTCCGAGTGAGTTACCTTCGTCCCTTATAAGTACTCCCCGACTCCAAGTGTGTTACCCTCGTCCAATATAAGTACTCCCTGAGTCCGAGTAAGTTACCCAAGTCCCATATAAGTACTCACTGATCCCCAAGTGAGTTACCCTCGTCCCATATAAGTACTCCCTGACACCAAGTGAGTTACCTCGTCCCATATAAGTACTCCCTGACCCCAAGTCAGTTACCCTCGTCCCATATAAGTACTCCCTGACCCAGTGTCAGTTACCCTCGTCCCATATAAGTACTCCCTGACCCCAAGTGATTTACCTTCGTCCCATATAAGTACTCACTGATCCCCAAGTGAGTTACCCTCGTCCCATATAAGTACTCCCTGACCCCAAGTGAGTTACCCTCGTCCCATATAAGTACTGCCTGTCCCCAAGTGAGTTACCCTCGTCCCATATAAGTACTCCCTGACCCTCAAGTGAGTTACCCTTGTCCCATATAAGTACACCCTGACCCCGCGTGAATTACCCTAGTCCCAAATAAGTACTCCCTAACCCTAAGTGAGTTACCCTCGTCCCATATAAGTACTCCCTGACACCAAGTGTGTTACCCTCGTCCCATATAAGTACTCCCTGAGTCCGAGTGAATTACCCAAGTCCCATATAAGTACTCACTGATCCCCAAGTCAGTTACCCTCGTCCCATATAAGTACTCCCTGACCCAGTGTCAGTTACCCTCGTCCCATATAAGTACTCCCTGACCCCAAGTGAATTACCCTCGTCCCATATAAGTACTCACTGATCCCCAAGTGAGTTACCCTCGTCCCATATAAGTACTCACTGATCCTCAAGTGAGTTACCCTCGTCCCATATAAGTACTCCCTGACCCTCAAGTGAGTTACCCTTGTCCCATATAAGTACACCCTGACCCCGCGTGAATTACCCTAGTCCCAAATAAGTACTCCCTAACCCTAAGTGAGTTACCCTCGTCCCATATAAATACTCCCTGACCCCGCGTGAGTTACCCTCGTCCCATATAAGTACTCCCTGACACCAAGTGAGTTACCTCGTCCCATATAAGTACTCCCTGACCCCAAGTCAGTTACCCTCGTCCCATATAAGTACTCCCTGACCCAGTGTCAGTTACCCTCGTCCCATATAAGTACTCCCTGACCCCAAGTGATTTACCCTCGTCCCATATAAGTACTCACTGATCCCCAAGTGAGTTACCCTCGTCCCATATAAGTACTCACTGATCCTCAAGTGAGTTACCCTCGTCCCATATAAGTACTCCCTGACCCTCAAGTGAGTTACCCTTGTCCCATATAAGTACACCCTGACCCCGCGTGAATTACCCTAGTCCCAAATAAGTACTCCCTAACCCTAAGTGAGTTACCCTCGTCCCATATAAATACTCCCTGACCCCGCGTGAGTTACCCTCGTACCATATAAGTACACACTAATCCCCAAGTGAGTTACCTTCGTCTCATATAGGTACTGCCTTTCCCCAAGTGAGTTACCCTCGTCCCATATAAGTACTTCCTGACCCCCAAGTGAGTTACCCTTGTCCCATATAAGTACTCACTGACCCCCAAGTGAGTTACCGTCGTCACATATAAGTACTCCCTGACCCCAAATGAGTTACACTCGTCCCATATAAGTACTCCCTGACCCCGTGTGAGTTACCCTCGTCCCATATAAGTATTCACTGATCCCCAAGTGAGTTACCCTCGTCCCTAATAAGTACTCCCTGACCCCGTGTGAATTACCCTAGTCCCAAATAAGTACTCCCTGACTCTAAGTGAGATACCCTCGTCCCATATAAGTACTCACTGATCCCCAAGTGAGTTACACTAGTCCCATATAAGTACTCCCTGACACCAAGTGAGTTACCTCGTCCCATATAAGTACTCCCTGACCCCAAGTCAGTTACCCTCGTCCCATATAAGTACTCCCCGACTCCAAGTGTGTTACCCTCGTCCCATATAAGTACTCCCTGAGTCCGAGTGAGTTACCCAAGTCCCATATAAGTACTCACTGATCCCCAAGTGAGTTACCCTCTTCCCATATAAGTACTCCCTGACCCTCAAGTGAGTTACCCTTGTCCCATATAAGTACTCCCTGACCCCACGTGAATTACCCTAGTCCCAAATAAGTACTCCCTAACCCTAAGTGAGTTACCATCGTCCCATATAAGTACTCACTGATCCCCGTGTGAGTTACCCTCGTCCCATATAAGTACTCCCTGACCCCGCGTGAATTACCCTCGTCCCACATAAGTACTCCCCGACTCCAAGTGTGTTGCCCTCGTCCCATATAAGTACCCCCTGAGTCCGAGTGAGTTACCCAAGTCCCATATAAGTACACACTGATCCCCAAGTGAGTTACCCTCTTCCCATATAAGTACTCCCTGACCCTCAAGTGAGTTACCCTCGTCCCATATAAGTACTCCCTGAGTCCGAGTGAGTTACCCAAGTCTCATATAAGTACACACTGATCCCCAAGTGAGTTACCCTCGTCCCATATAAGTACTCCCTGACACCAAGTGAGTTACCTCGTCCCATATAAGTACTCCCTGACCCCAAGTCAGTTACCCTCGTCCCATATACGTACTCCCTGACCCAGTGTCAGTTACCCTCGTCCCATATAAGTACTCCCTGACCCCAAGTGATTTACCCTCGTCCCAATTAAGTACTCACTGATCCCCAAGTGAGTTACCCTCGTCCCATATAAGTACTCCCTGACCCCCAAGTGAGTTACCCTCGTCCCATATAAGTATTCACTGGCCCCCAAGTGAGTTACCCTCGTCCCATATAAGCACTCCCTGTCCCCGTGTGAATTACCCTAGTCCGAAATAAGTACTCCTTGACCCTAATTGAGATACCCTCGTCCCATATAAGTACTCACTGATCCCCAAGTGAGTTACACTAGTCCCATATAAGTACTCCCTGACACCAAGTGAGTTACCTTGTCCCATATAAGTACTCCCTAACCCCAAGTCAGCTACCCTCTTCCCATATAAGTACTCCCTGACCCCGTGTGAGTTACCCTTGTCCCATATAAGTACTCACTGATCCCCAAGTGAGTTACCCTCGTCCCATATAAGTACTCCCTGACCCCGTGTGAGTTACCCTCGTCCCATATAAGTACTCCCTGAGTCCGAGTGAGTTACCCAAGTCCCATATAAGTACTCACTGATCCCCAAGTGAGTTACCCTCGTCCCATATAAGTACTCCCTGACCCCCAAGTGAGTTACCCTCGTCCCATATAAGTACTCCCTGACCCCAAGTGAGTTACTCTCGTCCCATATAAGTACTCCCCGACTCCAAGTGTGTTACCCTCGTCCCATATAAGTACTCCCTGAGTCCGAGTGAGTTACCCAAGTCCCATATAAGTACTCACTGATCCCCAAGTGAGTTACCCTCTTCCCATATAAGTACTCCCTGACCCTCAAGTGAGTTACCCTTGTCCCATATAAGTACTCCCTGACCCCACGTGAATTACCCTAGTCCCAAATAAGTACTCCCTAACCCTAAGTGAGTTACCATCGTCCCATATAAGTACTCACTGATCCCCGTGTGAGTTACACTCGTCCCATATAAGTACTCCCTGACCCCGCGTGAATTACCCTCGTCCCACATAAGTACTCCCCGACTCCAAGTGTGTTACCCTCGTCCCATATAAGTACCCCCTGAGTCCGAGTGAGTTACCCAAGTCCCATATAAGTACACACTGATCCCCAAGTGAGTTACCCTCTTCCCATATAAGTACTCCCTGACCCTCAAGTGAGTTACCCTCGTCCCATATAAGTACTCCCTGAGTCCGAGTGAGTTACCCAAGTCTCATATAAGTACACACTGATCCCCAAGTGAGTTACCCTCGTCCCATATAAGTACTCCCTGACACCAAGTGAGTTACCTCGTCCCATATAAGTACTCCCTGACCCCAAGTCAGTTACCCTCGTCCCATATACGTACTCCCTGACCCAGTGTCAGTTACCCTCGTCCCATATAAGTACTCCCTGACCCCAAGTGATTTACCCTCGTCCCAATTAAGTACTCACTGATCCCCAAGTGAGTTACCCTCGTCCCATATAAGTACTCCCTGACCCCCAAGTGAGTTACCCTCGTCCCATATAAGTATTCACTGGCCCCCAAGTGAGTTACCCTCGTCCCATATAAGCACTCCCTGTCCCCGTGTGAATTACCCTAGTCCGAAATAAGTACTCCTTGACCCTAATTGAGATACCCTCGTCCCATATAAGTACTCACTGATCCCCAAGTGAGTTACACTAGTCCCATATAAGTACTCCCTGACACCAAGTGAGTTACCTTGTCCCATATAAGTACTCCCTAACCCCAAGTCAGCTACCCTCTTCCCATATAAGTACTCCCTGACCCCGTGTGAGTTACCCTTGTCCCATATAAGTACTCCCTGACCCCAAGTGAGTTACTCTCGTCCCATATAAGTACTCCCTGACCCCAAGTGAGTTACCCTCGTCCCATATAAGTACACACTGATCCCCAAGTGAGTTACCCTCGTCCCATATAAGTACTCCCTGACCCCGTGTGAGTTACCCTCGTCCCATATAAGTACTCCCTGAGTCCGAGTGAGTTACCCAAGTCCCATATAAGTACTCACTGATCCCCAAGTGAGTTACCCTCGTCCCATATAAGTACTCCCTGACCCCCAAGTGAGTTACCCTCGTCCCATATAAGTACTCCCTGACCCCAAGTGAGTTACTCTCGTCCCATATAAGTACTCCCCGACTCCAATTGTGTTACCCTCGTCCCATATAAGTACTCCCTGAGTCCCAGTGAGTTACCCTCGACCCATATAAGTACTCCCCGACTCCAAGTGTGTTACCCTCGTCCCATATAAGTACTCCCTGAGTCCGAGTGAGTTACCCAAGTCCCATATAAGTACTCACTGATCCCCAAGTGAGTTACCCTCGTCCCATATAAGTACTGCCTGTCCCCAAGTGAGTTACCCTCGTCCCATATAAGTACTCCCTGACCCCAAGTGAGTTACCATCGTCCCATATAAGTACTCACTGATCCCCAAGTGAGTTACCCTCGTCCCATATAAGTAATCCCTGACCCCAAGTGAGTTACCCTCGTCCCATATAAGTACTCACTGATCCCCAAGTGAGTTATCCTCGTCCCATATAAGTACTCCCCGACTCCAAGTGTGTTACCCTCGTCTCATATAAGTACTCCCTGAGTCCGATTGAGTTACCCAAGTCCCATATAAGTACTCACTGATCCCCAAGTGAATTACCCTCATCCCATAAAAATACTCCCTGACCCCGCGTGAGTTACCCTCGTCCCACATAAGTACTCCCTGACACCAAGTGAGTTACCTCGTCCCATATAAGTACTCCCTGACCCCAAGTCAGTTACCCTCGTCCCATATAAGTACTCCCTGACCCAGTGTCAGTTACCCTCGCCCCATATAAGTACTCCCTGACCCCAAGTGATTTACCCTCGTCCCATATAAGTACTCACTGATCCCCAAGTGAGTTACCCTCGTCCCATATAAGTACTCCCTGACCCCGTGTGAGTTACCCTCGTCTCATATAAGTACTCCCTGACCCCAAGTGAGTTATCGTCGTCCCATATAAGTACTCCCCGACTCCAAGTGTGTTACCCTCGTCCCATATAAGTACTCACTGATCCCCAAGTGAGTTATCCTCGTCCCATATAAGTACTCCCCGACTCCAAGTGTGTTACCCTCGTCTCATATAAGTACTCCCTGAGTCCGATTGAGTTACCCAAGTCCCATATAAGTACTCACTGATCCCCAAGTGAGTTACCCTCGTCCCATAAAAATACTCCCTGACCCCGCGTGAGTTACCCTCGTCCCATATAAGTACTCCCTGACACCAAGTGAGTTACCTCGTCCCATATAAGTACTCCCTGACCCCAAGTCAGTTACCCTCGTCCCATATAAGTACTCCCTGACCCAGTGTCAGTTACCCTCGCCCCATATAAGTACTCCCTGACCCCAAGTGGTTTACCCTCGTCCCATATAAGTACTCACTGATCCCCAAGTGAGTTACCCTCGTCCCATATAAGTACTCCCTGACCCCGTGTGAGTTACCCTCGTCTCATATAAGTACTCCCTGACCCCAAGTGAGTTACCCTCGTCCCATATAAGTACTCCCCGACTCCAAGTGTGTTACCCTCGTCCCATATAAGTACTCACTGATCCCCAAGTGAGTTACCCTCGTCCAATATAAGTACTCCCTGACCCCAAGTCAGTTAACCTCGTCCCATATAAGTACTCCCTGACCACAAATCAGTTACCCTCGTCCCATATAAGTACTCCCTGACCCCGTGTGAGTTACCCTCGTCCCATATAAGTACTCCCTGACCCCGTGTGAGTAACCCTCGTCTCATATAAGTACTCCCTGACCCCAAGTGAGTTACCCTCGTCCCATATAAGTACTCCCTGAACCAGTGTCAGTTACCCTCGTCCCATATAAGTACTCCCTGACCCCAAGTGATTTACCCTCGTCCCATATAAGTACTCACTGATCCCCAAGTGAGTTACCCTCGTCCAATATAAGTACTCCCTGACCCCAAGTCAGTTAACCTCGTCCCATACAAGTACTCCCTGACCCCAAGTCAGTTACTCTCGTCCCATATAAGTACTCCCTGACCCCGTGTGAGTTACCCTCGTCCCATATAAGTATTCACTGATCCCCAAGTGAGTTACCCTCGTCCCTAATAAGTACTCCCTGACCCCGTGTGAATTACCCTAATCCCAAATAAGTACTCCCTGACCCTCAAGTGAGTTACCCTTGTCCCATATATGTACTCCCTGACCCCGCGTGAATTACCCTAGTCCCAAATAAGTACTCCCTAACCCTAAGTGAGTTACCCTCGTCCCATATCAGTACTCCCTGACCCTCAAGTGAGTTACCCTCGTCCCATATAAGTACTCCCTGAGTCCGAGTGAGTTACCCAAGTCCCATATAAGTACACACTGATCCCCAAGTGAGTTACCCTCGTCCCATATAAGTACTCCCTGACACCAAGTGAGTTACCTCGTCCCATATAAGTACTCCCTGACCCCAAGTCAGTTACCCTCGTCCCATATACGTACTCCCTGACCCAGTGTCAGTTACCCTCGTCCCATATAAGTACTCCCTGACCCCAAGTGATTTACCCTCGTCCCATATAAGTACTCCCTGACCCTCAAGTGAGTTACCCTCGTCCCATATAAGTACTCCCTGAGTCCGAGTGAGTTACCCAAGTCCCATATAAGTACACACTGATCCCCAAGTGAGTTACCATCGTCCCATATAAGTACTCCCTGACCCCAAGTGAGTTACCCTCGTCCCATATAAGTACTCCCTGACCCCAAGTGAGTTACCCTCGTCCCATATAAGTACTCACTGATCCCCAAGTGAGTTATCCTCGTCCCATATAAGTACTCCCCGACTCCAAGTGTGTTACCCTCGTCTCATATAAGTACTCCCTGAGTCCGATTGAGTTACCCAAGTCCCATATAAGTACTCACTGATCCCCAAGTGAGTTACCCTCATCCCATAAAAATACTCCCTGACCCCGCGTGAGTTACCCTCGTCCCATATAAGTACTCCCTGACACCAAGTGAGTTACCTCGTCCCATATAAGTACTCCCTGACCCCAAGTCAGTTACCCTCGTCCCATATAAGTACTCCCTGACCCAGTGTCAGTTACCCTCGCCCCATATAAGTACTCCCTGACCCCAAGTGATTTACCCTCGTCCCATATAAGTACTCACTGATCCCCAAGTGAGTTACCCTCGTCCCATATAAGTACTCCCTGACCCCGTGTGAGTTACCCTCGTCTCATATAAGTACTCCCTGACCCCAAGTGAGTTACCCTCGGCCCATATAAGTACTCCCCGACTCCAAGTGTGTTACCCTCGTCCCATATAAGTACTCACTGATCCCCAAGTGAGTTATCCTCGTCCCATATAAGTACTCCCCGACTCCAAGTGTGTTACCCTCGCCTCATATAAGTACTCCCTGAGTCCGATTGAGTTACCCAAGTCCCATATAAGTACTCACTGATCCCCAAGTGAGTTACCCTCGTCCCATATAAGTACTCCCTGACACCAAGTGAGTTACCCTCGTCCCATATAAGTACTCCCTGAACCAGTGTCAGTTACCCTCGTCCCATATAAGTACTCCCTGACCCCAAGTGATTTACCCTCGTCCCATATAAGTACTCACTGATCCCCAAGTGAGTTACCCTCGTCCCATATAAGTACTCCCTGACCCCGTGTGAGTTACCCTCGTCTCATATAAGTACTCCCTGACCCCGTGTGAGTTACCCTCGTCCCATATAAGTACTCCCTGACCCCGTGTGAGTTACCCTCGTCTCATATAAGTACTCCCTGTCCCCAAGTGAGTTACCCTCGTCCCATATAAGTACTCCCTGAACCAGTGTCAGTTACCCTCGTCCCATATAAGTACTCCCTGACCCCAAGTGATTTACCCTCGTCCCATATAAGTACTCACTGATCCCCAAGTGAGTTACCCTCGTCCAATATAAGTACTCCCTGACCCCAAGTCAGTTAACCTCGTCCCATACAAGTACTCCCTGACCCCAAGTCAGTTACTCTCGTCCCATATAAGTACTCCCTGACCCCGTGTGAGTTACCCTCGTCCCATATAACTAATCCCTGACCCTAATTGAGTTACCCTCGTCCCATATAAGTACTCCCCGACTCCAAGTGTGTTACCCTCGTCCCATATAAGTACTCCCTGGGTCCGAGTGAGTTACCCAAGTCCCATATAAGTACTCACTTATCCTCAAGTGAGTTACCCTCGTCCCTAATAAGTACTCCCTGACCCCAAGTGAGTTACACTCGTCCCATATAAGTACTCCCTGACCCCAAGTGAGTTACCCTCGTCCCATATAAGTACTCACTGATCCCCAAGTGAGTTACCCTCGTCCCATATAAGTACTCCCTGACCCCGTGTGAGTTACCCTCGTCCCATATAAGTACTCCCTGAGTCCGAGTGAGTTACCCAAGTCCCATATAAGTACTCACTGATCCCCAAGTGAGTTACCCTCGTCCCATATAAGTACTCCCTGACCCCCAAGTGAGTTACCCTCGTCCCATATAAGTACTCCCTGACCCCAAGTGAGTTACTCTCGTCCCATATAAGTACTCCCCGACTCCAATTGTGTTACCCTCGTCCCATATAAGTACTCCCTGAGTCCCAGTGAGTTACCCTCGACCCATATAAGTACTCCCCGACTCCAAGTGTGTTACCCTCGTCCCATATAAGTACTCCCTGAGTCCGAGTGAGTTACCCAAGTCCCATATAAGTACTCCCTGATCCCCAAGTGAGTTACCCTCGTCCCATATAAGTACTGCCTGTCCCCAAGTGAGTTACCCTCGTCCCATATAAGTACTCCCTGACCCCAAGTGAGTTACCATCGTCCCATATAAGTACTCACTGATCCCCAAGTGAGTTACCCTCGTCCCATATAAGTAATCCCTGACCCCAAGTGAGTTACCCTCGTCCCATATAAGTACTCACTGATCCCCAAGTGAGTTATCCTCGTCCCATATAAGTACTCCCCGACTCCAAGTGTGTTACCCTCGTCTCATATAAGTACTCCCTGAGTCCGATTGAGTTACCCAAGTCCCATATAAGTACTCACTGATCCCCAAGTGAGTTACCCTCGTCCCATAAAAATACTCCCTGACCCCGCGTGAGTTACCCTCGTCCCATATAAGTACTCCCTGACACCAAGTGAGTTACCTCGTCCCATATAAGTACTCCCTGACCCCAAGTCAGTTACCCTCGTCCCATATAAGTACTCCCTGACCCAGTGTCAGTTACCCTCGCCCCATATAAGTACTCCCTGACCCCAAGTGGTTTACCCTCGTCCCATATAAGTACTCACTGATCCCCAAGTGAGTTACCCTCGTCCCATATAAGTACTCCCTGACCCCGTGTGAGTTACCCTCGTCTCATATAAGTACTCCCTGACCCCAAGTGAGTTACCCTCGTCCCATATAAGTACTCCCCGACTCCAAGTGTGTTACCCTCGTCCCATATAAGTACTCACTGATCCCCAAGTGAGTTACCCTCGTCCAATATAAGTACTCCCTGACCCCAAGTCAGTTAACCTCGTCCCATATAAGTACTCCCTGACCACAAATCAGTTACCCTCGTCCCATATAAGTACTCCCTGACCCCGAGTGAGTTACCCAAGTCCCATATAAGTACACACTGATCCCCAAGTGAGTTACCCTCTTCCCATATAAGTACTCCCTGACCCTCAAGTGAGTTACCCTCGTCCCATATAAGTACTCCCTGAGTCCGAGTGAGTTACCCAAGTCTCATATAAGTACACACTGATCCCCAAGTGAGTTACCCTCGTCCCATATAAGTACTCCCTGACACCAAGTGAGTTACCTCGTCCCATATAAGTACTCCCTGACCCCAAGTCAGTTACCCTCGTCCCATATACGTACTCCCTGACCCAGTGTCAGTTACCCTCGTCCCATATAAGTACTCCCTGACCCCAAGTGATTTACCCTCGTCCCAATTAAGTACTCACTGATCCCCAAGTGAGTTACCCTCGTCCCATATAAGTACTCCCTGACCCCCAAGTGAGTTACCCTCGTCCCATATAAGTATTCACTGGCCCCCAAGTGAGTTACCCTCGTCCCATATAAGCACTCCCTGTCCCCGTGTGAATTACCCTAGTCCGAAATAAGTACTCCTTGACCCTAATTGAGATACCCTCGTCCCATATAAGTACTCACTGATCCCCAAGTGAGTTACACTAGTCCCATATAAGTACTCCCTGACACCAAGTGAGTTACCTTGTCCCATATAAGTACTCCCTAACCCCAAGTCAGCTACCCTCTTCCCATATAAGTACTCCCTGACCCCGTGTGAGTTACCCTTGTCCCATATAAGTACTCCCTGACCCCAAGTGAGTTACTCTCGTCCCATATAAGTACTCCCTGACCCCAAGTGAGTTACCCTCGTCCCATATAAGTACTCACTGATCCCCAAGTGAGTTACCCTCGTCCCATATAAGTACTCCCTGACCCCGTGTGAGTTACCCTCGTCCCATATAAGTACTCCCTGAGTCCGAGTGAGTTACCCAAGTCCCATATAAGTACTCACTGATCCCCAAGTGAGTTACCCTCGTCCCATATAAGTACTCCCTGACCCCCAAGTGAGTTACCCTCGTCCCATATAAGTACTCCCTGACCCCAAGTGAGTTACTCTCGTCCCATATAAGTACTCCCCGACTCCAATTGTGTTACCCTCGTCCCATATAAGTACTCCCTGAGTCCCAGTGAGTTACCCTCGACCCATATAAGTACTCCCCGACTCCAAGTGTGTTACCCTCGTCCCATATAAGTACTCCCTGAGTCCGAGTGAGTTACCCAAGTCCCATATAAGTACTCACTGATCCCCAAGTGAGTTACCCTCGTCCCATATAAGTACTGCCTGTCCCCAAGTGAGTTACCCTCGTCCCATATAAGTACTCCCTGACCCCAAGTGAGTTACCATCGTCCCATATAAGTACTCACTGATCCCCAAGTGAGTTACCCTCGTCCCATATAAGTAATCCCTGACCCCAAGTGAGTTACCCTCGTCCAATATAAGTACTCCCTGACCCCAAGTCAGTTAACCTCGTCCCATATAAGTACTCCCTGACCACAAATCAGTTACCCTCGTCCCATATAAGTACTCCCTGACCCCGTGTGAGTTACCCTCGTCCCATATAAGTACTCCCTGACCCCGTGTGAGTTACCCTCGTCTCATATAAGTACTCCCTGACCCCAAGTGAGTTACCCTCGTCCCATATAAGTACTCCCTGAACCAGTGTCAGTTACCCTCGTCCCATATAAGTACTCCCTGACCCCAAGTGATTTACCCTCGTCCCATATAAGTACTCACTGATCCCCAAGTGAGTTACCCTCGTCCAATATAAGTACTCCCTGACCCCAAGTCAGTTAACCTCGTCCCATACAAGTACTCCCTGACCCCAAGTCAGTTACTCTCGTCCCATATAAGTACTCCCTGACCCCGTGTGAGTTACCCTCGTCCCATATAAGTATTCACTGATCCCCAAGTGAGTTACCCTCGTCCCTAATAAGTACTCCCTGACCCCGTGTGAATTACCCTAATCCCAAATAAGTACTCCCTGACCCTCAAGTGAGTTACCCTCGTCCCATATAAGTACTCCCTGAGTCCGAGTGAGTTACCCTAGTCCCATATAAGTACACACTGATCCCCAAGTGAGTTACCCTCGTCCCATATAAGTACTCCCTGACACCAAGTGAGTTACCTCGTCCCATATAAGTACTCCCTGACCCCAAGTCAGTTACCCTCGTCCCATATACGTACTCCCTGACCCAGTGTCAGTTACCCTCGTCCCATATAAGTACTCCCTGACCCCAAGTGATTAACCCTCGTCCCATATAAGTACTCCCTGACCCTCAAGTGAGTTACCCTCGTCCCATATAAGTACTCCCTGAGTCCGAGTGAGTTACCCAAGTCCCATATAAGTACACACTGATCCCCAAGTGAGTTACCATCGTCCCATATAAGTACTCCCTGACCCCAAGTGAGTTACCCTCGTCCCATATAAGTACTCCCTGACCCCAAGTGAGTTACCCTCGTCCCATATAAGTACTCACTGATCCCCAAGTGAGTTATCCTCGTCCCATATAAGTACTCCCCGACTCCAAGTGTGTTACCCTCGTCTCATATAAGTACTCCCTGAGTCCGATTGAGTTACCCAAGTCCCATATAAGTACTCACTGATCCCCAAGTGAGTTACCCTCATCCCATAAAAATACTCCCTGACCCCGCGTGAGTTACCCTCGTCCCATATAAGTACTCCCTGACACCAAGTGAGTTACCTCGTCCCATATAAGTACTCCCTGACCCCAAGTCAGTTACCCTCGTCCCATATAAGTACTCCCTGACCCAGTGTCAGTTACCCTCGCCCCATATAAGTACTCCCTGACCCCAAGTGATTTACCCTCGTCCCATATAAGTACTCACTGATCCCCAAGTGAGTTACCCTCGTCCCATATAAGTACTCCCTGACCCCGTGTGAGTTACCCTCGTCTCATATAAGTACTCCCTGACCCCAAGTGAGTTACCCTCGGCCCATATAAGTACTCCCCGACTCCAAGTGTGTTACCCTCGTCCCATATAAGTACTCACTGATCCCCAAGTGAGTTATCCTCGTCCCATATAAGTACTCCCCGACTCCAAGTGTGTTACCCTCGCCTCATATAAGTACTCCCTGAGTCCGATTGAGTTACCCAAGTCCCATATAAGTACTCACTGATCCCCAAGTGAGTTACCCTCGTCCCATATAAGTACTCCCTGACACCAAGTGAGTTACCCTCGTCCCATATAAGTACTCCCTGAACCAGTGTCAGTTACCCTCGTCCCATATAAGTACTCCCTGACCCCAAGTGATTTACCCTCGTCCCATATAAGTACTCACTGATCCCCAAGTGAGTTACCCTCGTCCCATATAAGTACTCCCTGACCCCGTGTGAGTTACCCTCGTCTCATATAAGTACTCCCTGACCCCGTGTGAGTTACCCTCGTCCCATATAAGTACTCCCTGACCCCGTGTGAGTTACCCTCGTCTCATATAAGTACTCCCTGTCCCCAAGTGAGTTACCCTCGTCCCATATAAGTACTCCCTGAACCAGTGTCAGTTACCCTCGTCCCATATAAGTACTCCCTGACCCCAAGTGATTTACCCTCGTCCCATATAAGTACTCACTGATCCCCAAGTGAGTTACCCTCGTCCAATATAAGTACTCCCTGACCCCAAGTCAGTTAACCTCGTCCCATACAAGTACTCCCTGACCCCAAGTCAGTTACTCTCGTCCCATATAAGTACTCCCTGACCCCGTGTGAGTTACCCTCGTCCCATATAACTAATCCCTGACCCTAATTGAGTTACCCTCGTCCCATATAAGTACTCCCCGACTCCAAGTGTGTTACCCTCGTCCCATATAAGTACTCCCTGGGTCCGAGTGAGTTACCCAAGTCCCATATAAGTACTCACTGATCCCCAAGTGAGTTACCCTCGTCCCATATAAGTACTCCCTGACCCCCAAGTGAGTTACCCTCGTCCCATATAAGTACTCCCTGACCCCAAGTGAGTTACTCTCGTCCCATATAAGTACTCCCCGACTCCAATTGTGTTACCCTCGTCCCATATAAGTACTCCCTGAGTCCCAGTGAGTTACCCTCGACCCATATAAGTACTCCCCGACTCCAAGTGTGTTACCCTCGTCCCATATAAGTACTCCCTGAGTCCGAGTGAGTTACCCAAGTCCCATATAAGTACTCACTGATCCCCAAGTGAGTTACCCTCGTCCCATATAAGTACTGCCTGTCCCCAAGTGAGTTACCCTCGTCCCATATAAGTACTCCCTGACCCCAAGTGAGTTACCATCGTCCCATATAAGTACTCACTGATCCCCAAGTGAGTTACCCTCGTCCCATATAAGTAATCCCTGACCCCAAGTGAGTTACCCTCGTCCCATATAAGTACTCACTGATCCCCAAGTGAGTTATCCTCGTCCCATATAAGTACTCCCCGACTCCAAGTGTGTTACCCTCGTCTCATATAAGTACTCCCTGAGTCCGATTGAGTTACCCAAGTCCCATATAAGTACTCACTGATCCCCAAGTGAATTACCCTCATCCCATAAAAATACTCCCTGACCCCGCGTGAGTTACCCTCGTCCCACATAAGTACTCCCTGACACCAAGTGAGTTACCTCGTCCCATATAAGTACTCCCTGACCCCAAGTCAGTTACCCTCGTCCCATATAAGTACTCCCTGACCCAGTGTCAGTTACCCTCGCCCCATATAAGTACTCCCTGACCCCAAGTGATTTACCCTCGTCCCATATAAGTACTCACTGATCCCCAAGTGAGTTACCCTCGTCCCATATAAGTACTCCCTGACCCCGTGTGAGTTACCCTCGTCTCATATAAGTACTCCCTGACCCCAAGTGAGTTATCCTCGTCCCATATAAGTACTCCCCGACTCCAAGTGTGTTACCCTCGTCCCATATAAGTACTCACTGATCCCCAAGTGAGTTATCCTCGTCCCATATAAGTACTCCCCGACTCCAAGTGTGTTACCCTCGTCTCATATAAGTACTCCCTGAGTCCGATTGAGTTACCCAAGTCCCATATAAGTACTCACTGATCCCCAAGTGAGTTACCCTCGTCCCATAAAAATACTCCCTGACCCCGCGTGAGTTACCCTCGTCCCATATAAGTACTCCCTGACACCAAGTGAGTTACCTCGTCCCATATAAGTACTCCCTGACCCCAAGTCAGTTACCCTCGTCCCATATAAGTACTCCCTGACCCAGTGTCAGTTACCCTCGCCCCATATAAGTACTCCCTGACCCCAAGTGGTTTACCCTCGTCCCATATAAGTACTCACTGATCCCCAAGTGAGTTACCCTCGTCCCATATAAGTACTCCCTGACCCCGTGTGAGTTACCCTCGTCTCATATAAGTACTCCCTGACCCCAAGTGAGTTACCCTCGTCCCATATAAGTACTCCCCGACTCCAAGTGTGTTACCCTCGTCCCATATAAGTACTCACTGATCCCCAAGTGAGTTACCCTCGTCCAATATAAGTACTCCCTGACCCCAAGTCAGTTAACCTCATCCCATATAAGTACTCCCTGACCACAAATCAGTTACCCTCGTCCCATATAAGTACTCCCTGACCCCGTGTGAGTTACCCTCGTCCCATATAAGTACTCCCTGACCCCGTGTGAGTTACCCTCGTCTCATATAAGTACTCCCTGACCCCAAGTGAGTTACCCTCGTCCCATATAAGTACTCCCTGAACCAGTGTCAGTTACCCTCGTCCCATATAAGTACTCCCTGACCCCAAGTGATTTACCCTCGTCCCATATAAGTACTCACTGATCCCCAAGTGAGTTACCCTCGTCCAATATAAGTACTCCCTGACCCCAAGTCAGTTAACCTCGTCCCATACAAGTACTCCCTGACCCCAAGTCAGTTACTCTCGTCCCATATAAGTACTCCCTGACCCCGTGTGAGTTACCCTCGTCCCATATAAGTATTCACTGATCCCCAAGTGAGTTACCCTCGTCCCTAATAAGTACTCCCTGACCCCGTGTGAATTACCCTAATCCCAAATAAGTACTCCCTGACCCTCAAGTGAGTTACCCTTGTCCCATATATGTACTCCCTGACCCCGCGTGAATTACCCTAGTCCCAAATAAGTACTCCCTAACCCTAAGTGAGTTACCCTCCTCCCATATCAGTACTCCCTGACCCTCAAGTGAGTTACCCTCGTCCCATATAAGTACTCCCTGAGTCCGAGTGAGTTACCCTAGTCCCATATAAGTACACACTGATCCCCAAGTGAGTTACCCTCGTCCCATATAAGTACTCCCTGACACCAAGTGAGTTACCTCGTCCCATATAAGTACTCCCTGACCCCAAGTCAGTTACCCTCGTCCCATATACGTACTCCCTGACCCAGTGTCAGTTACCCTCGTCCCATATAAGTACTCCCTGACCCCAAGTGATTAACCCTCGTCCCATATAAGTACTCCCTGACCCTCAAGTGAGTTACCCTCGTCCCATATAAGTACTCCCTGAGTCCGAGTGAGTTACCCAAGTCCCATATAAGTACACACTGATCCCCAAGTGAGTTACCATCGTCCCATATAAGTACTCCCTGACCCCAAGTGAGTTACCCTCGTCCCATATAAGTACTCCCTGACCCCAAGTGAGTTACCCTCGTCCCATATAAGTACTCACTGATCCCCAAGTGAGTTATCCTCGTCCCATATAAGTACTCCCTGACACCAAGTGAGTTACCTCGTCCCATATAAGTACTCCCTGAGTCCGATTGAGTTACCCAAGTCCCATATAAGTACTCCCTGACCCAGTGTCAGTTACCCTCGCCCCATATAAGTACTCCCTGACCCCAAGTGATTTACCCTCGTCCCATATAAGTACTCACTGATCCCCAAGTGAGTTACCCTCGTCCCATATAAGTACTCCCTGACCCCGTGTGAGTTACCCTCGTCTCATATAAGTACTCCCTGACCCCAAGTGAGTTACCCTCGGCCCATATAAGTACTCCCCGACTCCAAGTGTGTTACCCTCGTCCCATATAAGTACTCACTGATCCCCAAGTGAGTTATCCTCGTCCCATATAAGTACTCCCCGACTCCAAGTGTGTTACCCTCGCCTCATATAAGTACTCCCTGAGTCCGATTGAGTTACCCAAGTCCCATATAAGTACTCACTGATCCCCAAGTGAGTTACCCTCGTCCCATATAAGTACTCCCTGACACCAAGTGAGTTACCCTCGTCCCATATAAGTACTCCCTGAACCAGTGTCAGTTACCCTCGTCCCATATAAGTACTCCCTGACCCCAAGTGATTTACCCTCGTCCCATATAAGTACTCACTGATCCCCAAGTGAGTTACCCTCGTCCCATATAAGTACTCCCTGACCCCGTGTGAGTTACCCTCGTCTCATATAAGTACTCCCTGACCCCGTGTGAGTTACCCTCGTCCCATATAAGTACTCCCTGACCCCGTGTGAGTTACCCTCGTCTCATATAAGTACTCCCTGTCCCCAAGTGAGTTACCCTCGTCCCATATAAGTACTCCCTGAACCAGTGTCAGTTACCCTCGTCCCATATAAGTACTCCCTGACCCCAAGTGATTTACCCTCGTCCCATATAAGTACTCACTGATCCCCAAGTGAGTTACCCTCGTCCAATATAAGTACTCCCTGACCCCAAGTCAGTTAACCTCGTCCCATACAAGTACTCCCTGACCCCAAGTCAGTTACTCTCGTCCCATATAAGTACTCCCTGACCCCGTGTGAGTTACCCTCGTCCCATATAACTAATCCCTGACCCTAATTGAGTTACCCTCGTCCCATATAAGTACTCCCCGACTCCAAGTGTGTTACCCTCGTCCCATATAAGTACTCCCTGGGTCCGAGTGAGTTACCCAAGTCCCATATAAGTACTCACTGATCCTCAAGTGAGTTACCCTCGTCCCTAATAAGTACTCCCTGACCCCAAGTGAGTTACACTCGTCCCATATAAGTACTCCCTGACCCCGTGTGAGTTACCCTCGTCCCATATAAGTATTCACTGATCCCCAAGTGAGTTACCCTCGTCCCTAATAAGTACTGCCTGACCCCGTGTGAATTACCCTAGTCCCAAATAAGTACTCCCTGACCCTCAAGTGAGTTACCCTTGTCCCATATATGTACTCCCTGACCCCGCGTGAATTACCCTAGTCCCAAATAAGTACTCCCTAACCCTAAGTGAGTTACCCTCGTCCCATATCAGTACTCCCTGACCCTCAAGTGAGTTACCCTCGTCCCATATAAGTACTCCCTGAGTACGAGTGAGTTACCCAAGTCCCATATAAGTACACACTGATCCCCAAGTGAGTTACCCTCGTCCCATATAAGTACTCCCTGACACCAAGTGAGTTACCTCGTCCCATATAAGTACACCCTGACCCCAAGTCAGTTACCCTCGTCCCATATACGTACTCCCTGACCCAGTGTCAGTTACCCTCGTCCCATATAAGTACTCCCTGACCCCAAGTGATTTACCCTCGTCCCATATCAGTACTCCCTGACCCTCAAGTGAGTTACCCTCGTCCCATATAAGTACTCCCTGAGTCCGAGTGAGTTACCCAAGTCCCATATAAGTACACACTGATCCCCAAGTGAGTTACCATCGTCCCATATAAGTACTCCCTGACCCCAAGTGAGTTACCCTCGTCCCATATAAGTACTCCCTGACCCCAAGTAAGTTACCCTCGTCCCATATAAGTACTCACTGATCCCCAAGTAAGTTATCCTCGTCCCATATAAGTACTCCCCGACTCCAAGTGTGTTACCCTCGTCTCATATAAGTACTCCCTGAGTCCGATTGAGTCACCCAAGTCCCATATAAGTACTCACTGATCCCCAAGTGAGTTACCCTCATCCCATAAAAATACTCCCTGACCCCGCGTGAGTTACCCTCGTCCCATATAAGTACTCCCTGACACCAAGTGAGTTACCTCGTCCCATATAAGTACTCCCTGACCCCAAGTCAGTTACCCTCGTCCCATATAAGTACTCCCTGACCCAGTGTCAGTTACCCTCGCCCCATATAAGTACTCCCTGACCCCAAGTGATTTACCCTCGTCCCATTTAAGTACTCACTGATCCCCAAGTGAGTTACCCTCGTCCCATATAAGTACTCCCTGACCCCGTGTGAGTTACCCTCGTCTCATATAAGTACTCCCTGACCCCAAGTGAGTTACCCTCGTCCCATATAAGTACTCCCCGACTCCAAGTGTGTTACCCTCGTCCCATATAAGTACTCACTGATCCCCAAGTGAGTTATCCTCGTCCCATATAAGTACTCCCCGACTCCAAGTGTGTTACCCTCGTCTCGTATAAGTACTCCCTGAGTCCGATTGAGTTACCCAAGTCCCATATAAGTACTCACTGATCCCCAAGTGAGTTACCCTCATCCCATAAAAATACTCCCTGACCCCGCGTGAGTTACCCTCGTCCCATATAAGTACTCCCTGACACCAAGTGAGTTACCTCGTCCCATATAAGTACTCCCTGACCCCAAGTCAGTTACCCTCGTCCCATATAAGTACTCCCTGACCCAGTGTCAGTTACCCTCGCCCCATATAAGTACTCCCTGACCCCAAGTGATTTACCCTCGTCCCATATAAGTACTCACTGATCCCCAAGTGAGTTACCCTCGTCCCATATAAGTACTCCCTGACCCCGTGTGAGTTACCCTCGTCTCATATAAGTACTCCCTGACCCCAAGTGAGTTACCCTCGTCCCATATAAGTACTCCCCGACTCCAAGTGTGTTACCCTCGTCCCATATAAGTACTCACTGATCCCCAAGTCAGTTACCCTCGTCCCATATAAGTACTCCCTGACCCAGTGTCAGTTACCCTCGCCCCATATAAGTACTCCCTGACCCCAAGTAATTACCCTCGTCCCATATAAGTACTCACTGATCCCCAAGTGAGTTACCCTCGTCCCATATAAGTACTCCCTGACCCCGTGTGAGTCACCCTCGTCTCATATAAGTACTCCCTGACCCCAAGTGAGTTACCCTCGTCCCATATAAGTACTCCCCGACTCCAAGTGTGTTACCCTCGTCCCATATAAGTACTCACTGATCCCCAAGTGAGTTACCCTCGTCCCATATAAGTACTCCCTGACCCCAAGTCAGTTAACCTCGTCCCATATAAGTACTCCCTGACCACAAATCAGTTAACCTCGTCCCTTATAAGTACTCCCTGACCCCGTGTGAGTTACCCTCGTCCCATATAAGTACTCCCTGACCCCGTGTGAGTTACCCTCGTCTCATATAAGTATTCCCTGACCCCAAGTGAGTTACCCTCGTCCCATATAAGTACTCCCTGAACCAGTGTCAGTTACCCTCGTCCCATATAAGTACTCCCTGACCCCAAGTGATTTACCCTCGTCCCATATAAGTACTCACTGATCCCCAAGTGAGTTACCCTCGTCCAATATAAGTACTCCCTGACCCCAAGTCAGTTAACCTCGTCCCATACAAGTACTCCCTGACCCCAAGTCAGTTACTCTCGTCCCATATAAGTACTCCCTGACCCCGTGTGAGTTACCCTCGTCTCATATAAGTACTCCCTGACCCCAAGTGAGTTACCCTCGACCCATATAAGTACTCCCCGACTCCAAGTGTGTTACCCTCGTCCCATATAAGTACTCCCTGAGTCCGAGTGAGTTACCCAAGTCCCATATAAGTACTCACTGATCCCCAAGTGAGTTACCCTCGTCCCATATAAGTACTGCCTGTCCCCAAGTGAGTTACCCTCGTCCCATATAAGTACTCCCTGACCCCAAGTGAGTTACCATCGTCCCATATAAGTACTCACTGATCCCCAAGTGAGTTACCCTCGTCCCATATAAGTACTCCCTGACCCCAAGTGAGTTACCCTCGTCCCATATAAGTACTCACTGATCCCCAAGTCAGTTACCCTCGTCCCATATAAGTACTCCCTGACCCAGTGTCAGTTACCCTCGCCCCATATAAGTACTCCCTGACCCCAAGTGATTTACCCTCGTCCCATATAAGTACTCACTGATCCCCAAGTGAGTTACCCTCGTCCCATATAAGTACTCCCTGACCCCGTGTGAGTTACCCTCGTCTCATATAAGTACTCCCTGACCCCAAGTGAGTTACCCTCGTCCCATATAAGTACTCCCCGACTCCAAGTGTGTTACCCTCGTCTCGTATAAGTACTCCCTGAGTCCGATTGAGTTACCCAAGTCCCATATAAGTACTCACTGATCCCCAAGTGAGTTACCCTCATCCCATAAAAATACTCCCTGACCCCGCGTGAGTTACCCTCGTCCCATATAAGTACTCCCTGACACCAAGTGAGTTACCTCGTCCCATATAAGTACTCCCTGACCCCAAGTCAGTTACCCTCGTCCCATATAAGTACTCCCTGACCCAGTGTCAGTTACCCTCGCCCCATATAAGTACTCCCTGACCCCAAGTGATTTACCCTCGTCCCATATAAGTACTCACTGATCCCCAAGTGAGTTACCCTCGTCCCATATAAGTACTCCCTGACCCCGTGTGAGTTACCCTCGTCTCATATAAGTACTCCCTGACCCCAAGTGAGTTACCCTCGTCCCATATAAGTACTCCCCGACTCCAAGTGTGTTACCCTCGTCCCATACAAGTACTCCCTGACCCCAAGTCAGTTACTCTCGTCCCATATAAGTACTCCCTGACCCCAAGTGATTTACCCTCGTCCCATATAAGTACTCACTGATCCCCAAGTGAGTTACCCTCGTCCCATATAAGTACTCCCTGACCCCGTGTGAGTTACCCTCGTCTCATATAAGTACTCCCTGACCCCAAGTGAGTTACCCTCGGCCCATATAAGTACTCCCCGACTCCAAGTGTGTTACCCTCGTCCCATATAAGTACTCACTGATCCCCAAGTGAGTTATCCTCGTCCCATATAAGTACTCCCCGACTCCAAGTGTGTTACCCTCGCCTCATATAAGTACTCCCTGAGTCCGATTGAGTTACCCAAGTCCCATATAAGTACTCACTGATCCCCAAGTGAGTTACCCTCGTCCCATATAAGTACTCCCTGACACCAAGTGAGTTACCCTCGTCCCATATAAGTACTCCCTGAACCAGTGTCAGTTACCCTCGTCCCATATAAGTACTCCCTGACCCCAAGTGATTTACCCTCGTCCCATATAAGTACTCACTGATCCCCAAGTGAGTTACCCTCGTCCCATATAAGTACTCCCTGACCCCGTGTGAGTTACCCTCGTCTCATATAAGTACTCCCTGACCCCGTGTGAGTTACCCTCGTCCCATATAAGTACTCCCTGACCCCGTGTGAGTTACCCTCGTCTCATATAAGTACTCCCTGTCCCCAAGTGAGTTACCCTCGTCCCATATAAGTACTCCCTGAACCAGTGTCAGTTACCCTCGTCCCATATAAGTACTCCCTGACCCCAAGTGATTTACCCTCGTCCCATATAAGTACTCACTGATCCCCAAGTGAGTTACCCTCGTCCAATATAAGTACTCCCTGACCCCAAGTCAGTTAACCTCGTCCCATACAAGTACTCCCTGACCCCAAGTCAGTTACTCTCGTCCCATATAAGTACTCCCTGACCCCGTGTGAGTTACCCTCGTCCCATATAACTAATCCCTGACCCTAATTGAGTTACCCTCGTCCCATATAAGTACTCCCCGACTCCAAGTGTGTTACCCTCGTCCCATATAAGTACTCCCTGGGTCCGAGTGAGTTACCCAAGTCCCATATAAGTACTCACTGATCCCCAAGTGAGTTACCCTCGTCCCATATAAGTACTCCCTGACCCCCAAGTGAGTTACCCTCGTCCCATATAAGTACTCCCTGACCCCAAGTGAGTTACTCTCGTCCCATATAAGTACTCCCCGACTCCAATTGTGTTACCCTCGTCCCATATAAGTACTCCCTGAGTCCCAGTGAGTTACCCTCGACCCATATAAGTACTCCCCGACTCCAAGTGTGTTACCCTCGTCCCATATAAGTACTCCCTGAGTCCGAGTGAGTTACCCAAGTCCCATATAAGTACTCACTGATCCCCAAGTGAGTTACCCTCGTCCCATATAAGTACTGCCTGTCCCCAAGTGAGTTACCCTCGTCCCATATAAGTACTCCCTGACCCCAAGTGAGTTACCATCGTCCCATATAAGTACTCACTGATCCCCAAGTGAGTTACCCTCGTCCCATATAAGTAATCCCTGACCCCAAGTGAGTTACCCTCGTCCCATATAAGTACTCACTGATCCCCAAGTGAGTTATCCTCGTCCCATATAAGTACTCCCCGACTCCAAGTGTGTTACCCTCGTCTCATATAAGTACTCCCTGAGTCCGATTGAGTTACCCAAGTCCCATATAAGTACTCACTGATCCCCAAGTGAATTACCCTCATCCCATAAAAATACTCCCTGACCCCGCGTGAGTTACCCTCGTCCCACATAAGTACTCCCTGACACCAAGTGAGTTACCTCGTCCCATATAAGTACTCCCTGACCCCAAGTCAGTTACCCTCGTCCCATATAAGTACTCCCTGACCCAGTGTCAGTTACCCTCGCCCCATATAAGTACTCCCTGACCCCAAGTGATTTACCCTCGTCCCATATAAGTACTCACTGATCCCCAAGTGAGTTACCCTCGTCCCATATAAGTACTCCCTGACCCCGTGTGAGTTACCCTCGTCTCATATAAGTACTCCCTGACCCCAAGTGAGTTATCCTCGTCCCATATAAGTACTCCCCGACTCCAAGTGTGTTACCCTCGTCCCATATAAGTACTCACTGATCCCCAAGTGAGTTATCCTCGTCCCATATAAGTACTCCCCGACTCCAAGTGTGTTACCCTCGTCTCATATAAGTACTCCCTGAGTCCGATTGAGTTACCCAAGTCCCATATAAGTACTCACTGATCCCCAAGTGAGTTACCCTCGTCCCATAAAAATACTCCCTGACCCCGCGTGAGTTACCCTCGTCCCATATAAGTACTCCCTGACACCAAGTGAGTTACCTCGTCCCATATAAGTACTCCCTGACCCCAAGTCAGTTACCCTCGTCCCATATAAGTACTCCCTGACCCAGTGTCAGTTACCCTCGCCCCATATAAGTACTCCCTGACCCCAAGTGGTTTACCCTCGTCCCATATAAGTACTCACTGATCCCCAAGTGAGTTACCCTCGTCCCATATAAGTACTCCCTGACCCCGTGTGAGTTACCCTCGTCTCATATAAGTACTCCCTGACCCCAAGTGAGTTACCCTCGTCCCATATAAGTACTCCCCGACTCCAAGTGTGTTACCCTCGTCCCATATAAGTACTCACTGATCCCCAAGTGAGTTACCCTCGTCCAATATAAGTACTCCCTGACCCCAAGTCAGTTAACCTCATCCCATATAAGTACTCCCTGACCACAAATCAGTTACCCTCGTCCCATATAAGTACTCCCTGACCCCGTGTGAGTTACCCTCGTCCCATATAAGTACTCCCTGACCCCGTGTGAGTTACCCTCGTCTCATATAAGTACTCCCTGACCCCAAGTGAGTTACCCTCGTCCCATATAAGTACTCCCTGAACCAGTGTCAGTTACCCTCGTCCCATATAAGTACTCCCTGACCCCAAGTGATTTACCCTCGTCCCATATAAGTACTCACTGATCCCCAAGTGAGTTACCCTCGTCCAATATAAGTACTCCCTGACCCCAAGTCAGTTAACCTCGTCCCATACAAGTACTCCCTGACCCCAAGTCAGTTACTCTCGTCCCATATAAGTACTCCCTGACCCCGTGTGAGTTACCCTCGTCCCATATAAGTATTCACTGATCCCCAAGTGAGTTACCCTCGTCCCTAATAAGTACTCCCTGACCCCGTGTGAATTACCCTAATCCCAAATAAGTACTCCCTGACCCTCAAGTGAGTTACCCTTGTCCCATATATGTACTCCCTGACCCCGCGTGAATTACCCTAGTCCCAAATAAGTACTCCCTAACCCTAAGTGAGTTACCCTCCTCCCATATCAGTACTCCCTGACCCTCAAGTGAGTTACCCTCGTCCCATATAAGTACTCCCTGAGTCCGAGTGAGTTACCCTAGTCCCATATAAGTACACACTGATCCCCAAGTGAGTTACCCTCGTCCCATATAAGTACTCCCTGACACCAAGTGAGTTACCTCGTCCCATATAAGTACTCCCTGACCCCAAGTCAGTTACCCTCGTCCCATATACGTACTCCCTGACCCAGTGTCAGTTACCCTCGTCCCATATAAGTACTCCCTGACCCCAAGTGATTAACCCTCGTCCCATATAAGTACTCCCTGACCCTCAAGTGAGTTACCCTCGTCCCATATAAGTACTCCCTGAGTCCGAGTGAGTTACCCAAGTCCCATATAAGTACACACTGATCCCCAAGTGAGTTACCATCGTCCCATATAAGTACTCCCTGACCCCAAGTGAGTTACCCTCGTCCCATATAAGTACTCCCTGACCCCAAGTGAGTTACCCTCGTCCCATATAAGTACTCACTGATCCCCAAGTGAGTTATCCTCGTCCCATATAAGTACTCCCTGACACCAAGTGAGTTACCTCGTCCCATATAAGTACTCCCTGAGTCCGATTGAGTTACCCAAGTCCCATATAAGTACTCCCTGACCCAGTGTCAGTTACCCTCGCCCCATATAAGTACTCCCTGACCCCAAGTGATTTACCCTCGTCCCATATAAGTACTCACTGATCCCCAAGTGAGTTACCCTCGTCCCATATAAGTACTCCCTGACCCCGTGTGAGTTACCCTCGTCTCATATAAGTACTCCCTGACCCCAAGTGAGTTACCCTCGGCCCATATAAGTACTCCCCGACTCCAAGTGTGTTACCCTCGTCCCATATAAGTACTCACTGATCCCCAAGTGAGTTATCCTCGTCCCATATAAGTACTCCCCGACTCCAAGTGTGTTACCCTCGCCTCATATAAGTACTCCCTGAGTCCGATTGAGTTACCCAAGTCCCATATAAGTACTCACTGATCCCCAAGTGAGTTACCCTCGTCCCATATAAGTACTCCCTGACACCAAGTGAGTTACCCTCGTCCCATATAAGTACTCCCTGAACCAGTGTCAGTTACCCTCGTCCCATATAAGTACTCCCTGACCCCAAGTGATTTACCCTCGTCCCATATAAGTACTCACTGATCCCCAAGTGAGTTACCCTCGTCCCATATAAGTACTCCCTGACCCCGTGTGAGTTACCCTCGTCTCATATAAGTACTCCCTGACCCCGTGTGAGTTACCCTCGTCCCATATAAGTACTCCCTGACCCCGTGTGAGTTACCCTCGTCTCATATAAGTACTCCCTGTCCCCAAGTGAGTTACCCTCGTCCCATATAAGTACTCCCTGAACCAGTGTCAGTTACCCTCGTCCCATATAAGTACTCCCTGACCCCAAGTGATTTACCCTCGTCCCATATAAGTACTCACTGATCCCCAAGTGAGTTACCCTCGTCCAATATAAGTACTCCCTGACCCCAAGTCAGTTAACCTCGTCCCATACAAGTACTCCCTGACCCCAAGTCAGTTACTCTCGTCCCATATAAGTACTCCCTGACCCCGTGTGAGTTACCCTCGTCCCATATAACTAATCCCTGACCCTAATTGAGTTACCCTCGTCCCATATAAGTACTCCCCGACTCCAAGTGTGTTACCCTCGTCCCATATAAGTACTCCCTGGGTCCGAGTGAGTTACCCAAGTCCCATATAAGTACTCACTGATCCTCAAGTGAGTTACCCTCGTCCCTAATAAGTACTCCCTGACCCCAAGTGAGTTACACTCGTCCCATATAAGTACTCCCTGACCCCGTGTGAGTTACCCTCGTCCCATATAAGTATTCACTGATCCCCAAGTGAGTTACCCTCGTCCCTAATAAGTACTGCCTGACCCCGTGTGAATTACCCTAGTCCCAAATAAGTACTCCCTGACCCTCAAGTGAGTTACCCTTGTCCCATATATGTACTCCCTGACCCCGCGTGAATTACCCTAGTCCCAAATAAGTACTCCCTAACCCTAAGTGAGTTACCCTCGTCCCATATCAGTACTCCCTGACCCTCAAGTGAGTTACCCTCGTCCCATATAAGTACTCCCTGAGTACGAGTGAGTTACCCAAGTCCCATATAAGTACACACTGATCCCCAAGTGAGTTACCCTCGTCCCATATAAGTACTCCCTGACACCAAGTGAGTTACCTCGTCCCATATAAGTACACCCTGACCCCAAGTCAGTTACCCTCGTCCCATATACGTACTCCCTGACCCAGTGTCAGTTACCCTCGTCCCATATAAGTACTCCCTGACCCCAAGTGATTTACCCTCGTCCCATATCAGTACTCCCTGACCCTCAAGTGAGTTACCCTCGTCCCATATAAGTACTCCCTGAGTCCGAGTGAGTTACCCAAGTCCCATATAAGTACACACTGATCCCCAAGTGAGTTACCATCGTCCCATATAAGTACTCCCTGACCCCAAGTGAGTTACCCTCGTCCCATATAAGTACTCCCTGACCCCAAGTAAGTTACCCTCGTCCCATATAAGTACTCACTGATCCCCAAGTAAGTTATCCTCGTCCCATATAAGTACTCCCCGACTCCAAGTGTGTTACCCTCGTCTCATATAAGTACTCCCTGAGTCCGATTGAGTCACCCAAGTCCCATATAAGTACTCACTGATCCCCAAGTGAGTTACCCTCATCCCATAAAAATACTCCCTGACCCCGCGTGAGTTACCCTCGTCCCATATAAGTACTCCCTGACACCAAGTGAGTTACCTCGTCCCATATAAGTACTCCCTGACCCCAAGTCAGTTACCCTCGTCCCATATAAGTACTCCCTGACCCAGTGTCAGTTACCCTCGCCCCATATAAGTACTCCCTGACCCCAAGTGATTTACCCTCGTCCCATATAAGTACTCACTGATCCCCAAGTGAGTTACCCTCGTCCCATATAAGTACTCCCTGACCCCGTGTGAGTTACCCTCGTCTCATATAAGTACTCCCTGACCCCAAGTGAGTTACCCTCGTCCCATATAAGTACTCCCCGACTCCAAGTGTGTTACCCTCGTCCCATATAAGTACTCACTGATCCCCAAGTGAGTTATCCTCGTCCCATATAAGTACTCCCCGACTCCAAGTGTGTTACCCTCGTCTCGTATAAGTACTCCCTGAGTCCGATTGAGTTACCCAAGTCCCATATAAGTACTCACTGATCCCCAAGTGAGTTACCCTCATCCCATAAAAATACTCCCTGACCCCGCGTGAGTTACCCTCGTCCCATATAAGTACTCCCTGACACCAAGTGAGTTACCTCGTCCCATATAAGTACTCCCTGACCCCAAGTCAGTTACCCTCGTCCCATATAAGTACTCCCTGACCCAGTGTCAGTTACCCTCGCCCCATATAAGTACTCCCTGACCCCAAGTGATTTACCCTCGTCCCATATAAGTACTCACTGATCCCCAAGTGAGTTACCCTCGTCCCATATAAGTACTCCCTGACCCCGTGTGAGTTACCCTCGTCTCATATAAGTACTCCCTGACCCCAAGTGAGTTACCCTCGTCCCATATAAGTACTCCCCGACTCCAAGTGTGTTACCCTCGTCCCATATAAGTACTCACTGATCCCCAAGTCAGTTACCCTCGTCCCATATAAGTACTCCCTGACCCAGTGTCAGTTACCCTCGCCCCATATAAGTACTCCCTGACCCCAAGTAATTACCCTCGTCCCATATAAGTACTCACTGATCCCCAAGTGAGTTACCCTCGTCCCATATAAGTACTCCCTGACCCCGTGTGAGTCACCCTCGTCTCATATAAGTACTCCCTGACCCCAAGTGAGTTACCCTCGTCCCATATAAGTACTCCCCGACTCCAAGTGTGTTACCCTCGTCCCATATAAGTACTCACTGATCCCCAAGTGAGTTACCCTCGTCCCATATAAGTACTCCCTGACCCCAAGTCAGTTAACCTCGTCCCATATAAGTACTCCCTGACCACAAATCAGTTAACCTCGTCCCTTATAAGTACTCCCTGACCCCGTGTGAGTTACCCTCGTCCCATATAAGTACTCCCTGACCCCGTGTGAGTTACCCTCGTCTCATATAAGTATTCCCTGACCCCAAGTGAGTTACCCTCGTCCCATATAAGTACTCCCTGAACCAGTGTCAGTTACCCTCGTCCCATATAAGTACTCCCTGACCCCAAGTGATTTACCCTCGTCCCATATAAGTACTCACTGATCCCCAAGTGAGTTACCCTCGTCCAATATAAGTACTCCCTGACCCCAAGTCAGTTAACCTCGTCCCATACAAGTACTCCCTGACCCCAAGTCAGTTACTCTCGTCCCATATAAGTACTCCCTGACCCCGTGTGAGTTACCCTCGTCTCATATAAGTACTCCCTGACCCCAAGTGAGTTACCCTCGACCCATATAAGTACTCCCCGACTCCAAGTGTGTTACCCTCGTCCCATATAAGTACTCCCTGAGTCCGAGTGAGTTACCCAAGTCCCATATAAGTACTCACTGATCCCCAAGTGAGTTACCCTCGTCCCATATAAGTACTGCCTGTCCCCAAGTGAGTTACCCTCGTCCCATATAAGTACTCCCTGACCCCAAGTGAGTTACCATCGTCCCATATAAGTACTCACTGATCCCCAAGTGAGTTACCCTCGTCCCATATAAGTACTCCCTGACCCCAAGTGAGTTACCCTCGTCCCATATAAGTACTCACTGATCCCCAAGTCAGTTACCCTCGTCCCATATAAGTACTCCCTGACCCAGTGTCAGTTACCCTCGCCCCATATAAGTACTCCCTGACCCCAAGTGATTTACCCTCGTCCCATATAAGTACTCACTGATCCCCAAGTGAGTTACCCTCGTCCCATATAAGTACTCCCTGACCCCGTGTGAGTTACCCTCGTCTCATATAAGTACTCCCTGACCCCAAGTGAGTTACCCTCGTCCCATATAAGTACTCCCCGACTCCAAGTGTGTTACCCTCGTCTCGTATAAGTACTCCCTGAGTCCGATTGAGTTACCCAAGTCCCATATAAGTACTCACTGATCCCCAAGTGAGTTACCCTCATCCCATAAAAATACTCCCTGACCCCGCGTGAGTTACCCTCGTCCCATATAAGTACTCCCTGACACCAAGTGAGTTACCTCGTCCCATATAAGTACTCCCTGACCCCAAGTCAGTTACCCTCGTCCCATATAAGTACTCCCTGACCCAGTGTCAGTTACCCTCGCCCCATATAAGTACTCCCTGACCCCAAGTGATTTACCCTCGTCCCATATAAGTACTCACTGATCCCCAAGTGAGTTACCCTCGTCCCATATAAGTACTCCCTGACCCCGTGTGAGTTACCCTCGTCTCATATAAGTACTCCCTGACCCCAAGTGAGTTACCCTCGTCCCATATAAGTACTCCCCGACTCCAAGTGTGTTACCCTCGTCCCATATAAGTACTCACTGATCCCCAAGTCAGTTACCCTCGTCCCATATAAGTACTCCCTGACCCCGTGTGAGTTACCCTCGTCCCATATAAGTACTCCCCGACTCCAAGTGTGTTACCCTCGTCCCATATAAGTACTCCCTGAGTGCCAGTGAGTTACCCTCGACCCATATAAGTACTCCCCGACTCCAAGTGTGTTACCCTCATACCATATAAGTACTCCCTGAGACCGAGTGAGTTACCCAAGTCCCATATAAGTACTCACTGATCCCCAAGTGAGTTACCCTCGTCCCATATAAGTACTCCCTGACCCCCAAGTGAGTTACCCTCGTCCCATATAAGTACTCCCTGACCCCAAGTCAGTTACCCTCGTCCCATATAAGTACTCACTGATTCCCAAGTGAGTTACCCTCGTCCCATATAAGTACTCCCCGACCCCAAGTGTGTTACCCTCGTCTCATATAAGTACTCCCTGAGCCCGATTAAGTTACCCAAGTCCCATATAAGTACTCACTGATCCCCAAGTGAGTTACCCTCGTCCCATAAAAATACTCCCTGACCCCGCGTGAGTTACCCTCGTCCCATGTAAGTACTCCCTGACACCAAGTGAGTTACCTCGTCCCATATAAGTACTTCCTGACACCAAGTGAGTTACCTCGTCCCATATAAGTACTCCCTGACCCCAAGTCAGTTACCCTCGTCCCATATAAGTACTCCCTGACCCAGTGTCAGTTACCCTCGTCCCATATAAGTACTCCCTGACCCCAAGTGATTTACCCTCGTCCCATATAAGTACTCACTGATCCCCGCGTGAGTTACCCTCGTCCCATATAAGTACACACTAATCCCCAAGTAAGTTACCCTCGTCTCATATAAGTACTGCCTTTCCCCAAGTGAGTTACCCTCGTCCCATATAAGTACTTCCTGACCCCCAAGTGAGTTACCCTTGTCCCATATAAGTACTCACTGACCCCCAAGTGAGTTACCCTCGTCCCATATAAGTAATCCCTGACCCCAAGTGAGTTACACTCGTCCCATATAAGTACTCCCTGACCCCGTGTGAGTTACCCTCGTCCCATATAAGTATTCACTGATCCCCAAGTGAGTTACCCTCGTCCCTAATAAGTACTCCCTGACCCCGTGTGAATTACCCTAGTCCCAAATAGGTACTCCCTGACCCTCAAGTGAGTTACCCTTGTCCCATATAAGTACTCCCTGACCCCGCGTGAATTACCCTAGTCCCAAATAAGTACTCCCTAACCCTAAGTGAGTTACCATCGTCCCATATAAGTACTCACTGATCCCCGTGTGAGTTACCCTCGTCCCATATAAGTACTCCCTGACCCCGCATGAATTACCCTCGTCCCACATAAGTACTCCCTGACCCCAAGTGAGTTACCCTCTTCCCATATAAGTACTCCCCGACTCCAAGTGTGTTACCCTCGTCCCATATAAGTACTCCCTGACCCAGTGTCAGTTACCCTCGTCCCATATAAGTACTCCCTGACCCCAAGTGATTTACCCTCGTCGCATATAAGTACTCACTGATCCCCAAGTGAGTTACCCTCGTCTCATATAAGTATTCCCTGACCCCAAGTGAGTTACCCTCTTCCCATATAAGTACTCCCCGACTCCAAGTGTGTTACCCTCGTCCCATATAAGTACTCACTGATCCCCAAGTGAGTTACCCTCGTCCCATATAAGTACTCCCTGACCCCAAGTCAGTTAACCTCGTCCCATATAAGTACTCCCTGACCCCAAATCAGTTACCCTCGTCCCATATAAGTACTCCCTGACCCCGTGTGAGTTACCCTCGTCCCATATAAGTACTCCCTGACCCCGTGTGAGTTACCCTCGTCTCATATAAGTACTCCCTGACCCCAAGTGAGTTACCCTCGTCCCATATAAGTACTCCCTGACCCCAAGTCGGTTAACCTCGTCCCATATAAGTACTCCCTGACCCCAAGTCAGTTACCCTCGTCCCATATAAGTACTCCCTGACACCAAGTGAGTTACCTCGTCCCATATAAGTACTCCCTGACCCCAAGTCAGTTACCCTCGTCCCATATAAGTACTCCCCGGCTCCAAGTGTGTTACCCTCGTCCCGTATAAGTACTCCCTGAGTCCGAGTGAGTTACCCAAGTCCCATATAAGTACACACTGATCCCCAAGTGAGTTACACTAGTCCCATATCAGTACTCCCTGACCCCGTATGAATTACCCTAGTCCGAAACAAGTACTCCTTGACCCTAATTGAGTTACCCTCGTCCCATATAAGTACTCCCTGACCCCAAGTCAGTTAACCTCGTCCCATATAAGTACTCCCTGACCACAAATCAGTTACCCTCGTCCCATATAAGTAATCCCTGACCCCGTGTGAGTTACCCTCGTCCCATATAAGTACTCCCTGACCCCGTGTGAGTTACCCTCGTCTCATATAAGTACTCCCTGACCCCAAGTGAGTTACCCTCGTCCCATATAAGTACTCCCTGAACCAGTGTCAGTTACCCTCGTCCCATATAAGTACTCCCTGACCCCAAGTGATTTACCCTCGTCCCATATAAGTACTCACTGATCCCCAATTGAGTTACCCTCGTCCAATATAAGTACTCCCTGACCCCAAGTCAGTTAACCTCGTCCCATACAAGTACTCCCTGACCCCAAGTCAGTTACTCTCGTCCCATATAAGTACTCCCTGACCCCGTGTGAGTTACCCTCGTCCCATATAACTAATCCCTGACCCTAATTGAGTTACCCTCGTCCCATATAAGTACTCCCCGACTCCAAGTGTGTTACCCTCGTCCCATATAAGTACTCCCTGGGTCCGAGTGAGTTACCCAAGTCCCATATAAGTAGTCACTGATCCTCAAGTGAGTTACCCTCGTCCCTAATAAGTACTCCCTGACCCCAAGTGAGTTACACTCGTCCCATATAAGTACTCCCTGACCCCGTGTGAGTTACCCTCGTCCCATATAAGTATTCACTGATCCCCAAGTGAGTTACCCTCGTCCCTAATAAGTACTCCCTGACCCCGTGTGAATTACCCTAGTCCCAAATAAGTACTCCCTGACCCTCAAGTGAGTTACCCTTGTCCCATATATGTACTCCCTGACCCCGCGTGAAATACCCTAGTCCCAAATAAGTACTCCCTAACCCTAAGTGAGTTACCCTCGTCCCTAATCAGTACTCCCTGACCCTCAAGTGAGTTACCCTCGTCCCATATAAGTACTCCCTGAGTCCGAGTGAGTTACCCAAGTCCCATATAAGTACACACTGATCCCCAAGTGAGTTACCCTCGTCCCATATAAGTACTCCCTGACACCAAGTGAGTTACCTCGTCCCATATAAGTACTCCCTGACCCCAAGTCAGTTACCCTCGTCCCATATACGTACTCCCTGACCCAGTGTCAGTTACCCTCGTCCCATATAAGTACTCCCTGACCCCAAGTGATTTACCCTCGTCCCAATTAAGTACTCACTGATCCCCAAGTGAGTTACCCTCGTCCCATATAAGTACTCCCTGACCCCCAAGTGAGTTACCCTCGTCCCATATAAGTATTCACTGGCCCCCAAGTGATTTACCCTCGTCCCATATAAGCACTCCCTGTCCCCGTGTGAATTACCCTAGTCCGAAATAAGTACTCCTTGACCCTAATTGAGATACCCTCGTCCCATATAAGTACTCCCTGACCCCCAAGTGAGTTACCCTCGTCCCATATAAGTACTCCCTGACCCCAAGTCAGTTACCCTCGTCCCATATAAGTACTCACTGATTCCCAAGTGAGTTACCCTCGTCCCATATAAGTACTCCCCGACCCCAAGTGTGTTACCCTCGTCTCATATAAGTACTCCCTGAGCCCGATTAAGTTACCCAAGTCCCATATAAGTACTCACTGATCCCCAAGTGAGTTACCCTCGTCCCATAAAAATACTCCCTGACCCCGCGTGAGTTACCCTCGTCCCATGTAAGTACTCCCTGACACCAAGTGAGTTACCTCGTCCCATATAAGTACTTCCTGACACCAAGTGAGTTACCTCGTCCCATATAAGTACTCCCTGACCCCAAGTCAGTTACCCTCGTCCCATATAAGTACTCCCTGACCCAGTGTCAGTTACCCTCGTCCCATATAAGTACTCCCTGACCCCAAGTGATTTACCCTCGTCCCATATAAGTACTCACTGATCCCCGCGTGAGTTACCCTCGTCCCATATAAGTACACACTAATCCCCAAGTAAGTTACCCTCGTCTCATATAAGTACTGCCTTTCCCCAAGTGAGTTACCCTCGTCCCATATAAGTACTTCCTGACCCCCAAGTGAGTTACCCTTGTCCCATATAAGTACTCACTGACCCCCAAGTGAGTTACCCTCGTCCCATATAAGTAATCCCTGACCCCAAGTGAGTTACACTCGTCCCATATAAGTACTCCCTGACCCCGTGTGAGTTACCCTCGTCCCATATAAGTATTCACTGATCCCCAAGTGAGTTACCCTCGTCCCTAATAAGTACTCCCTGACCCCGTGTGAATTACCCTAGTCCCAAATAGGTACTCCCTGACCCTCAAGTGAGTTACCCTTGTCCCATATAAGTACTCCCTGACCCCGCGTGAATTACCCTAGTCCCAAATAAGTACTCCCTAACCCTAAGTGAGTTACCATCGTCCCATATAAGTACTCACTGATCCCCGTGTGAGTTACCCTCGTCCCATATAAGTACTCCCTGACCCCGCATGAATTACCCTCGTCCCACATAAGTACTCCCTGACCCCAAGTGAGTTACCCTCTTCCCATATAAGTACTCCCCGACTCCAAGTGTGTTACCCTCGTCCCATATAAGTACTCCCTGACCCAGTGTCAGTTACCCTCGTCCCATATAAGTACTCCCTGACCCCAAGTGATTTACCCTCGTCGCATATAAGTACTCACTGATCCCCAAGTGAGTTACCCTCGTCTCATATAAGTATTCCCTGACCCCAAGTGAGTTACCCTCTTCCCATATAAGTACTCCCCGACTCCAAGTGTGTTACCCTCGTCCCATATAAGTACTCACTGATCCCCAAGTGAGTTACCCTCGTCCCATATAAGTACTCCCTGACCCCAAGTCAGTTAACCTCGTCCCATATAAGTACTCCCTGACCCCAAATCAGTTACCCTCGTCCCATATAAGTACTCCCTGACCCCGTGTGAGTTACCCTCGTCCCATATAAGTACTCCCTGACCCCGTGTGAGTTACCCTCGTCTCATATAAGTACTCCCTGACCCCAAGTGAGTTACCCTCGTCCCATATAAGTACTCCCTGACCCCAAGTCGGTTAACCTCGTCCCATATAAGTACTCCCTGACCCCAAGTCAGTTACCCTCGTCCCATATAAGTACTCCCTGACACCAAGTGAGTTACCTCGTCCCATATAAGTACTCCCTGACCCCAAGTCAGTTACCCTCGTCCCATATAAGTACTCCCCGGCTCCAAGTGTGTTACCCTCGTCCCGTATAAGTACTCCCTGAGTCCGAGTGAGTTACCCAAGTCCCATATAAGTACACACTGATCCCCAAGTGAGTTACACTAGTCCCATATCAGTACTCCCTGACCCCGTATGAATTACCCTAGTCCGAAACAAGTACTCCTTGACCCTAATTGAGTTACCCTCGTCCCATATAAGTACTCCCTGACCCCAAGTCAGTTAACCTCGTCCCATATAAGTACTCCCTGACCACAAATCAGTTACCCTCGTCCCATATAAGTAATCCCTGACCCCGTGTGAGTTACCCTCGTCCCATATAAGTACTCCCTGACCCCGTGTGAGTTACCCTCGTCTCATATAAGTACTCCCTGACCCCAAGTGAGTTACCCTCGTCCCATATAAGTACTCCCTGAACCAGTGTCAGTTACCCTCGTCCCATATAAGTACTCCCTGACCCCAAGTGATTTACCCTCGTCCCATATAAGTACTCACTGATCCCCAATTGAGTTACCCTCGTCCAATATAAGTACTCCCTGACCCCAAGTCAGTTAACCTCGTCCCATACAAGTACTCCCTGACCCCAAGTCAGTTACTCTCGTCCCATATAAGTACTCCCTGACCCCGTGTGAGTTACCCTCGTCCCATATAACTAATCCCTGACCCTAATTGAGTTACCCTCGTCCCATATAAGTACTCCCCGACTCCAAGTGTGTTACCCTCGTCCCATATAAGTACTCCCTGGGTCCGAGTGAGTTACCCAAGTCCCATATAAGTAGTCACTGATCCTCAAGTGAGTTACCCTCGTCCCTAATAAGTACTCCCTGACCCCAAGTGAGTTACACTCGTCCCATATAAGTACTCCCTGACCCCGTGTGAGTTACCCTCGTCCCATATAAGTATTCACTGATCCCCAAGTGAGTTACCCTCGTCCCTAATAAGTACTCCCTGACCCCGTGTGAATTACCCTAGTCCCAAATAAGTACTCCCTGACCCTCAAGTGAGTTACCCTTGTCCCATATATGTACTCCCTGACCCCGCGTGAAATACCCTAGTCCCAAATAAGTACTCCCTAACCCTAAGTGAGTTACCCTCGTCCCTAATCAGTACTCCCTGACCCTCAAGTGAGTTACCCTCGTCCCATATAAGTACTCCCTGAGTCCGAGTGAGTTACCCAAGTCCCATATAAGTACACACTGATCCCCAAGTGAGTTACCCTCGTCCCATATAAGTACTCCCTGACACCAAGTGAGTTACCTCGTCCCATATAAGTACTCCCTGACCCCAAGTCAGTTACCCTCGTCCCATATACGTACTCCCTGACCCAGTGTCAGTTACCCTCGTCCCATATAAGTACTCCCTGACCCCAAGTGATTTACCCTCGTCCCAATTAAGTACTCACTGATCCCCAAGTGAGTTACCCTCGTCCCATATAAGTACTCCCTGACCCCCAAGTGAGTTACCCTCGTCCCATATAAGTATTCACTGGCCCCCAAGTGATTTACCCTCGTCCCATATAAGCACTCCCTGTCCCCGTGTGAATTACCCTAGTCCGAAATAAGTACTCCTTGACCCTAATTGAGATACCCTCGTCCCATATAAGTACTCACTGATCCCCAAGTGAGTTACACTAGTCCCATATAAGTACTCCCTGACACCAAGTGAGTTACCTTGTCCCATATAAGTACTCCCTAACCCCAAGTCAGTTACCCTCTTCCCATATAAGTACTACCTGACCCCGTGTGAGTTACCCTTGTCCCATATAAGTACTCACTGACCCCCAAGTGAGTTACCCTCGTCCCATATAAGTACTCCCTGACCCCAAGTGAGTTACCCTCGTCCCATATAAGTACTCACTGATCCCCAAGTGAGTTACCCTCGTCCCATATAAGTATTCACTGATCCCCAAGAGAGTTACCCTCGTCCCTAATAAGTACTCCCTGACCCCGTGTGAATTACCCTAGTCCCAAATAGGTACTCCCTGACCCTCAATTGAGTTACCCTTGTCCCATATAAGTACTCCCTGACCCCGCGTGAGTTACCCTAGTCCCAAATAAGTACTCCCTAACCCTAAGTGAGTTACCATCGTCCCATATAAGTACTCACTGATCCCCGTGTGAGTTACCCTCGTCCCATATAAGTACTCCCTGACCCCGCGTGAATTACCCTCGTCCCACATAAGTACTCCCTGACCCCAAGTGAGTTACCCTCTTCCCATATAAGTACTCCCCGACTCCAAGTGTGTTATCCTCGTCCCATATAAGTACTCCCTGACCCAGTGTCAGTTACCCTCGTCCCATATAAGTACTCCCTGACCCCAAGTGATTTACCCTCGTCCCATATAAGTACTCACTGATCCCCAAGTGAGTTACCCTCGTCTCATATAAGTATTACCTGACCCCAAGTGAGTTACCCTCTTCCCATATAAGTACTCCCCGACTCCAAGTGTGTTACCCTCGTCCCATATAAGTACTCACTGATCCCCAAGTGAGTTACCCTCGTCCCATATAAGTACTCCCTGACCCCAAGTCAGTTAACCTCGTCCCATATAAGTACTCCCTGACCCCAAATCAGTTACCCTCGTCCCATATAAGTACTCCCTGACCCCGTGTGAGTTACCCTCGTCCCATATAAGTACTCCCTGACCCCGTGTGAGTTACCCTCGTCTCATATAAGTACTCCCTGACCCCAAGTGAGTTACCCTCGTCCCATATAAGTACTCCCTGACCCCAAGTCAGTTAACCTCGTCCCATATAAGTACTCCCTGACCCCAAGTCAGTTACCCTCGTCCCATATAAGTACTCCCTGACCCCGTGTGAGTTACCCTCGTCCTATATAAGTAATCCCTGACCCTAAGTGAGTTACCCTCGTCCCATATAAGTACTCCCCGACTCCAAGTGTGTTACCCTCGTCCCATATAAGTACTCCCTGGGTCCGAGTAAGTTACCCAAGTCCCATATAAGTACTCACTGATCCCCAAGTGAGTTACCCTCGTCCCATATAAGTATTCCCTGACCCCAAGTGAGTTACCCTCGTCCCATATAAGAACACACTAATCCCCAAGTGAGTTACCCTCGTCTCATATAAGTACTGCCTTTCCCCAAGTGAGTTACCCTCGTCCCATATAAGTACTTCCTGACCCCCAAGTGAGTTACCCTTGTCCCATATAAGTACTCACTAACCCCCAAGTGAGTTACCCTCGTCCCATATAAGTACTCCCTGACCCCAAGTGAGTTACACTCGTCCCATATAAGTACTCTCTGACCCCGTGACAGTTACCCTCGTCCCATATAAGTATTCACTGATCCCCAAGTGAGTTACCCTCGTCCCTAATAAGTACTCCCTGACCCCGTGTGAATTACCCTAGTCCCAAATAAGTACTCCCTGACCCTAAGTGAGATACCCTCGTCCCATATAAGTACTCACTGATACCCAAGTGAGTTATACTAGTCCCAAATCAGTACTCCCTGACACCAAGTGAGTTACCTCGTCCCATATAAGTACTCCCTGACCCCAAGTCAGTTACCCTCGTCCCATATAAGTACTCCCCGGCTCCAAGTGTGTTACCCTCGTCCCGTATAAGTACTCCCTGAGTCCGAGTGAGTTACCCAAGTCCCATATAAGTACACACTGATCCCCAAGTGAGTTACACTAGTCCCATATCAGTACTCCCTGACCCCGTATGAATTACCCTAGTCCGAAACAAGTACTCCCTGACCCTAATTGAGTTACCCTCGTCCCATATAAGTACTCCCTGACCCCAAGTCAGTTAACCTCGTCCCATATAAGTACTCCCTGACCACAAATCAGTTACCCTCGTCCCATATAAGTAATCCCTGACCCCGTGTGAGTTACCCTCGTCCCATATAAGTACTCCCTGACCCCGTGTGAGTTACCCTCGTCTCATATAAGTACTCCCTGACCCCAAGTGAGTTACCCTCGTCCCATATAAGTACTCCCTGAACCAGTGTCAGTTACCCTCGTCCCATATAAGTACTCCCTGACCCCAAGTGATTTACCCTCGTCCCATATAAGTACTCACTGATCCCCAATTGAGTTACCCTCGTCCAATATAAGTACTCCCTGACCCCAAGTCAGTTAACCTCGTCCCATACAAGTACTCCCTGACCCCAAGGCAGTTACTCTCGTCCCATATAAGTACTCCCTGACCCCGTGTGAGTTACCCTCGTCCCATATAACTAATCCCTGACCCTAATTGAGTTACCCTCGTCCCATATAAGTACTCCCCGACTCCAAGTGTGTTACCCTCGTCCCATATAAGTACTCCCTGGGTCCGAGTGAGTTACCCTCGTCCCTAATAAGTACTCCCTGACCCCAAGTGAGTTACACTCGTCCCATATAAGTACTCCCTGACCCCGTGTGAGTTACCCTCGTCCCATATAAGTATTCACTGATCCCCAAGTGAGTTACCCTCTTCCCTAATAAGTACTCCCTGACCCCGTGTGAATTACCCTAGTCCCAAATAAGTACTCCCTGACCCTCAAGTGAGTTACCCTTGTCCCATATATGTACTCCCTGACCCCGCGTGAAATACCCTAGTCCCAAATAAGTACTACCTAACCCTAAGTGAGTTACCCTCGTCCCATATCAGTACTCCCTGACCCTCAAGTGAGTTACCCTCGTCCCATATAAGTACACACTGATCCCCAAGTGAGTTACCCTCGTCCCATATAAGTACTCCCTGACACCAAGTGAGTTACCTCGTCCCATATAAGTACTCCCTGACCCCAAGTCAGTTACCCTCGTCCCATATACGTACTCCCTGACCCAGTGTCAGTTACCCTCGTCCCATATAAGTACTCCCTGACCCCAAGTGATTTACCCTCGTCCCAATTAAGTACTCACTGATCCCCAAGTGAGTTACCCTCGTCCCATATAAGTACTCCCTGACCCCCAAGTGAGTTACCCTCGTCCCATATAAGTATTCACTGGCCCCCAAGTGATTTACCCTCGTCCCATATAAGCACTCCCTGTCCCCGTGTGAATTACCCTAGTCCGAAATAAGTACTCCTTGACCCTAATTGAGATACCCTCGTCCCATATAAGTACTCACTGATCCCCAAGTGAGTTACACTAGTCCCATATAAGTACTCCCTGACACCAAGTGAGTTACCTTGTCCCATATAAGTACTCCCTAACCCCAAGTCAGTTACCCTCTTCCCATATAAGTACTCCCTGACCCCGTGTGAGTTACCCTTGTCCCATATAAGTACTCCCTGACCCCAAGTGAGTTACTCTCGTCCCATATAAGTACTCCCTGACCCCAAGTGAGTTACCCTCGTCCCATATAAGTACTCCCTGACCCCGTGTGAGTTACCCTCGTCCCATATAAGTACTCCCTGAGTCCGAGTGAGTTACCCAAGTCCCATATAAGTACTCACTGATCCCCAAGTGAGTTACCCTCGTCCCATATAAGTACTCCCTGACCCCCAAGTGAGTTACCCTCGTCCCATATAAGTACTCCCTGACCCCAAGTGAGTTACTCTCGTCCCATATAAGTACTCCCCGACTCCAATTGTGTTACCCTCGTCCCATATAAGTACTCCCTGAGTCCCAGTGAGTTACCCTCGACCCATATAAGTACTCCCCGACTCCAAGTGTGTTACCCTCGTCCCATATAAGTACTCCCTGAGTCCGAGTGTGTTACCCAAGTCCCATATAAGTACTCACTGATCCCCAAGTGAGTTACCCTCGTCCCATATAAGTACTGCCTGTCCCCAAGTGAGTTACCCTCGTCCCATATAAGTACTCCCTGACCCCAAGTGAGTTACCATCGTCCCATATAAGTACTCACTGATCCCCAAGTGAGTTACCCTCGTCCCATATAAGTACTCCCTGACCCCAAGTGAGTTACCCTCGTCCCATATAAGTACTCACTGATCCCCAAGTGAGTTATCCTCGTCCCATATAAGTACTCCCCGACTCCAAGTGTGTTACCCTCGTCTCATATAAGTACTCCCTGAGTCCGATTGAGTTACCCAAGTCCCATATAAGTACTCACTGATCCCCAAGTGAGTTACCCTCATCCCATAAAAATACTCCCTGACCCCGCGTGAGTTACCCTCGTCCCATATAAGTACTCCCTGACACCAAGTGAGTTACCTCGTCCTATATAAGTACTCCCTGACCCCAAGTCAGTTACCCTCGTTGTTTGGGAGGAACTACTTCGCACGAAGGAATTCCTTAGTTTTTGAATAACTTGTACACTTTTTTTAGGGAAAAAGCCCGAAGGCATAAAAAACCCTGTTTATTGCTCGTAATACACTTTCACTTATAATTAACTATAATTCGTTAAACAACACATTGATGGATTAATTACACTATATTAAATGAACATTATTAAGCTCGTTGCTTGTTGTATTTTTATTCTCTTTCGCGTAAATTGTTGTTTAGGCTTACGCCTGATTTCATTTCTTCTCTCCTTCGTGGAGTTCGTTTTGTAGGTTCACACCTTATTTCGTTTCTACTCTCCCTCGTGGAGCTCGTTCTGTAGGCTAACGCCTGGATTCGTTTCTCCTCTCCCTCGTGGAGCTCGTTCGATAAGCTTGCGCTTGATTGTATTTGATAACAACTTGGTTGTTATTGTTATAATGAACAATCCGTTAAGCACCTCAATTACGATCACTTATATGAATATAATATCATTTCTTTTCGCTTCGATTAAAATTACTACGACGCGTCCGCTTTCTTTAACTGTTACCAAGAGAATGAATTTTATCCGGCAACTGTTCAATCTGATCTGGGCTGAAAACAAAAACCCGCTAGCAATCGATTTTTACATGTTACTACGCAGATAAATCGATCACCTGACTGCAGCTAAAATCTCGATCTTTTTAAATCATGCTTATCGAATTGTTCGGTTACCTTATTAATTATACCATTGTATGGATTTAGCTACAATATTCAATTTAAAGATTACATGACTTGAACATCCTCCCCCCGTTGAGAGATGATATCGATCAAAACTTTATTTACAATCAATTAAACAACAAATTGATTTTACATTTCGCTTGAAATTACCTCTAGATGTTTTAACGGTTACTACTCGAACTATACCATCATCCCCAGGATGCGTCTCTATTATTTTTCCTATAGACCAATGCATGCAAGGTTGATTTTTTTCTAAAAGCAGCACAATAGTTCCTACCGTTATCTCTTGTCCAGGATAGAACCACTTATTTCGCTTTTGTAATTCCATTAAATACTCGGATTGCCATCTTTTCCAGAAATCTAAACGAATCTTTTGAATTAGGCGCCAAGCTCTAATATGCTTGTGAGATATTTCGGAAATTTCAGATTCGGGTAACATGTTTAGCGGTTTGCCTATCAGTAAATGAGCTGGAGTCAATGCTAACGGATCATTTGGATCAGACGAAATTGGACACAAAGGTCTAGAGTTTAAAATTGCTTCTATTTCTACCGTAAATGTATTTAATTCTTCTAAAGTAAGCAACTGATCACCGACCACTCGTTTAAAATGGTGTTTAAAGGATTTAACCGCCGCTTCCCATATGCCTCCGAAATGAGGGGAAAGAGGAGGATTAAAATGCCAATATATTTTGTTCTCCAATGCGTAATGCTCCCTTTTATCTTTAAATTCTCTTGATTCTAATAACATATATAATTCTTGTAATTCGCGATTGGCACCTACAAAATTTGTTCCATTATCGGAATAAATGTGAGCGGGTATACCTCTTCTTCCGGTGAACCTTCGTAATGCCGCTATGAAGGCCTCTGTTGATAAGTCGTTAGCAATTTCTATATGTACTGCTTTAGACGCCATACATATAAATACGCATCCATAGGCTTTTATTCGATTCCGATTTCTATATTTTTTTTCTTTTATGAATATAGGCCCGAAAAAATCTATACCAACATGATGAAATGGAAGAGACGGCTCCACTCGTTCCGCTGGTAAATCCGCCATCTTATAATTGTTTATCTTTGGTTTAAATCTTAAACATCGCACACAATTTCGTACAATTTTACGAACCTGATTTCTACCATCAAGAATCCAAAACTTATGTCTTATTGAATATAAAGTACTCTGCACCCCAGCATGATAAAATTTTTCGTGGCATGCACGTATAATCAAATCAGTAACGTGATGCCGCGCTGGCAACAATACAGGGCATTTTTGATTAAAAGGTATCTTAGAATTTTTTAATCTACCTCCTACGCATATCAATCCGTCATTATTTAATATAGGACTCAATGAAGCTATTTGATTTGATTTAATTTCCTTTTTGTTGCTTAAACAATTTATTTCATATGCAAATCGATCAGCTTGAACTATTTTTAATATTTTAACTTCTGCTTGATTGATTTCGTCGTTACTTAAACTTCCTCGTTGTTTATTATTCTTATTAAATCGTAAACAATATGCTATTACCCTTATCATTCTAGAATATTTAGAAAATCTTTTAAGAATTTCCATTCCGCTAACCTTGATTATAAAACACGACTCATTTCGCTCCCCGACTTCGTTATCTAAAGTAATTTGTATCGATTGTGGCCACAACTTTTCGCCTTTTTTTAACCATGACGGTCCTTCGAACCATGTCTTGTTATTCAGGAATTCACTTGGTGATTGTCCTCTCGACAAATGATCAGCTGGGTTTTCATGCGTTCTCACATGGCGCCACTCTATTTGATCCATTACGCTTTGTATCTCCGTGACCCTGTTTGCTTCGTATAGCCTTAAAGATATCGGTGTTTTACGAATCCAATGTAAAACTATAGTAGAATCGCTCCAAAATACGATTTTTTGTATTTGAATTGTTATAATAGATCTGATTTCCTTGTATAGACGCGCAAGCGTTAAAGCCCCGTTCAGTTCCATTCGTGGAATGGTTATCTCCTTTAATGATGCTACTCGAGATTTGGAACAAATTAGTCGTACACTTATATTTCCTTTCGCATCGATAGATCCTAGATATATACAAGCACCATAACCCAATTTGCTAGCGTCACAAAAACCATGAATCTGTACCTCACATGCTTCACCAATCAAAGAATAACGTGGTACCGTTACGTCGTTTAGTAGGATTAATTGGTTGGCAAATAATGCCCATTTTTCTCTTAAAGTCATGTTTATCGACTCGTCCCATGACACCTTGATCTTCCAGCATTCTTGTACAATGATTTTTGCCATGAATATTACCGGACCCAAAAGACCGATTGGATCAAAAATCTTGGCTACTGTTGATAATATAATCCGCTTAGTAACTCGTTCATTAGACTCTATTGGCTTTACGATGTATGACAATTCGTCACTTTTGGCATTCCAAAAAACTCCTAATGTTTTCTTTGTAATTGTATCATCCGTTAAGAACTCCATGTCTGACATCTGTTCATCCATAAATTCTATGGCTCTCGGATGATTCGAAGACCATTTTCGTATTTTAAATCCTCCCAGATTCAACAATGCAATTAACTCATTTCTCAACTTTAATATATCGTCTAAATTGTCTGCACCTGCCATGAGATCATCAACATATAGATTTCGTTTTAAAATCGCCGCACCTATGGGAAATTTATCTCCTTCATCCTCAGCCAATTGTTTTAAAGTGCGAATTGCCAAAAATGAAGATGACGATATTCCGAAAGTTACCGTGTTTAGCTCAAACGTTCGAATTTGTTCTTGATGAAACCATAATATCCTTTGATAACGTCTATCCTCTTTGTTTACCAGAATTTGTCTATACATTTTTTCTATGTCCGCTGTGATCATGTATTTATTTAACCGAATGCGTACTAAATGCTCGAATAATTTATCTTGAATGTTCGGGCCGGTTAATAAAATATCATTTAACGATATTCCCTTACTGCCTTTAGCCGATGCATCGAATACTACCCTGACCTTCGTTGTGATGCTATCTTTTTTTATTACCGCGTGATGTGGCAAATAATAACCTTCTTCTTCTTCTGATTCTATTAAAGTCATATGCCCCGATTCTAAATATTCTTGCATGACTTTACGGTATTCCTTTTCTAATTCCGAATCATTTTTAAATTTTCGAATTAATGCATGAAATCGCCGCGTAGCTATTATCTTAGTATCCCCTAGATCTGGTTTGTTTAATTTAAAAGGCAACCGTACTATGTATCTGCCCTTATCATTTCGGATAGTATTTAATACGTAATGTGCTTCACATTCATTCATATCATTTAACATTTTTTTTTTCTTGTTTAATTCCGTTGATGTAATTTGTTTGATAAAACTTGTTAATTGACAATTCTCAATCTTCCCATGGTTTTCTCTCGGCATTTCACCTACAACAACCCATCCTATCAACGTTTTTTGCAGATATAAATCGCCTTCATTAGGTATTAAATTGAATTGACCTACACTAAATAAAGATATTGTTGCTCCGGAACCTATGAGTAAGTCAACTCCTCTCGGCACATGGAATTGAGGATCAGCGAGTTTTAAATTTGCTGGTATCTTTATCTTTTCGCGCGGAAAAACTTCACTCGGTACATTCTCTGAAATCTTAGGCAATACTAGACATGTCAATTTTTTATTAAATGGACTATGAGCTGAATAAAAAACTAATTCTACCATTCCGTTTGTAAAAGTCTGTATATTATCAATCGCGTTAATCCTAAATTCGCATGCTTTAATAGGCAGGTTGAGTCTACGAGCCATTTCATTAGTTAAAAAATTAGCAGTAGCACATGTATCTAATAAAGCACGACCCTTAATAAATTTCCCTACATCATTTTTTATTCTTATTTCGGCAGTCATTATTAATTGTGAAAATGAACGGGTCGCGATCGTGTGCATCGCGACCATATTATGTCAATTTTTGTCGCCTGGTCGTATTGTTTCTCTATTAGAAGTATCATTTACTTTCGATATATTAACTCGTTGTTTCTCATCTATTATTCCCCTTTTATGTAGCGATGTGTGATGAAACCTGTTGCAAATTTTACATTTTATAGATTTACATGGTCTTTCATGAACGCGTAGACAATTCTGGCATACCCTTAATTGTTTGACTTTGTCCCATCTTTGTTCGATATTCATCGCATCGTATTTGGGACATCTGAATATAGAATGCATACCATCTCGACAAATTGAACAATATCCCCCTCGAGAAGTAGTGGTTAACATAATTCGCGTATCAAAATTACTCTTTTTCATTTTAAATCCATGACTATGTTCAAATCCATTGCTCATTCTTTTACGTGTCTTTTCTTTTTCAATATTGTCTATTCTTAATGCGGCGCTAGCTAAGAATTTATATAATTTATTTAATGAAGGCATTTCATCGAACCCTAAACTTTCTTCCCATCTAGCTCTAATGTTCAAGGGAATTGATCTTTCTAATATTCTCACTAGCATTGTCTCATCTATTTTTACGTCCATTAAATCTAACATATTAACATGCTGCTTCATGTTGTCGATCAATTTATTTAATTCCTTACCGTCGAATCTTGTTTGATTTGGTATGTCAAGAATAGCATCTAGATGTTTGTTTATGATTATCCTTTTCTTTTCATAACTTTCGACTAACAAGTTCCATGCAAGTTTATAACTTGCATCACTTGTGTCGTATATGGATATTTTATTTAATGCTTCCCCTTTTAAGGAATCTTTTAAATATAAAAACTTCTGTAAGTCAGTAATGTCTTCTCTTGAATCTATTAACGTGACGAACGTGTTTTTATAGGATAACCAATTTTCTATTTCGCCTGAAAACCCTGGTAATTGCGCGATAGGCAATTTAATTCTCTTCATTCTTTCATTCTGTGATGCTGTCAATGAGTCAATATGATCAGATACTATCGCAGCGCTAGAGTTATTCTGATTTAATATAGTATGTACTCGACTAGCCAAGTTATAAAACCTATCTTGCACTTCGAGCATTTCCTCAAAATGATCACCGTTCGGCTCTATTAATTCTAATTCGTCATGCAATTCTTCGTAATTCTTAAAATGCTCTTTAATACGCTCGAATCTTAAATTCACGTTAATGCAGTCCAATCGATCATTATCTATTGCGTTGGTTAATATCGTTATTTGGGATTTAATCGTACTTCTTTTTTGATTAATAAATCTTATTCTTTCGTTACGTTCCATTTTTAAACTATGTTTCAATTAATTATTGTTATGTGATGTTATGTATAATTTGGATTTAATTTCCGACCCACTCAATTACTCTTGTTTATAAATGTGTTTATTAATCACTTGCAAACAGTAACCAAATTAACAACGTGTCTATTTCTTTTAATTGGAGTGCATGTGCACTTAAACCGCGTGAAACTGTAATAACCTTATACGTTCATCTTTTTCTACTAACAATAAAACAATTAATAACGCGTCTTGTTTCTATCGATTGGATTGCATGTGCATTTAATCCGCGTGAAACTGAAATAAATTTATAATCTTATCTCGTAAATAATACATGTATACTAGCTATCGTTTTGAATCTAATCCTCTGCTGCTGCTAATCGTGCGATTTGCCTTTTATTTGCTGGGGTGAGCCTATATGGAATCTTAATCTAACTGAGATTATACGCGAAAATAAATCTTGCTAATAACGCTTTTACTCCTTTGCTCGGCTGGGATGATGGTATACGCAATCTTATTCGAGCTGAAAACGCATAAAAATAAGGAAATATATATCGCTCGCCGTTTTGATGTCCTTTAGCCTCAGTTGTTGAATCGTGACTAGATGGCCATGTATGTCCTTGTTCCTAGCTGATGTGAAGTGTGCTGCGCTCTCGGGCCTAAGCTTAGCCGCCTGAACCTCGCTGTGCTGTTAGTCGATTTGGCTTCTATCTGAAGATTGCTCTCGTTTCCAGGCTCGCTGTTGTTTGTCACTAGCTCCTTGAAGTATCCTTCTTAATCATTTTCTAGACTCGCTTGCTCTCGATTCTCGATTCACTTTAACGCTTTTCACACACGAATTATTTACTCTTCGTATTGTACTTGCACCTTTCGATTCTCGTATATATGAGAAGACCTCACAGGAGGCACCAATGTTTGGGAGGAACTACTTCGCACGAAGGAATTCCTTAGTTTTTGAATAACTTGTACACTTTTTTTAGGGAAAAAGCCCGAAGGCATAAAAAACCCTGTTTATTGCTCGTAATACACTTTCACTTATAATTAACTATAATTCGTTAAACAACACATTGATGGATTAATTACACTATATTAAATGAACATTATTAAGCTCGTTGCTTGTTGTATTTTTATTCTCTTTCGCGTAAATTGTTGTTTAGGCTTACGCCTGATTTCATTTCTTCTCTCCTTCGTGGAGTTCGTTTTGTAGGTTCACACCTTATTTCGTTTCTACTCTCCCTCGTGGAGCTCGTTCTGTAGGCTAACGCCTGGATTCGTTTCTCCTCTCCCTCGTGGAGCTCGTTCGATAAGCTTGCGCTTGATTGTATTTGATAACAACTTGGTTGTTATTGTTATAATGAACAATCCGTTAAGCACCTCAATTACGATCACTTATATGAATATAATATCATTTCTTTTCGCTTCGATTAAAATTACTACGACGCGTCCGCTTTCTTTAACTGTTACCAAGAGAATGAATTTTATCCGGCAACTGTTCAATCTGATCTGGGCTGAAAACAAAAACCCGCTAGCAATCGATTTTTACATGTTACTACGCAGATAAATCGATCACCTGACTGCAGCTAAAATCTCGATCTTTTTAAATCATGCTTATCGAATTGTTCGGTTACCTTATTAATTATACCATTGTATGGATTTAGCTACAATATTCAATTTAAAGATTACATGACTTGAACACTCGTCCCATATAAGTACTCCCTGACCCAGTGTCAGTTATCCTCGCCCCATATAAGTACTCCCTGACCCCAAGTGATTTACCCTCGTCCCATATAAGTACTCACTGATCCCCAAGTGAGTTACCCTCGTCCCATATAAGTACTCCCTGACCCCGTGTGAGTTACCCTCGTCTCATATAAGTACTCCCTGACCCCAAGTGAGTTACCCTCGTCCCATATAAGTACTCCCCGACTCCAAGTGTGTTACCCTCGTCCCAAATAAGTACTCACTGATCCCCAAGTGAGTTATCCTCGTCCCATATAAGTACTCCCCGACTCCAAGTGTGTTACCCTCGTCTCATATAAGTACTCCCTGAGTCCGATTGAGTTACCCAAGTCCCATATAAGTACTCACTGATCCCCAAGTGAGTTACCCTCGTCCCATAAAAATACTCCCTGACCCCGCGTGAGTTACCCTCGTCCCATATAAGTACTCCCTGACACCAAGTGAGTTACCTCGTCCCATATAAGTACTCCCTGACCCCAAGTCAGTTACCCTCGTCCCATATAAGTACTCCCTGACCCAGTGTCAGTTACCCTCGCCCCATATAAGTACTCCCTGACCCCAAGTGATTTACCCTCGTCCCATATAAGTACTCACTGATCCCCAAGTGAGTTACCCTCGTCCCATATAAGTACTCCCTGACCCCGTGTGAGTTACCCTCGTCTCATATAAGTACTCCCTGACCCCAAGTGAGTTACCCTCGTCCCATATAAGTACTCCCCGACTCCAAGTGTGTTACCCTCGTCCCATATAAGTACTCACTGATCCCCAAGTGAGTTACCCTCGTCCCATATAAGTACTCCCTGACCCCAAGTCAGTTAACCTCGTCCCATATAAGTACTCCCTGACCACAAATCAGTTACCCTCGTCCCATATAAGTACTCCCTGACCCCGTGTGAGTTACCCTCGTCCCATATAAGTACTCCCTGACCCCGTGTGAGTTACCCTCGTCTCATATAAGTACTCCCTGACCCCAAGTGAGTTACCCTCGTCCCATATAAGTACTCCCTGAACCAGTGTCAGTTACCCTCGTCCCATATAAGTACTCCCTGACCCCAAGTGATTTACCCTCGTCCCATATAAGTACTCACTGATCCCCAAGTGAGTTACCCTCGTCCAATATAAGTACTCCCTGACCCCAAGTCAGTTAACCTCGTCCCATACAAGTACTCCCTGACCCCAAGTCAGTTACTCTCGTCCCATATAAGTACTCCCTGACCCCGTGTGAGTTACCCTCGTCCCATATAACTAATCCCTGACCCTAATTGAGTTACCCTCGTCCCATATAAGTACTCCCCGACTCCAAGTGTGTTACCCTCGTCCCATATAAGTACTCCCTGGGTCCGAGTGAGTTACCCAAGTCCCATATAAGTACTCACTGATCCTCAAGTGAGTTACCCTCGTCCCTAATAAGTACTCCCTGACCCCAAGTGAGTTACACTCGTCCCATATAAGTACTCCCTGACCCCGTGTGAGTTACCCTCGTCCCATATAAGTATTCACTGATCCCCAAGTGAGTTACCCTCGTCCCTAATAAGTACTCCCTGACCCCGTGTGAATTACCCTAGTCCCAAATAAGTACTCCCTGACCCTCAAGTGAGTTACCCTTGTCCCATATATGTACTCCCTGACCCCGCGTGAATTACCCTAGTCCCAAATAAGTACTCCATAACCCTAAGTGAGTTACCCTCGTCCCATATCAGTACTCCCTGACCCCAAGTGATTTACCCTCGTCCCATATAAGTACTCACTGATCCCCAAGTGAGTTACACTAGTCCCATATAAGTACTCCCTGACACCAAGTGAGTTACCTCGTCCCATATAAGTACTCCCTAACCCCAAGTCAGTTACCATCTTCCCATATAAGTACTCCCTGACCCCGTGTGAGTTACCCTTGTCCCATATAAGTACTCCCTGACCCCAAGTGAGTTACTCTCGTCCCATATAAGTACTCCCTGACCCCAAGTGAGTTACCCTCGTCCCATATAAGTACTCACTGATCCCCAAGTGAGTTACCCTCGTCCCATATAAGTACTCCCTGACCCCGTGTGAGTTACCCTCGACCCATATAAGTACTCCCCGACTCCAAGTGTGTTACCCTCGTACCATATAAGTACTCCCTGAGACCGAGTGAGTTACCCAAGTCCCATATAAGTACTCACTGATCCCCAAGTGAGTTACCCTCGTCCCATATAAGTACTCCCTGACCCCCAAGTGAGTTACCCTCGTCCCATATAAGTACTCCCTGACCCCAAGTCAGTTACCCTCGTCCCATATAAGTACTCACTGATTCCCAAGTGAGTTACCCTCGTCCCATATAAGTACTCCCCGACCCCAAGTGTGTTACCCTCGTTTCATATAAGTACTCCCTGAGTCCGATTGAGTTACCCAAGTCCCATATAAGTACTCACTGATCCCCAAGTGAGTTACCCTCGTCCCATAAAAATACTCCCTGACCCCGCGTGAGTTACCCTCGTCCCATATAAGTACTCCCTGACACCAAGTGAGTTACCTCGTCCCATATAAGTACTCCCTGACACCAAGTGAGTTACCTCGTCCCATATAAGTACTCCCTGACCCCAAGTCAGTTACCCTCGTCCCATATAAGTACTCCCTGACCCAGTGTCAGTTACCCTCGTCCCATATAACTACTCCCTGACCCCAAGTGATTTACCCTCGTCCCATATATGTACTCCCTGACCCCTCGTGAATTACCCTAGTCCCAAATAAGTACTCCCTAACCCTAAGTGAGTTACCCTCGTCCCATATCAGTACTCCCTGACCCCAAGTGATTTACCCTCGTCCCATATAAGTACTCACTGACCCCCAAGTGAGTTACCCTCGTCCCATATAGGTACTCCCTGACCCCGTGTGAATTACCCTAGTCCCAAATAGGTACTCCCTGACCCTCAAGTGAGTTACCCTTGTCCCATATAAGTACTCCCTGACCCCGCGTGAATTACCCTAGTCCCAAATAAGTACTCCCTAACCCTAAGTGAGTTAGCATCGTCCCATATAAGTACTCACTGATCCCCGTGTGAGTTACCCTCGACCCATATAAGTACTCCCTGACCCCGCGTGAATTACCCTCGTCCCACATAAGTACTCCCTGACCCCAAGTGAGTTACCCTCTTCCCATATAAGTACTCCCCGACTCCAAGTGTGTTACCCTCGTCCCATATAAGTACTCCCTGACCCAGTGTCAGTTACCCTCGTCCCATATAAGTACTCCCTGACCCCAAGTGATTTACCCTCGTCCCATATAAGTACTCACTGATCCCCAAGTGAGTTACCCTCGTCTCATATAAGTATTCCCTGACCCCAAGTGAGTTACCCTCTTCCCATATAAGTACTCCCCGACTCCAAGTGTGTTACCCTCGTCCCATATAAGTACTCACTGATCCCCAAATGAGTTACACTCGTCCCATATAAGTACTCCCTGACCCCAAGTCAGTTAACCTCGTCCCATATAAGTACTCCCTGACCCCAAATCCGTTACCCTCGTCCCATATAAGTACTCCCTGACCCCGTGTGAGTTACCCTCGTCCCATATAAGTACTCCCTGACCCCGTGTGAGTTACCCTCGTCTCATATAAGTACTCCCTGACCCCAAGTGAGTTACCCTCGTCCCATATAAGTACTCCCTGACCCCAAGTCAGTTAACCTCGTCCCATATAAGTACTCCCTGACCCCAAGTCAGTTACCCTCGTCCCATATAAGTACTCCCTGACCCCGTGTGAGTTACCCTCGTCCTATATAAGTAATCCCTGACCATAAGTGAGTTACCCTCGTCCCATATAAGTACTCCCCGACTCCAAGTGTGTTACCCTCGTCCCATATAAGTACTCCCTGGGTCCGAGTAAGTTACCCAAGTCCCATATAAGTACTCACTGATCCTCAAGTGAGTTACCCTCGTCCCATATAAGTATTCCCTGACCCCAAGTGAGTTACCCTCGTCCCATATAAGAACACACTAGTCCCCAAGTGAGTTACCCTCGTCTCATATAAGTACTGCCTTTCCCCAAGTGAGTTACCCTCGTCCCATATAAGTACTCCCTGACCCCAAGTGAGTTACACTCGTTCCATATAAGTACTCTCTGACCCCGTGACAGTTACCCTCGTCCCATATAAGTATTCACCGATCCCCAAGTGAGTTACCCTCGTCCCTAATAAGTACTCCCTGACCCCGTGTGAATTACCCTAGTCCCAAATAAGTACTCCCTGACCCTAAGTGAGATACCCTCGTCCCATATAAGTACTCACTGATCCCCAAGTGAGTTACACTAGTCCCATATCAGTACTCCCTGACCCCGTATGAATTACCCTAGTCCGAAACAAGTACTCCCTGACCCTAATTGAGATACCCTCGTCCCATATAAGTACTCACTGATCTCCAAGTGAGTTACACTAGTCCCATATAAGTACTCCCTGACCCCAAGTGAGTTACCCTCGTCCCATATAAGTACTCCCTGACCCCAAGCGAGTTACCCTCGTCCCATATAAGTACTTACTGATCCCCAAGTGAGTTACCCTCGTCCCATATAAGTACTCCCTGACCCCGTGTGAGTTACCCTCTTCCCATATAAGTACTCCCTGACCCCAAGTGAGTTACCCTCGTCCCATATAAGTACTCCCCGACTCCAAGTGTGTTACCCTCGTCCCATATAAGTACTCCCTGACCCTAATTGAGATACCCTCGTCCCATATAAGTACTCATTGATCTCCAAGTGAGTTACACTAGTCCCATATAAGTACTCCCTGACCCCAAGTGAGTTACCCTCGTCCCATATAAGTACTCCCTGACTCCGAGTGAGTTACCTTCGTCCCATATAAGTACTCCCCGACTCCAAGTGTGTTACCCTCGTCCCATATAAGTACTCCCTGACCCCAAGTGAGTTACCCTCGTCCCATATAAGTACTTACTGATCCCCAAGTGAGTTACCCTCGTCCCATATAAGTACTCCCTGACCCCGCGTGAATTACCCTAGTCTCAAATAAGTACTCCCTAACCCTAAGTGAGTTACCATCGTCCCATATAAGTACTCACTGATCCCCGTGTGAGTTACCCTCGTCCCATATAAGTACTCCCTGACCCCGTGTGAATTACCCTAGTCCCAAATAAGTACTCCCTGACCCTCAAGTGTGTTACCCTCGTCCCATATAAGTACTCCCTGAGTCCGAGTGAGTTACCCAAGTCCCATATAAGTACTTCCTGACCCCCAAGTGAGTTACCCTTGTCCCATATAAGTACTCACTGACCCCCAAGTGAGTTACCCTCGTCCCATATAAGTACTCCCTGACCCCGTGTGAATTACCCTAGTCCCAAATAGGTACTGCCTGACCCTCAAGTGAGTTACCCTTGTCCCATATAAGTACTCCCTGACCCCGCGTGAATTACCCTAGTCCCAAATAAGTACTCCCTAACCCTAAGTGAGTTACCATCGTCCCATATAAGTACTCACTGATCCCCGTGTGAGTTACCCTCGTCCCATATAAGTACTCCCTGACCCCGCGTGAATTACCCTCGTCCCACATAAGTACTCCCTGACCCCAAGTGAGTTACCCTCTTCCCATATAAGTACTCCCCGACTCCAAGTGTGTTACCCTCGTCCCATATAAGTACTCCCTGACCCAGTGTCAGTTACCCTCGTCCCATATAAGTACTCCCTGACCCCAAGTGATCTACCCTCGTCCCATATAAGTACTCACTGATCCCCAAGTGAGTTACCCTCGTCTCATATAAGTATTCCCTGACCCCAAGTGAGTTACCCTCTTCCCATATAAGTACTCCCCGACTCCAAGTGTGTTACCCTTGTCCCATATAAGTACTCACTGATCCCCAAATGAGTTACCCTCGTCCCATATAAGTACTCCCTGACCCCAAGTCAGTTAACCTCGTCCCATATAAGTACTCCCTGACCCCAAATCAGTTACCCTCGTCCCATATAAGTACTCCCTGACCCCGTGTGAGTTACCCTCGTCCCATATAAGTACTCCCTGACCCCGTGTGAGTTACCCTCGTCTCATATAAGTACTCCCTGACCCCAAGTGAGTTACCCTCGTCCCATATAAGTACTCCCTGACCCCAAGTCAGTTAACCTCGTCCCATATAAGTACTCCCTCACCCCAAGTCAGTTACCCTCGTCCCATATAAGTACTCCCTGACCCCGTGTGAGTTACCCTCGTCCTATATAAGTAATCCCTGACCCTAAGTGAGTTACCCTCGTCCCATATAAGTACTCCCCGACTCCAAGTGTGTTACCCTCGTCCCATATAAGTACTCCCTGGGTCCGAGTAAGTTACCCAAGTCCCATATAAGTACTCACTGATCCCCAAGTGAGTTACCCTCGTCCCATATAAGTATTCCCTGACCCCAAGTGAGTTACCCTCGTCCCATATAAGAACACACTAATCCCCAAGTGAGTTACCCTCGTCTCATATAAGTACTGCCTTTCCCCAAGTGAGTTACCCTCGTCCCATATAAGTACTTCCTGACCCCCAAGTGAGTTACCCTTGTCCCATATAAGTACTCACTAACCCCCAAGTGAGTTACCCTCGTCCCATATAAGTACTCCCTGACCCTAATTGAGATACCCTCGTCCCATATAAGTACTCATTGATCTCCAAGTGAGTTACACTAGTCCCATATAAGTACTCCCTGACCCCAAGTGAGTTACCCTCGTCCCATATAAGTACTCCCTGACTCCGAGTGAGTTACCTTCGTCCCATATAAGTACTCCCCGACTCCAAGTGTGTTACCCTCGTCCCATATAAGTACTCCCTGACCCCAAGTGAGTTACCCTCGTCCCATATAAGTACTTACTGATCCCCAAGTGAGTTACCCTCGTCCCATATAAGTACTCCCTGACCCCGCGTGAATTACCCTAGTCTCAAATAAGTACTCCCTAACCCTAAGTGAGTTACCATCGTCCCATATAAGTACTCACTGATCCCCGTGTGAGTTACCCTCGTCCCATATAAGTACTCCCTGACCCCGTGTGAATTACCCAAGTCCCAAATAAGTACTCCCTGACCCTCAAGTGTGTTACCCTCGTCCCATATAAGTACTCCCTGAGTCCGAGTGAGTTACCCAAGTCCCATATAAGTACACACTGATCCCCAAGTGAGTTACCCTCGTCCCATATTAGTACTCCCTGACCCCAAGTGATTTACCCTCGTCCCATATAAGTACTCACTGATCCCCAAGTGAGTTACCCTCTTCCCATATAAGTACTCCCTGACCCTCAAGTGAGTTACCCTCGTCCCATATAAGTACTCCCTGAGTCCGAGTGAGTTACCTCGTCTCATATAAGTAATCCCTGATCCCAAGTCAGTTACCCTCGTCACATATACGTACTCCCTGACCCAGTATCAGTTACCCTCGTCCCATATAAGTACTCCCTGACCCCAAGTGATTTACCCTCGTCCCATATAAGTACTCACTGATCCCCAAGTGAGTTACCCTCGTCCCATATAAGTACTCCCTGACCCCCAAGTGAGTTACCCTCGTCCCATATAAGTATTCACTGGCCCCTAAGTGAGTTACCCTCGTCCCATATAAGCACTCCCTGTCCCCGTGTGAATTACTCTAGTCCGAAATAAGTACTCCCTGACCCTAATTGAGATACCCTCGTCCCATATAAGTACTCACTGATCCCCAAGTGAGTTACACTAGTCCCATATAAGTACTCCCTGACACCAAGTGAGTTACCTCGTCCCATATAAGTACTCCCTAACCCCAAGTCAGTTACCCTCTTCCCATATAAGTACTCCCTGACCCCGTGTGAGTTACCCTTGTCCCATATAAGTACTCCCTGACCCCAAGTGAGTTACTCTCGTCCCATATAAGTACTCCCTGACCCCAAGTGAGTTACCCTCGTCCCATATAAGTACTCACTGATCCCCAAGTGAGTTACCCTCGTCCCATATAAGTACTCCCTGACCCCGTGTGAGTTACCCTCGTCCCATATAAGTACTCCCCGACTCCAAGTGTGTTACCCTCGTCCCATATAAGTACTCCCTGAGTCCCAGTGAGTTACCCTCGACCCATATAAGTACTCCCCGACTCCAAGTGTGTTACCAACGTACCATATAAGTACTCCCTGAGACAGAGTGAGTTACCCAAGTCCCATATAAGTACTCACTGATCCCCAAGTGAGTTACCCTCGTCCCATATAAGTACTCCCTGACCCCCAAGTGAGTTACCCTCGTCCCATATAAGTACTCCCTGACCCCAAGTCAGTTACCCTCGTCCCATATAAGTACTCACTGATTCCCAAGTGAGTTACCCTCGTCCCATATAAGTACTCCTCGACCCCAAGTGTGTTACCCTCGTCTCATATAAGTACTCCCTGAGTCCGATTGAGTTACCCAAGTCCCATATAAGTACTCACTGATCCCCAAGTGAGTTACCCTCCTCCCATAAAAATACTCCCTGACCCCGCGTGAGTTACCCTCGTCCCATATAAGTACTCCCTGACACCAAGTGAGTTACCTCGTCCCATATAAGTACTCCCTGACACCAAGTGAGTTACCTCGTCCCATATAAGTACTCCCTGACCCCAAATCAGTTACCCTCGTCCCATATAAGTACTCCCTGACCCAGTGTCAGTTACCCTCGTCCCATATAAGTACTCCCTGACCCCAAGTGATTTACCCTCGTCCCATATAAGTACTCACTGATCCCCGCGTGAGTTACCCTCGTCCCATATAAGTACACACTAATCCCCAAGTGAGTTACCCTCGTCTCATATAAGTACTGCCTTTCCCCAAGTGAGTTACCCTCGTCCCATATAAGTACTTCCTGACCCCCAAGTGAGTTACCCTTGTCCCATATAAGTACTCACTGACCCCCAAGTGAGTTACCCTCGTCCCATATAAGTACTCCCTGACCCCAAGTGAGTTACACTCGTCCCATATAAGTACTCCCTGACCCCGTGTGAGTTACCCTCGTCCCATATAAGTATTCGCTGATCCCCAAGTGAGTTACCCTCGTCCCTAATAAGTACTCCCTGACCCCGTGTGAATTACCCTAGTCCCAAATAAGTACTCCCTGACCCTCAAGTGAATTACCGTTGTCCCATATAAGTACTCCCTGACCCCGCGTGAATTACCCTAGTCCCAAATAAGTACTCCCTAACCCTAAGTGAGTTACCATCGTCCCATATAAGTACTCACTGATCCCCGTGTGAGTTACCCTCGTCCCATATAAGTACTCCCTGACCCCGCGTGAATTACCCTCGTCCCACATAAGTACTCCCTGACCCCAAGTGAGTTACCCTCTTCCCATATAAGTACTCCCCGACTCCAAGTGTGTTACCCTCGTCCCATATAAGTACTCCCTGACCCAGTGTCAGTTACCCTCGTCCCATATAAGTACTCCCTGACCCCAAGTGATTTACCCTCGTCCCATATAAGTACTCACTGATCCCCAAGTGAGTTACCCTCGTCCCATATAAGTACTCCCTGACCCCGCGTGAATTACCCTCGTCCCACATAAGTACTCCCTGACCCCAAGTGAGTTACCCTCTTCCCATATAAGTACTCCCCGACTCCAAGTGTGTTACCCTCGTCCCATATAAGTACTCCCTGACCCAGTGTCAGTTACCCTCGTCCCATATAAGTACTCCCTGACCCCAAGTGATTTACCCTCGTCCCATATAAGTACTCCCTGACCCCGCGTGAATTACCCTAGTCCCAAATAAGTACTCCCTAACCCTAAGTGAGTTACCCTCGTCCCTAATAAGTACTCACTGATCCCCAAGTGAGTTACCCTAGTCCCATTAAGGACTCCCTGACACCAAGTGTGTTACCCTCGTTCCATATAAGTACTCCCTGAGTCCGAGTGAGTTACCCAAGTCCCATATAAATACACACTGATCCCCAAGTGAGTTACCCTCGTCTCATATAAGTACTGCCTTTCCCCAAGTGAGTTACCCTCGTCCCATATAAGTACTTCCTGACCCCCAAGTGAGTTACCCTTGTCCCATATAAGTACTCCCTGACCCCGCGTGAATTACCCTAGTCCCAAATAAGTACTCTCTGACCCTAAGTGAGTTACCTTCGTCCCATATAAGTACTCACTGATCCCCAAGTGAGTTACCCCCGTCCCATATAAGTACTCCCTGACCCCAAGTGAGTTACCCTCGTCCCATATAGGTACCCCCTGACCCCAAGTGAGTTACCCTCGTCCCATAAAAGTACACCCCGACCCCAAGTGAGGTACCCTCGTCCCATATAAGTACTCCCCGACCCCAAGTGAGTTACCCTCGTCCCATATAAGTACTCTCTGACCCCAAGTAAGTTACCCTCGTCCCATATAAGTACACAATGATCCCCAAGTGAGTTACCATCGTCCCATATAAGTACTCTCTGACACCGCGTGAATTACCCTAGTCCCAAATAAGTACTCCCTGACCCCAAGTGAGTTATCCTCGTACCAAATAAGTACTCACTGATCCCCAAGTGAGTTACCTTCGTCCCATATAAATACTCCCTGACCCCCAAGTGAGGTACCCTCGTTCCATATAAGTACTCCCTGACCCCAAGTGAGTTACCCTCGTCCCATATAAGTACTCCCTTATCCCCAAGTGAGTTATCCTCGTCCCATTAGAGTCCTCCCTAACCCCAAGTGAGTTACTCTCGTCCCATATAAGTACTCCCTGACCCCGTGTGAGTTACTTTCGTCCCATATAAGTACTCACTGATCCACAAGTGAGTTACCCTCTTCCTTATAAGTACTCCGTGACCCAAAGTGAGTTACCGTAGTCCCATATAAGTAATCCCTGACCCTAAGTGAGTTACCCTCGTCCCTTATAAGTACTCCCTGACCCCAAGTGAGTTACCCTCGTCCCATATAAGTACTCACTGATCCCCAAGTGAGTTACCCTCGTCCCATATAAGTACTCCCTGACCCCCAAGTGAGTTACCCTTGTCCCATATAAGTACTCCCTGACCCCGCGTGAATTACCCTAGTCCCAAATAAGTACTCCCTAACCCTAAGTGAGTTACCCTCGTCCCATATAAGTACTCACTGTTACCAAGTGAGTTACCTCGTCCCATATAAATTCTCCCTTACCCCAAGTCAGTTAACCTCGTTCCATATAAGTACTCCCTGACCCCAAGTCAGTTACCCTCGTCCCATATAAGTACTCCCTGACCCCGTGTGAGTTACCCTCGTCCCATATAAGTAATCCCTGACCCTGAGTGAGTTACCCTCGTCCCATATAAGTACTCCCCGACTCCAAGTGTGTTACCCTCGTCCCAAATAAGTACTCCCTGAGACCGAGTGAGTTACCCAAGTCCCATATAAGTACTCACTGATCCCCAAGTGAGTTACCCTCGTCCCATATAAGTATTCCCTGACCCCAAGTGAGTTACCCTCGTCCCATATAAGTACACACTGATCCCCAAGTGAGTTACCCTCGTCTCATATAAGTACTGCCTTTCCCCAAGTGAGTTACCCTCGTCCCATATATGTACTTCCTGACCCCCAAGTGAGTTACCCTTGTCCCATATAAGTACTCCCTGACCCCGCGTCAATTTCCCTAGTCCCAAATAAGTACTCTCTGACCCTAAGTGAGTTACCTTCGTCCCATATAAGTACTCACTGATCCCCAAGTGAGTTACCCTCGTCCCATATAAGTACTCCCTGACCCCAAGTGAGTTACCCTCGTCCCATATAAGTAATCACTGATCCCCATGTGAGTTACCCTCGTCCCATATAAGTACTCCCTTACCCCGTGTGAGTTACCCTCGTCCCAAATAAGTACTCTCTGACCCTAAGTGAGTTACCTTCGTCCCATATAAGTACTCCCTGACCCTAAGTGAGATACCCTCGTCCCATATAAGTACTCACTGATCCCTAAGTGAGTTACACTAGTCCCAAATAAGTACTCCCTGACACCAAGTGAGTTACCTCGTCCCATATAAGTACTCCCTGACCCCAAGTCAGTTACCCTCGTCCCATATAAGTACTCCCCGACTCCAAGTGTGTTACCCTCGTCCCATATAAGTACTCCCTGAGTCCGAGTGAGTTACCCAAGTCCGATATAAGTACACACTGATCCCCAAGTGAGTTACCCTCGTCCCATAAAAGTACTCCCTGACCCCGTGTGAATTACCCTAGTCCCAAATAAGTACTCACTGACCCTAAGTGAGATACCCTCGTCCCATATAAGTACTCACTGATCCCCAAGTGAGTTACACTAGTCCCATATCAGTACTCCCTGACCCCAAGTGAGTTACCCCCGTCCCATATAAGTACTCCCTGACCCCAAGTCAGTTACCCTCTCCCATATAAGTACTCCCTGACCCAGTGTGAGTTACCCTCGTCCCATATAAGTACTTACTGATCCCCAAGTGAGTTACCTCGTCCCATATAAGTACTCCCTGACCCCAAGCCAGTTACCCTCGTCCCATATAAGTACTCCCTGACCCAGTATCAGTTACCCTCGTCCCATATAAGTACTCCCTGACCCCAAGTGATTTACCCTCGTCTCATATAAGTACTCACTGATCCCCAAGTGAGTTACCCTCGTCCCATATAAGTACTCACTGATCCTCAAGTGAGTTACCCTCGTCCCATATAAGAACTCCCTCACCCTCAAGTGAGTTACCGTTGTCCCATATAAGTACTCCCTGACCCCGCGTGAATTACCCTAGTCCCAAATAAGTACTCCCTAACCCTAAGTGAGTTACCCTCGTCCCATATAAGTACTCCCTGACACCAAGTGTGTTACCCTCGTCCCATATAAGTACTCCCTGAGTCCGAGTGAGTTACCCAAGTCCCATATAAGTACTCACTGATCCCCAAGTGAGTTACCCTCGTCCCATATAAGTACTCCCTGACCCCAAGTGAGTTACACCCGTCCCATATAAGTACTCCCTGACCCCGTGTGAGTTACCCTCGTCCCATATAAGTATTCACTGATCCCCAAGTGAGTTACCCTCGTCCCTAATAAGTACTCCCTGACCCCGTGTGAATTACCCTAGTCCCAAATAAGTACTCCCTGACCCTCAAGTGAGTTACCCTTGTCCCATATAAGTACTCCCTGACCCCGCGTGAATTACCCTAGTCCCAAATAAGTACTCCCTAACCCTAAGTGAGTTACCATCGTCCCATATAAGTACTCACTGATCCCCGTGTGAGTTACCCTCGTCCCATATAAGTACTCCCTGACCCCGCGTGAATTACCCTCGTCCCACATAAGTACTCCCCGACTCCAAGTGTGTTACCCTCGTCCCATATAAGTACTCCCTGAGTCCGAGTGAGTTACCCAAGTCCCATATAAGTACACACTGATCCCCAAGTGAGTTACCCTCGTCCCATATTAGTACTCCCTGACCCCAAGTGATTTACCCTCGTCCCATATAAGTACTCACTGATCCCCAAGTGAGTTACCCTCGTCCCATATACGTACTCCCTCACCCAGTGTAAGTTACCCTCGTCCCATATAAGTACTACCTGACCCTAAGTGAGTTACCTTCGTCCCATATAAGTACTCACTGATCCCCAAGTGAGTTACCCCCGTCCCATATAAGTACTCCCTGACCCCAAGTGAGTTACCCTCGTCCCATATAAGTACCCCCTGACCCCAAGTGAGTTACCCTCGTCCCATAAAAGTACACCCCGACCCCAAGTGAGGTACCCACGTCCCATATAAGTACTCCCCGACCCCAAGTGAGTTACCCTCGTCCCATATAAGTACTCTCTGACCCCAAGTAAGTTACCCTCGTCCCATATAAGTACTCACTGATCCCCAAGTGAGTTACCATCGTCCCATATAAGTACTCCCTGACCCCGCGTGAATTACACTAGTCCCAAATAAGTACTCCCTGACCCCAAGTGAGTTACCCTCGTCCCAAATAAGCACTCACTGATCCCCAAGTGAGTTACCTTCGTCCCATATAAATACTCCCTGACCCCCAAGTGAGGTACCCTCGTTCCATATAAGTACTCCCTGACCCCGTGTGAATTACCCTAGTCCCAAATAAGTACTCCCTGACCCTCAAGTGAGTTACCCTTGTCCCATATAAGTACTCCCTGACCCCGCGTGAATTACCCTAGTCCCAAATAAGTACTCCCTAACCCTAAGTGAGTTACCATCGTCCCATATAAGTACTCACTGATCCCCGTGTGAGTTACCCTCGTCCCATATAAGTACTCCCTGACCCCGCGTGAATTACCCTCGTCCCACATAAGTACTCCCCGACTCCAAGTGTGTTACCCTCGTCCCATATAAGTACTCCCTGAGTCCGAGTGAGTTACCCAAGTCCCATATAAGTACACACTGATCCCCAAGTGAGTTACCCTCGTCCCATATTAGTACTCCCTGACCCCAAGTGATTTACCCTCGTCCCATATAAGTACTCACTGATCCCCAAGTGAGTTACCCTCGTCCCATATACGTACTCCCTCACCCAGTGTAAGTTACCCTCGTCCCATATAAGTACTACCTGACCCTAAGTGAGTTACCTTCGTCCCATATAAGTACTCACTGATCCCCAAGTGAGTTACCCCCGTCCCATATAAGTACTCCCTGACCCCAAGTGAGTTACCCTCGTCCCATATAAGTACTCTCTGACCACAAGTAAGTTACCCTCGTCCCATATAAGTACTCACTGATCCCCAAGTGAGTTACCATCGTCCCATATAAGTACTCCCTGACCCCGCGTGAATTACCCTAGTCCCAAATAAGTACTCCCTGACACCAAGTGAGTTACCTCGTCCCATATAAGTACTACCTGACCCCAAGTCAGTTACCCTCGTCCCATATACGTACTCCCTCACCCAGTGTAAGTTACCCTCGTCCCATATAAGTACTCCCTGACCCCAAGTGATTTACCCTCGTCCCATATAAGTACTCACTGATCCCCAAGTGAGTTACCCTCTTCCCATATAAGTACTCCCTGACCCTCAATGAGTTACCCTTGTCCCATATAAGTACTCCCTGACCCCGCGTGAATTACCCTAGTCCCAAATAAGTACTCCCTAACCCTAAGTGAGTTACCATCGTCCCATATAAGTACTCACTGATCCCCGTGTGAGTTACCCTCGTCCCATATAAGTACTCCCTGACCCCGCGTGAATTACCCTCGTCCCACATAAGTACTCCCCGACTCCAAGTGTGTTACCCTCGTCCCATATAAATACTCCCTGAGTCCGAGTGAGTTACCCAAGTCCCATATAAGTACACACTGATCCCCAAGTGAGTTACCCTCGTCCCATATCAGTACTCCCTGACCCCAAGTGAGTTACCCTCGTCCCATATAAGTACTCACTGATCCCCAAGTGAGTTACTCTCTTCCCATATAAGTACTCCCTGACCCTCAAGTGAGTTACCCTTGTCCCATATATGTACTCCCTGACCCCGCGTGAATTACCCTAGTCCCAAATAAGTACTCCCTAACCCTATGTGAGTTACCCTCGTCCCTAATATGTACTCACTGATCCCCAAGTGAGTTACCCCCGTCCCATATAAGTACTCCCTGACCCCAAGTGAGTTACCCTCGTCCCATATAAGTACCCCCTGACCCCAAGTGAGTTACCCTCGTCCCATAAAAGTACATCCCGACCCCAAGTGAGGTACCCTCGTCCCATATAAGTACTCCCCGACCCCAAGTGAGTTACCCTCGTCCCATATAAGTACTCTCTGACCCCAAGTAAGTTACCCTCGTCCCATATAAGTACTCACTGATCCCCAAGTGAGTTACCATCGTCCCATATAAGTACTCCCTGACCCCGCGTGAATTACCCTAGTCCCAAATAAGTACTCCCTGACCCCAAGTGAGTTACCCTCGTCCCATATAAGTACCCCCTGACCCCAAGTGAGTTACCCTCGTCCCATAAAAGTACACCCCGACCCCAAGTGAGGTACCCTCGTCCCATATAAGTACTCCCCGACCCCAAGTGAGTTACCCTCGTCCCATATAAGTACTCTCTGACCCCAAGTAAGTTACCCTCGTCCCATATAAGTACTCACTGATCCCCAAGTGAGTTACTTTCGTCCCATATAAATACTCCCTGACCCCCAAGTGAGGTACCCTCGTTCCATATAAGTACTCCCTGACCCCAAGTGAGTTACCCTCGTCCCATATAAGTACTCCCCGACCCCAAGTGAGTTACCCTCGTCCCATATAAGTACTCTCTGACCACAAGTAAGTTACCCTCGTCCCATATAAGTACTCACTGATCCCCAAGTGAGTTACCATCGTCCCATATAAGTACTCCCTGACCCCGCGTGAATTACCCTAGTCCCAAATAAGTACTCCCTGACACCAAGTGAGTTACCCTCGTCCCACATAAGTACTCCCCGACTCCAAGTGTGTTACCCTCGTCCCATATAAGTAATCACTGATCCCCATGTGAGTTACCCTCGTCCCATATAAGTACTCCCTGACCCCGTGTGAGTTACCCCCGTCTCTTATAAGTACTCCCTGGCCCCCAAGTGAGTTACCCTCGTCCCAAATAAGTATTCACTGGTCCACAAGTGAGTTACACTAGTCCCATATAAGTACTCCCTGACCCCAAGTCAGTTACCCTCGTCCCATGTAAGTACTCCCTGATCCCGTGTGAGTTACCCTCGTCCCATATAAGTACTACCTGACCCCAAGTCAGTTACCCTCGTCCCATATAAGTACTCCCTGACCCAATGTGAGTTACCATCCTCCCATATAAGTACTTACTGATCCCCAAGTGAGTTACCCTCCTCCCATACAAGCACTCCCTGACCCCGTGTGAGTTACCCTCGTCCCATATAAGTACCCCCTGACCCCAAGTGAATTACCCTCGTCCCACATAAGTACTCCCCGACTCCAAGTGTGTTACCCTCGTCCCATATTAGTACTCCCTGAGTCCGAGTGAGTTACCCAAGTCCCATATAAGTACACACTGATCCCCAAGTGAGTTACCCTCGTCCCATATCAGTACTCCCTGACCCCAAGTGAGTTACCATCGTCCCATATAAGTACTCTCTGATCCCCAAGTGAGTTACCCTCTTCCCATATAAGTACTCCCTGACCCCGCGTGAATTACCCTAGTCCCAAATAAGTACTCCATAACCCTAAGTGAGTTACCCTCGTCCCATATAAGTACTCACTGATCCCCAAGTGAGTTACCCTAGTCCCATATAAGTACTCCCTGACACCAAGTGTGTTACCCTCGTCCCATATAAGTACTCCCTGCGTCCGAGTGAGTTACCCTCGTCCCATATAAGTACCTCCTGACCCCGTGTGAATTACCCTAGTCCCAAATAAGTACTCCCTGACCCTAAGTGAGATACCCTCGTCACATATAAGTACTCACTGATCCCCAAGTGAGATACACTAGTCCCATATAAGTACTCCCTGACACCAAGTGAGTTACCTCGTCCCAAATAAGTACTCCCTGACCCCAAGTCAGTTACCCTCGTCCCATATAAGTACTCCCTGACCCCGTGTGAGTTACCCTCGTCCCATATAAGTACTCCCTGACCCCAATTCAGTTACCCTCGTCCCATATAAGTACTCCCTGACCCAGTGTGAGTTACCCTCGTCCCATATAAGTACTCCCTGACCCCAAGTGAGTTACCCTCCTCCCATATAAGTACTTACTGATCCCCAAGTGAGTTACCCTCGTCCCATATAAGTACTCCCTGACCCCAAGTGAATTACCTTCGTCCCACATAAGTACTCCCCGACTCCAAGTGTGTTACCCTCGTCCCATATTAGTACTCCCTGAGTCCGAGTGAGTTACCCAAGTCCCATATAAGTACACACTGATCCCCAAGTGAGTTTCCCTCGTCCCATATCAGTTCTCCCTGACCCCAAGTGTGTTACCCTCGTCCCATATTAGTACTCCCTGAGTCCGAGTGAGTTACCCAAGTCCCATATAAGTACACACTGATCCCCAAGTGAGTTACCCTCGTCCCATATCAGTTCTCCCTGACCCCAAGTGAGTTACCCTCGTCCCATATAAGTACTCACTGATCCCCAAGTGAGTTACCCTCTTCCCATATAAGTACTCCCTGACCCTCAAGTGAGTTACCCTTGTCCCATATAAGTACTCCCTGACCCCGCGTGAATTACCCTAGTTCCAAATAAGTACTCCCTAACCCTAAGTGAGTTACCCTCGTCCCATATATGTACTCACTGATCCCCAAGTGAGTTACCCTCGTCCCACATAAGTACTCCCCGACTCCAAGTGTGTTACCCTCGTCCCATATTAGTACTCCCTGAGTCCGAGTGAGTTACCCAAGTCCCATATAAGTACTCACTGATCCCCAAGTGAGTTACCCTCGTCCCATATCAGTTCTCCCTGACACCAAGTGAGTTACCTCGTCCCAAATATGTACTCCCTGACCCCAAGTCAGTTACCCTCGTCCCATATAAGTACTCCCTGACTCCGTGTGAATTACCCTCGTCCCATATAAGTACTCCCTGACCCCAAGTGAATTACCCTCGTCCCACATAAGTACTCCCCGACTCCAAGTGTGTTACCCTCGTCCCATATTAGTACTCCCTGAGTCCGAGTGAGTTACCCAAGTCCCATATAAGTACTCACTGATCCCCAAGTGAGTTACCCTCGTCCCATATATGTACTCAATGATCCCCAAATGAGTTACCCTAGTCCCATATAAGTACTCCCTGACACCAAGTGAGTTACTCTCGTCCCAAATAGGTACTCCCTGAGTCCGAGTGAGTTACCCAAGTCCCATATAAGTACTCACTGATCCCCAAGTGAGTTTCCCTCGTCCCATATAAGTACTCCCTGACCCCAAGTGAGTTACCCTCGTCCCATATAAGTACACACTGATCCCCAAGTGAGTTACCCTCGTCTCATATAAGTACTGCCTTTCCCCAAGTGAGTTACCCTCGTCCCATATAAGTACTCACTGATCCCCAAGTGAGTTACCATCGTCCCATATAAGTACTCCCTGACCCCGCGTGAATTACCCTAGTCCCAAATAAGTACTCCCTGACACCAAGTGAGTTACCTCGTTCCATATAAGTACTACCTGACCCCAAGTCAGTTACCCTCGTCCCATATACGTACTCCCTCACCCAGTGTAAGTTACCCTCGTCCCATATAAGTACTCCCAGACCCCAAGTGATTTACCCTCGTCCCATATAAGTACTCACTGATCCCCAAGTGAGTTACCCTCTTCCCATATAAGTACTCCCTGACCCTCAATGAGTTACCCTTGTCCCATATAAGTACTCCCTGACCCCGCGTGAATTACCCTAGTCCCAAATAAGTACTCCCTAACCCTAAGTGAGTTACCATCGTCCCATATAAGTACTCACTGATCCCCGTGTGAGTTACCCTCGTCCCATATAAGTACTCCCTGACCCCGCGTGAATTACCCTCGTCCCACATAAGTACTCCCCGACTCCAAGTGTGTTACCCTCGTCCCATATAAATACTCCCTGAGTCCGAGTGAGTTACCCAAGTCCCATATAAGTACACACTGATCCCCAAGTGAGTTACCCTCGTCCCATATCAGTACTCCCTGACCCCAAGTGAGTTACCCTCGTCCCATATAAGTACTCACTGATCCCCAAGTGAGTTACTCTCTTCCCCTATAAGTACTCCCTGACCCTCAAGTGAGTTACCCTTGTCCCATATATGTACTCCCTGACCCCGCGTGAATTACCCTAGTCCCAAATAAGTACTCCCTAACCCTAAGTGAGTTACCCTCGTCCCTAATATGTACTCACTGATCCCCAAGTGAGTTACCCTAGTCCCATTAAGGACTCCCTGACACCAAGTGTGTTACCCTCGTCCCATATAAGTACTCCCTGAGTCCGAGTGAGTTACCCAAGTCCCATATAAATACACACTGATCCCCAAGTGAGTTACCCTCGTCTCATATAAGTACTGCCTTTCCCCAAGTGAGTTACCCTCGTCCCATATAAGTACTTCCTGACCCCCAAGTGAGTTACCCTTGTCCCATATAAGTACTCCCTGACCCCGCGTGAATTACCCTAGTCCCAAATAAGTACTCTCTGACCCTAAGTGAGTTACCTTCGTCCCATATAAGTACTCCCTGACCCCGCGTGAATTACCCTAGTCCCAAATAAGTACTCCCTGACCCCAAGTGAGTTACCCTCGTCCCATATAAGTACCCCCTGACCCCAAGTGAGTTACCCTCGTCCCATAAAAGTACACCCCGACCCCAAGTGAGGTACCCTCGTCCCATATAAGTACTCCCCGACCCCAAGTGAGTTACCCTCGTCCCATATAAGTACTCTCTGACCCCAAGTAAGTTACCCTCGTCCCATATAAGTACTCACTGATCCCCAAGTGAGTTACCTTCGTCCCATATAAATACTCCCTGACCCCCAAGTGAGGTACCCTCGTTCCATATAAGTACTCCCTGACCCCAAGTGAGTTACCCTCGTCCCATTAGAGTCCTCCCTAACCCCAAGTGAGTTAATCTCGTCCCATATAAGTACTCCCTGACCCCGTGTGAGTTACCCTCGTCCCATATAAGTACTCACTGATCCACAGGTGAGTTACCCTCTTCCTTATAAGTACTCCCTGACCCAAAGTGAGTTACCCTAGTCCCATATAAGTACTCCTTGACCCCCAAGTGAGTTACCCTCGTCCAATATAAATACTCCCTGACCCCAAGTGAGTTACCCTCGTCTTTTATAAGTACTCCATGACCCCAAGTCAGTTAACCTCGTCGCATATAAGTACTCCCTGACCCCAAGTCAGTTACCCTCGTCCCATATAAGTACTCCCTGACCCCGTGTGAGTTACCCTCGTCCCATATAAGTAATCCCTGACCCTAAGTGAGTTACCCTCGTCCCTTATAAGTACTCCCTGACCCCAAGTGAGTTACCCTCGTCCCATATAAGTACTCACTGATCCCCAAGTGAGTTACCCTCGTCCCATATAAGTACTCCCTGACCCCCAAGTGAGTTACCCTTGTCCCATATAAGTACTCCCTGACCCCGCGTGAATTACCCTAGTCCCAAATAAGTACTCCCTAACCCTAAGTGAGTTACCCTCGTCCCATATAAGTACTCACTGTTACCAAGTGAGTTACCTCGTCCCATATAAGTTCTCCCTGACCCCAAATCAGTTAACCTCGTCCCAAATAAGTACTCCCTGAGACCGAGTGAGTTACTCAAGTCCCATATAAGTACTCACTGATCCCCAAGTGAGTTATCCTCGTCCCATATAAGTATTCCCTGACCCCAAGTGAGTTACCCTCGTCCCATATAAGTACACACTGATCCCCAAGTGAGTTACCCTCGTCTCATATAAGTACTGCCTTTCCCCAAGTGAGTTACCCTCGTCCCATATAAGTACTTCCTGACCCCCAAGTGAGTTACACTTGTCCCATATAAGTACTCCCTGACCCCGCGTGAATTACCCTAGTCCCAAATAAGTACTCTCTGACCCTAAGTGAGTTACCTTCGTCCCATATAAGTACTCACTGATCCCCAAGTGAGTTACCCTCGTCCCATATAAGTACTCCCTGACCCCAAGTGAGTTACCCTCGTCCCATATAAGTAATCACTGATCCCCATGTGAGTTACCCTCGTCCCATATAAGTACTCCCTGACCCCGTGTGAGTTACCCTCGTCCCTTATAAGTACTCCCTGACCCCCAAGTGAGTTACCCTCGTCCCATATAAGTACTCCCTGACCCCGTGTGAGTTACCCTCGTCCCTTATAAGTACTCCCTGACCCCCAAGTGAGTTACCCTCGTCCCATATAAGTATTCACTGGTCCACAAGTGAGTTACCCTCGTCCCATATAAGTACTCCCTGACCCCGAGTGAATTACCCTAGTCCCAAATAAGTACTCTCTGACCCTAAGTGAGTTACCTTCGTCCCATATAAGTACTGCCTTTCCCCTAGTGAGTTACCCTCGTCCCATATAAGTACTTCCTGACCCACAAGTGAGTTACCCTTGTCCCATATAAGTACTCCCTGACCCCGCGTGAATTACCCTAGTCCCAAATAAGTACTCTCTGACCCTAAGTGAGTTACCTTCGTCCCATATAAGTACTCACTGATCCCCAAGTGAGTTACCCTCGTCCCATATAAGTAATCACTGATCCCCATGTGAGTTACCCTCGTCCCATATAAGTACTCCCTGACCCCGTGTGAGTTACCCTCGTCCCTTATAAGTACTCCCTGACCCCCAAGTGAGTTACCCTCGTCCCATATAAGTATTCACTGGTCCACAAGTGAGTTACCCTCGTCCCAAATAAGTACTCCCTGACCCCGAGTGAATTACCCTAGTCCCAAATAAGTACTCTTTGACCCTAAGTGAGTTACCTTCGTCCCATATAAGTACTCACTGATCCCCAAGTGAGTTACCCTCGTCCCATATAAGTACTCCCTGACCCCAATTGAGTTACCCTCGTCACATATAAGTACTCCCCGACCCCAAGTGAGTTACCCTCGTCCCATATAAGTATCACTGATCCCCATGTGAGTTACCCTCGTCCCATATAAGTACTCCCTGACCCCGTGTGAGTTACCTCCGTCCCTTATAAGTACTCCCTGACCCCAAGTGAGTTACCCTCGTCCCATATAAGTACTCACTGATCCCCAAGTGAGTTACCCTCGTCTCATATAAGTACTCCCTGACCCCGTGTGAGTTACCCTCGTCCCTTAGAAGTACTCCCTGACCCCCAAGTGAGTTACCCTCGTCCCATATAAGTACTCCCTGACCCCGTGTGAGTTACCCTCGTCCCATATAAGTACTCTCTGACCCCAAGTAAGTTACCCTCGTCCCATATAAGTACTCACTGATCCCCAAGTGAGTTACCATCGTCCCATATAAGTACTCCCTGACCCCGCGTGAATTACCCTAGTCCCAAATAAGTACTCCCTGACCCCAAGTGAGTTACCCTCGTCCCATATAAGTACCCCCTGACCCCAAGTGAGTTACCCTCGTCCCATAAAAGTACACCCCGACCCCAAGTGAGGTACCCTCGTCCCATATAAGTACTCCCCGACCCCAAGTGAGTTACCCTCGTCCCATATAAGTACTCTCTGACCCCAAGTAAGTTACCCTCGTCCCATATAAGTACTCACTGATCCCCAAGTGAGTTACCTTCGTCCCATATAAATACTCCCTGACCCCCAAGTGAGGTACCCTCGTTCCATATAAGTACTCCCTGACCCCAAGTGAGTTACCCTCGTCCCATTTGAGTCCTCCCTAACCCCAAGTGAGTTAATCTCGTCCCATATAAGTACTCCCTGACCCCGTGTGAGTTACCCTCGTCCCATATAAGTACTCACTGATCCACAGGTGAGTTACCCTCTTCCTTATAAGTACTCCCTGACCCAAAGTGAGTTACCCTAGTCCCATATAAGTACTCCTTGACCCCCAAGTGAGTTACCCTCGTCCAATATAAATACTCCCTGACCCCAAGTGAGTTACCCTCGTCTTTTATAAGTACTCCATGACCCCAAGTCAGTTAACCTCGTCGCATATAAGTACTCCCTGACCCCAAGTCAGTTACCCTCGTCCCATATAAGTACTCCCTGACCCCGTGTGAGTTACCCTCGTCCCATATAAGTAATCCCTGACCCTAAGTGAGTTACCCTCGTCCCTTATAAGTACTCCCTGACCCCAAGTGAGTTACCCTCGTCCCATATAAGTACTCACTGATCCCCAAGTGAGTTACCCTCGTCCCATATAAGTACTCCCTGACCCCCAAGTGAGTTACCCTTGTCCCATATAAGTACTCCCTGACCCCGCGTGAATTACCCTAGTCCCAAATAAGTACTCCCTAACCCTAAGTGAGTTACCCTCGTCCCATATAAGTACTCACTGTTACCAAGTGAGTTACCTCGTCCCATATAAGTTCTCCCTGACCCCAAATCAGTTAACCTCGTCCCAAATAAGTACTCCCTGAGACCGAGTGAGTTACTCAAGTCCCATATAAGTACTCACTGATCCCCAAGTGAGTTATCCTCGTCCCATATAAGTATTCCCTGACCCCAAGTGAGTTACCCTCGTCCCATATAAGTACACACTGATCCCCAAGTGAGTTACCCTCGTCTCATATAAGTACTGCCTTTCCCCAAGTGAGTTACCCTCGTCCCATATAAGTACTTCCTGACCCCCAAGTGAGTTACACTTGTCCCATATAAGTACTCCCTGACCCCGCGTGAATTACCCTAGTCCCAAATAAGTACTCTCTGACCCTAAGTGAGTTACCTTCGTCCCATATAAGTACTCACTAAACCCCAAGTGAGTTACCCTCGTCCCATATAAGTACTCCCTGACCCCAAGTGAGTTACCCTCGTCCCATATAAGTACTCCCTGACCCCGTGTGAGTTACCCTCGTCCCTTATAAGTACCCCCTGACCCCCAAGTGAGTTACCCTCGTCCCATATAAGTACTCCCTGACCCCGTGTGAGTTACCCTCGTCCCTTATAAGTACTCCCTGACCCCCAAGTGAGTTACCCTCGTCCCATATAAGTATTCACTGGTCCACAAGTGAGTTACCCTCGTCCCATATAAGTACTCCCTGACCCCGAGTGAATTACCCTAGTCCCAAATAAGTACTCTCTGACCCTAAGTGAGTTACCTTCGTCCCATATAAGTACTCCCTGACCCCGTGTGAGTTACCCTCGTCCCATATAAGTACTCACTGATCCACAGGTGAGTTACCCTCTTCCTTATAAGTACTCCCTGACCCAAAGTGAGTTACCCTAGTCCCATATAAGTACTCCTTGACCCCCAAGTGAGTTACCCTCGTCCAATATAAATACTCCCTGACCCCAAGTGAGTTACCCTCGTCTTTTATAAGTACTCCATGACCCCAAGTCAGTTAACCTCGTCGCATATAAGTACTCCCTGACCCCAAGTCAGTTACCCTCGTCCCATATAAGTACTCCCTGACCCCGTGTGAGTTACCCTCGTCCCATATAAGTAATCCCTGACCCTAAGTGAGTTACCCTCGTCCGTTATAAGTACTCCCTGACCCCAAGTGAGTTACCCTCGTCCCATATAAGTACTCACTGATCCCCAAGTGAGTTACCCTCGTCCCATATAAGTACTCCCTGACCCCCAAGTGAGTTACCCTTGTCCCATATAAGTACTCCCTGACCCCGCGTGAATTACCCTAGTCCCAAATAAGTACTCCCTAACCCTAAGTGAGTTACCCTCGTCCCATATAAGTACTCACTGTTACCAAGTGAGTTACCTCGTCCCATATAAGTTCTCCCTGACCCCAAATCAGTTAACCTCGTCCCAAATAAGTACTCCCTGAGACCGAGTGAGTTACTCAAGTCCCATATAAGTACTCACTGATCCCCAAGTGAGTTATCCTCGTCCCATATAAGTATTCCCTGACCCCAAGTGAGTTACCCTCGTCCCATATAAGTACACACTGATCCCCAAGTGAGTTACCCTCGTCTCATATAAGTACTGCCTTTCCCCAAGTGAGTTACCCTCGTCCCATATAAGTACTTCCTGACCCCCAAGTGAGTTACACTTGTCCCATATAAGTACTCCCTGACCCCGCGTGAATTACCCTAGTCCCAAATAAGTACTCTCTGACCCTAAGTGAGTTACCTTCGTCCCATATAAGTACTCACTAAACCCCAAGTGAGTTACCCTCGTCCCATATAAGTACTCCCTGACCCCAAGTGAGTTACCCTCGTCCCATATAAGTACTCCCTGACCCCGTGTGAGTTACCCTCGTCCCTTATAAGTACCCCCTGACCCCCAAGTGAGTTACCCTCGTCCCATATAAGTACTCCCTGACCCCGTGTGAGTTACCCTCGTCCCTTATAAGTACTCCCTGACCCCCAAGTGAGTTACCCTCGTCCCATATAAGTATTCACTGGTCCACAAGTGAGTTACCCTCGTCCCATATAAGTACTCCCTGACCCCGAGTGAATTACCCTAGTCCCAAATAAGTACTCTCTGACCCTAAGTGAGTTACCTTCGTCCCATATAAGTACTGCCTTTCCCCTAGTGAGTTACCCTCGTCCCATATAAGTACTTCCTGACCCACAAGTGAGTTACCCTTGTCCCATATAAGTACTCCCTGACCCCGCGTGAATTACCCTAGTCCCAAATAAGTACTCTCTGACCCTAAGTGAGTTACCTTCGTCCCATATAAGTACTCACTGATCCCCAAGTGAGTTACCCTCGTCCCATATAAGTACTCCCTGACCCCAAGTGAGTTACCCTCGTCCCATATAAGTAATCACTGATCCCCATGTGAGTTACCCTCGTCCCATATAAGTACTCCCTGACCCCGTGTGAGTTACCCTCGTCCCTTATAAGTACTCCCTGACCCCCAAGTGAGTTACCCTCGTCCCATATAAGTATTCACTGGTCCACAAGTGAGTTACCCTCGTCCCAAATAAGTACTCCCTGACCCCGAGTGAATTACCCTAGTCCCAAATAAGTACTCTTTGACCCTAAGTGAGTTACCTTCGTCCCATATAAGTACTCACTGATCCCCAAGTGAGTTACCCTCGTCCCATATAAGTACTCCCTGACCCCAATTGAGTTACCCTCGTCACATATAAGTACTCCCCGACCCCAAGTGAGTTACCCTCGTCCCATATAAGTAATCACTGATCCCCATGTGAGTTACCCTCGTCCCATATAAGTACTCCCTGACCCCGTGTGAGTTACCTCCGTCCCTTATAAGTACTCCCTGACCCCAAGTGAGTTACCCTCGTCCCATATAAGTACTCACTGATCCCCAAGTGAGTTACCCTCGTCTCATATAAGTACTCCCTGACCCCGTGTGAGTTACCCTCGTCCCTTAGAAGTACTCCCTGACCCCCAAGTGAGTTACCCTCGTCCCATATAAGTACTCCCTGACCCCGTGTGAGTTACCCTCGTCCCTTATAAGTACTCCCTGACCCCCAAGTGAGTTACCCTCGTCCCATATAAGTATTCACTGGTCCACAAGTGAGTTACCCTCGTCCCATATAAGTACTCCCTGACCCCGATTGAATTACCCTTGTCCCAAATAAGTACTCTCTGACCCTAAGTGAGTTACCTTCGTCCCATATAAGTACTGCCTTTCCCCAAGTGAGTTACCCTCGTCCCATATAAGTACTTCCTGACCCCCAAGTGAGTTACCCTTGTCCCATATAAGTACTCCCTGACCCCGCGTGAATTACCCTAGTCCCAAATAAGTACTTTCTGACCCTAAGTGAGTTACCTTCGTCCCATATAAGTACTCACTGATCCCCAAGTGAGTTACCCTCGTCCCATATAAGTACTCCCTGACCCCAAGTGAGTTACCCTCGTCCCATATAAGTACTCCTTGACCCCCAAGTGAGTTACCCTCGTCCAATATAAATACTCCCTGACCCCAAGTGAGTTACCCTCGTCTTTTATAAGTACTCCATGACCCCAAGTCAGTTAACCTCGTCGCATATAAGTACTCCCTGACCCCAAGTCAGTTACCCTCGTCCCATATAAGTACTCCCTGACCCCGTGTGAGTTACCCTCGTCCCATATAAGTAATCCCTGACCCTAAGTGAGTTACCCTCGTCCCTTATAAGTACTCCCTGACCCCAAGTGAGTTACCCTCGTCCCATATAAGTACTCACTGATCCCCAAGTGAGTTACCCTCGTCCCATATAAGTACTCCCTGACCCCCAAGTGAGTTACCCTTGTCCCATATAAGTACTCCCTGACCCCGCGTGAATTACCCTAGTCCCAAATAAGTACTCCCTAACCCTAAGTGAGTTACCCTCGTCCCATATAAGTACTCACTGTTACCAAGTGAGTTACCTCGTCCCATATAAGTTCTCCCTGACCCCAAATCAGTTAACCTCGTCCCAAATAAGTACTCCCTGAGACCGAGTGAGTTACTCAAGTCCCATATAAGTACTCACTGATCCCCAAGTGAGTTATCCTCGTCCCATATAAGTATTCCCTGACCCCAAGTGAGTTACCCTCGTCCCATATAAGTACACACTGATCCCCAAGTGAGTTACCCTCGTCTCATATAAGTACTGCCTTTCCCCAAGTGAGTTACCCTCGTCCCATATAAGTACTTCCTGACCCCCAAGTGAGTTACACTTGTCCCATATAAGTACTCCCTGACCCCGCGTGAATTACCCTAGTCCCAAATAAGTACTCTCTGACCCTAAGTGAGTTACCTTCGTCCCATATAAGTACTCACTGATCCCCAAGTGAGTTACCCTCGTCCCATATAAGTACTCCCTGACCCCAAGTGAGTTACCCTCGTCCCATATAAGTAATCACTGATCCCCATGTGAGTTACCCTCGTCCCATATAAGTACTCCCTGACCCCGTGTGAGTTACCCTCGTCCCTTATAAGTACTCCCTGACCCCCAAGTGAGTTACCCTCGTCCCATATAAGTACTCCCTGACCCCGTGTGAGTTACCCTCGTCCCTTATAAGTACTCCCTGACCCCCAAGTGAGTTACCCTCGTCCCATATAAGTATTCACTGGTCCACAAGTGAGTTACCCTCGTCCCATATAAGTACTCCCTGACCCCGAGTGAATTACCCTAGTCCCAAATAAGTACTCTCTGACCCTAAGTGAGTTACCTTCGTCCCATATAAGTACTGCCTTTCCCCTAGTGAGTTACCCTCGTCCCATATAAGTACTTCCTGACCCACAAGTGAGTTACCCTTGTCCCATATAAGTACTCCCTGACCCCGCGTGAATTACCCTAGTCCCAAATAAGTACTCTCTGACCCTAAGTGAGTTACCTTCGTCCCATATAAGTACTCACTGATCCCCAAGTGAGTTACCCTCGTCCCATATAAGTACTCCCTGACCCCAAGTGAGTTACCCTCGTCCCATATAAGTAATCACTGATCCCCATGTGAGTTACCCTCGTCCCATATAAGTACTCCCTGACCCCGTGTGAGTTACCCTCGTCCCTTATAAGTACTCCCTGACCCCCAAGTGAGTTACCCTCGTCCCATATAAGTATTCACTGGTCCACAAGTGAGTTACCCTCGTCCCAAATAAGTACTCCCTGACCCCGAGTGAATTACCCTAGTCCCAAATAAGTACTCTTTGACCCTAAGTGAGTTACCTTCGTCCCATATAAGTACTCACTGATCCCCAAGTGAGTTACCCTCGTCCCATATAAGTACTCCCTGACCCCAATTGAGTTACCCTCGTCACATATAAGTACTCCCCGACCCCAAGTGAGTTACCCTCGTCCCATATAAGTAATCACTGATCCCCATGTGAGTTACCCTCGTCCCATATAAGTACTCCCTGACCCCGTGTGAGTTACCTCCGTCCCTTATAAGTACTCCCTGACCCCAAGTGAGTTACCCTCGTCCCATATAAGTACTCACTGATCCCCAAGTGAGTTACCCTCGTCTCATATAAGTACTCCCTGACCCCGTGTGAGTTACCCTCGTCCCTTAGAAGTACTCCCTGACCCCCAAGTGAGTTACCCTCGTCCCATATAAGTACTCCCTGACCCCGTGTGAGTTACCCTCGTCCCTTATAAGTACTCCCTGACCCCCAAGTGAGTTACCCTCGTCCCATATAAGTATTCACTGGTCCACAAGTGAGTTACCCTCGTCCCATATAAGTACTCCCTGACCCCGATTGAATTACCCTTGTCCCAAATAAGTACTCTCTGACCCTAAGTGAGTTACCTTCGTCCCATATAAGTACTGCCTTTCCCCAAGTGAGTTACCCTCGTCCCATATAAGTACTTCCTGACCCCCAAGTGAGTTACCCTTGTCCCATATAAGTACTCCCTGACCCCGCGTGAATTACCCTAGTCCCAAATAAGTACTTTCTGACCCTAAGTGAGTTACCTTCGTCCCATATAAGTACTCACTGATCCCCAAGTGAGTTACCCTCGTCCCATATAAGTACTCCCTGACCCCAAGTGAGTTACCCTCGTCCCATATAAGTAATCACTGATCCCCATGTGAGTTACCCTCGTCTCATATAAGTACTCCCTGACCCCGTGTGAGTTACCCTCGTCCCTTATAAGTACTCCCTGACCCCCAAGTGAGTTACCCTCGTCCCATATAAGTATTCACTGGTCCACAAGTGAGTTACCCTCGTCCCATATAAGTACTCCCTGACACCGAGTGAATTACCCTAGTCCCAAATAAGTACTCTTTGACCCTAAGTGAGTTACCTTCGTCCCATATAAGTACTCACTGATCCCCAAGTGAGTTACCCTCGTCCCATATAAGTACTCCCTGACCCCAATTGAGTTACCCTCGTCCCATATAAGTACTCCCCGACCCCAAGTGAGTTACCCTCGTCCCAAATATGTATTCCCTGACCCCGAGTGAATTACCCTAGTCCCAAATAAGTACTCTTTGACCCTAAGTGAGTTACCTTCGTCCCATATAAGTACTCACTGATCCCCAAGTGAGTTACCCTCGTCCCATATAAGTACTCCCTGACCCCAATTGAGTTACCCTCGTCACATATAAGTACTCCCCGACCCCAAGTGAGTTACCCTCGTCCCATATAAGTAATCACTGATCCCCATGTGAGTTACCCTCGTCCCATATAAGTACTCCCTGACCCCGTGTGAGTTACCTCCGTCCCTTATAAGTACTCCCTGACCCCAAGTGAGTTACCCTCGTCCCATATAAGTACTCACTGATCCCCAAGTGAGTTACCCTCGTCTCATATAAGTACTCCCTGACCCCGTGTGAGTTACCCTCGTCCCTTAGAAGTACTCCCTGACCCCCAAGTGAGTTACCCTCGTCCCATATAAGTACTCCCTGACCCCGTGTGAGTTACCCTCGTCCCTTATAAGTACTCCCTGACCCCCAAGTGAGTTACCCTCGTCCCATATAAGTATTCACTGGTCCACAAGTGAGTTACCCTCGTCCCATATAAGTACTCCCTGACCCCGATTGAATTACCCTTGTCCCAAATAAGTACTCTCTGACCCTAAGTGAGTTACCTTCGTCCCATATAAGTACTGCCTTTCCCCAAGTGAGTTACCCTCGTCCCATATAAGTACTTCCTGACCCCCAAGTGAGTTACCCTTGTCCCATATAAGTACTCCCTGACCCCGCGTGAATTACCCTAGTCCCAAATAAGTACTTTCGGACCCTAAGTGAGTTACCTTCGTCCCATATAAGTACTCACTGATCCCCAAGTGAGTTACCCTCGTCCCATATAAGTACTCCCTGACCCCAAGTGAGTTACCCTCGTCCCATATAAGTAATCACTGATCCCCATGTGAGTTACCCTCGTCTCATATAAGTACTCCCTGACCCCGTGTGAGTTACCCTCGTCCCTTATAAGTACTCCCTGACCCCCAAGTGAGTTACCCTCGTCCCATATAAGTATTCACTGGTCCACAAGTGAGTTACCCTCGTCCCATATAAGTACTCCCTGACACCGAGTGAATTACCCTAGTCCCAAATAAGTACTCTTTGACCCTAAGTGAGTTACCTTCGTCCCATATAAGTACTCACTGATCCCCAAGTGAGTTACCCTCGTCCCATATAAGTACTCCCTGACCCCAATTGAGTTACCCTCGTCCCATATAAGTACTCCCCGACCCCAAGTGAGTTACCCTCGTCCCATATAAGTAATCACTGATACCCATGTGAGTTACCCTCGTCCCATATAAGTACTCCCTGACCCCGTGTGAGTTACCCCCGTCCCTTATAAGTACTCCCTGGCCCCCAAGTGAGTTACCCTCGTCCCAAATAAGTATTCACTGGTCCACAAGTGAGTTACACTAGTCCCATATAAGTACTCCCTGACCCCAAGTCAGTTACCCTCGTCCCATGTAAGTACTCCCTGATCCCGTGTGAGTTACCCTCGTCCCATATAAGTACTACCTGACCCCAAGTCAGTTACCCTCGTCCCATATAAGTACTCCCTGACCCAGTGTGAGTTACCATCCTCCCATATAAGTACTTACTGATCCCCAAGTGAGTTACCCTCCTCCCATACAAGCACTCCCTGACCCCGTGTGAGTTACCCTCGTCCCATATAAGTACCCCCTGACCCCAAGTGAATTACCCTCGTCCCACATAAGTACTCCCCGACTCCAAGTGTGTTACCCTCGTCCCATATTAGTACTCCCTGAGTCCGAGTGAGTTACCCAAGTCCCATATAAGTACACACTGATCCCCAAGTGAGTTACCCTCGTCCCATATCAGTACTCCCTGACCCCAAGTGAGTTACCATCGTCCCATATAAGTACTCTCTGATCCCCAAGTGAGTTACCCTCTTACCATATAAGTACTCCCTGACCCCGCGTGAATTACCCTAGTCCCAAATAAGTACTCCATAACCCTAAGTGAGTTACCCTCGTCCCATATAAGTACTCACTGATCCCCAAGTGAGTTACCCTAGTCCCATATAAGTACTCCCTGACACCAAGTGTGTTACCCTCGTCCCATATAAGTACTCCCTGCGTCCGAGTGAGTTACCCTCGTCCCATATAAGTACCTCCTGACCCCGTGTGAATTACCCTAGTCCCAAATAAGTACTCCCTGACCCTAAGTGAGATACCCTCGTCACATATAAGTACTCACTGATCCCCAAGTGAGATACACTAGTCCCATATAAGTACTCACTGATCCCCAAGTGAGTTACCCTCGTCCCATATCAGTTCTCCCTGACACCAAGTGAGTTACCTCGTCCCAAATAAGTACTCCCTGACCCCAAGTCAGTTACCCTCGTCCCATATAAGTACTCCCTGACCCCGTGTGAATTACCCTCGTCCCATATAAGTACTCCCTGACCCCAAGTGAATTACCCTCGTCCCACATAAGTACTCCCCGACTCCAAGTGTGTTACCCTCGTCCCATATTAGTACTCCCTGAGTCCGAGTGAGGTACCCAAGTCCCATATAAGTACTCACTGATCCCCAAGTGAGTTACCCTCGTCCCATATCAGTTCTCCCTGACCCCAAGTGAGTTACCCTCGTCCCATATAAGTACTCACTGATCCCCAAGTGTGTTACCCTCGTCCCATATAAGTACTCTCTGACCCTCAAGTGAGTTACCCTTGTCCCATATAAGTACTCCCTGACCCCGCGTGAATTACCCTAGTCCCAAATAAGTACTCCCTAACCCTAAGTGAGTTACCCTCGTCCCATATATGTACTCAATGATCCCCAAGTGAGTTACCCTAGTCCCATATAAGTACTCCCTGACACCAAGTGAGTTACTCTCGTCCCATATAGGTACTCCCTGAGTCCGAGTGAGTTACCCAAGTCCCATATAAGTACTCACTGATCCCCAAGTGAGTTTCCCTCGTCCCATATAAGTACTCCCTGACCCCAAGTGAGTTACCCTCGTCCCATATAAGTACACACTGATCCCCAAGTGAGTTACCCTCGTCTCATATAAGTACTGCCTTTCCCCAAGTGAGTTACCCTCGTCCCATATAAGTACTTCCTGACCCCCAAGTGAGTTACCCTTTTCCCATATAAGTACGGCCTGACACCGCGTGAATTACCCTAGTCCCAAATAAGTATTCCCTGACCCGCAGTGAGTTACCCTCGTCCTATATAAGTACTCACTGATCCCCAAGTGAGTTACCCTCGTCCCACATAAGTACTCACTGATCCCCAAGTGAGTTACCCTCGTCCCATATAAGTACTGCCTGTCCCCAAGTGAGTTACCCTTGTCCCATATAAGTACTCCCTGACCCCAAGTGAGTTACCCTCGTCCCATATAAGTACTCACTGATCCCCATGTGAGTTACCCTAGTCCCATATAAGTACTCCCCGACCCCAAGTGAGTTACCCTCGTCCCATATAAGTACTCACTTATCCCCATGTGAGTTACCCTCGTCCCATATAAGTACTCCCTGACCCCAAGTGAGTTACCCTCGTCTCATATAAGTACTCCCTGACCCCAAGTCAGTTAACCTCGTCCCATATAAGTACTCCCTGACCCAGTGTGAGTTACCCTCGTCCCATATAAGTACTCCCTGACCCCAAGTGAGTTACCCTCGTCCCATATAAGTACTCACTGATCCCCAAGTGAGTTACCCTCTTCCCATATAAGTACTCCCTGACCCCGTGTGAGTTACCCTCGTCTCATATAAGTACTCCCCGACTCCAAGTGTGTTACCCTCGTCCCATATAAGTACTCCCCGACTCCAAGTGTGTTACCATCGTCCAATATAAGTACTCCCTGAGTCCGAGTGAGTTACTCAAGTCCTATATAAGTACTCACTGATCCCCAAGTGAGTTACCCTCGTCCCATATAAGTACTCTCTGACCCCTAGTAAGTTACCCTCGTCCCATATAAGTACTCACTTATCCCCATGTGAGTTACCCTCGTCCCATATAAGTACTCCCTGACCCCAAGTGAGTTACCCTCGTCTCATATAAGTACTCCCTGACCCCAAGTCAGTTACCCTCGTCCCATATAAGTACTCCCTGACCCAGTGTGAGATACCCTCGTCCCATATAAGTACTCCCTGACCCCAAGTGAGTTACCCTCGTCCCATATAAGTACTCACTGATCCCCAAGTGAGTTACCCTCGTCCCATATAAGTACTCCCTGACCCCGTGTGAGTTAACCTCGTCTCATATAAGTACTCCCCGACTCCAAGTGTGTTACCCTCGTCCCATATAAGTACTCCCTGAGTCCGAGTGAGTTACCCTCGTCCCATATAAGTACTCCCCGACTCCAAGTGTGTTACCCTCGTCCAATATAAGTACTCCCTGAGTCCGAGTGAGTTACTCAAGTCCTATATAAGTACTCACTGATCCCCAAGTGAGTTACCCTCATCCCATATAAGTACTCTCTGACCCCAAGTAAGCTACCCTCGTCCCATATAAGTACTCCCTGACCCCAAGTGAGTTACCCTCGTCTCATATAAGTACTCCCTGACCCCATGTCAGTTACCCTCGTCCCATATAAGTACTCCCTGACCCAGTGTGAGTTACCCTCGTCCCATATAAGTACTCCCTGACCCCAAGTGAGTTACCCTCGTCCCATATAAGTACTCCCTGACCCAGTGTGAGTTACCCTCGTCCCATATAAGTACCCCCTGACCCCAAGTGAATTACCCTCGTCCCATATTAGTACTTCCTGACCCCCAAGTGAGTTACCCTTGTCCCATATAAGTACTCCCTGACCCCGCGTGAATTACCCTAGTCCCAAATAAGTACTCTCTGACCCTAAGTGAGTTACCTTCGTCCCATATAAGTACTCACTGATCCCCAAGTGAGTTACCCTCGTCTCATATAAGTACTCCCCGACTCCAAGTGTGTTACCCTCGTCCCATATAAGTACTCCCTGAGTCCGAGTGAGTTACCCTCGTCCCATATAAGTACTCCCCGACTCCAAGTGTGTTACCCTCGTCCCATATAAGTACTCCCTGACCCCGAGTGAATTACCCTAGTCCCAAATAAGTACTCTTTGACCCTATGTGAGTTACCTTCGTCCCATATAAGTACCCACTGATCCCCAAGTGAGTTACCCTCGTCCCATATAAGTACTCCCTGACCCCAATTGAGTTACCCTCGTCCCATATAAGTACTCCCCGACCCCAAGTGAGTTACCCTCGTCCCATATAAGTAATCACTGATCCCCATGTGAGTTACCCTCGTCCCATATAAGTACTCCCAGATCCCGTGTGAGTTACCCTCGTCCCATATAAGTACCCCCTGACCCCAAGTGAATTACCCTCGTCCCACATAAGTACTCCCCGACTCCAAGTGTGTTACCCTCGTCCCATATTAGTACTCCCTGAGTCCGAGTGAGTTACCCAAGTCCCATATAAGTACACACTGATCCCCAAGTGAGTTACCCTCGTCCCATATCAGTACTCCCTGACCCCAAGTGAGTTACCATCGTCCCATATAAGTACTCTCTGATCCCCAAGTGAGTTACCCTCTTCCCATATAAGTACTCCCTGACCCCGCGTGAATTACCCTAGTCCCAAATAAGTACTCCATAACCCTAAGTGAGTTACCCTCGTCCCATATAAGTACTGACTGATCCCCAAGTGAGTTACCCTAGTCCCATATAAGTACTCCCTGACACCAAGTGTGTTACCCTCGTCCCATATAAGTACTCCCTGCGTCCGAGTGAGTTACCCTCGTCCCATATAAGTACCTCCTGACCCCGTGTGAATTACCCTAGTCCCAAATAAGTACTTCCTGACCCTAAGTGAGATACCCTCGTCACATATAAGTACTCACTGATCCCCAAGTGAGATACACTAGTCCCATATAAGTACTCCCTGACACCAAGTGAGTTACCTCGTCCCAAATAAGTACTCCCTGACCCCAAGTCAGTTACCCTCGTCCCATATAAGTACTCCCTGACCCCGTGTGAGTTACCCTCGTCCCATATAAGTACTCCCTGACCCCAAGTCAGTTACCCTCGTCCCATATAAGTACTCCCTGACCCAGTGTGAGTTACCCTCGTCCCATATAAGTACTCCCTGACCCCAAGTGAGTTACCCTCCTCCCATATAAGTACTTACTGATCCCCAAGTGAGTTACCCTCGTCCCATATAAGTACTCCCTGACCCCAAGTGAATTACCTTCGTCCCACATAAGTACTCCCCGACTCCAAGTGTGTTACCCTCGTCCCATATTAGTACTCCCTGAGTCCGAGTGAGTTACCCAAGTCCCATATAAGTACACACTGATCCCCAAGTGAGTTACCCTCGTCCCATATCAGTTCTCCCTGACCCCAAGTGTGTTACCCTCGTCCCATATTAGTACTCCCTGAGTCCGAGTGAGTTACCCAAGTCCCATATAAGTACACACTGATCCCCAAGTGAGTTACCCTCGTCCCATATCAGTTCTCCCTGACCCCAAGTGAGTTACCCTCGTCCCATATAAGTACTCACTGATACCCAAGTGAGTTACCCTCTTCCCATATAAGTACTCCCTGACCCTCAAGTGAGTTACCCTTGTCCCATATAAGTACTCCCTGACCCCGCGTGAATTACCCTAGTCCCAAATAAGTACTCCCTAACCCTAAGTGAGTTACCCTCGTCCCATATATGTACTCACTGATCCCCAAGTGAGTTACCCTAGTCCCATATAAGTACTCCCTGCGTCCGAGTGAGTTACCCTCGTCCCATATAAGTACACCCTGACCCCGTGTGAATTACCCTAGTCCCAAATAAGTACTCCCTGACCCTAAGTGAGATACCCTCGTCACATATAAGTACTCACTGATCCCCAAGTGAGATACACTAGTCCCATATAAGTACTCCCTGACACCAAGTGAGTTACCTCGTCCCAAATAAGTACTACCTGACCCCAAGTCAGTTACCCTCGTCCCATATAAGTACTCCCTGACCCCGTGTGAGTTACCCTCGTCCCATATAAGTACTCCCTGACCCCAAGTGAATTACCCTCGTCCCACATAAGTACTCCCCGACTCCAAGTGTGTTACCCTCGTCCCATATTAGTACTCCCTGAGTCCGAGTGAGTTACCCAAGTCCCATATAAGTACTCACTGATCCCCAAGTGAATTACCCTCGTCCCATATCAGTTCTCCCTGACCCCAAGTGAGTTACCCTCGTCCCATATAAGTACTCACTGATCCCGAAGTGAGTTACCCTCTTCCCATATAAGTACTCCCTGACCCTCAAGTGAGTTACCCTTGTCCCATATAAGTACTCCCTGACCCCGCGTGAATTACCCTAGTCCCAAATAAGTACTCCCTAACCCTAAGTGAGTTACCCTCGTCCCATATATGTACTCACTGATCCCCAAGTGAGTTACCCTAGTCCCATATAAGTACTCCCTGACACCAAGTGAGTTACTCTCGTCCCATATAGGTACTCCCTGAGTCTGAGTGAGTTACCCAAGTCCCATATAAGTACTCACTGATCCCCAAGTGAGTTTCCCTCGTCCCATATAAGTACTCCCTGACCCCAAGTGAGTTACCCTCGTCCCATATAAGTACACACTGATCCCCAAGTGAGTTACCCTCGTCTCATATAAGTACTGCCTTTCCCCAAGTGAGTTACCCTCGTCCCATATAAGTACTTCCTGACCCCCAAGTGAGTTACCCTTTTCCCATATAAGTACTGCCTGACACCGCGTGAATTACCCTAGTCCCAAATAAGTATTCCCTGACCCTCAGTGAGTTACCCTCGTCCTATATAAGTACTCACTGATCCCCAAGTGAGTTACCCTCGTCCCATATAAGTACCTCCTGACCCCGTGTGAATTACCCTAGTCCCAAATAAGTACTCCCTGACCCTAAGTGAGATACCCTCGTCACATATAAGTACTCACTGATCCCCAAGTGAGATACACTCGTCCCATATAAGTACTCCCTGACCCCAAGTCAGTTACCCTCGTCCCATATAAGTACTCCCTGACCCAGTGTGAGTTACCCTCGTCCCATATAAGTACTCCCTGACCCCAAGTGAGTTACCCTCGTCCCATATAAGTACTCCCCGACTCCAAGTGTGTTACCCTCGTCCCATATTAGTACTCCCTGAATCCGAGTGAGTTACCCAAGTCCCATATAAGTACACACTGATCCCCAAGTGAGTTACCCTCGTCCCATATAAGTACACCCTGACCCCGTGTGAATTACCCTAGTCCCAAATAAGTACTCCCTGACCCTAAGTGAGATACCCTCGTCACATATAAGTACTCACTGATCCCCAAGTGAGATACACTAGTCCCATATAAGTACTCCCTGACACCAAGTGAGTTACCTCGTCCCAAATAAGTACTCCCTGACCCCAAGTCAGTTACCCTCGTCCCATATAAGTACTCCCTGACCCCGTGTGAGTTACCCTCGTCCCATATAAGTACTCCCTGACCCCAAGTGAATTACCCTCGTCCCACATAAGTACTCCCCGACTCCAAGTGTGTTACCCTCGTCCCATATTAGTACTCCCTGAGTCCGAGTGAGTTACCCAAGTCCCATATAAGTACTCACTGATCCCCAAGTGAATTACCCTCGTCCCATATCAGTTCTCCCTGACCCCAAGTGAGTTACCCTCGTCCCATATAAGTACTCACTGATCCCGAAGTGAGTTACCCTCTTCCCATATAAGTACTCCCTGACCCTCAAGTGAGTTACCCTTGTCCCATATAAGTACTCCCTGACCCCGCGTGAATTACCCTAGTCCCAAATAAGTACTCCCTAACCCTAAGTGAGTTACCCTCGTCCCATATATGTACTCACTGATCCCCAAGTGAGTTACCCTAGTCCCATATAAGTACTCCCTGACACCAAGTGAGTTACTCTCGTCCCATATAGGTACTCCCTGAGTCTGAGTGAGTTACCCAAGTCCCATATAAGTACTCACTGATCCCCAAGTGAGTTTCCCTCGTCCCATATAAGTACTCCCTGACCCCAAGTGAGTTACCCTCGTCCCATATAAGTACACACTGATCCCCAAGTGAGTTACCCTCGTCTCATATAAGTACTGCCTTTCCCCAAGTGAGTTACCCTCGTCCCATATAAGTACTTCCTGACCCCCAAGTGAGTTACCCTTTTCCCATATAAGTACTGCCTGACACCGCGTGAATTACCCTAGTCCCAAATAAGTATTCCCTGACCCTCAGTGAGTTACCCTCGTCCTATATAAGTACTTACTGATACCCAAGTGAGTTACCCTCGTCCCATATAAGTACTCCCTGACCCCAAGTGAGTTACCCTCGTCCCACATAAGTACTCACTGATCCTCAAGTGAGTTACCCTCGTCCCATATAAGTACTGCCTGTCCCCAAGTGAGTTACCCTTGTCCCATATAAGTACTCCCTGACCCCAAGTGAGTTACCCTCGTCCCATATAAGTACTCACTGATCCCCATGTGAGTTACCCTCGTCCCATATAAGTACTCCCCGACCCCAAGTGAGTTACCCTCGTCCCATATAAGTACTCACTTATCCCCATGTGAGTCACCCTCGTCCCATATAAGTACTCCCTGACCCCAAGTGAGTTACCCTCGTCTCATATAAGTACTCCCTGACCCCAAGTCAGTTACCCTCGTCCCATATAAGTACTCCCTGACCCAGTGTGAGTTACCCTCGTCCCATATAAGTACTCCCTGACCCCAAGTGAGTTACCCTCGTCCCATATAAGTACTCACTGATCCCCAAGTGAGTTACCCTCTTCCCATATAAGTACTCCCTGACCCCGTGTGAGTTACCCTCGTCTCATATAAGTACTCCCCGACTCCAAGTGTGTTACCCTCGTCCCATATAAGTACTCCCCGACTCCAAGTGTGTTACCATCGTCCAATATAAGTACTCCCTGAGTCCGAGTGAGTTACTCAGGTCCTATATAAGTACTCACTGATCCCCAAGTGAGTTACCCTCGTCCCATATAAGTACTCTCTGACCCCTAGTAAGTTACCCTCGTCCCATATAAGTACTCACTTATCCCCATGTGAGTTACCCTCGTCCCATATAAGTACTCCCTGACCCCAAGTGAGTTACCCTCGTCTCATATAAGTACTCCCTGACCCCAAGTCAGTTACCCTCGTCCCATATAAGTACTCCCTGACCCAGTGTGAGATACCCTCGTCCCATATAAGTACTCCCTGACCCCAAGTGAGTTACCCTCGTCCCATATAAGTACTCACAGATCCCCAAGTGAGTTACCCTCGTCCCATATAAGTACTCCCTGACCCCGTGTGAGTTAACCTCGTCTCATATAAGTACTCCCCGACTCCAAGTGTGTTACCCTCGTCCCATATAAGTACTCCCTGAGTCCGAGTGAGTTACCCTCGTCCCATATAAGTACTCCCCGACTCCAAGTGTGTTACCCTCGTCCAATATAAGTACTCCCTGAGTCCGAGTGAGTTACTCAAGTCCTATATAAGTACTCACTGATCCCCAAGTGAGTTACCCTCGTCCCATATAAGTACTCTCTGACCCCAAGTGAGTTAACCTCGTCCCATATAAGTACTGCCTGTCCCCAAGTGAGTTACCCTCGTCCCATATAAGTACTCCCTCACCCCAAGTGAGTTACCCTTGTCCCATATAAGTACTCACTGATCCCCATGTGAGTTACCCTCGTCCCATATAAGTACTCCCCGACCCCAAGTGAGTTACCCTCGTCCCATATAAGTACTATCTGACCCCAAGTAAGTTACCCTCGTCCCATATAAGTACTCACTTATCCCCATGTGAGTTACCCTTGTCCCATATATGTACTGCCTGACACCGCGTGAATTACTCTAGTCCCAAATAAGTATTCCCTGACCCTCAGTGAGTTACCCTCGTCCCATATAAGTACTCACTGATCCCCAAGTGAGTTACCCTCGTCCCATATAACTACTGCCTGTCCCCAAGTGAGTTACCCTCGTCCCATATAAGTACTCCCTGACCCCAAGTGAGTTAACCTCGTCCCATATAAGTACTCACTGATCCCCAAGTGAGTTACCCTCGTCCCATATAAGTACTGCCTGTCCCCAAGTGAGTTACCCTCGTCCCATATAAGTACTCCCTCACCCCAAGTGAGTTACCCTCGTCCCATATAAGTACTCACTGATCCCCATGTGAGTTACCCTCGTCCCATATAAGTACTCCCCGACCCCAAGTGAGTTACCCTCGTCCCATATAAGTACTATCTGACCCCAAGTAAGTTACCCTCGTCCCATATAAGTACTCACTTATCCCCATGTGAGTTACCCTCGTCCCATATAAGTACTCCCTGACCCCAAGTGAATTACCCTCGTCCCATATAAGTACTCCCTGACCCCAAGTCAGTTACCCTCGTCCCATATAAGTACTCCCTGACCCCCAATTAAGTTACCCTCGTCCTATATAAGTACTCCCTGACCTCAAGTGAGTTACCCTTGTCCTATATAAGTACTCACTGATTCCCAAGTGAGTTACCCTCGTCCCATATAAGTACTCCCTGACCCCGTGTGAGTTACCCTCGTCCCATATAAGTACTCCCTGACCCCAAGTCTGTTACCCTCGTCCCATATAAGTACTCCCTGACCCAGTGTGAGTTACCCTCCTCCCATATAAGTACTTACTGATCCCCAAGTGAGTTACCCTCGTCCCATACAAGTACTCCCTGACCCCGTGTGAGTTACCCTCGTCCCATATAAGTACTCCCTGACACCAAGTGAGTTACCTCGTCCCATATAAGTACTGCCTTTCCCCAAGTGAGTTACCCTCGTCCCATATAAGTACTCCCTGACCCCAAGTGAGTTACCCTCCTCCCCTATAAGTACTTACTGATCCCCAAGTGAGTTACCCTCGTCCCATACAAGTACTCCCTGACCCTCAGTGAGTTACCCTCGTCCCATATAAGTACTCACTGATCCCCAAGTGAGTTACCCTCGTCCCATATAAGTACTCCCTGACCCCAAGTGAGTTTCCCTCGTCCCATATAAGTACTCACTGATCCCCAAGTGAGTTACCCTCGTCCCATATAAGTACTGCCTGTCCCCAAATGAGTTACCCTCGTCCCATATAAGTACTCCCTGACACCAAGTGAGTTACCCTCGTCCCATATAAGTACTCACTGATCCCCATGTGAGTTACCCTCGTCCCATATAAGTACTACCCGACCCCAAGTGAGTTACCCTCGTCCCATATAAGTACTCTCTGACCCCAAGTAAGTTACCCTCGTCCCATATAAGTACTCACTTATCCCCATGTGAGTTAACCTCGTCCCATATAAGTACTCCCTGACCCCAAGTGAGTTACCCTCGTCTCATATAAGTACTCCCTGACCCCAAGTCAGTTACCCTCGTCCCATATAAGTACTCCCTGTCCCAGTGTGAGTTACCCTCGTCCCATATAAGTACTGCCTGACACCGCGTGAATTACCCTAGTCCCAAATAAGTATTCCCTGACCCTCAGTGAGTTACCCTCGACCCATATAAGTACTCACTGATCCCCAAGTGAGTTACCCTCGTCCCATATAAGTACTCCCTGACCCCAAGTGAGTTACCCTCGTCCCATATAAGTACTCACTGATCCCCAAGTGAGTTACCCTCGTCCCATATAAGTACTGCCTGTCCCCAAGTGAGTTACCCTCGTCCCATATAAGTACTCCCTGACCACAAGTGAGTTACCCTCGTCCCATATAAGTACTCACTGATCCCCATGTGAGTTACCCTCGTCCCATATAAGTACTCCCCGACCCCAAGTGAGTTACCCTCGTCCCATATAAGTATTCACTTGCCCCCAAGTGTGTTACCCTCGTCCCATATAAGCACTCCCTGTCCCCGTGTGAATTACCCTAGTCCGAAATAAGTACTCCCTGACCCTAATTGAGATACCCTCGTCCCATATAAGTACTCCCTGAGTCCGAGTGAGTTACCCAAGTCCCATATAAGTACTCACTGATCCCCAAGTGAGTTACCCTCGTCCCATATAAGTACTCCCTGACCCCCAAGTGAGTTACCCTCGTCCCATATAAGTACTCCCTGACCCCAAGTCAGTTACCCTCGTCCCATATAAGTACTCACTGATTCCCAAGTGAGTTACCCTCGTCCCATATAAGTACTCCCCGACCCCAAGTGTGTTTCCCTCGTCTCATATAAGTACTCCCTGAGTCCGATTGAGTTACCCAAGTCCCATATAAGTACTCACTGATCCCCAAGTGAGTTACCCTCGTCCCATAAAAATACTCCCTGACCCCGCGTGAGTTACCCTCGTCCCATATAAGTACTCCCTGACACCAAGTGAGTTACCTCGTCCCATATAAGTACTCCCTGACCCCAAGTCAGTTACCCTCGTCCCATATAAGTACTCCCTGACCCAGTGTCAGTTACCCTCGTCCCATATAAGTACTCCCTGACCCCAAGTGATTTACCCTCGTCCCATATAAGTACTCCCTGACCCCCAATTAAGTTACCCTCGTCCTATATAAGTACTCCCTGACCCCAAGTGAGTTACCCTCGTCCCATATAAGTACTCACTGATTCCCAAGTGAGGTACCCTCGTCCCATATAAGTACTCCCTGACCCCGTGTGAGTTAACCTCGTCCCATATAAGTACTCCCTGACCCCAAGTCAGTTACCCTCGTCCCATATAAGTACTCCCTGACCCAGTGTGAGTTACCCTCCTCCCATATAAGTACTTACTGATCCCCAAGTGAGTTACCCTCGTCCCATACAAGTACTCCCTGACCCCGTGTGAGTTACCCTCGTCCCATATAAGTACCCCCTGACCCCAAGTGAATTACCCTCGTCCCATATTAGTACTCCCTGAGTCCGAGTGAGTTACCCTCGTCCCATATAAGTACTCCCTGACCCCAAGTGAGTTACCCTCCTCCCATATAAGTACTTACTGATCCCCAAGTGAGTTACCCTCGTCCCATACAAGTACTCCCTGACCCTCAGTGAGTTACCCTCGTCCCATATAAGTACTCACTGATCCCCAAGTGAGTTACCCTCGTCCCATATAAGTACTCCCTGACCCCAAGTGAGTTTCCCTCGTCCCATATAAGTACTCACTGATCCCCAAGTGAGTTACCCTCGTCCCATATAAGTACTGCCTGTCCCCAAGTGAGTTACCCTCGTCCCATATAAGTACTCCCTGACCCCAAGTGAGTTACCCTCGTCCCATATAAGTACTCACAAATCCCCATGTGAGTTACCCTTGTCCCATATAAGTACTCCCTGACCCCGCGTGAATTACCCTAGTCCCAAATAAGTACTCCCTAACCCTAAGTGAGTTACCCTCGTCCCATATATGTACTCACTGATCCCCAAGTGAGTTACCCTAGTCCCATATAAGTACTCCCTGACACCAAGTGAGTTACTCTCGTCCCATATAGGTACTCCCTGAGTCTGAGTGAGTTACCCAAGTCCCATATAAGTACACACTGATCCCCAAGTGAGTTACCCTCGTCTCATATAAGTACTGCCTTTCCCCAAGTGAGTTACCCTCGTCCCATATAAGTACTTCCTGACCCCCAAGTGAGTTACCCTTTTCCCATATAAGTACTGCCTGACACCGCGTGAATTACCCTAGTCCCAAATAAGTATTCCCTGACCCTCAGTGAGTTACCCTCGTCCTATATAAGTACTCACTGATACCCAAGTGAGTTACCCTCGTCCCATATAAGTACTCCCTGACCCCAAGTGAGTTACCCTCGTCCCACATAAGTACTCACTGATCCCCAAGTGAGTTACCCTCGTCCCATATAAGTACTGCCTGTCCCCAAGTGAGTTACCCTTGTCCCATATAAGTACTCCCTGACCCCAAGTGAGTTACCCTCGTCCCATATAAGTACTCACTGATCCCCATGTGAGTTACCCTCGTCCCATATAAGTACTCCCCGACCCCAAGTGAGTTACCCTCGTCCCATATAAGTACTCACTTATCCCCATGTGAGTTACCCTCGTCCCATATAAGTACTCCCTGACCCCAAGTGAGTTACCCTCGTCTCATATAAGTACTCCCTGACCCCAAGTCAGTTACCCTCGTCCCATATAAGTACTCCCTGACCCAGTGTGAGTTACCCTCGTCCCATATAAGTACTCCCTGACCCCAAGTGAGTTACCCTCGTCCCATATAAGTACTCACTGATCCCCAAGTGAGTTACCCTCTTCCCATATAAGTACTCCCTGACCCCGTGTGAGTTACCCTCGTCTCATATAAGTACTCCCCGACTCCAAGTGTGTTACCCTCGTCCCATATAAGTACTCCCCGACTCAAAGTGTGTTACCATCGTCCAATATAAGTACTCCCTGAGTCCGAGTGAGTTACTCAAGTCCTATATAAGTACTCACTGATCCCCAAGTGAGTTACCCTCGTCCCATATAAGTACTCTCTGACCCCTAGTAAGTTACCCTCGTCCCATATAAGTACTCACTTATCCCCATGTGAGTTACCCTCGTCCCATATAAGTACTCCCTGACCCCAAGTGAGTTACCCTCGTCTCATATAAGTACTCCCTGACCCCAAGTCAGTTACCCTCGTCCCATATAAGTACTCCCTGACCCAGTGTGAGATACCCTCGTCCCATATAAGTACTCCCTGACCCCAAGTGAGTTACCCTCGTCCCATATAAGTACTCACTGATCCCCAAGTGAGTTACCCTCGTCCCATATAAGTACTCCCTGACCCCGTGTGAGTTAACCTCGTCTCATATAAGTACTCCCCGACTCCAAGTGTGTTACCCTCGTCCAATATAAGTACTCCCTGAGTCCGAGTGAGTTACTCAAGTCCTATATAAGTACTCACTGATCCCCAAGTGAGTTACCCTCGTCCCATATAAGTACTCTCTGACCCCATGTAAGCTACCCTCGTCCCATATAAGTACTCCCTGACCCCAAGTGAGTTACCCTCGTCTCATATAAGTACTCCCTGACCCCATGTCAGTTACCCTCGTCCCATATAAGTACTCCCTGACCCAGTGTGAGTTACCCTCGTCCCATATAAGTACTCCCTGACCCCAAGTGAGTTACCCTCGTCCCATATAAGTACTCACTGACCCCAAGTCAGTTACCCTCGTCCCATATAAGTACTCCCTGACCCAGTGTGAGTTACCCTCGTCCCATATAAGTACTCCCTGACCCCAAGTGAGTTACCCTCGTCCCATATAAGTACTCACTGATCCCCAAGTGAGTTACCCTCTTCCCATATAAGTACTCCCTGACCCCGTGTGAGTTACCCTCGTCTCATATAAGTACTCCCCGACTCCAAGTGTGTTACCCTCGTCCCATATAAGTACTCCCCGACTCAAAGTGTGTTACCATCGTCCAATATAAGTACTCCCTGAGTCCGAGTGAGTTACTCAAGTCCTATATAAGTACTCACTGATCCCCAAGTGAGTTACCCTCGTCCCATATAAGTACTCTCTGACCCCTAGTAAGTTACCCTCGTCCCATATAAGTACTCACTTATCCCCATGTGAGTTACCCTCGTCCCATATAAGTACTCCCTGACCCCAAGTGAGTTACCCTCGTCTCATATAAGTACTCCCTGACCCCAAGTCAGTTACCCTCGTCCCATATAAGTACTCCCTGACCCAGTGTGAGATACCCTCGTCCCATATAAGTACTCCCTGACCCCAAGTGAGTTACCCTCGTCCCATATAAGTACTCACTGATCCCCAAGTGAGTTACCCTCGTCCCATATAAGTACTCCCTGACCCCGTGTGAGTTAACCTCGTCTCATATAAGTACTCCCCGACTCCAAGTGTGTTACCCTCGTCCAATATAAGTACTCCCTGAGTCCGAGTGAGTTACTCAAGTCCTATATAAGTACTCACTGATCCCCAAGTGAGTTACCCTCGTCCCATATAAGTACTCTCTGACCCCATGTAAGCTACCCTCGTCCCATATAAGTACTCCCTGACCCCAAGTGAGTTACCCTCGTCTCATATAAGTACTCCCTGACCCCATGTCAGTTACCCTCGTCCCATATAAGTACTCCCTGACCCAGTGTGAGTTACCCTCGTCCCATATAAGTACTCCCTGACCCCAAGTGAGTTACCCTCGTCCCATATAAGTACTCACTGATCCCCAAGTGAGTTACCCTCGTCCCATATAAGTACTCCCTGACCCCGTGTGAGTTACCCTCGTCTCATATAAGTACTCCCCGACTCCAAGTGTGTTACCCTCGTCCCATATAAGTACTCCCTGAGTCCGAGTGAGTTACCCTCGTCCCATATAAATACTCCCTGACCTCGCGTGAGTTACCCTCGTCCCATATAAGTACTCCCTGACACCAAGTGAGTTACCTCGTCCCATATAAGTACTGCCTTTCCCCAAGTGAGTTACCCTCGTCCCATATAAGTACTCCCTGACCCCAAGTGAGTTAACCTCGTCCCATATAAGTACTGCCTGTCCCCAAGTGAGTTACCCTCGTCCCATATAAGTACTCCCTCACCCCAAGTGAGTTACCCTTGTCCCATATAAGTACTCACTGATCCCCATGTGAGTTACCCTCGTCCCATATAAGTACTCCCCGACCCCAAGTGAGTTACCCTCGTCCCATATAAGTACTATCTGACCCCAAGTAAGTTACCCTCGTCCCATATAAGTACTCACTTATCCCCATGGGAGTTACCCTTGTCCCATATATGTACTGCCTGACACCGCGTGAATTACTCTAGTCCCAAATAAGTATTCCCTGACCCTCAGTGAGTTACCCTCGTCCCATATAAGTACTCACTGATCCCCAAGTGAGTTACCCTCGTCCCATATAACTACTGCCTGTCCCCAAGTGAGTTACCCTCGTCCCATATAAGTACTCCCTGACCCCAAGTGAGTTAACCTCGTCCCATATAAGTACTCACTGATCCCCAAGTGAGTTACCCTCGTCCCATATAAGTACTGCCTGTCCCCAAGTGAGTTACCCTCGTCCCATATAAGTACTCCCTCACCCCAAGTGAGTTACCCTCGTCCCATATAAGTACTCACTGATCCCCATGTGAGTTACCCACGTCCCATATAAGTACTCCCCGACCCCAAGTGAGTTACCCTCGTCCCATATAAGTACTATCTGACCCCAAGTAAGTTACCCTCGTCCCATATAAGTACTCACTTATCCCCATGTGAGTTACCCTCGTCCCATATAAGTACTCCCTGACCCCAAGTGAATTACCCTCGTCCCATATAAGTACTCCCTGACCCCAAGTCAGTTACCCTCGTCCCATATAAGTACTCCCTGACCCAGTGTGAGTTACCCTCGTCCCATATAAGTACTCCCTGACCCCCAATTAAGTTACCCTCGTCCTGTATAAGTACTCCCTGACCTCAAGTGAGTTACGCTTGTCCCATATAAGTACTCACTGATTCCCAAGTGAGTTACCCTCGTCCCATATAAGTACTCCCTGACCCCGTGTGAGTTACCCTCGTCCCATATAAGTACTCCCTGACCCCAAGTCTGTTACCCTCGTCCCATATAAGTACTCCCTGACCCAGTGTGAGTTACCCTCCTCCCATATAAGTACTTACTGATCCCCAAGTGAGTTACCCTCGTCCCATACAAGTACTCCCTGACCCCGCGTGAGTTACCCTCGTCCCATATAAGTACCCCCTGACCCCAAGTGAATTACCCTCGTCCCATATTAGTACTCCCTGAGTCCGAGTGAGTTACCCTCGTCCCATATAAGTACTCCCTGACCCCAAGTCAGTTACCCTCCTCCCCTATAAGTACTTACTGATCCCCAAGTGAGTTACCCTCGTCCCATACAAGTACTCCCTGACCCTCAGTGAGTTACCCTCGTCCCATATAAGTACTCACTGATCCCCAAGTGAGTTACCCTCGTCCCATATAAGTACTCCCTGACCCCAAGTGAGTTTCCCTCGTCCCATATAAGTACTCACTGATCCCCAAGTGAGTTACCCTCGTCCCATATAAGTACTGCCTGTCCCCAAATGAGTTACCCTCGTCCCATATAAGTACTCCCTGACACCAAGTGAGTTACCCTCGTCCCATATAAGTACTCACTGATCCCCATGTGAGTTACCCTCGTCCCATATAAGTACTACCCGACCCCAAGTGAGTTACCCTCGTCCCATATAAGTACTCTCTGACCCCAAGTAAGTTACCCTCGTCCCATATAAGTACTCACTTATCCCCATGTGAGTTATCCTCGTCCCATATAAGTACTCCCTGACCCCAAGTGAGTTACCCTCGTCTCATATAAGTACTCCCTGACCCCAAGTCAGTTACCCTCGTCCCATATAAGTACTCCCTGTCCCAGTGTGAGTTACCCTCGTCCCATATAAGTACTGCCTGACACCGCGTGAATTACCCTAGTCCCAAATAAGTATTCCCTGACCCTCAGTGAGTTACCCTCGACCCATATAAGTACTCACTGATCCCCAAGTGAGTTACCCTCGTCCCATATAAGTACTCCCTGACCCCAAGTGAGTTACCCTCGTCCCATATAAGTACTCACTGATCCCCAAGTGAGTTACCCTCGTCCCATATAAGTACTGCCTGTCCCCAAGTGAGTTACCCTCGTCCCATATAAGTACTCCCTGACCACAAGTGAGTTACCCTCGTCCCATATAAGTACTCACTGATCCCCATGTGAGTTACCCTCGTCCCATATAAGTACTCCCCGACCCCAAGTGAGTTACCCTCCTCCCATATAAGTATTCACTGGCCCCCAAGTGTGTTACCCTCGTCCCATATAAGCACTCCCTGTCCCCGTGTGAATTACCCTAGTCCGAAATAAGTACTCCCTGACCCTAATTGAGATACCCTCGTCCCATATAAGTACTCCCTGAGTCCGAGTGAGTTACCCAAGTCCCATATAAGTACTCACTGATCCCCAAGTGAGTTACCCTCGTCCCATATAAGTACTCCCTGACCCCCAAGTGAGTTACCCTCGTCCCATATAAGTACTCCCTGACCCCAAGTCAGTTACCCTCGTCCCATATAAGTACTCACTGATTCCCAAGTGAGTTACCCTCGTCCCATATAAGTACTCCCCGACCCCAAGTGTGTTACCCTCGTCTCATATAAGTACTCCCTGAGTCCGATTGAGTTACCCAAGTCCCATATAAGTACTCACTGATCCCCAAGTGAGTTACCCTCGTCCCATAAAAATACTCCCTGACCCCGCGTGAGTTACCCTCGTCCCATATAAGTACTCCCTGACACCAAGTGAGTTACCTCGTCCCATATAAGTACTCCCTGACCCCAAGTCAGTTACCCTCGTCCCATATAAGTACTCCCTGACCCAGTGTCAGTTACCCTCGTCCCATATAAGTACTCCCTGACCCCAAGTGATTTACCCTCGTCCCATATAAGTACTCCCTGACCCCCAATTAAGTTACCCTCGTCCTATATAAGTACTCCCTGACCCCAAGTGAGTTACCCTCGTCCCATATAAGTACTCACTGATTCCCAAGTGAGGTACCCTCGTCCCATATAAGTACTCCCTGACCCCGTGTGAGTTACCCTCGTCCCATATAAGTACTCCCTGACCCCAAGTGAGTTACCCTCGTCCCATATAAGTACTCACTGATCCCCAAGTGAGTTACCCTCGTCCCATATAAGTACACCCTGACCCCAAGTGAGTTACCCTCGTCCCATATAAGTACTCACTGATCCCCAAGTGAGTTACCCTCGTCCCATATAAGTACTGCCTGTCCCCAAGTGAGTTACCCTCGTCCCATATAAGTACTCCCTGACCACAAGTGAGTTACCCTCGTCCCATATAAGTACTCACTGATTCGCATGTGAGTTACCCTCGTCCCATATAAGTACTCCCCGACCCCAAGTGAGTTACCCTCGTCCCATATAAGTATTCACTGGCCCCCAAGTGAGTTACCCTCGTCCCATATAAGAACTCCCTGTCCCCGCGTGAATTACCCTAGTCCGAAATAAGTACTCCCTGACCCTAATTGAGATACCCTCGTCCCATATAAGTACTCCCTGAGTCCGAGTGAGTTACCCAAGTCCCATATAAGTACTCACTGATCCCCAAGTGAGTTACCCTTGTCCCATATAAGTACTCCCTGACCCCCAAGTGAGTTACCCTCGTCCCATATAAGTACTCCCTGACCCCAAGTCAGTTACCCTCGTCCCTAATAAGTACTCACTGATTCCCAAGTGAGTTACCCTCGTCCCATATAAGTACTCCCCGACCCCAAGTGTGTTAACCTCGTCTCATATAAGTACTCCCTGAGTCCGATTGAGTTACCCAAGTCCCATATAAGTACTCACTGATCCCCAAGTGAGTTACCCTCGTCCCATAAAAATACTCCCTGACCCCGCGTGAGTTACCTTCGTCCCATATAAGTACTCCCTGACACCAAGTGAGTTACCTGGTCCCATATAAGTACTCCCTGACCCCAAGTCAGTTACCCTCGTCCCATATAAGTACTCCCTGACCCCGTGTGAGTTACCCTCGTCTCATATAAGTAATCCCTGACCCCAAGTGAGTTACCCTCGTCCCATATAAGTACTCCCTGACGCCGTGTGAGTTACCCTCGTCTCATATAAGTACTCCCTGACCCCAAGTGAGTTACCCTCGTCCCATATAAGTACTCCCTGGCCCCGTGTGAGTTACCCTCGTCTCATATAAGTACTCCCTGACCCCAAGTGAGTTACCCTCTTCCCATATAAGTACTCCCTGACCCCGCGTGAATTACCCTAGTCCCAAATAAGTACTCCATAACCCTAAGTGAGTTACCCTCGTCCCATATAAGTACTCACTGATCCCCAAGTGAGTTACCCTAGTCCCATATAAGTACTCCCTGACACCAAGTGTGTTACCCTCGTCCCATATAAGTACTCCCTGCGTCCGAGTGAGTTACCCTCGTCCCATATAAGTACTCCCTGACACCAAGTGTGTTACCCTCGTCCCATATAAGTACTCCCTGCGTCCGAGTGAGTTACCCTCGTCCCATATAAGTACCTCCTGACCCCGTGTGAATTACCCTAGTCCCAAATAAGTACTCCCTGACCCTAAGTGAGATACCCTCGTCACATATAAGTACTCACTGATCCCCAAGTGAGATACACTAGTCCCATATAAGTACTCCCTGACACCAAGTGAGTTACCTCGTCCCAAATAAGTACTCCCTGACCCCAAGTCAGTTACCCTCGTCCCATATAAGTACTCCCTGACCCCAAGTGAGTTACCCTCCTCCCATATAAGTACTTACTGATCCCCAAGTGAGTTACCCTCGTCCCATATAAGTACTCCCTGACCCCAAGTGAATTACCTTCGTCCCACATAAGTACTCCCCGACTCCAAGTGTGTTACCCTCGTCCCATATTAGTACTCCCTGAGTCCGAGTGAGTTACCCAAGTCCCATATAAGTACACACTGATCCCCAATTGAGTTACCCTCGTCCCATATCAGTTCTCCCTGACCCCAAGTGTGTTACCCTCGTCCCATATTAGTACTCCCTGAGTCCGAGTGAGTTACCCAAGTCCCATATAAGTACACACTGATCCCCAAGTGAGTTACCCTCGTCCCATATCAGTTCTCCCTGACCCCAAGTGAGTTACCCTCGTCCCATATAAGTACTCACTGATCCCCAAGTGAGTTACCCTCTTCCCATATAAGTACTCCCTGACCCTCAAGTGAGTTACCCTTGTCCCATATAAGTACTCCCTGACCCCGCGTGAATTACCCTAGTCCCAAATAAGTACTCCCTAACCCTAAGTGAGTTACCCTCGTCCCATATATGTACTCACTGATCCCCAAGTGAGTTACCCTAGTCCCATATAAGTACTCCCTGCGTCCGAGTGAGTTACCCTCGTCCCATATAAGTACACCCTGACCCCGTGTGAATTACCCTAGTCCCAAATAAGTACTCCCTGACCCTAAGTGAGATACCCTCGTCACATATAAGTACTCACTGATACCCAAGTGAGATACACTAGTCCCATATAAGTACTCCCTGACACCAAGTGAGTTACCTCGTCCCAAATAAGTACTCCCTGACCCCAAGTCAGTTACCCTCGTCCCATATAAGTACTCCCTGACCCCGTGTGAGTTACCCTCGTCCCATATAAGTACTCCCTGACCCCAAGTGAATTACCCTCGTCCCACATAAGTACTCCCCGACTCCAAGTGTGTTACCCTCGTCCCATATTAGTACTCCCTGAGTCCGAGTGAGTTACCCAAGTCCCATATAAGTACTCACTGATCCCCAAGTGAATTACCCTCGTCCCATATCAGTTCTCCCTGACCCCAAGTGAGTTACCCTCGTCCCATATAAGTACTCACTGATCCCGAAGTGAGTTACCCTCTTCCCATATAAGTACTCCCTGACCCTCAAGTGAGTTACCCTTGTCCCATATAAGTACTCCCTGACCCCGCGTGAATTACCCTAGTCCCAAATAAGTACTCCCTAACCGTAAGTGAGTTACCCTCGTCCCATATATGTACTCACTGATCCCCAAGTGAGTTACCCTAGTCCCATATAAGTACTCCCTGACACCAAGTGAGTTACTCTCGTCCCATATAGGTACTCCCTGAGTCCGAGTGAGTTACCCAAGTCCCATATAAGTACTCACTGATCCCCAAGTGAGTTTCCCTCGTCCCATATAAGTACTCCCTGACCCCAAGTGAGTTACCCTCGTCCCATATAAGTACACACTGATCCCCAAGTGAGTTACCCTCGTCTCATATAAGTACTGCCTTTCCCCAAGTGAGTTACCCTCGTCCCATATAAGTACTTCCTGACCCCCAAGTGAGTTACCCTTTTCCCATATAAGTACTGCCTGACACCGCGTGAATTACCCTAGTCCCAAATAAGTATTCCCTGACCCTCAGTGAGTTACCCTCGTCCTATATAAGTACTCACTGATCCCCAAGTGAGTTACCCTCGTCCCATATAAGTACTCCCTGACCCCAAGTGAGTTACCCTCGTCCCACATAAGTACTCACTGATCCCCAAGTGAGTTACCCTCGTCCCATATAAGTACTGCCTGTCCCCAAGTGAGTTACCCTTGTCCCATATAAGTACTCCCTGACACCAAGTGAGTTACCCTCGTCCCATATAAGTACTCACTGATCCCCATGTGAGTTACCCTCGTCCCATATAAGTACTCCCCGACCCCAAGTGAGTTACCCTCGTCCCATATAAGTACTCACTTATCCCCATGTGAGTTACCCTCGTCCCATATAAGTACTCCCTGACCACAAGTGAGTTACCCTAGTCTCATATAAGTACTCCCTGACCCCAAGTCAGTTACCCTCGTCCCATATAAGTACTCCCTGACCCAGTGTGAGTTACCCTCGTCCCATATAAGTACTCCCTGACCCCAAGTGAGTTACCCTCGTCCCATATAAGTACTCACTGATCCCCAAGTGAGTTACCCTCTTCCCATATAAGTACTCCCTGACCCTGTGTGAGTTACCCTCGTCTCATATAAGTACTCCCCGACTCCAAGTGTGTTACCCTCGTCCCATATAAGTACTCCCCGACTCCAAGTGTGTTACCATCGTCCAATATAAGTACTCCCTGAGTCCGAGTGAGTTACTCAAGTCCTATATAAGTACTCACTGATCCCCAAGTGAGTTACCCTCGTCCCATATAAGTACTCTCTGACCCCTAGTAAGTTAACCTCGTCCCATATAAGTACTCACTTATCCCCATGTGAGTTACCCTCGTCCCATATAAGTACTCTCTGACCCCATGTAAGCTACCCTCGTCCCATATAAGTACTCCCTGACCCCAAGTGAGTTACCCTCGTCTCATATAAGTACTGCCTGTCCCCAAGTGAGTTACCCTTGTCCCATATAAGTACTCCCTGACCCCAAGTGAGTTACCCTCGTCTCATGTAAGTACTCCCTGACCCCAAGTCAGTTACCCTCGTCCCATATAAGTACTCCCTGACCCAGTGTGAGATACCCTCGTCCCATATAAGTATTCCCTGACCCCAAGTGAGTTACCCTCGTCCCATATAAGTACTCACTGATCCCCAAGTGAGTTACCCTCGTCCCATATAAGTACTCCCTGACCCCGTGTGAGTTAACCTCGTCTCATATAAGTACTCCCCGACTCCAAGTGTGTTACCCTCGTCCCATATAAGTACTCCCTGAGTCCGAGTGAGTTACCCTCGTCCCATATAAGTACTCCCCGACTCCAAGTGTGTTACCCTCGTCCAATATAAGTACTCCCTGAGTCCGAGTGAGTTACTCAAGTCCTATATAAGTACTCACTGATCCCCAAGTGAGTTACCCTCGTCCCATATAAGTACTCTCTGACCCCATGTAAGCTACCCTCGTCCCATATAAGTACTCCCTGACCCCAAGTGAGTTACCCTCGTCTCATATAAGTACTCCCTGACCCCATGTCAGTTACCCTCGTCCCATATAAGTACTCCCTGACCCAGTGTGAGTTACCCTCGTACCATATAAGTACTCCCTGACCCCAAGTGAGTTACCCTCGTCCCATATAAGTACTCACTGATCCCCAAGTGAGTTACCCTCGTCCCATATAAGTACTCCCTGACCCCGTGTGAGTTACCCTCGTCTCATATAAGTACTCCCCGACTCCAAGTGTGTTACCCTCGTCCCATATAAGTACTCCCTGAGTCCGAGTGAGTTACCCTCGTCCCATATAAATACTCCCTGACCCCGCGTGAGTTACCCTCGTCCCATATAAGTACTCCCTGACACCAAGTGAGTTACCTCGTCCCATATAAGTACTGCCTTTCCCCAAGTGAGTTACCCTCGTCCCATATAAGTACTCCCTGACCCCAAGTGAGTTAACCTCGTCCCATATAAGTACTGCCTGTCCCCAAGTGAGTTACCCTCGTCCCATATAAGTACTCCCTCACCCCAAGTGAGTTACCCTCGTCCCATATAAGTACTCACTGATCCCCATGTGAGTTACCCTCGTCCCATATAAGTACTCCCCGACCCCAAGTGAGTTACCCTCGTCCCATATAAGTACTATCTGACCCCAAGTAAGTTACCCTCGTCCCATATAAGTACTCACTTATCCCCATGTGAGTTACCCTTGTCCCATATATGTACTGCCTGACACCGCGTGAATTACTCTAGTCCCAAATAAGTATTCCCTGACCCTCAGTGATTTACCCTCGTCCCATATAAGTACTCACTGATCCCCAAGTGAGTTACCCTCGTCCCATATAACTACTGCCTGTCCCCAAGTGAGTTACCCTCGTCCCATATAAGTACTCCCTGACCCCAAGTGAGTTAACCTCGTCCCATATAAGTACTCACTGATCCCCAAGTGAGTTACCCTCGTCCCATATAAGTACTGCCTGTCCCCAAGTGAGTTACCCTCGTCCCATATAAGTACTCCCTCACCCCAAGTGAGTTACCCTCGTCCCATATAAGTACTCACTGATCCCCATGTGAGTTACCCTCGTCCCATATAAGTACTCCCCGACCCCAAGTGAGTTACCCTCGTCCCATATAAGTACTATCTGACCCCAAGTAAGTTACCCTCGTCCCATATAAGTACTCACTTATCCCCATGTGAGTTACCCTCGTCCCATATAAGTACTCCCTGACCCCAAGTGAATTACCCTCGTCCCATATAAGTACTCCCTGACCCCAAGTCAGTTACCCTCGTCCCATATAAGTACTCCCTGACCCAGTGTGAGTTACCCTCGTCCCATATAAGTACTCCCTGACCCCCAATTAAGTTACCCTCGTCCTATATAAGTACTCCCTGACCTCAAGTGAGTTACCCTTGTCCCATATAAGTACTCACTGATTCCCAAGTGAGTTACCCTCGTCCCATATAAGTACTCCCTGACCCCGTGTGAGTTACCCTCGTCCCATATAAGTACTCCCTGACCCCAAGTCAGTTACCCTCGTCCCATATAAGTACTCCCTGACCCAGTGTGAGTTACCCTCCTCCCATATAAGTACTTACTGATCCCCAAGTGAGTTACCCTCGTCCCATACAAGTACTCCCTGACCCCGTGTGAGTTACCCTCGTCCCATATAAGTACCCCCTGACCCCAAGTGAATTACCCTCGTCCCATATTAGTACTCCCTGAGTCCGAGTGAGTTACCCTCGTCCCATATAAGTACTCCCTGACCCCAAGTGAGTTACCCTCCTCCCATATAAGTACTTACTGATCCCCAAGTGAGTTACCCTCGTCCCATACAAGTACTCCCTGACCCTCAGTGAGTTACCCTCGTCCCATATAAGTACTCACTGATCCCCAAGTGAGTTACCCTCGTCCCATATAAGTACTCCCTGACCCCAAGTGAGTTTCCCTCGTCCCATATAAGTACTCACTGATCCCCAAGTGAGTTACCCTCGTCCCATATAAGTACTGCCTGTCCCCAAATGAGTTACCCTCGTCCCATATAAGTACTCCCTGACACCAAATGAGTTACCCTCGTCCCATATAAGTACTCACTGATCCCCATGTGAGTTACCCTCGTCCCATATAAGTACTACCCGACCCCAAGTGAGTTACCCTCGTCCCATATAAGTACTCTCTGACCCCAAGTAAGTTACCCTCGTCCCATATAAGTACTCACTGATTCCCAAGTGAGTTACCCTCGTCCCATATAAGTACTCCCCGAACCCAAGTGTGTTACCCTCGTCTCATATAAGTACTCCCTGAGTCCGATTGAGTTACCCAAGTCCCATATAAGTACTCACTGATCCCCAAGTGAGTTACCCTCGTCCCATAAAAATACTCCCTGACCCCGCGTGAGTTACCCTCGTCCCATATAAGTACTCCCTGACACCAAGTGAGTTACCTCGTCCCATATAAGTACTCCCTGACCCCAAGTCAGTTACCCTCGTCCCATATAAGTACTCCCTGACCCAGTGTCAGTTACCCTCGTCCCATATAAGTACTCCCTGACCCCAAGTGATTTACCCTCGTCCCATATAAGTACTCCCTGACCCCCAATTAAGTTACCCTCGTCCTATATAAGTACTCCCTGACCCCAAGTGAGTTACCCTCGTCCCATATAAGTACTCACTGATTCCCAAGTGAGGTACCCTCGTCCCATATAAGTACTCCCTGACCCCGTGTGAGTTACCCTCGTCCCATATAAGTACTCCCTGACCCCAAGTCAGTTACCCTCGTCCCATATAAGTACTCCCTGACCCAGTGTGAGTTACCCTCCTCCCATATAAGTACCCCCTGACCCCAAGTGAATTACCCTCGTCCCATATAAGTACTCCCTGACCCCAAGTGAGTTACCCTCGTCCCATACAAGTACTCCCTGACCCCGTGTGAGTTACCCTCGTCCCATATAAGTACCCCCTGACCCCAAGTGAATTACCCTCGTCCCATATTAGTACTCCCTGAGTCCGAGTGAGTTACCCTCGTCCCATATAAGTACTCCCTGACCCCAAGTGAGTTACCCTCCTCCCATATAAGTACTTACTGATCCCCAAGTGAGTTACCCTCGTCCCATACAAGTACTCCCTGACCCTCAGTGAGTTACCCTCGTCCCATATAAGTACTCACTGATCCCCAAGTGAGTTACCCTCGTCCCATATAAGTACTCCCTGACCCCAAGTGAGTTTCCCTCGTCCCATATAAGTACTCACTGATCCCCAAGTGAGTTACCCTCGTCCCATATAAGTACTGCCTGTCCCCAAATGAGTTACCCTCGTCCCATATAAGTACTCCCTGACACCAAGTGAGTTACCCTCGTCCCATATAAGTACTCACTGATCCCCATGTGAGTTACCCTCGTCCCATATAAGTACTACCCGACCCCAAGTGAGTTACCCTCGTCCCATATAAGTACTCTCTGACCCCAAGTAAGTTACCCTCGTCCCATATAAGTACTCACTTATCCCCATGTGAGTTACCCTCGTCCCATATAAGTACTCCCTGACCCCAAGTGAGTTACCCTCGTCTCATATAAGTACTCCCTGACCCCAAGTCAGTTACCCTCGTCCCATATAAGTACTCCCTGTCCCAGTGTGAGTTACCCTCGTCCCATATAAGTACTGCCTGACACCGCGTGAATTACCCTAGTCCCAAATAAGTATTCCCTGACCCTCAGTGAGTTACCCTCGACCCATATTAGTACTCACTGATCCCCAAGTGAGTTACCCTCGTCCCATATAAGTACTCACTGATCCCCAAGTGAGTTACCCTCGTCCCATATAAGTACTGCCTTTCCCCAAGTGAGTTACCCTCGTCCCATATAAGTACTCCCTGACCACAAGTGAGTTACCCTCGTCCCATATAAGTACTCACTGATCCCCATGTGAGTTACCCTCGTCCCATATAAGTACTCCCTGAGTCCGAGTGAGTTACCCTCGTCCCATATAAGTACTCCCTGACCCCAAGTGAGTTACCCTCGTCCCATATAAGTACTCCCTGACCCCAAGTGAGTTACCCTCGTCCCATATAAGTACTCACTGATCCCCAAGTGAGTTACCCTCTTCCCATATAAGTACTCCCTGACCCCGTGTGAGTTACCCTCGTCTCATATAAGTACTCCCCGACTCCAAGTGTGTTACCCTCGTCCCATATAAGTACTCCCCGACTCCAAGTGTGTTACCATCGTCCAATATAAGTACTCCCTGAGTCCGAGTGAGTTACTCAAGTCCTATATAAGTACTCACTGATCCCCAAGTGAGTTACCCTCGTCCCATATAAGTACTCTCTGACCCCTAGTAAGTTAACCTCGTCCCATATAAGTACTCACTTATCCCCATGTGAGTTACCCTCGTCCCATATAAGTACTCTCTGACCCCATGTAAGCTACCCTCGTCCCATATAAGTACTCCCTGACCCCAAGTGAGTTACCCTCGTCTCATATAAGTACTGCCTGTCCCCAAGTGAGTTACCCTTGTCCCATATAAGTACTCCCTGACCCCAAGTGAGTTACCCTCGTCTCATATAAGTACTCCCTGACCCCAAGTCAGTTACCCTCGTCCCATATAAGTACTCCCTGACCCAGTGTGAGATACCCTCGTCCCATATAAGTATTCCCTGACCCCAAGTGAGTTACCCTCGTCCCATATAAGTACTCACTGATCCCCAAGTGAGTTACCCTCGTCCCATATAAGTACTCCCTGACCCCGTGTGAGTTAACCTCGTCTCATATAAGTACTCCCCGACTCCAAGTGTGTTACCCTCGTCCCATATAAGTACTCCCTGAGTCCGAGTGAGTTACCCTCGTCCCATATAAGTACTCCCCGACTCCAAGTGTGTTACCCTCGTCCAATATAAGTACTCCCTGAGTCCGAGTGAGTTACTCAAGTCCTATATAAGTACTCACTGATCCCCAAGTGAGTTACCCTCGTCCCATATAAGTACTCTCTGACCCCATGTAAGCTACCCTCGTCCCATATAAGTACTCCCTGACCCCAAGTGAGTTACCCTCGTCTCATATAAGTACTCCCTGACCCCATGTCAGTTACCCTCGTCCCATATAAGTACTCCCTGACCCAGTGTGAGTTACCCTCGTCCCATATAAGTACTCCCTGACCCCAAGTGAGTTACCCTCGTCCCATATAAGTACTCACTGATCCCCAAGTGAGTTACCCTCGTCCCATATAAGTACTCCCTGACCCCGTGTGAGTTACCCTCGTCTCATATAAGTACTCCCCGACTCCAAGTGTGTTACCCTCGTCCCATATAAGTACTCCCTGAGTCCGAGTGAGTTACCCTCGTCCCATATAAATACTCCCTGACCCCGCGTGAGTTACCCTCGTCCCATATAAGTACTCCCTGACACCAAGTGAGTTACCTCGTCCCATATAAGTACTGCCTTTCCCCAAGTGAGTTACCCTCGTCCCATATAAGTACTCCCTGACCCCAAGTGAGTTAACCTCGTCCCATATAAGTACTGCCTGTCCCCAAGTGAGTTACCCTCGTCCCATATAAGTACTCCCTCACCCCAAGTGAGTTACCCTCGTCCCATATAAGTACTCACTGATCCCCATGTGAGTTACCCTCGTCCCATATAAGTACTCCCCGACCCCAAGTGAGTTACCCTCGTCCCATATAAGTACTATCTGACCCCAAGTAAGTTACCCTCGTCCCATATAAGTACTCACTTATCCCCATGTGAGTTACCCTTGTCCCATATATGTACTGCCTGACACCGCGTGAATTACTCTAGTCCCAAATAAGTATTCCCTGACCCTCAGTGAGTTACCCTCGTCCCATATAAGTACTCACTGATCCCCAAGTGAGTTACCCTCGTCCCATATAACTACTGCCTGTCCCCAAGTGAGTTACCCTCGTCCCATATAAGTACTCCCTGACCCCAAGTGAGTTAACCTCGTCCCATATAAGTACTCACTGATCCCCAAGTGAGTTACCCTCGTCCCATATAAGTACTGCCTGTCCCCAAGTGAGTTACCCTCGTCCCATATAAGTACTCCCTCACCCCAAGTGAGTTACCCTCGTCCCATATAAGTACTCACTGATCCCCATGTGAGTTACCCTCGTCCCATATAAGTACTCCCCGACCCCAAGTGAGTTACCCTCGTCCCATATAAGTACTATCTGACCCCAAGTAAGTTACCCTCGTCCCATATAAGTACTCACTTATCCCCATGTGAGTTACCCTCGTCCCATATAAGTACTCCCTGACCCCAAGTGAATTACCCTCGTCCCATATAAGTACTCCCTGACCCCAAGTCAGTTACCCTCGTCCCATATAAGTACTCCCTGACCCAGTGTGAGTTACCCTCGTCCCATATAAGTACTCCCTGACCCCCAATTAAGTTACCCTCGTCCTATATAAGTACTCCCTGACCTCAAGTGAGTTACCCTTGTCCCATATAAGTACTCACTGATTCCCAAGTGAGTTACCCTCGTCCCATATAAGTACTCCCTGACCCCGTGTGAGTTACCCTCGTCCCATATAAGTACTCCCTGACCCCAAGTCAGTTACCCTCGTCCCATATAAGTACTCCCTGACCCAGTGTGAGTTACCCTCCTCCCATATAAGTACTTACTGATCCCCAAGTGAGTTACCCTCGTCCCATATAAGTACTCCCTGACCCCAAGTGAGTTACCCTCCTCCCATATAAGTACTTACTGATCCCCAAGTGAGTTACCCTCGTCCCATACAAGTACTCCCTGACCCTCAGTGAGTTACCCTCGTCCCATATAAGTACTCACTGATCCCCAAGTGAGTTACCCTCGTCCCATATAAGTACTCCCTGACCCCAAGTGAGTTTCCCTCGTCCCATATAAGTACTCACTGATCCCCAAGTGAGTTACCCTCGTCCCATATAAGTACTGCCTGTCCCCAAATGAGTTACCCTCGTCCCATATAAGTACTCCCTGACACCAAGTGAGTTACCCTCGTCCCATATAAGTACTCACTGATCCCCATGTGAGTTACCCTCGTCCCATATAAGTACTACCCGACCCCAAGTGAGTTACCCTCGTCCCATATAAGTACTCTCTGACCCCAAGTAAGTTACCCTCGTCCCATATAAGTACTCACTTATCCCCATGTGAGTTACCCTCGTCCCATATAAGTACTCCCTGACCCCAAGTGAGTTACCCTCGTCTCATATAAGTACTCCCTGACCCCAAGTCAGTTACCCTCGTCCCATATAAGTACTCCCTGTCCCAGTGTGAGTTACCCTCGTCCCATATAAGTACTGCCTGACACCGCGTGAATTACCCTAGTCCCAAATAAGTATTCCCTGACCCTCAGTGAGTTACCCTCGACCCATATTAGTACTTACTGATCCCCAAGTGAGTTACCCTCGTCCCATATAAGTACTCACTGATCCCCAAGTGAGTTACCCTCGTCCCATATAAGTACTGCCTTTCCCCAAGTGAGTTACCCTCGTCCCATATAAGTACTCCCTGACCACAAGTGAGTTACCCTCGTCCCATATAAGTACTCACTGATCCCCATGTGAGTTACCCTCGTCCCATATAAGTACTCCCTGAGTCCGAGTGAGTTACCCTCGTCCCATATAAGTACTCCCTGACCCCAAGTGAGTTACCCTCGTCCCATATAAGTACTCCCTGACCCCAAGTGAGTTACCCTCGTCCCATATAAGTACTCACTGATCCCCAAGTGAGTTACCCTCTTCCCATATAAGTACTCCCTGACCCCGTGTGAGTTACCCTCGTCTCAAATAAGTACTCCCCGACTCCAAGTGTGTTACCCTCGTCCCATATAAGTACTCCCCGACTCCAAGTGTGTTACCATCGTCCAATATAAGTACTCCCTGAGTCCGAGTGAGTTACTCAAGTCCTATATAAGTACTCACTGATCCCCAAGTGAGTTACCCTCGTCCCATATAAGTACTCTCTGACCCCTAGTAAGTTAACCTCGTCCCATATAAGTACTCACTTATCCCCATGTGAGTTACCCTCGTCCCATATAAGTACTCTCTGACCCCATGTAAGCTACCCTCGTCCCATATAAGTACTCCCTGACCCCAAGTGAGTTACCCTCGTCTCATATAAGTACTGCCTGTCCCCAAGTGAGTTACCCTTGTCCCATATAAGTACTCCCTGACCCCAAGTGAGTTACCCTCGTCTCATATAAGTACTCCCTGACCCCAAGTGAGTTACCCTCGTCCCATATAAGTACTCCCTGACCCCAAGTGAGTTACCCTCGTCCCATATAAGTACTCACTGATCCCCAAGTGAGTTACCCTCGTCCCATATAAGTACTCCCTGACCCCGTGTGAGTTAACCTCGTCTCATATAAGTACTCCCCGACTCCAAGTGTGTTACCCTCGTCCCATATAAGTACTCCCTGAGTCCGAGTGAGTTACCCTCGTCCCATATAAGTACTCCCCGACTCCAAGTGTGTTACCCTCGTCCAATATAAGTACTCCCTGAGTCCGAGTGAGTTACTCAAGTCCTATATAAGTACTCACTGATCCCCAAGTGAGTTACCCTCGTCCCATATAAGTACTCTCTGACCCCATGTAAGCTACCCTCGTCCCATATAAGTACTCCCTGACCCCAAGTGAGTTACCCTCGTCTCATATAAGTACTCCCTGACCCCATGTCAGTTACCCTCGTCCCATATAAGTACTCCCTGACCCAGTGTGAGTTACCCTCGTCCCATATAAGTACTCCCTGACCCCAAGTGAGTTACCCTCGTCCCATATAAGTACTCACTGATCCCCAAGTGAGTTACCCTCGTCCCATATAAGTACTCCCTGACCCCGTGTGAGTTACCCTCGTCTCATATAAGTACTCCCCGACTCCAAGTGTGTTACCCTCGTCCCATATAAGTACTCCCTGAGTCCGAGTGAGTTACCCTCGTCCCATGTAAATACTCCCTGACCCCGCGTGAGTTACCCTCGTCCCATATAAGTACTCCCTGACACCAAGTGAGTTACCTCGTCCCATATAAGTACTGCCTTTCCCCAAGTGAGTTACCCTCGTCCCATATAAGTACTCCCTGACCCCAAGTGAGTTAACCTCGTCCCATATAAGTACTGCCTGTCCCCAAGTGAGTTACCCTCGTCCCATATAAGTACTCCCTCACCCCAAGTGAGTTACCCTCGTCCCATATAAGTACTCACTGATCCCCATGTGAGTTACCCTCGTCCCATATAAGTACTCCCCGACCCCAAGTGAGTTACCCTCGTCCCATATAAGTACTATCTGACCCCAAGTAAGTTACCCTCGTCCCATATAAGTACTCACTTATCCCCATGTGAGTTACCCTTGTCCCATATATGTACTGCCTGACACCGCGTGAATTACTCTAGTCCCAAATAAGTATTCCCTGACCCTCAGTGAGTTACCCTCGTCCCATATAAGTACTCACTGATCCCCAAGTGAGTTACCCTCGTCCCATATAACTACTGCCTGTCCCCAAGTGAGTTACCCTCGTCCCATATAAGTACTCCCTGACCCCAAGTGAGTTAACCTCGTCCCATATAAGTACTCACTGATCCCCAAGTGAGTTACCCTCGTCCCATATAAGTACTGCCTGTCCCCAAGTGAGTTACCCTCGTCCCATATAAGTACTCCCTCACCCCAAGTGAGTTACCCTCGTCCCATATAAGTACTCACTGATCCCCATGTGAGTTACCCTCGTCCCATATAAGTACTCCCCGACCCCAAGTGAGTTACCCTCGTCCCATATAAGTACTATCTGACCCCAAGTAAGTTACCCTCGTCCCATATAAGTACTCACTTATCCCCATGTGAGTTACCCTCGTCCCATATAAGTACTCCCTGACCCCAAGTGAATTACCCTCGTCCCATATAAGTACTCCCTGACCCCAAGTCAGTTACCCTCGTCCCATATAAGTACTCCCTGACCCAGTGTGAGTTACCCTCGTCCCATATAAGTACTCCCTGACCCCCAATTAAGTTACCCTCGTCCTATATAAGTACTCCCTGACCTCAAGTGAGTTACCCTTGTCCCATATAAGTAATCACTGATTCCCAAGTGAGTTACCCTCGTCCCATATAAGTACTCCCTGACCCCGTGTGAGTTACCCTCGTCCCATATAAGTACTCCCTGACCCCAAGTCAGTTACCCTCGTCCCATATAAGTACTCCCTGACCCAGTGTGAGTTACCCTCCTCCCATATAAGTACTTACTGATCCCCAAGTGAGTTACCCTCGTCCCATACAAGTACTCCCTGACCCCGTGTGAGTTACCCTCGTCCCATATAAGTACCCCCAGACCCCAAGTGAATTACCCTCGTCCCATATTAGTACTCCCTGAGTCCGAGTGAGTTACCCTCGTCCCATATAAGTACTCCCTGACCCCAAGTGAGTTACCCTCCTCCCATATAAGTACTTACTGATCCCCAAGTGAGTTACCCTCGTCCCATACAAGTACTCCCTGACCCTCAGTGAGTTACCCTCGTCCCATATAAGTACTCACTGATCCCCAAGTGAGTTACCCTCGTCCCATATAAGTACTCCCTGACCCCAAGTGAGTTTCCCTCGTCCCATATAAGTACTCACTGATCCCCAAGTGAGTTACCCTCGTCCCATATAAGTACTGCCTGTCCCCAAATGAGTTACCCTCGTCCCATATAAGTACTCCCTGACACCAAGTGAGTTACCCTCGTCCCATATAAGTACTCACTGATCCCCATGTGAGTTACCCTCGTCCCATATAAGTACTACCCGACCCCAAGTGAGTTACCCTCGTCCCATATAAGTACTCTCTGACCCCAAGTAAGTTACCCTCGTCCCATATAAGTACTCACTGATTCCCAAGTGAGTTATCCTCGTCCCATATAAGTACTCCCCGAACCCAAGTGTGTTACCCTCGTCTCATATAAGTACTCCCTGAGTCCGATTGAGTTACCTAAGTCCCATATAAGGACTCACTGATCCCCAAGTGAGTTACCCTCGTCCCATAAAAATACTCCCTGACCCCGCGTGAGTTACCCTCGTCCCATATAAGTACTCCCTGACACCAAGTGAGTTACCTCGTCCCATATAAGTACTCCCTGACCCCAAGTCAGTTACCCTCGTCCCATATAAGTACTCCCTGACCCAGTGTCAGTTACCCTCGTCCCATATAAGTACTCCCTGACCCCAAGTGATTTACCCTCGTCCCATATAAGTACTCCCTGACCCCCAATTAAGCTACCCTCGTCCTATATAAGTACTCCCTGACCCCAAGTGAGTTACCCTCGTCCCATATAAGTACTCACTGATTCCCAAGTGAGGTACCCTCGTCCCATATAAGTACTCCCTGACCCCGTGTGAGTTACCCTCGTCCCATATAAGTACTCCCTGACCCCAAGTCAGTTACCCTCGTCCCATATAAGTACTCCCTGACCCAGTGTGAGTTACCCTCCTCCCATATAAGTACCCCCTGACCCCAAGTGAATTACCCTCGTCCCATATAAGTACTCCCTGACCCCAAGTGAGTTACCCTCGTCCCATACAAGTACTCCCTGACCCCGTGTGAGTTACCCTCGTCCCATATAAGTACCCCCTGACCCCAAGTGAATTACCCTCGTCCCATATTAGTACTCCCTGAGTCCGAGTGAGTTACCCTCGTCCCATATAAGTACTCCCTGACCCCAAGTGAGTTACCCTCCTCCCATATAAGTACTTACTGATCCCCAAGTGAGTTACCCTCGTCCCATACAAGTACTCCCTGACCCTCAGTGAGTTACCCTCGTCCCATATAAGTACTCACTGATCCCCAAGTGAGTTACCCTCGTCCCATATAAGTACTCCCTGACCCCAAGTGAGTTTCCCTCGTCCCATATAAGTACTCACTGATCCCCAAGTGAGTTACCCTCGTCCCATATAAGTACTGCCTGTCCCCAAATGAGTTACCCTCGTCCCATATAAGTACTCCCTGACACCAAGTGAGTTACCCTCGTCTCATATAAGTACTCCCTGACCCCAAGTCAGTTACCCTCGTCCCATATAAGTACTCCCTGTCCCAGTGTGAGTTACCCTCGTCCCATATAAGTACTGCCTGACACCGCGTGAATTACCCTAGTCCCAAATAAGTATTCCCTGACCCTCAGTGAGTTACCCTCGACCCATATTAGTACTCACTGATCCCCAAGTGAGTTACCCTCGTCCCATATAAGTACTCACTGATCCCCAAGTGAGTTACCCTCGTCCCATATAAGTACTGCCTTTCCCCAAGTGAGTTACCCTCGTCCCATATAAGTACTCCCTGACCACAAGTGAGTTACCCTCGTCCCATATAAGTACTCACTGATCCCCATGTGAGTTACCCTCGTCCCATATAAGTACTCCCCGACCCCAAGTGAGTTACCCTCGTCCCATATAAGTATTCACTGGCCCCCAAGTGTGTTACCCTCGTCCCATATAAGCACTCCCTGTCCCCGTGTGAATTACCCTAGTCCGAAATAAGTACTCCCTGACCCTAATTGAGATACCCTCGTCCCATATAAGTACTCCCTGAGTCCGAGTGAGTTACCCAAGTCCCATATAAGTACTCACTGATCCCCAAGTGAGTTACCCTCGTCCCATATAAGTACTCCCTGACCCCCAAGTGAGTTACCCTCGTCCCATATAAGTACTCCCTGACCCCAAGTCAGTTACCCTCGTCCCATATAAGTACTCACTGATTCCCAAGTGAGTTACCCTCGTCCCATATAAGTACTCCCCGAACCCAAGTGTGTTACCCTCGTCTCATATAAGTACTCCCTGAGTCCGATTGAGTTACCCAAGTCCCATATAAGTACTCACTGATCCCCAAGTGAGTTACCCTCGTCCCATAAAAATACTCCCTGACCCCGCGTGAGTTACCCTCGTCCCATATAAGTACTCCCTGACACCAAGTGAGTTACCTCGTCCCATATAAGTACTCCCTGACCCCAAGTCAGTTACCCTCGTCCCATATAAGTACTCCCTGACCCAGTGTCAGTTACCCTCGTCCCATATAAGTACTCCCTGACCCCAAGTGATTTACCCTCGTCCCATATAAGTACTCCCTGACCCCCAATTAAGTTACCCTCGTCCTATATAAGTACTCCCTGACCCCAAGTGAGTTACCCTCGTCCCATATAAGTACTCACTGATTCCCAAGTGAGGTACCCTCGTCCCATATAAGTACTCCCTGACCCCGTGTGAGTTACCCTCGTCCCATATAAGTACTCCCTGACCCCAAGTCAGTTACCCTCGTCCCATATAAGTACTCCCTGACCCAGTGTGAGTTACCCTCCTCCCATATAAGTACCCCCTGACCCCAAGTGAATTACCCTCGTCCCATATTAGTACTCCCTGAGTCCGAGTGAGTTACCCTCGTCCCATATAAGTACTCCCTGACCCCAAGTGAGTTACCCTCGTCCCATATAAGTACTCACTGATTCCCAAGTGAGGTACCCTCGTCCCATATAAGTACTCCCTGACCCCGTGTGAGTTACCCTCGTCCCATATAAGTACTCCCTGACCCCAAGTCAGTTACCCTCGTCCCATATAAGTACTCCCTGACCCAGTGTGAGTTACCCTCCTCCCATATAAGTACCCCCTGACCCCAAGTGAATTACCCTCGTCCCATATAAGTACTCCCTGACCCCAAGTGAGTTACCCTCGTCCCATACAAGTACTCCCTGACCCCGTGTGAGTTACCCTCGTCCCATATAAGTACCCCCTGACCCCAAGTGAATTACCCTCGTCCCATATTAGTACTCCCTGAGTCCGAGTGAGTTACCCTCGTCCCATATAAGTACTCCCTGACCCCAAGTGAGTTACCCTCCTCCCATATAAGTACTTACTGATCCCCAAGTGAGTTACCCTCGTCCCATACAAGTACTCCCTGACCCTCAGTGAGTTACCCTCGTCCCATATAAGTACTCACTGATCCCCAAGTGAGTTACCCTCGTCCCATATAAGTACTCCCTGACCCCAAGTGAGTTTCCCTCGTCCCATATAAGTACTCACTGATCCCCAAGTGAGTTACCCTCGTCCCATATAAGTACTGCCTGTCCCCAAGTGAGTTACCCTCGGCCCATATAAGTACTCCCTGACCCCAAGTGAGTTACCCTCGTCCCATATAAGTACTCACTAATCCCCATGTGAGTTACCCTCGTCCCATATAAGTACTACCCGACCCCAAGTGAGTTACCCTCGTCCCATATAAGTACTCTCTGACCCCAAGTAAGTTACCCTCGTCCCATAGAAGTACTCACTTATCCCCATGTGAGTTACCCTCGTCCCATATAAGTACTCCCTGACCCCAAGTGAGTTACCCTCGTCTCATATAAGTACTCCCTGACCCCAAGTCAGTTACCCTCGTCCCATATAAGTACTCCCTGTCCCAGTGTGAGTTACCCTCGTCCCATATAAGTACTGCCTGACACCGCGTGAATTACCCTAGTCCCAAATAAATATTCCCTGACCCTCAGTGAGTTACCCTCGTCCCATATAAGTACTCACTGATCCCCAAGTGAGTTACCCTCGTCCCATATAAGTACTCCCTGACCCCAAGTGAGTTACCCTCGTCCCATATAAGTACTCACTGATCCCCAAGTGAGATACCCTCGTCCCATATAAGCACTCCCTGTCCCCGTGTGAATTACCCTAGTCCGAAATAAGTTCTCCCTGACCCTAATTGAGATACCTTCGTCCCATATAAGTACTCCCTGAGTCCGAGTGAGTTACCCAAGTCCCATATAAGTACTCACTGATCCCCAAGTGAGTTACCCTCGTCCCATATAAGTACTCCCTGACCCCCAAGTGAGTTACCCTCGTCCCATATAAGTACTCCCTGACCCCAAGTCAGTTACCCTCGTCCCTAATAAGTACTCACTGATTCCCAAGTGAGTTACCCTCGTCCCATATAAGTACTCCCCGACCCCAAGTGTGTTACCCTCGTCTCATATAAGTACTCCCTGAGTCCGATTGAGTTACCCAAGTCCCATATAAGTACTCACTGATCCCCAAGTGAGTTACCCTCGTCCCATAAAAATACTCCCTGACCCCGCGTGAGTTACCCTCGTCCCATATAAGTACTCCCTGACACCAAGTGAGTTACCTCGTCCCATATAAGTACTCCCTGACCCCAAGTCAGTTACCCTCGTCCCATATAAGTACTCCCTGACCCAGTGTCAGTTACCCTCGTCCCATATAAGTACTCCCTGACCCCAAGTGATTTACCCTCGTCCCATATAAGTACTCACTGATCCCCAAGTGAGTTACCCTCGTCCCATATAAGTACACCCTGACCCCGTGTGAGTTACCCTCGTCTCATATAAGTAATCCCTGACCCCAAGTGAGTTACCCTCGTCCCATATAAGTACTCCCTGACCCCGTGTGAGTTACCCTCGTCTCATATAAGTACTCCCTGACCCCAAGTGAGTTACCCTCGTCCCATATAAGTACTCCCCGACTCCAAGTGTGTTACCCTCGTCCCATATAAGTACTCACTGATCCCCAAGTGAGTTACCCTCGTCCCATATAAGTACTCCCTGAGTCCGAGTGAGTTACCCTCGTCCCATATAAGTACTCCCTGACCCCAAGTGAGTTACCCTCCTCCCATATAAGTACTTACTGATCCCCAAGTGAGTTACCCTCGTCCCATACAAGTACTCCCTGACCCTCAGTGAGTTACCCTCGTCCCATATAAGTACTCACTGATCCCCAAGTGAGTTACCCTCGTCCCATATAAGTACTCCCTGACCCCAAGTGAGTTTCCCTCGTCCCATATAAGTACTCACTGATCCCCAAGTGAGTTACCCTCGTCCCATATAAGTACTGCCTGTCCCCAAGTGAGTTACCCTCGTCCCATATAAGTACTCCCTGACCCCAAGTGAGTTACCCTCGTCCCATATAAGTACTCACTGATCCCCATGTGAGTTACCCTCGTCCCATATAATTACTACCCGACCCCAAGTGAGTTACCCTCGTCCCATATAAGTACTCTCTGACCCCAAGTAAGTTACCCTCGTCCCATATAAGTACTCACTTATCCCCATGTGAGTTACCCTCGTCCCATATAAGTACTCCCTGACCCCAAGTGAGTTACCCTCGTCTCATATAAGTACTCCCTGACCCCAAGTCAGTTACCCTCGTCCCATATAAGTACTCCCTGTCCCAGTGTGAGTTACCCTCGTCCCATATAAGTACTGCCTGACACCGCGTGAATTACCCTAGTCCCAAATAAGTATTCCCTGACCCTCAGTGAGTTACCCTCGACCCATATAAGTACTCACTGATCCCCAAGTGAGTTACCCTCGTCCCATATAAGTACTCACTGATCCCCAAGTGAGTTACCCTCGTCCCATATAAGTACTCCCTGACCCCAAGTGAGTTACCCTCGTCCCATATAAGTACTCACTGATCCCCAAGTGAGTTACCCTCGTCCCATATAAGTACTGCCTGTCCCCAAGTGAGTTACCCTCGTCCCATATAAGTACTCCCTGACCACAAGTGAGTTACCCTCGTCCCATATAAGTACTCACTGATTCGCATGTGAGTTACCCTCGTCCCATATAAGTACTCCCCGACCCCAAGTGAGTTACCCTCGTCCCATATAAGTATTCACTGGCCCCCAAGTGAGTTACCCTCGTCCCATATAAGCACTCCCTGTCCCCGTGTGAATTACCCTAGTCCGAAATAAGTACTCCCTGACCCTAATTGAGATACCCTCGTCCCATATAAGTACTCCCTGAGTCCGAGTGAGTTACCCAAGTCCCATATAAGTACTCACTGATCCCCAAGTGAGTTACCCTCGTCCCATATAAGTACTCCCTGACCCCCAAGTGAGTTACCCTCGTCCCATATAAGTACTCCCTGACCCCAAGTCAGTTACCCTCGTCCCTAATAAGTACTCACTGATTCCCAAGTGAGTTACCCTCGTCCCATATAAGTACTCCCCGACCCCAAGTGTGTTACCCTCGTCTCATATAAGTACTCCCTGAGTCCGATTGAGTTACCCAAGTCCCATATAAGTACTCACTGATCCCCAAGTGAGTTACCCTCGTCCCATAAAAATACTCCCTGACCCCGCGTGAGTTACCCTCGTCCCATATAAGTACTCCCTGACACCAAGTGAGTTACCTCGTCCCATATAAGTACTCCCTGACCCCAAGTCAGTTACCCTCGTCCCATATAAGTACTCCCTGACCCAGTGTCAGTTACCCTCGTCCCATATAAGTACTCCCTGACCCCAAGTGATTTACCCTCGTCCCATATAAGTACTCACTGATCCCCAAGTGAGTTACCCTCGTCCCATATAAGTACTCCCTGACCCCGTGTGAGTTACCCTCTTCTCATATAAGTAATCCCTGACCCCAAGTGAGTTACCCTCGTCCCATATAAGTACTCCCTGACCCCGTGTGAGTTACCCTCGTCTCATATAAGTACTCCCTGATCCCAAGTGAGTTACCCTCGTCCCATATAAGTACTCCCCGACTCCAAGTGTGTTACCCTCGTCCCATATAAGTACTCACTGATCCCCAAGTGAGTTACCCTCGTCCCATATAAGTACTCCCTGAGTCCGAGTGAGTTACCCTCGTCCCATATAAGTACTCCCTGACCCCAAGTGAGTTACCCTCCTCCCATATAAGTACTTACTGATCCCCAAGTGAGTTACCCTCGTCCCATACAAGTACTCCCTGACCCTCAGTGAGTTACCCTCGTCCCATATAAGTACTCACTGATCCCCAAGTGAGTTACCCTCGTCCCATATAAGTACTCCCTGACCCCAAGTGAGTTTCCCTCGTCCCATATAAGTACTGCCTGTCCCCAAGTGAGTTACCCTCGTCCCATATAAGTACTCCCTGACCCCAAGTGAGTTACCCTCGTCCCATATAAGTACTCACTGATCCCCATGTGAGTTACCCTCGTCCCATATAAGTACTCCCTGACCCCAAGTCAGTTACCCTCGTCCCATATAAGTACTCCCTGTCCCAGTGTGAGTTACCCTCGTCCCATATAAGTACTGCCTGACACCGCGTGAATTACCCTAGTCCCAAATAAGTATTCCCTGACCCTCAGTGAGTTACCCTCGACCCATATAAGTACTCACTGATCCCCAAGTGAGTTACCCTCGTCCCATATAAGTACTCCCTGACCCCAAGTGAGTTACCCTCGTCCCATATAAGTACTCACTGATCCCCAAGTGAGTTACCCTCGTCCCATATAAGTACTGCCTGTCCCCAAGTGAGTTACCCTCGTCCCATATAAGTACTCCCTGACCACAAGTGAGTTACCCTCGTCCCATATAAGTACTCACTGATCCCCATGTGAGTTACCCTCGTCCCATATAAGTACTCCCCGACCCCAAGTGAGTTACCCTCGTCCCATATAAGTATTCACTGGCCCCCAAGTGAGTTACCCTCGTCCCATAAAAGCACTCCCTGTCCCCGTGTGAATTACCCTAGTCCGAAATAAGTACTCCCTGACCCTAATTGAGATACCCTCGTCCCATATAAGTACTCCCTGAGTCCGAGTGAGCTACCCAAGTCCCATATAAGTACTCACTGATCCCCAAGTGAGTTACCCTCGTCCCATATAAGTACTCCCTGACCCCCAAGTGAGTTACCCTCGTCCCATATAAGTACTCCCTGACCCCAAGTCAGTTACCCTCTTCCCATATAAGTACTCACTGATTTCCAAGTGAGTTACCCTCGTCCCATATAAGTACTCCCCGACCCCAAGTGTGTTACCCTCGTCTCATATAAGTACTCCCTGAGTCCGATTGAGTTACCCAAGTCCCATATAAGTACTCACTGATCCCCAAGTGAGTTACCCTCGTCCCATAAAAATACTCCCTGACCCCGCGTGAGTTACCCTCGTCCCATATAAGTACTCCCTGACACCAAGTGAGTTACCTCGTCCCATATAAGTACTCCCTGACCCCAAGTCAGTTACCCTCGTCCCATATAAGTACTCCCTGACCCAGTGTCAGTTACCCTCGTCCCATATAAGTACTCCCTGACCCCAAGTGATTTACCCTCGTCCCATATAAGTACTCCCTGACCCCCAATTAAGTTACCCTCGTCCTATATAAGTACTCCCTGACCCCAAGTGAGTTACCCTCGTCCCATATAAGTACTCACTGATTCCCAAGTGAGTTACCCTCGTCCCATATAAGTACTCACTGATCCCCAAGTGAGTTACCCTCGTCCCATATAAGTACTGCCTGTCCCCAAGTGAGTTACCCTCGTCCCATATAAGTACTCCCTGACCACAAGTGAGTTACCCTCGTCCCATATAAGTACTCACTGATTCGCATGTGAGTTACCCTCGTCCCATATAAGTACTCCCCGACCCCAAGTGAGTTACCCTCGTCCCATATAAGTATTCACTGGCCCCCAAGTGAGTTACCCTCGTCCCATATAAGCACTCCCTGTCCCCGTGTGAATTACCCTAGTCCGAAATAAGTACTCCCTGACCCTAATTGAGATACCCTCGTCCCATATAAGTACTCCCTGAGTCCGAGTGAGTTACCCAAGTCCCATATAAGTACTCACTGATCCCCAAGTGAGTTACCCTTGTCCCATATAAGTACTCCCTGACCCCCAAGTGAGTTACCCTCGTCCCATATAAGTACTCCCTGACCCCAAGTCAGTTACCCTCGTCCCTAATAAGTACTCACTGATTCCCAAGTGAGTTACCCTCGTCCCATATAAGTACTCCCCGACCCCAAGTGTGTTACCCTCGTCTCATATAAGTACTCCCTGAGTCCGATTGAGTTACCCAAGTCCCGTATAAGTACTCACTGATCCCCAAGTGAGTTACCCTCGTCCCATAAAAATACTCCCTGACCCCGCGTGAGTTACCTTCGTCCCATATAAGTACTCCCTGACACCAAGTGAGTTACCTCGTCCCATATAAGTACTCCCTGACCCCAAGTCAGTTACCCTCGTCCCATATAAGTACTCCCTGACCCAGTGTCGGTTACCCTCGTCCCATATAAGTACTCCCTGACCCCAAGTGATTTACCCTCGTCCCATATAAGTACTCACTGATCCCCAAGTGAGTTACCCTCGTCCCATATAAGTACTCCCTGACCCCGTGTGAGTTACCCTCGTCTCATATAAGTAATCCCTGACCCCAAGTGAGTTACCCTCGTCCCATATAAGTACTCCCTGACCCCGTGTGAGTTACCCTCGTCTCATATAAGTACTCCCTGACCCCAAGTGAGTTACCCTCGTCCCATATAAGTACTCCCTGACCCCGTGTGAGTTACCCTCGTCTCATATAAGTACTCCCTGACCCCAAGTGAGTTACCCTCTTCCCATATAAGTACTCCCTGACCCCGCGTGAATTACCCTAGTCCCAAATAAGTACTCCATAACCCTAAGTGAGTTACCCTCGTCCCATATAAGTACTCACTGATCCCCAAGTGAGTTACCCTAGTCCCATATAAGTACTCCCTGACACCAAGTGTGTTACCCTCGTCCCATATAAGTACTCCCTGCGTCCGAGTGAGTTACCCTCGTCCCATATAAGTACCTCCTGACCCCGTGTGAATTACCCTAGTCCCAAATAAGTACTCCCTGACCCTAAGTGAGATACCCTCGTCACATATAAGTACTCACTGATCCCCAAGTGAGATACACTAGTCCCATATAAGTACTCCCTGACACCAAGTGAGTTACCTCGTCCCAAATAAGTACTCCCTGACCCCAAGTCAGTTACCCTCGTCCCATATAAGTACTCCCTGACCCCGTGTGAGTTACCCTCGTCCCATATAAGTACTCCCTGACCCCATGTCAGTTACCCTCGTCCCATATAAGTACTCCCTGACCCCAAGTGAGTTACCCTCCTCCCATATAAGTACTTACTGATCCCCAAGTGAGTTACCCTCGTCCCATATAAGTACTCCCTGACCCCAAGTGAATTACCTTCGTCCCACATAAGTACTCCCCGACTCCAAGTGTGTTACCCTCGTCCCATATTAGTACTCCCTGAGTCCGAGTGAGTTACCCAAGTCCCATATAAGTACACACTGATCCCCAATTGAGTTACCCTCGTCCCATATCAGTTCTCCCTGACCCCAAGTGTGTTACCCTCGTCCCATATTAGTACTCCCTGAGTCCGAGTGAGTTACCCAAGTCCCATATAAGTACACACTGATCCCCAAGTGAGTTACCCTCGTCCCATATCAGTTCTCCCTGACCCCAAGTGAGTTACCCTCGTCCCATATAAGTACTCACTGATCCCCAAGTGAGTTACCCTCTTCCCATATAAGTACTCCCTGACCCTCAAGTGAGTTACCCTTGTCCCATATAAGTACTCCCTGACCCCGCGTGAATTACCCTAGTCCCAAATAAGTACTCCCTAACCCTAAGTGAGTTACCCTCGTCCCATATATGTACTCACTGATCCCCAAGTGAGTTACCCTAGTCCCATATAAGTACTCCCTGCGTCCGAGTGAGTTACCCTCGTCCCATATAAGTACACCCTGACCCCGTGTGAATTACCCTAGTCCCAAATAAGTACTCCCTGACCCTAAGTGAGATACCCTCGTCACATATAAGTACTCACTGATCCCCAAGTGAGATACACTAGTCCCATATAAGTACTCCCTGACACCAAGTGAGTTACCTCGTCCCAAATAAGTACTCCCTGACCCCAAGTCAGTTACCCTCGTCCCATATAAGTACTCCCTGACCCCGTGTGAGTTACCCTCGTCCCATATAAGTACTCCCTGACCCCAAGTGAATTACCCTCGTCCCACATAAGTACTCCCCGACACCAAGTGTGTTACCCTCGTCCCATATTAGTACTCCCTGAGTCCGAGTGAGTTACCCAAGTCCCATATAAGTACTCACTGATCCCCAAGTGAATTACCCTCGTCCCATATCAGTTCTCCCTGACCCCAAGTGAGTTACCCTCGTCCCATATAAGTACTCACTGATCCCGAAGTGAGTTACCCTCTTCCCATATAAGTACTCCCTGACCCTCAAGTGAGTTACCCTTGTCCCATATAAGTACTCCCTGACCCCGCGTGAATTACCCTAGTCCCAAATAAGTACTCCCTAACCCTAAGTGAGTTACCCTCGTCCCATATATGTACTCACTGATCCCCAAGTGAGTTACCCTAGTCCCATATAAGTACTCCCTGACACCAAGTGAGTTACGCTCGTCCCATATAGGTACTCCCTGAGTCCGAGTGAGTTCCCAAGTCCCATATAAGTACTCACTGATCCCCAAGTGAGTTTCCCTCGTCCCATATAAGTACTCCCTGACCCCAAGTGAGTTACCCTCGTCCCATATAAGTACACACTGATCCCCAAGTGAGTTACCCTCGTCTCATATAAGTACTGCCTTTCCCCAAGTGAGTTACCCTCGTCCCATATAAGTACTTCCTGACCCCCAAGTGAGTTACCCTTTTCCCATATAAGTACTGCCTGACACCGCGTGAATTACCCTAGTCCCAAATAAGTATTCCCTGACCCTCAGTGAGTTACCCTCGTCCTATATAAGTACTCACTGATCCCCAAGTGAGTTACCCTCGTCCCATATAAGTACTCCCTGACCCCAAGTGAGTTACCCTCGTACCACATAAGTACTCACTGATCCCCAAGTGAGTTACCCTCGTCCCATATAAGTACTGCCTGTCCCCAAGTGAGTTACCCTTGTCCCATATAAGTACTCCCTGACCCCAAGTGAGTTACCCTCGTCCCATATAAGTACTCACTGATCCCCATGTGAGTTACCCTCGTCCCATATAAGTACTCCCCGACCCCAAGTGAGTTACCCTCGTCCCATATAAGTACTCACTTATCCCCATGTGAGTTACCCTCGTCCCATATAAGTACTCCCTGACCACAAGTGAGTTACCCTCGTCTCATATAAGTACTTCCTGACCCCAAGTCAGTTACCCTCGTCCCATATAAGTACTCCCTGACCCAGTGTGAGTTACCCTCGTCCCATATAAGTACTCCCTGACCCCAAGTGAGTTACCCTCGTCCCATATAAGTACTCACTGATCCCCAAGTGAGTTACCCTCTTCCCATATAAGTACTCCCTGACCCCGTGTGAGTTACCCTCGTCTCATATAAGTACTCCCCGACTCCAAGTGTGTTACCCTCGTCCCATATAAGTACTCCCCGACTCCAAGTGTGTTACCATCGTCCAATATAAGTACTCCCTGAGTCCGAGTGAGTTACTCAAGTCCTATATAAGTACTCACTGATCCCCAAGTGAGTTACCCTCGTCCCATATAAGTACTCTCTGACCCCTAGTAAGTTAACCTCGTCCCATATAAGTACTCACTTATCCCCATGTGAGTTACCCTCGTCCCATATAAGTACTCTCTGACCCCATGTAAGCTACCCTCGTCCCATATAAGTACTCCCTGACCCCAAGTGAGTTACCCTCGTCTCATATAAGTACTGCCTGTCCCCAAGTGAGTTACCCTTGTCCCATATAAGTACTCCCTGACCCCAAGTGAGTTACCCTCGTCTCATATAAGTACTCCCTGACCCCAAGTCAGTTACCCTCGTCCCATATAAGTACTCCCTGACCCAGTGTGAGATACCCTCGTCCCATATAAGTATTCCCTGACCCCAAGTGAGTTACCCTCGTCCCATATAAGTACTCACTGATCCCCAAGTGAGTTACCCTCGTCCCATATAAGTACTCCCTGACCCCGTGTGAGTTAACCTCGTCTCATATAAGTACTCCCCGACTCCAAGTGTGTTACCCTCGTCCCATATAAGTACTCCCTGAGTCCGAGTGAGTTACCCTCGTCCCATATAAGTACTCCCCGACTCCAAGTGTGTTACCCTCGTCCAATATAAGTACTCCCTGAGTCCGAGTGAGTTACTCAAGTCCTATATAAGTACTCACTGATCCCCAAGTGAGTTACCCTCGTCCCATATAAGTACTCTCTGACCCCATGTAAGCTACCCTCGTCCCATATAAGTACTCCCTGACCCCAAGTGAGTTACCCTCGTCTCATATAAGTACTCCCTGACCCCATGTCAGTTACCCTCGTCCCATATAAGTACTCCCTGATCCAGTGTGAGTTACCCTCGTCCCATATAAGTACTCCCTGACCCCAAGTGAGTTACCCTCGTCCCATATAAGTACTCACTGATCCCCAAGTGAGTTACCCTCGTCCCATATAAGTACTCCCTGACCCCGTGTGAGTTACCCTCGTCTCATATAAGTACTCCCCGACTCCAAGTGTGTTACCCTCGTCCCATATAAGTACTCCCTGAGTCCGAGTGAGTTACCCTCGTCCCATATAAATACTCCCTGACCCCGCGTGAGTTACCCTCGTCCCATATAAGTACTCCCTGACACCAAGTGAGTTACCTCGTCCCATATAAGTACTGCCTTTCCCCAAGTGAGTTACCCTCGTCCCATATAAGTACTCACTGATCCCCAAGTGAGTTACCCTCGTCCCATATAACTACTGCCTGTCCCCAAGTGAGTTACCCTCGTCCCATATAAGTACTCCCTGACCCCAAGTGAGTTAACCTCGTCCCATATAAGTACTCACTGATCCCCAAGTGAGTTACCCTCGTCCCATATAAGTACTGCCTGTCCCCAAGTGAGTTACCCTCGTCCCATATAAGTACTCCCTCACCCCAAGTGAGTTACCCTCGTCCCATATAAGTACTCACTGATCCCCATGTGAGTTACCCTCGTCCCATATAAGTACTCCCCGACCCCAAGTGAGTTACCCTCGTCCCATATAAGTACTATCTGACCCCAAGTAAGTTACCCTCGTCCCATATAAGTACTCACTTATCCCCATGTGAGTTACCCTCGTCCCATATAAGTACTCCCTGACCCCAAGTGAATTACCCTCGTCCCATATAAGTACTCCCTGACCCCAAGTCAGTTACCCTCGTCCCATATAAGTACTCCCTGACCCAGTGTGAGTTACCCTCGTCCCATATAAGTACTCCCTGACCCCCAATTAAGTTACCCTCGTCCTATATAAGTACTCCCTGACCTCAAGTGAGTTACCCTTGTCCCATATAAGTACTCACTGATTCCCAAGTGAGTTACCCTCGTCCCATATAAGTACTCCCTGACCCCGTGTGAGTTACCCTCGTCCCATATAAGTACTCCCTGACCCCAAGTCAGTTACCCTCGTCCCATATAAGTACTCCCTGACCCAGTGTGAGTTACCCTCCTCCCATAAAAGTACTTACTGATCCCCAAGTGAGTTACCCTCGTCCCATACAAGTACTCCCTGACCCCGTGTGAGTTACCCTCGTCCCATATAAGTACCCCCTGACCCCAAGTGAATTACCCTCGTCCCATATTAGTACTCCCTGAGTCCGAGTGAGTTACCCTCGTCCCATATAAGTACTCCCTGACCCCAAGTGAGTTACCCTCCTCCCATATAAGTACTTACTGATCCCCAAGTGAGTTACCCTCGTCCCATACAAGTACTCCCTGACCCTCAGTGAGTTACCCTCGTCCCATATAAGTACTCACTGATCCCCAAGTGAGTTACCCTCGTCCCATATAAGTACTCCCTGACCCCAAGTGAGTTTCCCTCGTCCCATATAAGTACTCACTGATCCCCAAGTGAGTTACCCTCGTCCCATATAAGTACTGCCTGTCCCCAAATGAGTTACCCTCGTCCCATATAAGTACTCCCTGACACCAAGTGAGTTACCCTCGTCCCATATAAGTACTCACTGATCCCCATGTGAGTTACCCTCGTCCCATATAAGTACTACCCGACCCCAAGTGAGTTACCCTCGTCCCATATAAGTACTCTCTGACCCCAAGTAAGTTACCCTCGTCCCATATAAGTACTCACTGATTCCCAAGTGAGTTACCCTCGTCCCATATAAGTACTCCCCGAACCCAAGTGTGTTACCCTCGTCTCATATAAGTACTCCCTGAGTCCGATTGAGTTACCCAAGTCCCATATAAGTACTCACTGATCCCCAAGTGAGTTACCCTCGTCCCATAAAAATACTCCCTGACCCCGCGTGAGTTACCCTCGTCCCATATAAGTACTCCCTGACACCAAGTGAGTTACCTCGTCCCATATAAGTACTCCCTGACCCCAAGTCAGTTACCCTCGTCCCATATAAGTACTCCCTGACCCCAAGTGAGTTACCCTCGTCTCATATAAGTACTGCCTGTCCCCAAGTGAGTTACCCTTGTCCCATATAAGTACTCCCTGACCCCCAATTAAGTTACCCTCGTCCTATATAAGTACTCCCTGACCCCAAGTGAGTTACCCTCGTCCCATATAAGTACTCACTGATTCCCAAGTGAGGTACCCTCGTCCCATATAAGTACTCCCTGACCCCGTGTGAGTTACCCTCGTCCCATATAAGTACTCCCTGACCCCAAGTCAGTTACCCTCGTCCCATATAAGTACTCCCTGACCCAGTGTGAGTTACCCTCCTCCCATATAAGTACCCCCTGACCCCAAGTGAATTACCCTCGTCCCATATAAGTACTCCCTGACCCCAAGTGAGTTACCCTCGTCCCATACAAGTACTCCCTGACCCCGTGTGAGTTACCCTCGTCCCATATAAGTACCCCCTGACCCCAAGTGAATTACCCTCGTCCCATATTAGTACTCCCTGAGTCCGAGTGAGTTACCCTCGTCCCATATAAGTACTCCCTGACCCCAAGTGAGTTACCCTCCTCCCATATAAGTACTTACTGATCCCCAAGTGAGTTACCCTCGTCCCATACAAGTACTCCCTGACCCTCAGTGAGCTACCCTCGTCCCATATAAGTACTCACTGATCCCCAAGTGAGTTACCCTCGTCCCATATAAGTACTCCCTGACCCCAAGTGAGTTTCCCTCGTCCCATATAAGTACTCACTGATCCCCAAATGAGTTACCCTCGTCCCATATAAGTACTGCCTGTCCCCAAATGAGTTACCCTCGTCCCATATAAGTACTCCCTGACACCAAGTGAGTTACCCTCGTCCCATATAAGTACTCACTGATCCCCATGTGAGTTACCCTCGTCCCATATAAGTACTACCCGACCCCAAGTGAGTTACCCTCGTCCCATATAAGTACTCTCTGACCCCAAGTAAGTTACCCTCGTCCCATATAAGTACTCACTTATCCCCATGTGAGTTACCCTCGTCCCATATAAGTACTCCCTGACCCCAAGTGAGTTACCCTCGTCTCATATAAGTACTCCCTGACCCCAAGTCAGTTACCCTCGTCCCATATAAGTACTCCCTGTCCCAGTGTGAGTTACCCTCGTCCCATATAAGTACTGCCTGACACCGCGTGAATTACCCTAGTCCCAAATAAGTATTCCCTGACCCTCAGTGAGTTACCCTCGACCCATATTAGTACTCACTGATCCCCAAGTGAGTTACCCTCGTCCCATATAAGTACTCACTGATCCCCAAGTGAGTTACCCTCGTCCCATATAAGTACTGCCTTTCCCCAAGTGAGTTACCCTCGTCCCATATAAGTACTCCCTGACCACAAGTGAGTTACCCTCGTCCCATATAAGTACTCACTGATCCCCATGTGAGTTACCCTCGTCCCATATAAGTACTCCCTGAGTCCGAGTGAGTTACCCTCGTCCCATATAAGTACTCCCTGACCCCAAGTGAGTTACCCTCGTCCCATATAAGTACTCCCTGACCCCAAGTGAGTTACCCTCGTCCCATATAAGTACTCACTGATCCCCAAGTGAGTTACCCTCTTCCCATATAAGTACTCCCTGACCCCGTGTGAGTTACCCTCGTCTCATATAAGTACTCCCCGACTCCAAGTGTGTTACCCTCGTCCCATATAAGTACTCCCCGACTCCAAGTGTGTTACCATCGTCCAATATAAGTACTCCCTGAGTCCGAGTGAGTTACTCAAGTCCTATATAAGTACTCACTGATCCCCAAGTGAGTTACCCTCGTCCCATATAAGTACTCTCTGACCCCTAGTAAGTTAACCTCGTCCCATATAAGTACTCACTTATCCCCATGTGAGTTACCCTCGTCCCATATAAGTACTCTCTGACCCCATGTAAGCTACCCTCGTCCCATATAAGTACTCCCTGACCCCAAGTCAGTTACCCTCGTCCCATATAAGTACTCCCTGACCTAGTGTGAGATACCCTCGTCCCATATAAGTATTCCCTGACCCCAAGTGAGTTACCCTCGTCCCATATAAGTACTCACTGATCCCCAAGTGAGTTACCCTCGTCCCATATAAGTACTCCCTGACCCCGTGTGAGTTAACCTCGTCTCATATAAGTACTCCCCGACTCCAAGTGTGTTACCCTCGTCCCATATAAGTACTCCCTGAGTCCGAGTGAGTTACCCTCGTCCCATATAAGTACTCCCCGACTCCAAGTGTGTTACCCTCGTCCAATATAAGTACTCCCTGAGTCCGAGTGAGTTACTCAAGTCCTATATAAGTACTCACTGATCCCCAAGTCAGTTACCCTCGTCCCATATAAGTACTCTCTGACCCCATGTAAGCTACCCTCGTCCCATATAAGTACTCCCTGACCCCAAGTGAGTTACCCTCGTCTCATATAAGTACTCCCTGACCCCATGTCAGTTACCCTCGTCCCATATAAGTACTCCCTGACCCAGTGTGAGTTACCCTCGTCCCATATAAGTACTCCCTGACCCCAAGTGAGTTACCCTCGTCCCATATAAGTACTCACTGATCCCCAAGTGAGTTACCCTCGTCCCATATAAGTACTCCCTGACCCCGTGTGAGTTACCCTCGTCTCATATAAGTACTCCCCGACTCCAAGTGTGTTACCCTCGTCCCATATAAGTACTCCCTGAGTCCGAGTGAGTTACCCTCGTCCCATATAAATACTCCCTGACCCCGCGTGAGTTACCCTCGTCCCATATAAGTACTCCCTGACACCAAGTGAGTTACCTCGTCCCATATAAGTACTGCCTTTCCCCAAGTGAGTTACCCTCGTCCCATATAAGTACTCCCTGACCCCAAGTGAGTTAACCTCGTCCCATATAAGTACTGCCTGTCCCCAAGTGAGTTACCCTCGTCCCATATAAGTACTCCCTCACCCCAAGTGAGTTACCCTCGTCCCATATAAGTACTCACTGATCCCCATGTGAGTTACCCTCGTCCCATATAAGTACTCCCCGACCCCAAGTGAGTTACCCTCGTCCCATATAAGTACTATCTGACCCCAAGTAAGTTACCCTCGTCCCATATAAGTACTCACTTATCCCCATGTGAGTTACCCTTGTCCCATATATGTACTGCCTGACACCGCGTGAATTACTCTAGTCCCAAATAAGTATTCCCTGACCCTCAGTGAGTTACCCTCGTCCCATATAAGTACTCACTGATCCCCAAGTGAGTTACCCTCGTCCCATATAACTACTGCCTGTCCCCAAGTGAGTTACCCTCGTCCCATATAAGTACTCCCTGACCCCAAGTGAGTTAACCTCGTCCCATATAAGTACTCACTGATCCCCAAGTGAGTTACCCTCGTCCCATATAAGTACTGCCTGTCCCCAAGTGAGTTACCCTCGTCCCATATAAGTACTCCCTCACCCCAAGTGAGTTACCCTCGTCCCATATAAGTACTCACTGATCCCCATGTGAGTTACCCTCGTCCCATATAAGTACTCCCCGACCCCAAGTGAGTTACCCTCGTCCCATATAAGTACTATCTGACCCCAAGTAAGTTACCCTCGTCCCATATAAGTACTCACTTATCCCCATGTGAGTTACCCTCGTCCCATATAAGTACTCCCTGACCCCAAGTGAATTACCCTCGTCCCATATAAGTACTCCCTGACCCCAAGTCAGTTACCCTCGTCCCATATAAGTACTCCCTGACCCAGTGTGAGTTACCCTCGTCCCATATAAGTACTCCCTGACCCCCAATTAAGTTACCCTCGTCCTATATAAGTACTCCCTGACCTCAAGTGAGTTACCCTTGTCCCATATAAGTACTCACTGATTCCCAAGTGAGTTACCCTCGTCCCATATAAGTACTCCCTGACCCCGTGTGAGTTACCCTTGTCCCATATAAGTACTCCCTGACCCCAAGTCAGTTACCCTCGTCCCATATAAGTACTCCCTGACCCAGTGTGAGTTACCCTCCTCCCATATAAGTACTTACTGATCCCCAAGTGAGTTACCCTCGTCCCATACAAGTACTCCCTGACCCCGTGTGAGTTACCCTCGTCCCATATAAGTACCCCCTGACCCCAAGTGAATTACCCTCGTCCCATATTAGTACTCCCTGAGTCCGAGTGAGTTACCCTCGTCCCATATAAGTACTCCCTGACCCCAAGTGAGTTACCCTCCTCCCATATAAGTACTTACTGATCCCCAAGTGAGTTACCCTCGTCCCATACAAGTACTCCCTGACCCTCAGTGAGTTACCCTCGTCCCATATAAGTACTCACTGATCCCCAAGTGAGTTACCCTCGTCCCATATAAGTACTCCCTGACCCCAAGTGAGTTTCCCTCGTCCCATATAAGTACTCACTGATCCCCAAGTGAGTTACCCTCGTCCCATATAAGTACTGCCTGTCCCCAAATGAGTTACCCTCGTCCCATATAAGTACTCCCTGACACCAAGTGAGTTACCCTCGTCCCATATAAGTACTCACTGATCCCCATGTGAGTTACCCTCGTCCCATATAAGTACTACCCGAACCCAAGTGAGTTACCCTCGTCCCATATAAGTACTCTCTGACCCCAAGTAAGTTACCCTCGTCCCATATAAGTACTCACTTATCCCCATGTGAGTTACCCTCGTCCCATATAAGTACTCCCTGACCCCAAGTGAGTTACCCTCGTCTCATATAAGTACTCCCTGACCCCAAGTCAGTTACCCTCGTCCCATATAAGTACTCCCTGTCCCAGTGTGAGTTACCCTCGTCCCATATAAGTACTGCCTGACACCGCGTGAATTACCCTAGTCCCAAATAAGTATTCCCTGACCCTCAGTGAGTTACCCTCGACCCATATTAGTACTCACTGATCCCCAAGTGAGTTACCCTCGTCCCATATAAGTATTCACTGATCCCCAAGTGAGTTACCCTCGTCCCATATAAGTACTGCCTTTCCCCAAGTGAGTTACCCTCGTCCCATATAAGTACTCCCTGACCACAAGTGAGTTACCCTCGTCCCATATAAGTACTCACTGATCCCCATGTGAGTTACCCTCGTCCCATATAAGTACTCCCTGTCCCCGTGTGAATTACCCTAGTCCGAAATAAGTACTCCCTGACCCTAATTGAGATACCCTCGTCCCATATAAGTACTCCCTGAGTCCGAGTGAGTTACCCAAGTCCCATATAAGTACTCACTGATCCCCAAGTGAGTTACCCTCGTCCCATATAAGTACTCCCTGACCCCCAAGTGAGTTACCCTCGTCCCATATAAGTACTCCCTGACCCCAAGTCAGTTACCCTCGTCCCATATAAGTACTCACTGATTCCCAAGTGAGTTACCCTCGTCCCATATAAGTACTCCCCGAACCCAAGTGTGTTACCCTCGTCTCATATAAGTACTCCCTGAGTCCGATTGAGTTACCCAAGTCCCATATAAGTACTCACTGATCCCCAAGTGAGTTACCCTCGTCCCATAAAAATACTCCCTGACCCCGCGTGAGTTACCCTCGTCCCATATAAGTACTCCCTGACACCAAGTGAGTTACCTCGTCCCATATAAGTACTCCCTGACCCCAAGTCAGTTACCCTCGTCCCATATAAGTACTCCCTGACCCAGTGTCAGTTACCCTCGTCCCATATAAGTACTCCCTGACCCCAAGTGATTTACCCTCGTCCCATATAAGTACTCCCTGACCCCCAATTAAGTTACCCTCGTCCTATATAAGTACTCCCTGACCCCAAGTGAGTTACCCTCGTCCCATATAAGTACTCACTGATTCCCAAGTGAGGTACCCTCGTCCCATATAAGTACTCCCCGACCCCAAGTGAGTTACCCTCGTCCCATATAAGTACTATCTGACCCCAAGTAAGTTACCCTCGTCCCATATAAGTACTCACTTATCCCCATGTGAGTTACCCTTGTCCCATATATGTACTGCCTGACACCGCGTGAATTACTCTAGTCCCAAATAAGTATTCCCTGACCCTCAGTGAGTTACCCTCGTCCCATATAAGTACTCACTGATCCCCAAGTGAGTTACACTCGTCCCATATAACTACTGCCTGTCCCCAAGTGAGTTACCCTCGTCCCATATAAGTACTCTCTGACCCCAAGTAAGTTACCCTCGTCCCATATAAGTACTCACTGATTCCCAAGTGAGTTACCCTCGTCCCATATAAGTACTCCCCGAACCCAAGTGTGTTACCCTCGTCTCATATAAGTACTCCCTGAGTCCGATTGAGTTACCCAAGTCCCATATAAGTACTCACTGATCCCCAAGTGAGTTACCCTCGTCCCATAAAAATACTCCCTGACCCCGCGTGAGTTACCCTCGTCCCATATAAGTACTCCCTGACACCAAGTGAGTTACCTCGTCCCATATAAGTACTCCCTGACCCCAAGTCAGTTACCCTCGTCCCATATAAGTACTCCCTGACCCAGTGTCAGTTACCCTCGTCCCATATAAGTACTCCCTGACCCCAAGTGATTTACCCTCGTCCCATATAAGTACTCCCTGACCCCCAATTAAGCTACCCTCGTCCTATATAAGTACTCCCTGACCCCAAGTGAGTTACCCTCGTCCCATATAAGTACTCACTGATTCCCAAGTGAGGTACCCTCGTCCCATATAAGTACTCCCTGACCCCGTGTGAGTTACCCTCGTCCCATATAAGTACTCCCTGACCCCAAGTCAGTTACCCTCGTCCCATATAAGTACTCCCTGACCCAGTGTGAGTTACCCTCCTCCCATATAAGTACCCCCTGACCCCAAGTGAATTACCCTCGTCCCATATAAGTACTCCCTGACCCCAAGTGAGTTACCCTCGTCCCATACAAGTACTCCCTGACCCCGTGTGAGTTACCCTCGTCCCATATAAGTACCCCCTGACCCCAAGTGAATTACCCTCGTCCCATATTAGTACTCCCTGAGTCCGAGTGAGTTACCCTCGTCCCATATAAGTACTCCCTGACCCCAAGTGAGTTACCCTCCTCCCATATAAGTACTTACTGATCCCCAAGTGAGTTACCCTCGTCCCATACAAGTACTCCCTGACCCTCAGTGAGTTACCCTCGTCCCATATAAGTACTCACTGATCCCCAAGTGAGTTACCCTCGTCCCATATAAGTACTCCCTGACCCCAAGTGAGTTTCCCTCGTCCCATATAAGTACTCACTGATCCCCAAGTGAGTTACCCTCGTCCCATATAAGTACTGCCTGTCCCCAAATGAGTTACCCTCGTCCCATATAAGTACTCCCTGACACCAAGTGAGTTACCCTCGTCCCATATAAGTACTCACTGATCCCCATGTGAGTTACCCTCGTCCCATATAAGTACTACCCGACCCCAAGTGAGTTACCCTCGTCCCATATAAGTACTCTCTGACCCCAAGTAAGTTACCCTCGTCCCATATAAGTACTCACTTATCCCCATGTGAGTTACCCTCGTCCCATATAAGTACTCCCTGACCCCAAGTGAGTTACCCTCGTCTCATATAAGTACTCCCTGACCCCAAGTCAGTTACCCTCGTCCCATATAAGTACTCCCTGTCCCAGTGTGAGTTACCCTCGTCCCATATAAGTACTGCCTGACACCTCGTGAATTACCCTAGTCCCAAATAAGTATTCCCTGACCCTCAGTGAGTTACCCTCGACCCATATTAGTACTCACTGATCCCCAAGTGAGTTACCCTCGTCCCATATAAGTACTCACTGATCCCCAAGTGAGTTACCCTCGTCCCATATAAGTACTGCCTTTCCCCAAGTGAGTTACCCTCGTCCCATATAAGTACTCCCTGACACAAGTGAGTTACCCTCGTCCCATATAAGTACTCACTGATCCCCATGTGAGTTACCCTCGTCCCATATAAGTACTCCCCGACCCCAAGTGAGTTACCCTCGTCCCATATAAGTATTCACTGGCCCCCAAGTGTGTTACCCTCGTCCCATATAAGCACTCCCTGTCCCCGTGTGAATTACCCTAGTCCGAAATAAGTACTCCCTGACCCTAATTGAGATACCCTCGTCCCATATAAGTACTCCCTGAGTCCGAGTGAGTTACCCAAGTCCCATATAAGTACTCACTGATCCCCAAGTGAGTTACCCTCGTCCCATATAAGTACTCCCTGACCCCCAAGTGAGTTACCCTCGTCCCATATAAGTACTCCCTGACCCCAAGTCAGTTACCCTCGTCCCATATAAGTACTCACTGATTCCCAAGTGAGTTACCCTCGTTACATATAAGTACTCCCCGAACCCAAGTGTGTTACCCTCGTCTCATATAAGTACTCCCTGAGTCCGATTGAGTTACCCAAGTCCCATATAAGTACTCACTGATCCCCAAGTGAGTTACCCTCGTCCCATAAAAATACTCCCTGACCCCGCGTGAGTTACCCTCGTCCCATATAAGTACTCCCTGACACCAAGTGAGTTACCTCGTCCCATATAAGTACTCCCTGACCCCAAGTCAGTTACCCTCGTCCCATATAAGTACTCCCTGACCCAGTGTCAGTTACCCTCGTCCCATATAAGTACTCCCTGACCCCAAGTGATTTACCCTCGTCCCATATAAGTACTCCCTGACCCCCAATTAAGTTACCCTCGTCCTATATAAGTACTCCCTGACCCCAAGTGAGTTACTCTCGTCCCATATAAGTACTCACTGATTCCCAAGTGAGGTACCCTCGTCCCATATAAGTACTCCCTGACCCCGTGTGAGTTACCCTCGTCCCATATAAGTACTCCCTGACCCCAAGTCAGTTACCCTCGTCCCATATAAGTACTCCCTGACCCAGTGTGAGTTACCCTCCTCCCATATAAGTACCCCCTGACCCCAAGTGAATTACCCTCGTCCCATATTAGTACTCCCTGAGTCCGAGTGAGTTACCCTCGTCCCATATAAGTACTCCCTGACCCCAAGTGAGTTACCCTCGTCCCATATAAGTACTCACTGATTCCCAAGTGAGGTACCCTCGTCCCATATAAGTACTCCCTGACCCCGTTTGAGTTACCCTCGTCCCATATAAGTACTCCCTGACCCCAAGTCAGTTACCCTCGTCCCATATAAGTACTCCCTGACCCAGTGTGAGTTACCCTCCTCCCATATAAGTACCCCCTGACCCCAAGTGAATTACCCTCGTCCCATATAAGTACTCCCTGACCCCAAGTGAGTTACCCTCGTCCCATACAAGTACTCCCTGACCCCGTGTGAGTTACCCTCGTCCCATATAAGTACCCCCTGACCCCAAGTGAATTACCCTCGTCCCATATTAGTACTTCCTGAGTCCGAGTGAGTTACCCTCGTCCCATATAAGTACTCCCTGACCCCAAGTGAGTTACCCTCCTCCCATATAAGTACTTACTGATCCCCAAGTGAGTTACCCTCGTCCCATACAAGTACTCCCTGACCCTCAGTGAGTTACCCTCGTCCCATATAAGTACTCACTGATCCCCAAGTGAGTTGCCCTCGTCCCATATAAGTACTCCCTGACCCCAAGTGAGTTTCCCTCGTCCCATATAAGTACTCACTGATCCCCAAGTGAGTTACCCTCGTCCCATATAAGTACTGCCTGTCCCCAAGTGAGTTACCCTCGTCCCATATAAGTACTCCCTGACCCCAAGTGAGTTACCCTCGTCCCATATAAGTACTCACTAATCCCCATGTGAGTTACCCTCGTCCCATATAAGTACTACCCGACCCCAAGTGAGTTACCCTCGTCCCATATAAGTACTCTCTGACCCCAAGTAAGTTACCCTCGTCCCATAGAAGTACTCACTTATCCCCATGTGAGTTACCCTCGTCCCATATAAGTACTCCCTGACCCGAAGTGAGTTACCCTCGTCTCATATAAGTACTCCCTGACCCCAAGTCAGTTACCCTCGTCCCATATAAGTACTCCCTGTCCCAGTGTGAGTTACCCTCGTCCCATATAAGTACTGCCTGACACCGCGTGAATTACCCTAGTCCCAAATAAATATTCCCTGACCCTCAGTGAGTTACCCTCGTCCCATATAAGTACTCACTGATCCCCAAGTGAGTTACCCTCGTCCCTTATAAGTACTCCCTGACCCCAAGTGAGTTACCCTCGTCCCATATAAGTACTCACTGATCCCCAAGTGAGATACCCTCGTCCCATATAAGCACTCCCTGTCCCCGTGTGAATTACCCTAGTCCGAAATAAGTTCTCCCTGACCCTAATTGAGATACCTTCGTCCCATATAAGTACTCCCTGAGTCCGAGTGAGTTACCCAAGTCCCATATAAGTACTCACTGATCCCCAAGTGAGTTACCCTCGTCCCATATAAGTACTCCCTGACCCCCAAGTGAGTTACCCTCGTCCCATATAAGTACTCCCTGACCCCAAGTCAGTTACCCTCGTCCCTAATAAGTACTCACTGATTCCCAAGTGAGTTACCCTCGTCCCATATAAGTACTCCCCGACCCCAAGTGTGTTACCCTCGTCTCATATAAGTACTCCCTGAGTCCGATTGAGTTACCCAAGTCCCATATAAGTACTCACTGATCCCCAAGTGAGTTACCCTCGTCCCATAAAAATACTCCCTGACCCCGCGTGAGTTACCCTCGTCCCATATAAGTACTCCCTGACACCAAGTGAGTTACCTCGTCCCATATAAGTACTCCCTGACCCCAAGTCAGTTACCCTCGTCCCATATAAGTACTCCCTGACCCAGTGTCAGTTACCCTCGTCCCATATAAGTACTCCCTGACCCCAAGTGATTTACCCTCGTCCCATATAAGTACTCACTGATCCCCAAGTGAGTTACCCTCGTCCCATATAAGTACACCCTGACCCCGTGTGAGTTACCCTCGTCTCATATAAGTAATCCCTGACCCCAAGTGAGTTACCCTCGTCCCATATAAGTACTCCCTGACCCCGTGTGAGTTACCCTCGTCTCATATAAGTACTCCCTGACCCCAAGTGAGTTACCCTCGTCCCATATAAGTACTCCCCGACTCCAAGTGTGTTACCCTCGTCCCATATAAGTACTCACTGATCCCCAAGTGAGTTACCCTCGTCCCATATAAGTACTCCCTGAGTCCGAGTGAGTTACCCTCGTCCCATATAAGTACTCCCTGACCCCAAGTGAGTTACCCTCCTCCCATATAAGTACTTACTGATCCCCAAGTGAGTTACCCTCGTCCCATACAAGTACTCCCTGACCCTCAGTGAGTTACCCTCGTCCCATATAAGTACTCACTGATCCCCAAGTGAGTTACCCTCGTCCCATATAAGTACTCCCTGACCCCAAGTGAGTTTCCCTCGTCCCATATAAGTACTCACTGATCCCCAAGTGAGTTACCCTCGTCCCATATAAGTACTGCCTGTCCCCAAGTGAGTTACCCTCGTCCCATATAAGTACTCCCTGACCCCAAGTGAGTTACCCTCGTCCCATATAAGTAATCACTGATCCCCATGTGAGTTACCCTCGTCCCATATAAGTACTACCCGACCCCAAGTGAGTTACCCTCGTCCCATATAAGTACTCTCTGATCCCAAGTAAGTTACCCTCGTCCCATATAAGTACTCACTTATCCCCATGTGAGTTACCCTCGTCCCATATAAGTACTCCCTGACCCCAAGTGAGTTACCCTCCTCTCATATAAGTACTCCCTGACCCCAAGTCAGTTACCCTCGTCCCATATAAGTACTCCCTGTCCCAGTGTGAGTTACCCTCGTCCCATATAAGTACTGCCTGACACCGCGTGAATTACCCTAGTCCCAAATAAGTATTCCCTGACCCTCAGTGAGTTACCCTCGACCCATATAAGTACTCACTGATCCCCAAGTGAGTTACCCTCGTCCCATATAAGTACTCACTGATCCCCAAGTGAGTTACCCTCGTCCCATATAAGTACTCCCTGACCCCAAGTGAGTTACCCTCGTCCCATATAAGTACTCACTGATCCCCAAGTGAGTTACCCTCGTCCCATATAAGTACTGCCTGTCCCCAAGTGAGTTACCCTCGTCCCATATAAGTACTCCCTGACCACAAGTGAGTTACCCTCGTCCCATATAAGTACTCACTGATTCGCATGTGAGTTACCCTCGTCCCATATAAGTACTCCCCGACCCCAAGTGAGTTACCCTCGTCCCATATAAGTATTCACTGGCCCCCAAGTGAGTTACCCTCGTCCCATATAAGCACTCCCTGTCCCCGTGTGAATTACCCTAGTCCGAAATAAGTACTCCCTGACCCTAATTGTGATACCCTCGTCCCATATAAGTACTCCCTGAGTCCGAGTGAGTTACCCAAGTCCCATATAAGTACTCACTGATCCCCAAGTGAGTTACCCTCGTCCCATATAAGTACTCCCTGACCCCCAAGTGAGTTACCCTCGTCCCATATAAGTACTCCCTGACCCCAAGTCAGTTACCCTCGTCCCTAATAAGTACTCACTGATTCCCAAGTGAGTTACCCTCGTCCCATATAAGTACTCCCCGACCCCAAGTGTGTTACCCTCGTCTCATATAAGTACTCCCTGAGTCCGATTGAGTTACCCAAGTCCCATATAAGTACTCACTGATCCCCAAGTGAGTTACCCTCGTCCCATAAAAATACTCCCTGACCCCGCGTGAGTTACCCTCGTCCCATATAAGTACTCCCTGACACCAAGTGAGTTACCTCGTCCCATATAAGTACTCCCTGACCCCAAGTCAGTTACCCTCGTCCCATATAAGTACTCCCTGACCCAGTGTCAGTTACCCTCGTCCCATATAAGTACTCCCTGACCCCAAGTGATTTACCCTCGTCCCATATAAGTACTCCCTGACCCCCAATTAAGTTACCCTCGTCCTATATAAGTACTCCCTGACCCCAAGTGAGTTACCCTCGTCCCATATAAGTACTCACTGATTCCCAAGTGAGGTACCCTCGTCCCATATAAGTACTCCCTGACCCCGTGTGAGTTACCCTCGTCCCATATAAGTACTCCCTGACCCCAAGTCAGTTACCCTCGTCCCATATAAGTACTCCCTGACCCAGTGTGAGTTACCCTCCTCCCATATAAGTACCCCCTGACCCCAAGTGAATTACCCTCGTCCCATATTAGTACTCCCTGAGTCCGAGTGAGTTACCCTCGTCCCATATAAGTACTCCCTGACCCCAAGTGAGTTACCCTCGTCCCATATAAGTACTCACTGATTCCCAAGTGAGGTACCCTCGTCCCATATAAGTACTCCCTGACCCCGTGTGAGTTACCCTCGTCCCATATAAGTACTCCCTGACCCCAAGTCAGTTACCCTCGTCCCATATAAGTACTCCCTGACCCAGTGTGAGTTACCCTCCTCCCATATAAGTACCCCCTGACCCCAAGTGAATTACCCTCGTCCCATATAAGTACTCCCTGACCCCAAGTGAGTTACCCTCGTCCCATACAAGTACTCCCTGACCCCGTGTGAGTTACCCTCGTCCCATATAAGTACCCCCTGACCCCAAGTGAATTACCCTCGTCCCATATTAGTACTTCCTGAGTCCGAGTGAGTTACCCTCGTCCCATATAAGTACTCCCTGACCCCAAGTGAGTTACCCTCCTCCCATATAAGTACTTACTGATCCCCAAGTGAGTTACCCTCGTCCCATACAAGTACTCCCTGACCCTCAGTGAGTTACCCTCGTCCCATATAAGTACTCACTGATCCCCAAGTGAGTTACCCTCGTCCCATATAAGTACTCCCTGACCCCAAGTGAGTTTCCCTCGTCCCATATAAGTACTCACTGATCCCCAAGTGAGTTACCCTCGTCCCATATAAGTACTGCCTGTCCCCAAGTGAGTTACCCTCGTCCCATATAAGTACTCCCTGACCCCAAGTGAGTTACCCTCGTCCCATATAAGTACTCACTAATCCCCATGTGAGTTACCCTCGTCCCATATAAGTACTACCCGACCCCAAGTGAGTTACCCTCGTCCCATATAAGTACTCTCTGACCCCAAGTAAGTTACCCTCGTCCCATAGAAGTACTCACTTATCCCCATGTGAGTTACCCTCGTCCCATATAAGTACTCCCTGACCCCAAGTGAGTTACCCTCGTCTCATATAAGTACTCCCTGACCCCAAGTCAGTTACCCTCGTCCCATATAAGTACTCCCTGTCCCAGTGTGAGTTACCCTCGTCCCATATAAGTACTGCCTGACACCGCGTGAATTACCCTAGTCCCAAATAAATATTCCCTGACCCTCAGTGAGTTACCCTCGTCCCATATAAGTACTCACTGATCCCCAAGTGAGTTACCCTCGTCCCTTATAAGTACTCCCTGACCCCAAGTGAGTTACCCTCGTCCCATATAAGTACTCACTGATCCCCAAGTGAGATACCCTCGTCCCATATAAGCACTCCCTGTCCCCGTGTGAATTACCCTAGTCCGAAATAAGTTCTCCCTGACCCTAATTGAGATACCTTCGTCCCATATAAGTACTCCCTGAGTCCGAGTGAGTTACCCAAGTCCCATATAAGTACTCACTGATCCCCAAGTGAGTTACCCTCGTCCCATATAAGTACTCCCTGACCCCCAAGTGAGTTACCCTCGTCCCATATAAGTACTCCCTGACCCCAAGTCAGTTACCCTCGTCCCTAATAAGTACTCACTGATTCCCAAGTGAGTTACCCTCGTCCCATATAAGTACTCCCCGACCCCAAGTGTGTTACCCTCGTCTCATATAAGTACTCCCTGAGTCCGATTGAGTTACCCAAGTCCCATATAAGTACTCACTGATCCCCAAGTGAGTTACCCTCGTCCCATAAAAATACTCCCTGACCCCGCGTGAGTTACCCTCGTCCCATATAAGTACTCCCTGACACCAAGTGAGTTACCTCGTCCCATATAAGTACTCCCTGACCCCAAGTCAGTTACCCTCGTCCCATATAAGTACTCCCTGACCCAGTGTCAGTTACCCTCGTCCCATATAAGTACTCCCTGACCCCAAGTGATTTACCCTCGTCCCATATAAGTACTCACTGATCCCCAAGTGAGTTACCCTCGTCCCATATAAGTACACCCTGACCCCGTGTGAGTTACCCTCGTCTCATATAAGAAATCCCTGACCCCAAGTGAGTTACCCTCGTCCCATATAAGTACTCCCTGACCCCGTGTGAGTTACCCTCGTCTCATATAAGTACTCCCTGACCCCAAGTGAGTTACCCTCGTCCCATATAAGTACTCCCCGACTCCAAGTGTGTTACCCTCGTCCCATATAAGTACTCACTGATCCCCAAGTGAGTTACCCTCGTCCCATATAAGTACTCCCTGAGTCCGAGTGAGTTACCCTCGTCCCATATAAGTACTCCCTGACCCCAAGTGAGTTACCCTCCTCCCATATAAGTACTTACTGATCCCCAAGTGAGTTACCCTCGTCCCATACAAGTACTCCCTGACCCTCAGTGAGTTACCCTCGTCCCATATAAGTACTCACTGATCCCCAAGTGAGTTACCCTCGTCCCATATAAGTAATGCCTGTCCCCAAGTGAGTTACCCTTGTCCCATATAAGTACTCCCTGACCCCAAGTGAGTTACCCTCGTCCCATATAAGTACTCACTGATCCCCATGTGAGTTACCCTCGTCCCATATAAGTACTCCCCGACCCCAAGTGAGTTACCCTCGTCCCATATAAGTACTCACTTATCCCCATGTGAGTTACCCTCGTCCCATATAAGTACTCCCTGACCACAAGTGAGTTACCCTCGTCTCATATAAGTACTCCCTGACCCCAAGTCAGTTACCCTCGTCCCATATAAGTACTCCCTGACCCAGTGTGAGTTACCCTCGTCCCATATAAGTACTCCCTGACCCCAAGTGAGTTACCCTCGTCCCATATAAGTACTCACTGATCCCCAAGTGAGTTACCCTCTTCCCATATAAGTACTCCCTGACCCCGTGTGAGTTACCCTCGTCTCATATAAGTACTCCCCGACTCCAAGTGTGTTACCCTCGTCCCATATAAGTACTCCCCGACTCCAAGTGTGTTACCATCGTCCAATATAAGTACTCCCTGAGTCCGAGTGAGTTACTCAAGTCCTATATAAGTACTCACTGATCCCCAAGTGAGTTACCCTCGTCCCATATAAGTACTCTCTGACCCCTAGTAAGTTAACCTCGTCCCATATAAGTACTCACTTATCCCCATGTGAGTTACCCTCGTCCCATATAAGTACTCTCTGACCCCATGTAAGCTACCCTCGTCCCATATAAGTACTCCCTGACCCCAAGTGAGTTACCCTCGTCTCATATAAGTACTGCCTGTCCCCAAGTGAGTTACCCTTGTCCCATATAAGTACTCCCTGACCCCAAGTGAGTTACCCTCGTCTCATATAAGTACTCCCTGACCCCAAGTCAGTTACCCTCGTCCCATATAAGTACTCCCTGACCCAGTGTGAGATACCCTCGTCCCATATAAGTATTCCCTGACCCCAAGTGAGTTACCCTCGTCCCATATAAGTACTCACTGATCCCCAAGTGAGTTACCCTCGTCCCATATAAGTACTCCCTGACCCCGTGTGAGTTAACCTCGTCTCATATAAGTACTCCCCGACTCCAAGTGTGTTACCCTCGTCCCATATAAGTACTCCCTGAGTCCGAGTGAGTTACCCTCGTCCCATATAAGTACTCCCCGACTCCAAGTGTGTTACCCTCGTCCAATATAAGTACTCCCTGAGTCCGAGTGAGTTACTCAAGTCCTATATAAGTACTCACTGATCCCCAAGTGAGTTACCCTCGTCCCATATAAGTACTCTCTGACCCCATGTAAGCTACCCTCGTCCCATATAAGTACTCCCTGACCCCAAGTGAGTTACCCTCGTCTCATATAAGTACTCCCTGACCCCATGTCAGTTACCCTCGTCCCATATAAGTACTCCCTGACCCAGTGTGAGTTACCCTCGTCCCATATAAGTACTCCCTGACCCCAAGTGAGTTACCCTCGTCCCATATAAGTACTCACTGATCCCCAAGTGAGTTACCCTCGTCCCATATAAGTACTCCCTGACCCCGTGTGAGTTACCCTCGTCTCATATAAGTACTCCCCGACTCCAAGTGTGTTACCCTCGTCCCATATAAGTACTCCCTGAGTCCGAGTGAGTTACCCTCGTCCCATATAAATACTCCCTGACCCCGCGTGAGTTACCCTCGTCCCATATAAGTACTCCCTGACACCAAGTGAGTTACCTCGTCCCATATAAGTACTGCCTTTCCCCAAGTGAGTTACCCTCGTCCCATATAAGTACTCCCTGACCCCAAGTGAGTTAACCTCGTCCCATATAAGTACTGCCTGTCCCCAAGTGAGTTACCCTCGTCCCATATAAGTACTCCCTCACCCCAAGTGAGTTACCCTCGTCCCATATAAGTACTCACTGATCCCCATGTGAGTTACCCTCGTCCCATATAAGTACTGCCTGTCCCCAAGTGAGTTACCCTCGTCCCATATAAGTACTCCCTCACCCCAAGTGAGTTACCCTCGTCCCATATAAGTACTCACTGATCCCCATGTGAGTTACCCTCGTCCCATATAAGTACTCCCCGACCCCAAGTGAGTTACCCTCGTCCCATATAAGTACTATCTGACCCCAAGTAAGTTACCCTCGTCCCATATAAGTACTCACTTATCCCCATGTGAGTTACCCTCGTCCCATATAAGTACTCCCTGACCCCAAGTGAATTACCCTCGTCCCATATAAGTACTCCCTGACCCCAAGTCAGTTACCCTCGTCCCATATAAGTACTCCCTGACCCAGTGTGAGTTACCCTCGTCCCATATAAGTACTCCCTGACCCCCAATTAAGTTACCCTCGTCCTATATAAGTACTCCCTGACCTCAAGTGAGTTACCCTTGTCCCATATAAGTACTCACTGATTCCCAAGTGAGTTACCCTCGTCCCATATAAGTACTCCCTGACCCCGTGTGAGTTACCCTCGTCCCATATAAGTACTCCCTGACCCCAAGTCAGTTACCCTCGTCCCATATAAGTACTCCCTGACCCAGTGTGAGTTACCCTCCTCCCATAAAAGTACTTACTGATCCCCAAGTGAGTTACCCTCGTCCCATACAAGTACTCCCTGACCCCGTGTGAGTTACCCTCGTCCCATATAAGTACCCCCTGACCCCAAGTGAATTACCCTCGTCCCATATTAGTACTCCCTGAGTCCGAGTGAGTTACCCTCGTCCCATATAAGTACTCCCTGACCCCAAGTGAGTTACCCTCCTCCCATATAAGTACTTACTGATCCCCAAGTGAGTTACCCTCGTCCCATACAAGTACTCCCTGACCCTCAGTGAGTTACCCTCGTCCCATATAAGTACTCACTGATCCCCAAGTGAGTTACCCTCGTCCCATATAAGTACTCCCTGACCCCAAGTGAGTTTCCCTCGTCCCATATAAGTACTCACTGATCCCCAAGTGAGTTACCCTCGTCCCATATAAGTACTGCCTGTCCCCAAATGAGTTACCCTCGTCCCATATAAGTACTCCCTGACACCAAGTGAGTTACCCTCGTCCCATATAAGTACTCACTGATCCCCATGTGAGTTACCCTCGTCCCATATAAGTACTACCCGACCCCAAGTGAGTTACCCTCGTCCCATATAAGTACTCTCTGACCCCAAGTAAGTTACCCTCGTCCCATATAAGTACTCACTGATTCCCAAGTGAGTTACCCTCGTCCCATATAAGTACTCCCCGAACCCAAGTGTGTTACCCTCGTCTCATATAAGTACTCCCTGAGTCCGATTGAGTTACCCAAGTCCCATATAAGTACTCACTGATCCCCAAGTGAGTTACCCTCGTCCCATAAAAATACTCCCTGACCCCGCGTGAGTTACCCTCGTCCCATATAAGTACTCCCTGACACCAAGTGAGTTACCTCGTCCCATATAAGTACTCCCTGACCCCAAGTCAGTTACCCTCGTCCCATATAAGTACTCCCTGACCCCAAGTGAGTTACCCTCGTCTCATATAAGTACTGCCTGTCCCCAAGTGAGTTACCCTTGTCCCATATAAGTACTCCCTGACCCCCAATTAAGTTACCCTCGTCCTATATAAGTACTCCCTGACCCCAAGTGAGTTACCCTCGTCCCATATAAGTACTCACTGATTCCCAAGTGAGGTACCCTCGTCCCATATAAGTACTCCCTGACCCCGTGTGAGTTACCCTCGTCCCATATAAGTACTCCCTGACCCCAAGTCAGTTACCCTCGTCCCATATAAGTACTCCCTGACCCAGTGTGAGTTACCCTCCTCCCATATAAGTACCCCCTGACCCCAAGTGAATTACCCTCGTCCCATATAAGTACTCCCTGACCCCAAGTGAGTTACCCTCGTCCCATACAAGTACTCCCTGACCCCGTGTGAGTTACCCTCGTCCCATATAAGTACCCCCTGACCCCAAGTGAATTACCCTCGTCCCATATTAGTACTCCCTGAGTCCGAGTGAGTTACCCTCGTCCCATATAAGTACTCCCTGACCCCAAGTGAGTTACCCTCCTCCCATATAAGTACTTACTGATCCCCAAGTGAGTTACCCTCGTCCCATACAAGTACTCCCTGACCCTCAGTGAGCTACCCTCGTCCCATATAAGTACTCACTGATCCCCAAGTGAGTTACCCTCGTCCCATATAAGTACTCCCTGACCCCAAGTGAGTTTCCCTCGTCCCATATAAGTACTCACTGATCCCCAAATGAGTTACCCTCGTCCCATATAAGTACTGCCTGTCCCCAAATGAGTTACCCTCGTCCCATATAAGTACTCCCTGACACCAAGTGAGTTACCCTCGTCCCATATAAGTACTCACTGATCCCCATGTGAGTTACCCTCGTCCCATATAAGTACTACCCGACCCCAAGTGAGTTACCCTCGTCCCATATAAGTACTCTCTGACCCCAAGTAAGTTACCCTCGTCCCATATAAGTACTCACTTATCCCCATGTGAGTTACCCTCGTCCCATATAAGTACTCCCTGACCCCAAGTGAGTTACCCTCGTCTCATATAAGTACTCCCTGACCCCAAGTCAGTTACCCTCGTCCCATATAAGTACTCCCTGTCCCAGTGTGAGTTACCCTCGTCCCATATAAGTACTGCCTGACACCGCGTGAATTACCCTAGTCCCAAATAAGTATTCCCTGACCCTCAGTGAGTTACCCTCGACCCATATTAGTACTCACTGATCCCCAAGTGAGTTACCCTCGTCCCATATAAGTACTCACTGATCCCCAAGTGAGTTACCCTCGTCCCATATAAGTACTGCCTTTCCCCAAGTGAGTTACCCTCGTCCCATATAAGTACTCCCTGACCACAAGTGAGTTACCCTCGTCCCATATAAGTACTCACTGATCCCCATGTGAGTTACCCTCGTCCCATATAAGTACTCCCTGAGTCCGAGTGAGTTACCCTCGTCCCATATAAGTACTCCCTGACCCCAAGTGAGTTACCCTCGTCCCATATAAGTACTCCCTGACCCCAAGTGAGTTACCCTCGTCCCATATAAGTACTCACTGATCCCCAAGTGAGTTACCCTCTTCCCATATAAGTACTCCCTGACCCCGTGTGAGTTACCCTCGTCTCATATAAGTACTCCCCGACTCCAAGTGTGTTACCCTCGTCCCATATAAGTACTCCCCGACTCCAAGTGTGTTACCATCGTCCAATATAAGTACTCCCTGAGTCCGAGTGAGTTACTCAAGTCCTATATAAGTACTCACTGATCCCCAAGTGAGTTACCCTCGTCCCATATAAGTACTCTCTGACCCCTAGTAAGTTAACCTCGTCCCATATAAGTACTCACTTATCCCCATGTGAGTTACCCTCGTCCCATATAAGTACTCTCTGACCCCATGTAAGCTACCCTCGTCCCATATAAGTACTCCCTGACCCCAAGTCAGTTACCCTCGTCCCATATAAGTACTCCCTGACCTAGTGTGAGATACCCTCGTCCCATATAAGTATTCCCTGACCCCAAGTGAGTTACCCTCGTCCCATATAAGTACTCACTGATCCCCAAGTGAGTTACCCTCGTCCCATATAAGTACTCCCTGACCCCGTGTGAGTTAACCTCGTCTCATATAAGTACTCCCCGACTCCAAGTGTGTTACCCTCGTCCCATATAAGTACTCCCTGAGTCCGAGTGAGTTACCCTCGTCCCATATAAGTACTCCCCGACTCCAAGTGTGTTACCCTCGTCCAATATAAGTACTCCCTGAGTCCGAGTGAGTTACTCAAGTCCTATATAAGTACTCACTGATCCCCAAGTCAGTTACCCTCGTCCCATATAAGTACTCTCTGACCCCATGTAAGCTACCCTCGTCCCATATAAGTACTCCCTGACCCCAAGTGAGTTACCCTCGTCTCATATAAGTACTCCCTGACCCCATGTCAGTTACCCTCGTCCCATATAAGTACTCCCTGACCCAGTGTGAGTTACCCTCGTCCCATATAAGTACTCCCTGACCCCAAGTGAGTTACCCTCGTCCCATATAAGTACTCACTGATCCCCAAGTGAGTTACCCTCGTCCCATATAAGTACTCCCTGACCCCGTGTGAGTTACCCTCGTCTCATATAAGTACTCCCCGACTCCAAGTGTGTTACCCTCGTCCCATATAAGTACTCCCTGAGTCCGAGTGAGTTACCCTCGTCCCATATAAATACTCCCTGACCCCGCGTGAGTTACCCTCGTCCCATATAAGTACTCCCTGACACCAAGTGAGTTACCTCGTCCCATATAAGTACTGCCTTTCCCCAAGTGAGTTACCCTCGTCCCATATAAGTACTCCCTGACCCCAAGTGAGTTAACCTCGTCCCATATAAGTACTGCCTGTCCCCAAGTGAGTTACCCTCGTCCCATATAAGTACTCCCTCACCCCAAGTGAGTTACCCTCGTCCCATATAAGTACTCACTGATCCCCATGTGAGTTACCCTCGTCCCATATAAGTACTCCCCGACCCCAAGTGAGTTACCCTCGTCCCATATAAGTACTATCTGACCCCAAGTAAGTTACCCTCGTCCCATATAAGTACTCACTTATCCCCATGTGAGTTACCCTTGTCCCATATATGTACTGCCTGACACCGCGTGAATTACTCTAGTCCCAAATAAGTATTCCCTGACCCTCAGTGAGTTACCCTCGTCCCATATAAGTACTCACTGATCCCCAAGTGAGTTACCCTCGTCCCATATAACTACTGCCTGTCCCCAAGTGAGTTACCCTCGTCCCATATAAGTACTCCCTGACCCCAAGTGAGTTAACCTCGTCCCATATAAGTACTCACTGATCCCCAAGTGAGTTACCCTCGTCCCATATAAGTACTGCCTGTCCCCAAGTGAGTTACCCTCGTCCCATATAAGTACTCCCTCACCCCAAGTGAGTTACCCTCGTCCCATATAAGTACTCACTGATCCCCATGTGAGTTACCCTCGTCCCATATAAGTACTCCCCGACCCCAAGTGAGTTACCCTCGTCCCATATAAGTACTATCTGACCCCAAGTAAGTTACCCTCGTCCCATATAAGTACTCACTTATCCCCATGTGAGTTACCCTCGTCCCATATAAGTACTCCCTGACCCCAAGTGAATTACCCTCGTCCCATATAAGTACTCCCTGACCCCAAGTCAGTTACCCTCGTCCCATATAAGTACTCCCTGACCCAGTGTGAGTTACCCTCGTCCCATATAAGTACTCCCTGACCCCCAATTAAGTTACCCTCGTCCTATATAAGTACTCCCTGACCTCAAGTGAGTTACCCTTGTCCCATATAAGTACTCACTGATTCCCAAGTGAGTTACCCTCGTCCCATATAAGTACTCCCTGACCCCGTGTGAGTTACCCTTGTCCCATATAAGTACTCCCTGACCCCAAGTCAGTTACCCTCGTCCCATATAAGTACTCCCTGACCCAGTGTGAGTTACCCTCCTCCCATATAAGTACTTACTGATCCCCAAGTGAGTTACCCTCGTCCCATACAAGTACTCCCTGACCCCGTGTGAGTTACCCTCGTCCCATATAAGTACCCCCTGACCCCAAGTGAATTACCCTCGTCCCATATTAGTACTCCCTGAGTCCGAGTGAGTTACCCTCGTCCCATATAAGTACTCCCTGACCCCAAGTGAGTTACCCTCCTCCCATATAAGTACTTACTGATCCCCAAGTGAGTTACCCTCGTCCCATACAAGTACTCCCTGACCCTCAGTGAGTTACCCTCGTCCCATATAAGTACTCACTGATCCCCAAGTGAGTTACCCTCGTCCCATATAAGTACTCCCTGACCCCAAGTGAGTTTCCCTCGTCCCATATAAGTACTCACTGATCCCCAAGTGAGTTACCCTCGTCCCATATAAGTACTGCCTGTCCCCAAATGAGTTACCCTCGTCCCATATAAGTACTCCCTGACACCAAGTGAGTTACCCTCGTCCCATATAAGTACTCACTGATCCCCATGTGAGTTACCCTCGTCCCATATAAGTACTACCCGACCCCAAGTGAGTTACCCTCGTCCCATATAAGTACTCTCTGACCCCAAGTAAGTTACCCTCGTCCCATATAAGTACTCACTTATCCCCATGTGAGTTACCCTCGTCCCATATAAGTACTCCCTGACCCCAAGTGAGTTACCCTCGTCTCATATAAGTACTCCCTGACCCCAAGTCAGTTACCCTCGTCCCATATAAGTACTCCCTGTCCCAGTGTGAGTTACCCTCGTCCCATATAAGTACTGCCTGACACCGCGTGAATTACCCTAGTCCCAAATAAGTATTCCCTGACCCTCAGTGAGTTACCCTCGACCCATATTAGTACTCACTGATCCCCAAGTGAGTTACCCTCGTCCCATATAAGTACTCACTGATCCCCAAGTGAGTTACCCTCGTCCCATATAAGTACTGCCTTTCCCCAAGTGAGTTACCCTCGTCCCATATAAGTACTCCCTGACCACAAGTGAGTTACCCTCGTCCCATATAAGTACTCACTGATCCCCATGTGAGTTACCCTCGTCCCATATAAGTACTCCCTGTCCCCGTGTGAATTACCCTAGTCCGAAATAAGTACTCCCTGACCCTAATTGAGATACCCTCGTCCCATATAAGTACTCCCTGAGTCCGAGTGAGTTACCCAAGTCCCATATAAGTACTCACTGATCCCCAAGTGAGTTACCCTCGTCCCATATAAGTACTCCCTGACCCCCAAGTGAGTTACCCTCGTCCCATATAAGTACTCCCTGACCCCAAGTCAGTTACCCTCGTCCCATATAAGTACTCACTGATTCCCAAGTGAGTTACCCTCGTCCCATATAAGTACTCCCCGAACCCAAGTGTGTTACCCTCGTCTCATATAAGTACTCCCTGAGTCCGATTGAGTTACCCAAGTCCCATATAAGTACTCACTGATCCCCAAGTGAGTTACCCTCGTCCCATAAAAATACTCCCTGACCCCGCGTGAGTTACCCTCGTCCCATATAAGTACTCCCTGACACCAAGTGAGTTACCTCGTCCCATATAAGTACTCCCTGACCCCAAGTCAGTTACCCTCGTCCCATATAAGTACTCCCTGACCCAGTGTCAGTTACCCTCGTCCCATATAAGTACTCCCTGACCCCAAGTGATTTACCCTCGTCCCATATAAGTACTCCCTGACCCCCAATTAAGTTACCCTCGTCCTATATAAGTACTCCCTGACCCCAAGTGAGTTACCCTCGTCCCATATAAGTACTCACTGATTCCCAAGTGAGGTACCCTCGTCCCATATAAGTACTCCCCGACCCCAAGTGAGTTACCCTCGTCCCATATAAGTACTATCTGACCCCAAGTAAGTTACCCTCGTCCCATATAAGTACTCACTTATCCCCATGTGAGTTACCCTTGTCCCATATATGTACTGCCTGACACCGCGTGAATTACTCTAGTCCCAAATAAGTATTCCCTGACCCTCAGTGAGTTACCCTCGTCCCATATAAGTACTCACTGATCCCCAAGTGAGTTACACTCGTCCCATATAACTACTGCCTGTCCCCAAGTGAGTTACCCTCGTCCCATATAAGTACTCTCTGACCCCAAGTAAGTTACCCTCGTCCCATATAAGTACTCACTGATTCCCAAGTGAGTTACCCTCGTCCCATATAAGTACTCCCCGAACCCAAGTGTGTTACCCTCGTCTCATATAAGTACTCCCTGAGTCCGATTGAGTTACCCAAGTCCCATATAAGTACTCACTGATCCCCAAGTGAGTTACCCTCGTCCCATAAAAATACTCCCTGACCCCGCGTGAGTTACCCTCGTCCCATATAAGTACTCCCTGACACCAAGTGAGTTACCTCGTCCCATATAAGTACTCCCTGACCCCAAGTCAGTTACCCTCGTCCCATATAAGTACTCCCTGACCCAGTGTCAGTTACCCTCGTCCCATATAAGTACTCCCTGACCCCAAGTGATTTACCCTCGTCCCATATAAGTACTCCCTGACCCCCAATTAAGCTACCCTCGTCCTATATAAGTACTCCCTGACCCCAAGTGAGTTACCCTCGTCCCATATAAGTACTCACTGATTCCCAAGTGAGGTACCCTCGTCCCATATAAGTACTCCCTGACCCCGTGTGAGTTACCCTCGTCCCATATAAGTACTCCCTGACCCCAAGTCAGTTACCCTCGTCCCATATAAGTACTCCCTGACCCAGTGTGAGTTACCCTCCTCCCATATAAGTACCCCCTGACCCCAAGTGAATTACCCTCGTCCCATATAAGTACTCCCTGACCCCAAGTGAGTTACCCTCGTCCCATACAAGTACTCCCTGACCCCGTGTGAGTTACCCTCGTCCCATATAAGTACCCCCTGACCCCAAGTGAATTACCCTCGTCCCATATTAGTACTCCCTGAGTCCGAGTGAGTTACCCTCGTCCCATATAAGTACTCCCTGACCCCAAGTGAGTTACCCTCCTCCCATATAAGTACTTACTGATCCCCAAGTGAGTTACCCTCGTCCCATACAAGTACTCCCTGACCCTCAGTGAGTTACCCTCGTCCCATATAAGTACTCACTGATCCCCAAGTGAGTTACCCTCGTCCCATATAAGTACTCCCTGACCCCAAGTGAGTTTCCCTCGTCCCATATAAGTACTCACTGATCCCCAAGTGAGTTACCCTCGTCCCATATAAGTACTGCCTGTCCCCAAATGAGTTACCCTCGTCCCATATAAGTACTCCCTGACACCAAGTGAGTTACCCTCGTCCCATATAAGTACTCACTGATCCCCATGTGAGTTACCCTCGTCCCATATAAGTACTACCCGACCCCAAGTGAGTTACCCTCGTCCCATATAAGTACTCTCTGACCCCAAGTAAGTTACCCTCGTCCCATATAAGTACTCACTTATCCCCATGTGAGTTACCCTCGTCCCATATAAGTACTCCCTGACCCCAAGTGAGTTACCCTCGTCTCATATAAGTACTCCCTGACCCCAAGTCAGTTACCCTCGTCCCATATAAGTACTCCCTGTCCCAGTGTGAGTTACCCTCGTCCCATATAAGTACTGCCTGACACCTCGTGAATTACCCTAGTCCCAAATAAGTATTCCCTGACCCTCAGTGAGTTACCCTCGACCCATATTAGTACTCACTGATCCCCAAGTGAGTTACCCTCGTCCCATATAAGTACTCACTGATCCCCAAGTGAGTTACCCTCGTCCCATATAAGTACTGCCTTTCCCCAAGTGAGTTACCCTCGTCCCATATAAGTACTCCCTGACACAAGTGAGTTACCCTCGTCCCATATAAGTACTCACTGATCCCCATGTGAGTTACCCTCGTCCCATATAAGTACTCCCCGACCCCAAGTGAGTTACCCTCGTCCCATATAAGTATTCACTGGCCCCCAAGTGTGTTACCCTCGTCCCATATAAGCACTCCCTGTCCCCGTGTGAATTACCCTAGTCCGAAATAAGTACTCCCTGACCCTAATTGAGATACCCTCGTCCCATATAAGTACTCCCTGAGTCCGAGTGAGTTACCCAAGTCCCATATAAGTACTCACTGATCCCCAAGTGAGTTACCCTCGTCCCATATAAGTACTCCCTGACCCCCAAGTGAGTTACCCTCGTCCCATATAAGTACTCCCTGACCCCAAGTCAGTTACCCTCGTCCCATATAAGTACTCACTGATTCCCAAGTGAGTTACCCTCGTTACATATAAGTACTCCCCGAACCCAAGTGTGTTACCCTCGTCTCATATAAGTACTCCCTGAGTCCGATTGAGTTACCCAAGTCCCATATAAGTACTCACTGATCCCCAAGTGAGTTACCCTCGTCCCATAAAAATACTCCCTGACCCCGCGTGAGTTACCCTCGTCCCATATAAGTACTCCCTGACACCAAGTGAGTTACCTCGTCCCATATAAGTACTCCCTGACCCCAAGTCAGTTACCCTCGTCCCATATAAGTACTCCCTGACCCAGTGTCAGTTACCCTCGTCCCATATAAGTACTCCCTGACCCCAAGTGATTTACCCTCGTCCCATATAAGTACTCCCTGACCCCCAATTAAGTTACCCTCGTCCTATATAAGTACTCCCTGACCCCAAGTGAGTTACTCTCGTCCCATATAAGTACTCACTGATTCCCAAGTGAGGTACCCTCGTCCCATATAAGTACTCCCTGACCCCGTGTGAGTTACCCTCGTCCCATATAAGTACTCCCTGACCCCAAGTCAGTTACCCTCGTCCCATATAAGTACTCCCTGACCCAGTGTGAGTTACCCTCCTCCCATATAAGTACCCCCTGACCCCAAGTGAATTACCCTCGTCCCATATTAGTACTCCCTGAGTCCGAGTGAGTTACCCTCGTCCCATATAAGTACTCCCTGACCCCAAGTGAGTTACCCTCGTCCCATATAAGTACTCACTGATTCCCAAGTGAGGTACCCTCGTCCCATATAAGTACTCCCTGACCCCGTGTGAGTTACCCTCGTCCCATATAAGTACTCCCTGACCCCAAGTCAGTTACCCTCGTCCCATATAAGTACTCCCTGACCCAGTGTGAGTTACCCTCCTCCCATATAAGTACCCCCTGACCCCAAGTGAATTACCCTCGTCCCATATAAGTACTCCCTGACCCCAAGTGAGTTACCCTCGTCCCATACAAGTACTCCCTGACCCCGTGTGAGTTACCCTCGTCCCATATAAGTACCCCCTGACCCCAAGTGAATTACCCTCGTCCCATATTAGTACTTCCTGAGTCCGAGTGAGTTACCCTCGTCCCATATAAGTACTCCCTGACCCCAAGTGAGTTACCCTCCTCCCATATAAGTACTTACTGATCCCCAAGTGAGTTACCCTCGTCCCATACAAGTACTCCCTGACCCTCAGTGAGTTACCCTCGTCCCATATAAGTACTCACTGATCCCCAAGTGAGTTACCCTCGTCCCATATAAGTACTCCCTGACCCCAAGTGAGTTTCCCTCGTCCCATATAAGTACTCACTGATCCCCAAGTGAGTTACCCTCGTCCCATATAAGTACTGCCTGTCCCCAAGTGAGTTACCCTCGTCCCATATAAGTACTCCCTGACCCCAAGTGAGTTACCCTCGTCCCATATAAGTACTCACTAATCCCCATGTGAGTTACCCTCGTCCCATATAAGTACTACCCGACCCCAAGTGAGTTACCCTCGTCCCATATAAGTACTCTCTGACCCCAAGTAAGTTACCCTCGTCCCATAGAAGTACTCACTTATCCCCATGTGAGTTACCCTCGTCCCATATAAGTACTCCCTGACCCGAAGTGAGTTACCCTCGTCTCATATAAGTACTCCCTGACCCCAAGTCAGTTACCCTCGTCCCATATAAGTACTCCCTGTCCCAGTGTGAGTTACCCTCGTCCCATATAAGTACTGCCTGACACCGCGTGAATTACCCTAGTCCCAAATAAATATTCCCTGACCCTCAGTGAGTTACCCTCGTCCCATATAAGTACTCACTGATCCCCAAGTGAGTTACCCTCGTCCCTTATAAGTACTCCCTGACCCCAAGTGAGTTACCCTCGTCCCATATAAGTACTCACTGATCCCCAAGTGAGATACCCTCGTCCCATATAAGCACTCCCTGTCCCCGTGTGAATTACCCTAGTCCGAAATAAGTTCTCCCTGACCCTAATTGAGATACCTTCGTCCCATATAAGTACTCCCTGAGTCCGAGTGAGTTACCCAAGTCCCATATAAGTACTCACTGATCCCCAAGTGAGTTACCCTCGTCCCATATAAGTACTCCCTGACCCCCAAGTGAGTTACCCTCGTCCCATATAAGTACTCCCTGACCCCAAGTCAGTTACCCTCGTCCCTAATAAGTACTCACTGATTCCCAAGTGAGTTACCCTCGTCCCATATAAGTACTCCCCGACCCCAAGTGTGTTACCCTCGTCTCATATAAGTACTCCCTGAGTCCGATTGAGTTACCCAAGTCCCATATAAGTACTCACTGATCCCCAAGTGAGTTACCCTCGTCCCATAAAAATACTCCCTGACCCCGCGTGAGTTACCCTCGTCCCATATAAGTACTCCCTGACACCAAGTGAGTTACCTCGTCCCATATAAGTACTCCCTGACCCCAAGTCAGTTACCCTCGTCCCATATAAGTACTCCCTGACCCAGTGTCAGTTACCCTCGTCCCATATAAGTACTCCCTGACCCCAAGTGATTTACCCTCGTCCCATATAAGTACTCACTGATCCCCAAGTGAGTTACCCTCGTCCCATATAAGTACACCCTGACCCCGTGTGAGTTACCCTCGTCTCATATAAGTAATCCCTGACCCCAAGTGAGTTACCCTCGTCCCATATAAGTACTACCCGACCCCAAGTGAGTTACCCTCGTCCCATATAAGTACTCTCTGATCCCAAGTAAGTTACCCTCGTCCCATATAAGTACTCACTTATCCCCATGTGAGTTACCCTCGTCCCATATAAGTACTCCCTGACCCCAAGTGAGTTACCCTCCTCTCATATAAGTACTCCCTGACCCCAAGTCAGTTACCCTCGTCCCATATAAGTACTCCCTGTCCCAGTGTGAGTTACCCTCGTCCCATATAAGTACTGCCTGACACCGCGTGAATTACCCTAGTCCCAAATAAGTATTCCCTGACCCTCAGTGAGTTACCCTCGACCCATATAAGTACTCACTGATCCCCAAGTGAGTTACCCTCGTCCCATATAAGTACTCACTGATCCCCAAGTGAGTTACCCTCGTCCCATATAAGTACTCCCTGACCCCAAGTGAGTTACCCTCGTCCCATATAAGTACTCACTGATCCCCAAGTGAGTTACCCTCGTCCCATATAAGTACTGCCTGTCCCCAAGTGAGTTACCCTCGTCCCATATAAGTACTCCCTGACCACAAGTGAGTTACCCTCGTCCCATATAAGTACTCACTGATTCGCATGTGAGTTACCCTCGTCCCATATAAGTACTCCCCGACCCCAAGTGAGTTACCCTCGTCCCATATAAGTATTCACTGGCCCCCAAGTGAGTTACCCTCGTCCCATATAAGCACTCCCTGTCCCCGTGTGAATTACCCTAGTCCGAAATAAGTACTCCCTGACCCTAATTGTGATACCCTCGTCCCATATAAGTACTCCCTGAGTCCGAGTGAGTTACCCAAGTCCCATATAAGTACTCACTGATCCCCAAGTGAGTTACCCTCGTCCCATATAAGTACTCCCTGACCCCCAAGTGAGTTACCCTCGTCCCATATAAGTACTCCCTGACCCCAAGTCAGTTACCCTCGTCCCTAATAAGTACTCACTGATTCCCAAGTGAGTTACCCTCGTCCCATATAAGTACTCCCCGACCCCAAGTGTGTTACCCTCGTCTCATATAAGTACTCCCTGAGTCCGATTGAGTTACCCAAGTCCCATATAAGTACTCACTGATCCCCAAGTGAGTTACCCTCGTCCCATAAAAATACTCCCTGACCCCGCGTGAGTTACCCTCGTCCCATATAAGTACTCCCTGACACCAAGTGAGTTACCTCGTCCCATATAAGTACTCCCTGACCCCAAGTCAGTTACCCTCGTCCCATATAAGTACTCCCTGACCCAGTGTCAGTTACCCTCGTCCCATATAAGTACTCCCTGACCCCAAGTGATTTACCCTCGTCCCATATAAGTACTCCCTGACCCCCAATTAAGTTACCCTCGTCCTATATAAGTACTCCCTGACCCCAAGTGAGTTACCCTCGTCCCATATAAGTACTCACTGATTCCCAAGTGAGGTACCCTCGTCCCATATAAGTACTCCCTGACCCCGTGTGAGTTACCCTCGTCCCATATAAGTACTCCCTGACCCCAAGTCAGTTACCCTCGTCCCATATAAGTACTCCCTGACCCAGTGTGAGTTACCCTCCTCCCATATAAGTACCCCCTGACCCCAAGTGAATTACCCTCGTCCCATATTAGTACTCCCTGAGTCCGAGTGAGTTACCCTCGTCCCATATAAGTACTCCCTGACCCCAAGTGAGTTACCCTCGTCCCATATAAGTACTCACTGATTCCCAAGTGAGGTACCCTCGTCCCATATAAGTACTCCCTGACCCCGTGTGAGTTACCCTCGTCCCATATAAGTACTCCCTGACCCCAAGTCAGTTACCCTCGTCCCATATAAGTACTCCCTGACCCAGTGTGAGTTACCCTCCTCCCATATAAGTACCCCCTGACCCCAAGTGAATTACCCTCGTCCCATATAAGTACTCCCTGACCCCAAGTGAGTTACCCTCGTCCCATACAAGTACTCCCTGACCCCGTGTGAGTTACCCTCGTCCCATATAAGTACCCCCTGACCCCAAGTGAATTACCCTCGTCCCATATTAGTACTTCCTGAGTCCGAGTGAGTTACCCTCGTCCCATATAAGTACTCCCTGACCCCAAGTGAGTTACCCTCCTCCCATATAAGTACTTACTGATCCCCAAGTGAGTTACCCTCGTCCCATACAAGTACTCCCTGACCCTCAGTGAGTTACCCTCGTCCCATATAAGTACTCACTGATCCCCAAGTGAGTTACCCTCGTCCCATATAAGTACTCCCTGACCCCAAGTGAGTTTCCCTCGTCCCATATAAGTACTCACTGATCCCCAAGTGAGTTACTTTCGTCCCATATAAGTACTGCCTGTCCCCAAGTGAGTTACCCTCGTCCCATATAAGTACTCCCTGACCCCAAGTGAGTTACCCTCGTCCCATATAAGTACTCACTAATCCCCATGTGAGTTACCCTCGTCCCATATAAGTACTACCCGACCCCAAGTGAGTTACCCTCGTCCCATATAAGTACTCTCTGACCCCAAGTAAGTTACCCTCGTCCCATAGAAGTACTCACTTATCCCCATGTGAGTTACCCTCGTCCCATATAAGTACTCCCTGACCCCAAGTGAGTTACCCTCGTCTCATATAAGTACTCCCTGACCCCAAGTCAGTTACCCTCGTCCCATATAAGTACTCCCTGTCCCAGTGTGAGTTACCCTCGTCCCATATAAGTACTGCCTGACACCGCGTGAATTACCCTAGTCCCAAATAAATATTCCCTGACCCTCAGTGAGTTACCCTCGTCCCATATAAGTACTCACTGATCCCCAAGTGAGTTACCCTCGTCCCTTATAAGTACTCCCTGACCCCAAGTGAGTTACCCTCGTCCCATATAAGTACTCACTGATCCCCAAGTGAGATACCCTCGTCCCATATAAGCACTCCCTGTCCCCGTGTGAATTACCCTAGTCCGAAATAAGTTCTCCCTGACCCTAATTGAGATACCTTCGTCCCATATAAGTACTCCCTGAGTCCGAGTGAGTTACCCAAGTCCCATATAAGTACTCACTGATCCCCAAGTGAGTTACCCTCGTCCCATATAAGTACTCCCTGACCCCCAAGTGAGTTACCCTCGTCCCATATAAGTACTCCCTGACCCCAAGTCAGTTACCCTCGTCCCTAATAAGTACTCACTGATTCCCAAGTGAGTTACCCTCGTCCCATATAAGTACTCCCCGACCCCAAGTGTGTTACCCTCGTCTCATATAAGTACTCCCTGAGTCCGATTGAGTTACCCAAGTCCCATATAAGTACTCACTGATCCCCAAGTGAGTTACCCTCGTCCCATAAAAATACTCCCTGACCCCGCGTGAGTTACCCTCGTCCCATATAAGTACTCCCTGACACCAAGTGAGTTACCTCGTCCCATATAAGTACTCCCTGACCCCAAGTCAGTTACCCTCGTCCCATATAAGTACTCCCTGACCCAGTGTCAGTTACCCTCGTCCCATATAAGTACTCCCTGACCCCAAGTGATTTACCCTCGTCCCATATAAGTACTCACTGATCCCCAAGTGAGTTACCCTCGTCCCATATAAGTACACCCTGACCCCGTGTGAGTTACCCTCGTCTCATATAAGAAATCCCTGACCCCAAGTGAGTTACCCTCGTCCCATATAAGTACTCCCTGACCCCGTGTGAGTTACCCTCGTCTCATATAAGTACTCCCTGACCCCAAGTGAGTTACCCTCGTCCCATATAAGTACTCCCCGACTCCAAGTGTGTTACCCTCGTCCCATATAAGTACTCACTGATCCCCAAGTGAGTTACCCTCGTCCCATATAAGTACTCCCTGAGTCCGAGTGAGTTACCCTCGTCCCATATAAGTACTCCCTGACCCCAAGTGAGTTACCCTCCTCCCATATAAGTACTTACTGATCCCCAAGTGAGTTACCCTCGTCCCATACAAGTACTCCCTGACCCTCAGTGAGTTACCCTCGTCCCATATAAGTACTCACTGATCCCCAAGTGAGTTACCCTCGTCCCATATAAGTACTCCCTGACCCCAAGTGAGTTTCCCTCGTCCCATATAAGTACTCACTGATCCCCAAGTGAGTTACCCTCGTCCCATATAAGTACTGCCTGTCCCCAAGTGAGTTACCCTCGTCCCATATAAGTACTCCCTGACCCCAAGTGAGTTACCCTCGTCCCATATAAGTAATCACTGATCCCCATGTGAGTTACCCTCGTCCCATATAAGTACTACCCGACCCCAAGTGAGTTACCCTCGTCCCATATAAGTACTCTCTGATCCCAAGTAAGTTACCCTCGTCCCATATAAGTACTCACTTATCCCCATGTGAGTTACCCTCGTCCCATATAAGTACTCCCTGACCCCAAGTGAGTTACCCTCGTCTCATATAAGTACTCCCTGACCCCAAGTCAGTTACCCTCGTCCCATATAAGTACTCCCTGTCCCAGTGTGAGTTACCCTCGTCCCATATAAGTACTGCCTGACACCGCGTGAATTACCCTAGTCCCAAATAAGTATTCCCTGACCCTCAGTGAGTTACCCTCGACCCATATAAGTACTCACTGATCCCCAAGTGAGTTACCCTCGTCCCATACAAGTACTCCCTGACCCTCAGTGAGTTACCCTCGTCCCATATAAGTACTCACTGATCCCCAAGTGAGTTACCCTCGTCCCATATAAGTACTCACTGATCCCCAAGTGAGTTACCCTCGTCCCATATAAGTACTCCCTGACCCCAAGTGAGTTACCCTCGTCCCATATAAGTACTCACTGATCCCCAAGTGAGTTACCCTCGTCCCATATAAGTACTGCCTGTCCCCAAGTGAGTTACCCTCGTCCCATATAAGTACTCCCTGACCACAAGTGAGTTACCCTCGTCCCATATAAGTACTCACTGATTCGCATGTGAGTTACCCTCGTCCCATATAAGTACTCCCCGACCCCAAGTGAGTTACCCTCGTCCCATATAAGTATTCACTGGCCCCCAAGTGAGTTACCCTCGTCCCATATAAGCACTCCCTGTCCCCGTGTGAATTACCCTAGTCCGAAATAAGTACTCCCTGACCCTAATTGTGATACCCTCGTCCCATATAAGTACTCCCTGAGTCCGAGTGAGTTACCCAAGTCCCATATAAGTACTCACTGATCCCCAAGTGAGTTACCCTCGTCCCATATAAGTACTCCCTGACCCCCAAGTGAGTTACCCTCGTCCCATATAAGTACTCCCTGACCCCAAGTCAGTTACCCTCGTCCCTAATAAGTACTCACTGATTCCCAAGTGAGTTACCCTCGTCCCATATAAGTACTCCCCGACCCCAAGTGTGTTACCCTCGTCTCATATAAGTACTCCCTGAGTCCGATTGAGTTACCCAAGTCCCATATAAGTACTCACTGATCCCCAAGTGAGTTACCCTCGTCCCATAAAAATACTCCCTGACCCCGCGTGAGTTACCCTCGTCCCATATAAGTACTCCCTGACACCAAGTGAGTTACCTCGTCCCATATAAGTACTCCCTGACCCCAAGTCAGTTACCCTCGTCCCATATAAGTACTCCCTGACCCAGTGTCAGTTACCCTCGTCCCATATAAGTACTCCCTGACCCCAAGTGATTTACCCTCGTCCCATATAAGTACTCACTGATCCCCAAGTGAGTTACCCTCGTCCCATATAAGTACTCCCTGACCCCGTGTGAGTTACCCTCGTCTCATATAAGTAATCCCTGACCCCAAGTGAGTTACCCTCGTCCCATATAAGTACTCCCTGACCCCGTGTGAGTTACCCTCGTCTCATATAAGTACTCCCTGACCCCAAGTGAGTTACCCTCGTCCCATATAAGTACTCCCCGACTCCAAGTGTGTTACCCTCGTCCCATATAAGTACTCACTGATCCCCAAGTGAGTTACCCTCGTCCCATATAAGTACTCCCTGAGTCCGAGTGAGTTACCCTCGTCCCATATAAGTACTCCCTGACCCCAAGTGAGTTACCCTCCTCCCATATAAGTACTTACTGATCCCCAAGTGAGTTACCCTCGTCCCATACAAGTACTCCCTGACCCTCAGTGAGTTACCCTCGTCCCATATAAGTACTCACTGATCCCCAAGTGAGTTACCCTCGTCCCATATAAGTACTCCCTGACCCCAAGTGAGTTTCCCTCGTCCCATATAAGTACTGCCTGTCCCCAAGTGAGTTACCCTCGTCCCATATAAGTACTCCCTGACCCCAAGTGAGTTACCCTCGTCCCATATAAGTACTCACTGATCCCCATGTGAGTTACCCTCGTCCCATATAAGTACTACCCGACCCCAAGTGAGTTACCCTCGTCCCATATAAGTACTCTCTGACCCCAAGTAAGTTACCCTCGTCCCATATAAGTACTCACTTATCCCCATGTGAGTTACCCTCGTCCCATATAAGTACTCCCTGACCCCAAGTCTGTTACCCTCGTCCCATATAAGTACTCCCTGTCCCAGTGTGAGTTACCCTCGTCCCATATAAGTACTGCCTGACACCGCGTGAATTACCCTAGTCCCAAATAAGTATTCCCTGACCCTCAGTGAGTTACCCTCGACCCATATAAGTACTCACTGATCCCCAAGTGAGTTACCCTCGTCCCATATAAGTACTCCCTGACCCCAAGTGAGTTACCCTCGTCCCATATAAGTACTCACTGATCCCCAAGTGAGTTACCCTCATCCCATATAAGTACTGCCTGTCCCCAAGTGAGTTACCCTCGTCCCATATAAGTACTCCCTGACCACAAGTGAGTTACCCTCGTCCCATATAAGTACTCACTGATCCCCATGTGAGTTACCCTCGTCCCATATAAGTACTCCCCGACCCCAAGTGAGTTACCCTCGTCCCATATAAGTATTCACTGGCCCCCAAGTGAGTTACCCTCGTCCCATAAAAGCACTCCCTGTCCCCGTGTGAATTACCCTAGTCCGAAATAAGTACTCCCTGACCCTAATTGAGATACCCTCGTCCCATATAAGTACTCCCTGAGTCCGAGTGAGCTACCCAAGTCCCATATAAGTACTCACTGATCCCCAAGTGAGTTACCCTCGTCCCATATAAGTACTCCCTGACCCCCAAGTGAGTTACCCTCGTCCCATATAAGTACTCCCTGACCCCAAGTCAGTTACCCTCGTCCCATATAAGTACTCACTGATTTCCAAGTGAGTTACCCTCGTCCCATATAAGTACTCCCCGACCCCAAGTGTGTTACCCTCGTCTCATATAAGTACTCCCAGAGTCCGATTGAGTTACCCAAGTCCCATATAAGTACTCACTGATCCCCAAGTGAGTTACCCTCGTCCCATAAAAATACTCCCTGACCCCGCGTGAGTTACCCTCGTCCCATATAAGTACTCCCTGACACCAAGTGAGTTACCTCGTCCCATATAAGTACTCCCTGACCCCAAGTCAGTTACCCTCGTCCCATATAAGTACTCCCTGACCCAGTGTCAGTTACCCTCGTCCCATATAAGTACTCCCTGACCCCAAGTGATTTACCCTCGTCCCATATAAGTACTCCCTGACCCCCAATTAAGTTACCCTCGTCCTATATAAGTACTCCCTGACCCCAAGTGAGTTACCCTCGTCCCATATAAGTACTCACTGATTCCCAAGTGAGGTACCCTCGTCCCATATAAGTACTCCCTGACCCCGTGTGAGTTACCCTCGTCCCATATAAGTACTCCCTGACCCCAAGTCAGTTACCCTCGTCCCATATAAGTACTCCCTGACCCAGTGTCAGTTACCCTCGTCCCATATAAGTACTCCCTGACCCCAAGTGATTTACCCTCGTCCCATATAAGTACTCCCTGACCCCCAATTAAGTTACCCTCGTCCTATATAAGTACTCCCTGACCCCGTGTGAGTTACCCTCGTCCCATATAAGTACTCCCTGACCCAGTGTGAGTTACCCTCCTCCCATATAAGTACTTACTGATCCCCAAGTGAGTTACCCTCGTCCCATACAAGTACTCCCTGACCCCGTGTGAGTTACCCTCGTCCCATATAAGTACCCCCTGACCCCAAGTGAATTACCCTCGTCCCATATTAGTACTCCCTGAGTCCGAGTGAGTTACCCTCGTCCCATATAAGTACTCCCTGACCCCAAGTGAGTTACCCTCCTCCCATATAAGTACTTACTGATCCCCAAGTGAGTTACCCTCGTCCCATAAAAGTACTCCCTGACCCTCAGTGAGTTACCCTCGTCCCATATAAGTACTCACTGATCCCCAAGTGAGTTACCCTCGTCCCATATAAGTACTCCCTGACCCCAAGTGAGTTTCCCTCGTCCCATATAAGTACTCACTGATCCCCAAGTGAGTTACCCTCGTCCCATATAAGTACTGCCTGTCCCCAAGTGAGTTACCCTCGTCCCATATAAGTACTCCCTGACCCCAAGTGAGTTACCCTCGTCCCATATAAGTACTCACTAATCCCCATGTGAGTTACCCTCGTCCCATATAAGTACTACCCGACCCCAAGTGAGTTACCCTCGTCCAATATAAGTACTCTCTCACCCCAAGTAAGTTACCCTCGTCCCATATAAGTACTCACTTATCCCCATGTGAGTTACCCTCGTCCCATATAAGTACTCCCTGACCCCAAGTGAGTTACCCTCGTCTCATATAAGTACTCCCTGACCCCAAGTCAGTTACCCTCGTCCCATATAAGTACTCCCTGTCCCAGTGTGAGTTACCCTCGTCTCATATAAGTACTCCCTGACCCCAAGTGAGTTACCCTCGTCCCATATAAGTACTCCCTGACCCCGTGTGAGTTACCCTCGTCTCATATAAGTACTCCCTGACCCCAAGTGAGTTACCCTCGTCCCATATAAGTACTCCCCGACTCCAAGTGTGTTACCCTCGTCTCATATAAGTACTCCCTGACCCCGCGTGAGTTACCCTCGTCCCATATAAGTACTCCCTGACACCAAGTGAGTTACCTCGTCCCATATAAGTACTCCCTGACCCCAAGTGAATTACCCTCGTCCCATATAAGTACTCACTGATCCCCAAGTGAGTTACCCTCGTCCCATATAAGTACTCCCTGACCCCGTGTGAGTTACCCTCGTCTCATATAAGTACTCCCTGACCCCAAGTGAGTTACCCTCGTCCCATATAAGTACTCCCTGACCCCGTGTGAGTTACCCTCGTCTCATATAAGTACTCCCTGACCCCAAGTGAGTTACCCTCGTCCCATATAAGTACTCCCCGACTCCAAGTGTGTTACCCTCGTCCCATATAAGTACTCACTGATCCCCAAGTGAGTTACCCTCGTCCCATATAAGTACTCCCTGACCCCAAGTCAGTTAACCTCGTCCCATATAAGTACTCCCTGACCCCAAATCAGTTACCCTCGTCCCATATAAGTACTCCCTGACCCCGTGTGAGTTACCCTCGTCCCATATAAGTACTCCCTGAACCAGTGTCAGTTACCCTCGTCCCATATAAGTACTCCCTGACCCCAAGTGATTTACCCTCGTCACATATAAGTACTCACTGATCCCCAAGTGAGTTACCCTCGTCCCATATAAGTACTCCCTGACCCCAATTCAGTTAACCTCGTCCCATATAAGTACTTCCTGACCCCAAGTCAGTTACCCTCGTCCCATATAAGTACTCCCTGACCCAGTGTCAGTTACCCTCGTCCCATATAAGTACTCCCTGACCCCAAGTGATTTACCCTCGTCCCATATAAGTACTCACTGATCCCCAAGTGAGTTACCCTCGTCCCATATAAGTACACCCTGACCCCGTGTGAGTTACCCTCGTCTCATATAAGTAATCCCTGACCCCAAGTGAGTTACCCTCGTCCCATATAAGTACTCCCTGACCCCGTGTGAGTTACCCTCGTCTCATATAAGTACTCCCTGACCCCAAGTGAGTTACCCTCGTCCCATATAAGTACTCCCCGACTCCAAGTGTGTTACCCTCGTCCCATATAAGTACTCACTGATCCCCAAGTGAGTTACCCTCGTCCCATATAAGTACTCCCTGAGTCCGAGTGAGTTACCCTCGTCCCATATAAGTACTCCCTGACCCCAAGTGAGTTACCCTCCTCCCATATAAGTACTTACTGATCCCCAAGTGAGTTACCCTCGTCCCATACAAGTACTCCCTGACCCTCAGTGAGTTACCCTCGTCCCATATAAGTACTCACTGATCCCCAAGTGAGTTACCCTCGTCCCATATAAGTACTCCCTGACCCCAAGTGAGTTTCCCTCGTCCCATATAAGTACTCACTGATCCCCAAGTGAGTTACCCTCGTCCCATATAAGTACTGCCTGTCCCCAAGTGAGTTACCCTCGTCCCATATAAGTACTCCCTGACCCCAAGTGAGTTACCCTCGTCCCATATAAGTACTCACTGATCCCCATGTGAGTTACCCTCGTCCCATATAAGTACTACCCGACCCCAAGTGAGTTACCCTCGTCCCATATAAGTACTCTCTGACCCCAAGTAAGTTACCCTCGTCCCATATAAGTACTCACTTATCCCCATGTGAGTTACCCTCGTCCCATATAAGTACTCCCTGACCCCAAGTGAGTTACCCTCGTCTCATATAAGTACTCCCTGACCCCAAGTCAGTTACCCTCGTCCCATATAAGTACTCCCTGTCCCAGTGTGAGTTACCCTCGTCCCATATAAGTACTGCCTGACACCGCGTGAATTACCCTAGTCCCAAATAAGTATTCCCTGACCCTCAGTGAGTTACCCTCGACCCATATAAGTACTCACTGATCCCCAAGTGAGTTACCCTCGTCCCATATAAGTACTCACTGATCCCCAAGTGAGTTACCCTCGTCCCATATAAGTACTCCCTGACCCCAAGTGAGTTACCCTCGTCCCATATAAGTACTCACTGATCCCCAAGTGAGTTACCCTCGTCCCATATAAGTACTGCCTGTCCCCAAGTGAGTTACCCTCGTCCCATATAAGTACTCCCTGACCACAAGTGAGTTACCCTCGTCCCATATAAGTACTCACTGATTCGCATGTGAGTTACCCTCGTCCCATATAAGTACTCCCCGACCCCAAGTGAGTTACCCTCGTCCCATATAAGTATTCACTGGCCCCCAAGTGAGTTACCCTCGTCCCATATAAGCACTCCCTGTCCCCGTGTGAATTACCCTAGTCCGAAATAAGTACTCCCTGACCCTAATTGAGATACCCTCGTCCCATATAAGTACTCCCTGAGTCCGAGTGAGTTACCCAAGTCCCATATAAGTACTCACTGATCCCCAAGTGAGTTACCCTCGTCCCATATAAGTACTCCCTGACCCCCAAGTGAGTTACCCTCGTCCCATATAAGTACTCCCTGACCCCAAGTCAGTTACCCTCGTCCCTAATAAGTACTCACTGATTCCCAAGTGAGTTACCCTCGTCCCATATAAGTACTCCCCGACCCCAAGTGTGTTACCCTCGTCTCATATAAGTACTCCCTGAGTCCGATTGAGTTACCCAAGTCCCATATAAGTACTCACTGATCCCCAAGTGAGTTACCCTCGTCCCATAAAAATACTCCCTGACCCCGCGTGAGTTACCCTCGTCCCATATAAGTACTCCCTGACACCAAGTGAGTTACCTCGTCCCATATAAGTACTCCCTGACCCCAAGTCAATTACCCTCGTCCCATATAAGTACTCCCTGACCCAGTGTCAGTTACCCTCGTCCCATATAAGTACTCCCTGACCCCAAGTGATTTACCCTCGTCCCATATAAGTACTCACTGATCCCCAAGTGAGTTACCCTCGTCCCATATAAGTACTCCCGGACCCCGTGTGAGTTACCCTCGTCTCATATAAGTAATCCCTGACCCCAAGTGAGTTACCCTCGTCCCATATAAGTACTCCCTGACCCCGTGTGAGTTACCCTCGTCTCATATAAGTACTCCCTGACCCCAAGTGAGTTACCCTCGTCCCATATAAGTACTCCCTGAGTCCGAGTGAGTTACCCTCGTCCCATATAAGTACTCCCTGACCCCAAGTGAGTTACCCTCCTCCCATATAAGTACTTACTGATCCCCAAGTGAGTTACCCTCGTCCCATATAAGTACTCACTGACCCCAAGTGAGTTTCCCTCGTCCCATATAAGTACTCCCTGACACCAAGTGAGTTACCTCGTCCCATATAAGTACTCCCTGACCCCAAGTCAATTACCCTCGTCCCATATAAGTACTCCCTGACCCAGTGTCAGTTACCCTCGTCCCATATAAGTACTCCCTGACCCCAAGTGATTTACCCTCGTCCCATATAAGTACTCACTGATCCCCAAGTGAGTTACCCTCGTCCCATATAAGTACTCCCGGACCCCGTGTGAGTTACCCTCGTCTCATATAAGTAATCCCTGACCCCAAGTGAGTTACCCTCGTCCCATATAAGTACTCCCTGACCCCGTGTGAGTTACCCTCGTCTCATATAAGTAATCCCTGACCCCAAGTGAGTTACCCTCGTCCCATATAAGTACTCCCCGACTCCAAGTGTGTTACCCTCGTCCCATATAAGTACTCACTGATCCCCAAGTGAGTTACCCTCGTCCCATATAAGTACTCCCTGAGTCCGAGTGAGTTACCCTCGTCCCATATAAGTACTCCCTGACCCCAAGTGAGTTACCCTCCTCCCATATAAGTACTTACTGATCCCCAAGTGAGTTACCCTCGTCCCATACAAGTACTCCCTGACCCTCAGTGAGTTACCCTCGTCCCATATAAGTACTCACTGATCCCCAAGTGAGTTACCCTCGTCCCATATAAGTACTCACTGACCCCAAGTGAGTTTCCCTCGTCCCATATAAGTACTGCCTGTCCCCAAGTGAGTTACCCTCGTCCCATATAAGTACTCCCTGACCCCAAGTGAGTTACCCTCGTCCCATATAAGTACTCACTGATCCCCATGTGAGTTACCCTCGTCCCATATAAGTACTACCCGACCCCAAATGAGTTACCCTCGTCCCATATAAGTACTCTCTGACCCCAAGTAAGTTACCCTCGTCCCATATAAGTACTCACTTATCCCCATGTGAGTTACCCTCGTCCCATAAAAGTACTCCCTGACCCCAAGTCAGTTACCCTCGTCCCATATAAGTACTCCCTGTCCCAGTGTGAGTTACCCTCGTCCCATATAAGTACTGCCTGACACCGCGTGAATTACCCTAGTCCCAAATAAGTATTCCCTGACCCTCAGTGAGTTACCCTCGACCCATATAAGTACTCACTGATCCCCAAGTGAGTTACCCTCGTCCCATATAAGTACTCCCTGACCCCAAGTGAGTTACCCTCGTCCCATATAAGTACTCACTGATCCCCAAGTGAGTTACCCTCGTCCCATATAAGTACTGCCTGTCCCCAAGTGAGTTACCCTCGTCCCATATAAGTACTCCCTGACCACAAGTGAGTTACCCTCGTCCCATATAAGTACTCACTGATCCCCATGTGAGTTACCCTCGTCCCATATAAGTACTCCCCGACCCCAAGTGAGTTACCCTCGTCCCATATAAGTATTCACTGGCCCCCAAGTGAGTTACCCTCGTCCCATAAAAGCACTCCCTGTCCCCGTGTGAATTACCCTAGTCCGAAATAAGTACTCCCTGACCCTAATTGAGATACCCTCGTCCCATATAAGTACTCCCTGAGTCCGAGTGAGCTACCCAAGTCCCATATAAGTACTCACTGATCCCCAAGTGAGTTACCCTCGTCCCATATAAGTACTCCCTGACCCCCAAGTGAGTTACCCTCGTCCCATATAAGTACTCCCTGACCCCAAGTCAGTTACCCTCGTCCCATATAAGTACTCACTGATTTCCAAGTGAGTTACCCTCGTCCCATATAAGTACTCCCCGACCCCAAGTGTGTTACCCTCGTCTCATATAAGTACTCCCTGAGTCCGATTGAGTTACCCAAGTCCCATATAAGTACTCACTGATCCCCAAGTCAGTTACCCTCGTCCCATATAAGTACTCCCTGACCCAGTGTCAGTTACCCTCGTCCCATATAAGTACTCCCTGACCCCAAGTGATTTACCCTCGTCCCATATAAGTACTCCCTGACCCCCAATTAAGTTACCCTCGTCCTATATAAGTACTCCCTGACCCCAAGTGAGTTACCCTCGTCCCATATAAGTACTCACTGATTCCCAAGTGAGGTACCCTCGTCCCATATAAGTACTCCCTGACCCCGTATGAGTTACCCTCGTCCCATATAAGTACTCCCTGACCCCAAGTCAGTTACCCTCGTCCCATATAAGTACTCCCTGACCCAGTGTCAGTTACCCTCGTCCCATATAAGTACTCCCTGACCCCAAGTGATTTACCCTCGTCCCATATAAGTACTCCCTGACCCCCAATTAAGTTACCCTCGTCCTATATAAGTACTCCCTGACCCCGTGTGAGTTACCCTCGTCCCATATAAGTACTCCCTGACCCAGTGTGAGTTACCCTCCTCCCATATAAGTACTTACTGATCCCCAAGTGAGTTACCCTCGTCCCATACAAGTACTCCCTGACCCCGTGTGAGTTACCCTCGTCCCATATAAGTACCCCCTGACCCCAAGTGAATTACCCTCGTCCCATATTAGTACTCCCTGAGTCCGAGTGAGTTACCCTCGTCCCATATAAGTACTCCCTGACCCCAAGTGAGTTACCCTCCTCCCATATAAGTACTTACTGATCCCCAAGTGAGTTACCCTCGTCCCATAAAAGTACTCCCTGACCCTCAGTGAGTTACCCTCGTCCCATATAAGTACTCACTGATCCCCAAGTGAGTTACCCTCGTCCCATATAAGTACTCCCTGACCCCGTGTGAGTTACCCTCGTCTCATATAAGTACTCCCTGACCCCAAGTGAGTTACCCTCGTCCCATATAAGTACTCCCCGACTCCAAGTGTGTTACCCTCGTCCCATATAAGTACTCACTGATCCCCAAGTGAGTTACCCTCGTCCCATATAAGTACTCCCTGACCCCAAGTCAGTTAACCTCGTCCCATATAAGTACTCCCTGACCACAAATCAGTTACCCTCGTCCCATATAAGTACTCCCTGACCCCGTGTGAGTTACCCTCGTCCCATATAAGTACTCCCTGAACCAGTGTCAGTTACCCTCGTCCCATATAAGTACTCCCTGACCCCAAGTGATTTACCCTCGTCACATATAAGTACTCACTGATCCCCAAGTGAGTTACCCTCGTCCCATATAAGTACTCCCTGACCCCAATTCAGTTAACCTCGTCCCATATAAGTACTTCCTGACCCCAAGTCAGTTACCCTCGTCCCATATAAGTACTCCCTGACCCCGTGTGAGTTACCCTCGTCCCATATAAGTAATCCCTGACCCTAAGTGAGTTACCCTCGTCCCATATAAGTACTCCCCGACTCCAAGTGTGTTACCCTCGTCCCATATAAGTACTCCCTGGGTCCGAGTGAGTTACCCTAGTCCCAAATAAGTATTCCCTGACCCTCAGTGAGTTACCCTCGTCCCATATAAGTACTTCGTGACCCCCAAGTGAGTTACCCTTATCCCATATAAGTACTCACTGACCCCAAGTGAGTTACCCTCGTCCCATATAAGTACTCCCTGAACCCAAGTGAGTTACACTCGTCCCATATAAGTACTCCCTGACCCCGTGAGAGTTACCCTCGTCCCATATAATTATTCACTGATCCCCAAGTTAGTTACCCTCGTCCCTAATAAGTACTCCCTGACCCCGGGTGAATTACCCTAGTCCCAAATAAGTACTCCCTGACCCTAAGTGAGATACCCTCGTCCCATATAAGTACTCACTGATCCCCAAGTGAGTTACACTAGTCCCATATAAGTACTCCCTGACACCAAGTGAGTTACCTCGTCCCATATAAGTACTCCCTGACCCCAAGTCAGTTACCCTCGTCCCATATAAGTACTCCCCGACTCCAAATGTGTTACCCTCGTCCCATATAAGTACTCCCTGAGTCCGAGTGAGTTACCCAAGTCCCATATAAGTACACACTGATCCCCAAGTGAGTTACCCTCGTCCCATATCAGTACTCCCTGACCCCAAGTGAGTTACCTTCGTTCCATATAAGTACTCACTGATCCCCAAGTGAGTTACCCTCTTCCCATATAAGTACTCCCTGACCCTCAAGTGAGTTACCCTTGTCCCATATAAATACTTCCTGACCCCCAAGTGAGTTACCCTTGTCCCATATAAGTACTCACTGACCCCAAGTGAGTTACCCTCGTCCCATATAAGTACTCCCTGAACCCAAGTGAGTAACCTCGTCCCATATAAGTACTCCCTGACCCCAAGTCAGTTACCCTCGTCCCATATAAGTACTCCCTGACCCCGTATGAGTTACCCTCGTCCCATATAAGTACTGCCTGACCCCAAGTGAGTTACCCTCGTCCCATATAAGTACTCCCTGACCCCAAGTCAGTTACCCTCGTCCCATATAAGTACTCCCTGACCCAGTGTGAGTTACCCTCGTCCCATATAAGTACTCCCTGACCCCAAGTGAGTTACCCTCGTCCCATATAAGTACTCCCTGACCCCGTGTGAGTTACCCTCGTCCCATATAAGTACTCCCTGACCCCGTGTTAGTTACCCTCGTCCCTTATAAGTACTCCCTGACCCCCAAGTGAGTTACCCTCGTCCCATATAAGTATTCACTGGTCCACAAGTGAGTTACCCTCGTCCCATATAAGTACTCCCTGACCCCGTGTGAATTACCCTAGTCCCAAATAAGTACTCCCTGACCCAGTGTCAGTTACCCTCGTCCCATATAAGTACTCCCTGACCCCGTGTGAATTACCCTAGTCCCATATAAGTACTCCCTGACCCCAAGTCAGCTACCCTCGTCCCATATAAGTACTCCCTGACCCCGTGTGAGTTACCCTCGTCTCATATAAGTAATCCCTGACCCCAAGTGAGTTACCCTCGTCCCATATAAGTACTCCCTGACCCCGTGTGAGTTACCCTCGTCTCATATAAGTACTCCCTGACCCCAAGTGAGTTACCCTCGTCCCATATAAGTACTCCCCGACTCCAAGTGTGTTACCCTCGTCCCATATAAGTACTCACTGATCCCCAAGTGAGTTACCCTCGTCCCATATAAGTACTCCCTGAGTCCGAGTGAGTTACCCTCGTCCCATATAAGTACTCCCTGACCCCAAGTGAGTTACCCTCCTCTCATATAAGTACTTACTGATCCCCAAGTGAGTTACCCTCGTCCCATACAAGTACTCCCTGACCCTCAGTGAGTTACCCTCGTCCCATATAAGTACTCACTGATCCCCAACTGAGTTACCCTCGTCCCATATAAGTACTCCCTGACCCCAAGTGAGTTTCCCTCGTCCCATATAAGTACTCACTGATCCCCAAGTGAGTTACCCTCCTCCCATATAAGTACTGCCTGTCCCCAAGTGAGTTACCCTCGTCCCATATAAGTACTCCCTGACCCCAAGTGAGTTACCCTCGTCCCATATAAGTACTCACTGATCCCCATGTGAGTTACCCTCGTCCCATATAAGTACTACCCGACCCCAAGTGAGTTACCCTCGTCCCATATAAGTACTCTCTGACCCCAAGTAAGTTACCCTCGTCCCATATAAGTACTCACTTATCCCCATGTGAGTTACCCTCGTCCCATATAAGTACTCTCTGACCCCAAGTGAGTTACCCTCGTCTCATATAAGTACTCCCTGACCCCAAGTCAGTTACCCTCGTCCCATATAAGTACTCCCTGTCCCAGTGTGAGTTACCCTCGTCCCATATAAGTACTGCCTGACACCGCGTGAATTACCCTAGTCCCAAATAAGTATTCCCTGACCCTCAGTGAGTTACCCTCTACCCATATAAGTACTCACTGATCCCCAAGTGAGTTACCCTCGTCCCATATAAGTACTCCCTGACCCCAAGTGAGTTACCCTCGTCCCATATAAGTACTCACTGATCCCCAAGTGAGTTACCCTCGTCCCATATAAGTACTGCCTGTCCCCAAGTGAGTTACCCTCGTCCCATATAAGTACTCCCTGACCACAAGTGAGTTACCCTCGTCCCATATAAGTACTCACTGATCCCCATGTGAGTTACCCTCGTCCCATATAAGTACTCCCCGACCCCAAGTGAGTTACCCTCGTCCCATATAAGTATTCACTGGCCCCCAAGTGAGTTACCCTCGTCCCATATAAGCACTCCCTGTCCCCGTGTGAATTACCCTAGTCCGAAATAAGTACTCCCTGACCCTAATTGAGATACCCTCGTCCCATATAAGTACTCCCTGAGTCCGAGTGAGTTACCCAAGTCCCATATAAGTACTCACTGATCCCCAAGTGAGTTACCCTCGTCCCATATAAGAACTCCCTGACCCCCAAGTGAGTTACCCTCGTCCCATATAAGTACTCCCTGACCCCAAGTCAGTTACCCTCGTCCCATATAAGTACTCACTGATTTCCAAGTGAGTTACCCTCGTCCCATATAAGTACTCCCCGACCCCAAGTGTGTTACCCTCGTCTCATATAAGTACTCCCTGGGTCCGATTGAGTTACCCAAGTCCCATATAAGTACTCACTGATCCCCAAGTGAGTTACCCTCGTCCCATATAAGTACTCCCTGACCCCATGTGAGTTTCCCTCGTCCCATATAAGTACTCACTGATCCCCAAGTGAGTTACCCTCGTCCCATATAAGTACTGCCTGTCCCCAAGTGAGTTACCCTCGTCCCATATAAGTACTCCCTGACCCCAAGTGAGTTACCCTCGTCCCATATAAGTACTCACTAATCCCCATGTGAGTTACCCTCGTCCCATATAAGTACTACCCGACCCCAAGTGAGTTACCCTCGTCCCATATAAGTACTCTCTGACCCCAAGTAAGTTACCCTCGTCCCATATAAGTACTCACTTATCCCCATGTGAGTTACCCTCGTCCCATATAAGTACTCCCTGACCCCAAGTGAGTTACCCTCGTCTCATATAAGTACTCCCTGACCCCAAGTCAGTTACCCTCGTCCTATATAAGTACTCCCTGTCCCAGTGTGAGTTACCCTCGTCCCATATAAGTACTCCCTGACCCCAAGTGAGTTACCCTCGTCCCATATAAGTACTCACTGATCCCCAAGTGAGTTAACCTCGTCCCATATAAGTACTGCCTGTCCCCAAGTGAGTTACCCTCGTCCCATATAAGTACTCCCTGACCACAAGTGAGTTACCCTCGTCCCATATAAGTACTCACTGATCCGCATGTGAGTTACCCTCGTCCCATATAAGTACTCCCCGACCCCAAGTGAGTTACCCTCGTCTCATATAAGTATTCACTGGCCCCCAAGTGAGTTACCCTCGTCCCATATAAGCACTCCCTGTCCCCGTGTGAATTACCCTAGTCCGAAATAAGTACTCCCTGACCCTAATTGAGATACCCTCGTCCCATATAAGTACTCCCTGAGTCCGAATGAGTTACCCAAGTCCCATATATGTACTCACTGATCCCCAAGTGAGTTACCCTCGTCCCATATAAGTACTCCCTGACCCCCAAGTGAGTTACCCTCGTCCCATATAAGTACTCCCTGACCCCAAGTCAGTTACCCTCGTCCCTAATAAGTACTCACTGATTCCCAAGTGAGTTACCCTCGTCCCATATAAGTACTCCCCGACCCCAAGTGTGTTACCCTCGTCTCATATAACTACTCCCTGAGTCCGATTGAGTTACCCAAGTCCCATATAAGTACTCACTGATCCCCAAGTGAGTTACCCTCGTCCCATAAAAATACTCCCTGACCCCGCGTGAGTTACCCTCGTCCCATATAAGTACTCCCTGACACCAAGTGAGTTACCTCGTCCCATATAAGTACTCCCTGACCCCAAGTCAGTTACCCTCGTCCCATATAAGTACTCCCTGACCCAGTGTCAGTTACCCTCGTCCCATATAAGTACTCCCTGACCCCAAGTGATTTACCCTCGTCCCATATAAGTACTCACTGATCCCCAAATGAGTTACCCTCGTCCCATATAAGTACTCCCTGACCCCGTGTGAGTTACCCTCGTCTCATATAAGTACTCCCTGACCCCAAGTGAGTTACCCTCGTCTCATATAAGTACTCCCTGACCCCGTGTGAGTTACCCTCGTCTCATATAAGTACTCCCTGACCCCAAGTGAGTTACCCTCGTCCCATATAAGTACTCCCCGACTCCAAGTGTGTTACCCTCGTCCCATATAAGTACTCACTGATCCCCAAGTGAGTTACCCTCGTCCCATATAAGTACTCCCTGACCCCAAGTCAGTTAACCTCGTCCCATATAAGTACTCCCTGACCCCAAATCAGTTACCCTCGTCCCATATAAGTACTCCCTGACCCCGTGTGAGTTACCCTCGTCCCATATAAGTACTCCCTGAACCAGTGTCAGTTACCCTCGTCCCATATAAGTACTCCCTGACCCCAAGTGATTTACCCTCGTCACATATAAGTACTCACTGATCCCCAAGTGAGTTACCCTCGTCCCATATAAGTACTCCCTGACCCCAATTCAGTTAACCTCGTCCCATATAAGTACTTCCTGACCCCAAGTCAGTTACCCTCGTCCCATATAAGTACTCCCTGACCCCGTGTGAGTTACCCTCGTCCCATATAAGTAATCCCTGACCCTAAGTGAGTTACCCTCGTCCCATATAAGTACTCCCCGACTCCAAGTGTGTTACCCTCGTCCCATATAAGTACTCCCTGGGTCCGAGTGAGTTACCCTAGTCCCAAATAAGTATTCCCTGACCCTCAGTGAGTTACCCTCGTCCCATATAAGTACTTCGTGACCCCCAAGTGAGTTACCCTTGTCCCATATAAGTACTCACTGACCCCAAGTGATTTACCCTCGTCCCATATAAGTACTCCCTGACCCCCAAGTGAGTTACCCTCGTCCCATATAAGTACTCCCCGACTCCAAGTGTGTTACCCTCGTCCCATATAAGTACTCACTGATCCCCAAGTGAGTTACCCTCGTCCCATATAAGTACTCCCTGAGTCCGAGTGAGTTACCCTCGTCCCATATAAGTACTCCCTGACCCCAAGTGAGTTACCCTCCTCCCATATAAGTACTTACTGATCCCCAAGTGAGTTACCCTCGTCCCATACAAGTACTCCCTGACCCTCAGTGAGTTACCCTCGTCCCATATAAGTACTCACTGATCCCCAAGTGAGTTACCCTCGTCCCATATAAGTACTCCCTGACCCCAAGTGAGTTTCCCTCGTCCCATATAATTACTCACTGATCCCCAAGTGAGTTACCCTCGTCCCATATAAGTACTGCCTGTCCCCAAGTGAGTTACCCTCGTCCCATATAAGTACTCCCTGACCCCAAGTGAGTTACCCTCGTCCCATATAAGTACTCACTGATCCCCATGTGAGTTACCCTCGTCCTATATAAGTACTACCCGACCCCAAGTGAGTTACCCTCGTCCCATATAAGTACTCTCTGACCCCAAGTAAGTTACCCTCGTCCCATATAAGTACTCACTTATCCCCATGTGAGTTACCCTCGTCCCATATATGTACTCCCTGACCCCAAGTGAGTTACCCTCGTCTCATATAAGTACTCCCTGACCCCAAGTCAGTTACCCTCGTCCCATATAAGTACTCCCTGTCCCAGTGTGAGTTACCCTCGTCCCATATAAGTACTGCCTGACACCGCGTGAATTACCCTAGTCCCAAATAAGTATTCCCTGACCCTCAGTGAGTTACCCTCGACCCATATAAGTACTCACTGATCCCCAAGTGAGTTACCCTCGTCCCATATAAGTACTCCCTGACCCCAAGTGAGTTACCCTCGTCCCATATAAGTACTCACTGATCCCCAAGTGAGTTACCCTCGTCCCATATAAGTACTGCCTGTCCCCAAGTGAGTTACCCTCGTCCCATATAAGTACTCCCTGACCACAAGTGAGTTACCCTCGTCCCATATAAGTACTCACTGATCCCCATGTGAGTTACCCTCGTCCCATATAAGTACTCCCCGACCCCAAGTGAGTTACCCTCGTCCCATATAAGTATTCACTGGCCCCCAAGTGAGTTACCCTCGTCCCATATAAGCACTCCCTGTCCCCGTGTGAATTACCCTAGTCCGAAATAAGTACTCCCTGACCCTAATTGAGATACCCTCGTCCCATATAAGTACTCCCTGAGTCCGAGTGAGTTACCCAAGTCCCATATAAGTACTCACTGATCCCCAAGTGAGTTACCCTCGTCCCATATAAGTACTCCCTGACCCCCAAGTGAGTTACCCTCGTCCCATATAAGTACTCCCTGACCCCAAGTCAGTTACCCTCGTCCCATATAAGTACTCACTGATTTCCAAGTGAGTTACCCTCGTCCCATATAAGTACTCCCCGACCCCAAGTGTGTTACCCTCGTCTCATATAAGTACTCCCTGAGTCCGATTGAGTTACCCAAGTCCCATATAAGTACTCACTGATCCCCAAGTGAGTTACCCTCGTCCCATAAAAATACTCCCAGACCCCGCGTGAGTTACCCTCGTCCCATATAAGTACTCCCTGACACCAAGTGAGTTACCTCGTCCCATATAAGTACTCCCTGACCCCAAGTCAGTTACCCTCGTCCCATATAAGTACTCCCTGACCCAGTGTCAGTTACCCTCGTCCCATATAAGTACTCCCTGACCCCAAGTGATTTACCCTCGTCCCATATAAGTACTCCCTGACCCCCAATTAAGTTACCCTCGTCCTATATAAGTACTCCCTGACCCCAAGTGAGTTACCCTCGTCCCATATAAGTACTCACTGATTCACAAGTGAGGTACCCTCGTCCCATATAAGTACTCCCTGACCCCGTGTGAGTTACCCTCGTCCCATATAAGTACTCACTTATCCCCAAGTGAGTTACCCTCGTCCCATATAAGTACTCCCCGACTCCAAGTGTGTTACCCTCGTCCCATATAAGTACTCACTGATCCCCAAGTGAGTTACCCTCGTCCCATATAAGTACTCCCTGAGTCCGAGTGAGTTACCCTCGTCCCATATAAGTACTCCCTGACCCCAAGTGAGTTACCCTCCTCCCATATAAGTACTTACTGATCCCCAAGTGAGTTACCCTCGTCCCATACAAGTACTCCCTGACCCTCAGTGAGTTACCCTCGTCCCATATAAGTACTCCCTGAGTCCGAGTGAGCTACCCAAGTCCCATATAAGTACTCACTGATCCCCAAGTGAGTTACCCTCGTCCCATATAAGTACTGCCTGTCCCCAAGTGAGTTACCCTCGTCCCATATAAGTACTCCCTGACCACAAGTGAGTTACCCTCGTCCCATATAAGTACTCACTGATCCCCATGTGAGTTACCCTCGTCCCATATAAGTACTCCCCGACCCCAAGTGAGTTACCCTCGTCCCATATAAGTATTCACTGGCCCCCAAGTGAGTTACCCTCGTCCCATATAAGCACTCCCTGTCCCCGTGTGAATTACCCTAGTCCGAAATAAGTACTCCCTGACCCTAATTGAGATACCCTCGTCCCATATAAGTACTCCCTGAGTCCGAGTGAGCTACCCAAGTCCCATATAAGTACTCACTGATCCCCAAGTGAGTTACCCTCGTCCCATATAAGTACTCCCTGACCCCCAAGTGAGTTACCCTCGTCCCATATAAGTACTCCCTGACCCCAAGTCAGTTACCCTCGTCCCATATAAGTACTCACTGATTTCCAAGTGAGTTACCCTCGTCCCATATAAGTACTCCCCGACCCCAAGTGTGTTACCCTCGTCTCATATAAGTGCTCCCTGAGTCCGATTGAGTTACCCAAGTCCCATATAAGTACTCACTGATCCCCAAGTCAGTTACCCTCGTCCCATATAAGTACTCCCTGACCCAGTGTCAGTTACCCTCGTCCCATATAAGTACTCCCTGACCCCAAGTGATTTACCCTCGTCCCATATAAGTACTCCCTGACCCCCAATTAAGTTACCCTCGTCCTATATAAGTACTCCCTGACCCCAAGTGAGTTACCCTCGTCCCATATAAGTACTCACTGATTCCCAAGTGAGGTACCCTCGTCCCATATAAGTACTCCCTGACCCCGTGTGAGTTACCCTCGTCCCATATAAGTACTCCCTGACCCCAAGTCAGTTACCCTCGTCCCATATAAGTACTCCCTGACCCAGTGTCAGTTACCCTCGTCCCATATAAGTACTCCCTGACCCCAAGTGATTTACCCTCGTCCCATATAAGTACTCCCTGACCCCCAATTAAGTTACCCTCGTCCTATATAAGTACTCCCTGACCCCGTGTGAGTTACCCTCGTCCCATATAAGTACTCCCTGACCCAGTGTGAGTTACCCTCCTCCCATATAAGTACTTACTGATCCCCAAGTGAGTTACCCTCGTCCCATACAAGTACTCCCTGACCCCGTGTGAGTTACCCTCGTCCCATATAAGTACCCCCTGACCCCAAGTGAATTACCCTCGTCCCATATTAGTACTCCCTGAGTCCGAGTGAGTTACCCTCGTCCCATATAAGTACTCCCTGACCCCAAGTGAGTTACCCTCCTCCCATATAAGTACTTACTGATCCCCAAGTGAGTTACCCTCGTCCCATAAAAGTACTCCCTGACCCTCAGTGAGTTACCCTCGTCCCATATAAGTACTCACTGATCCCCAAGTGAGTTACCCTCGTCCCATATAAGTACTCCCTGACCCCGTGTGAGTTACCCTCGTCTCATATAAGTACTCCCTGACCCCAAGTGAGTTACCCTCGTCCCATATAAGTACTCCCCGACTCCAAGTGTGTTACCCTCGTCCCATATAAGTACTCACTGATCCCCAAGTGAGTTACCCTCGTCCCATATAAGTACTCCCTGACCCCAAGTCAGTTAACCTCGTCCCATATAAGTACTCCCTGACCACAAATCAGTTACCCTCGTCCCATATAAGTACTCCCTGACCCCGTGTGAGTTACCCTCGTCCCATATAAGTACTCCCTGAACCAGTGTCAGTTACCCTCGTCCCATATAAGTACTCCCTGACCCCAAGTGATTTACCCTCGTCACATATAAGTACTCACTGATCCCCAAGTGAGTTACCCTCGTCCCATATAAGTACTCCCTGACCCCAATTCAGTTAACCTCGTCCCATATAAGTACTTCCTGACCCCAAGTCAGTTACCCTCGTCCCATATAAGTACTCCCTGACCCCGTGTGAGTTACCCTCGTCCCATATAAGTAATCCCTGACCCTAAGTGAGTTACCCTCGTCCCATATAAGTACTCCCCGACTCCAAGTGTGTTACCCTCGTCCCATATAAGTACTCCCTGGGTCCGAGTGAGTTACCCTAGTCCCAAATAAGTATTCCCTGACCCTCAGTGAGTTACCCTCGTCCCATATAAGTACTTCGTGACCCCCAAGTGAGTTACCCTTATCCCATATAAGTACTCACTGACCCCAAGTGAGTTACCCTCGTCCCATATAAGTACTCCCTGAACCCAAGTGAGTTACACTCGTCCCATATAAGTACTCCCTGACCCCGTGAGAGTTACCCTCGTCCCATATAATTATTCACTGATCCCCAAGTTAGTTACCCTCGTCCCTAATAAGTACTCCCTGACCCCGGGTGAATTACCCTAGTCCCAAATAAGTACTCCCTGACCCTAAGTGAGATACCCTCGTCCCATATAAGTACTCACTGATCCCCAAGTGAGTTACACTAGTCCCATATAAGTACTCCCTGACACCAAGTGAGTTACCTCGTCCCATATAAGTACTCCCTGACCCCAAGTCAGTTACCCTCGTCCCATATAAGTACTCCCCGACTCCAAATGTGTTACCCTCGTCCCATATAAGTACTCCCTGAGTCCGAGTGAGTTACCCAAGTCCCATATAAGTACACACTGATCCCCAAGTGAGTTACCCTCGTCCCATATCAGTACTCCCTGACCCCAAGTGAGTTACCTTCGTTCCATATAAGTACTCACTGATCCCCAAGTGAGTTACCCTCTTCCCATATAAGTACTCCCTGACCCTCAAGTGAGTTACCCTTGTCCCATATAAGTACTTCCTGACCCCCAAGTGAGTTACCCTTGTCCCATATAAGTACTCACTGACCCCAAGTGAGTTACCCTCGTCCCATATAAGTACTCCCTGAACCCAAGTGAGTAACCTCGTCCCATATAAGTACTCCCTGACCCCAAGTCAGTTACCCTCGTCCCATATAAGTACTCCCTGACCCCGTATGAGTTACCCTCGTCCCATATAAGTACTGCCTGACCCCAAGTGAGTTACCCTCGTCCCATATAAGTACTCCCTGACCCCAAGTCAGTTACCCTCGTCCCATATAAGTACTCCCTGACCCAGTGTGAGTTAACCTCGTCCCATATAAGTACTCCCTGACCCCAAGTGAGTTACCCTCGTCCCATATAAGTACTCCCTGACCCCGTGTGAGTTACCCTCGTCCCATATAAGTACTCCCTGACCCCGTGTTAGTTACCCTCGTCCCTTATAAGTACTCCCTGACCCCCAAGTGAGTTACCCTCGTCCCATATAAGTATTCACTGGTCCACAAGTGAGTTACCCTCGTCCCATATAAGTACTCCCTGACCCCGTGTGAATTACCCTAGTCCCAAATAAGTACTCCCTGACCCAGTGTCAGTTACCCTCGTCCCATATAAGTACTCCCTGACCCCGTGTGAATTACCCTAGTCCCATATAAGTACTCCCTGACCCCAAGTCAGCTACCCTCGTCCCATATAAGTACTCCCTGACCCCGTGTGAGTTACCCTCGTCTCATATAAGTAATCCCTGACCCCAAGTGAGTTACCCTCGTCCCATATAAGTACTCCCTGACCCCGTGTGAGTTACCCTCGTCTCATATAAGTACTCCCTGACCCCAAGTGAGTTACCCTCGTCCCATATAAGTAATCCCCGACTCCAAGTGTGTTACCCTCGTCCCATATAAGTACTCACTGATCCCCAAGTGAGTTACCCTCGTCCCATATAAGTACTCCCTGAGTCCGAGTGAGTTACCCTCGTCCCATATAAGTACTCCCTGACCCCAAGTGAGTTACCCTCCTCCCATATAAGTACTTACTGATCCCCAAGTGAGTTACCCTCGTCCCATACAAGTACTCCCTGACCCTCAGTGAGTTACCCTCGTCCCATATAAGTACTCACTGATCCCCAACTGAGTTACCCTCGTCCCATATAAGTACTCCCTGACCCCAAGTGAGTTTCCCTCGTCCCATATAAGTACTCACTGATCCCCAAGTGAGTTACCCTCGTCCCATATAAGTACTGCCTGTCCCCAAGTGAGTTACCCTCGTCCCATATAAGTACTCCCTGACCCCAAGTGAGTTACCCTCGTCCCATATAAGTACTCACTGATCCCCATGTGAGTTACCCTCGTCCCATATAAGTACTACCCGACCCCAAGTGAGTTACCCTCGTCCCATATAAGTACTCTCTGACCCCAAGTAAGTTACCCTCGTCCCATATAAGTACTCACTTATCCCCATGTGAGTTACCCTCGTCCCATATAAGTACTCTCTGACCCCAAGTGAGTTACCCTCGTCTCATATAAGTACTCCCTGACCCCAAGTCAGTTACCCTCGTCCCATATAAGTACTCCCTGTCCCAGTGTGAGTTACCCTCGTCCCATATAAGTACTGCCTGACACCGCGTGAATTACCCTAGTCCCAAATAAGTATTCCCTGACCCTCAGTGAGTTACCCTCTACCCATATAAGTACTCACTGATCCCCAAGTGAGTTACCCTCGTCCCATATAAGTACTCCCTGACCCCAAGTGAGTTACCCTCGTCCCATATAAGTACTCACTGATCCCCAAGTGAGTTACCCTCGTCCCATATAAGTACTGCCTGTCCCCAAGTGAGTTACCCTCGTCCCATATAAGTACTCCCTGACCACAAGTGAGTTACCCTCGTCCCATATAAGTACTCACTGATCCCCATGTGAGTTACCCTCGTCCCATATAAGTACTCCCCGACCCCAAGTGAGTTACCCTCGTCCCATATAAGTATTCACTGGCCCCCAAGTGAGTTACCCTCGTCCCATATAAGCACTCCCTGTCCCCGTGTGAATTACCCTAGTCCGAAATAAGTACTCCCTGACCCTAATTGAGATACCCTCGTCCCATATAAGTACTCCCTGAGTCCGAGTGAGTTACCCAAGTCCCATATAAGTACTCACTGATCCCCAAGTGAGTTACCCTCGTCCCATATAAGAACTCCCTGACCCCCAAGTGAGTTACCCTCGTCCCATATAAGTACTCCCTGACCCCAAGTCAGTTACCCTCGTCCCATATAAGTACTCACTGATTTCCAAGTGAGTTACCCTCGTCCCATATAAGTACTCCCCGACCCCAAGTGTGTTACCCTCGTCTCATATAAGTACTCCCTGGGTCCGATTGAGTTACCCAAGTCCCATATAAGTACTCACTGATCCCCAAGTGAGTTACCCTCGTCCCATATAAGTACTCCCTGACCCCATGTGAGTTTCCCTCGTCCCATATAAGTACTCACTGATCCCCAAGTGAGTTACCCTCGTCCCATATAAGTACTGCCTGTCCCCAAGTGAGTTACCCTCGTCCCATATAAGTACTCCCTGACCCCAAGTGAGTTACCCTCGTCCCATATAAGTACTCACTAATCCCCATGTGAGTTACCCTCGTCCCATATAAGTACTACCCGACCCCAAGTGAGTTACCCTCGTCCCATATAAGTACTCTCTGACCCCAAGTAAGTTACCCTCGTCCCATATAAGTACTCACTTATCCCCATGTGAGTTACCCTCGTCCCATATAAGTACTCCCTGACCCCAAGTGAGTTACCCTCGTCTCATATAAGTACTCCCTGACCCCAAGTCAGTTACCCTCGTCCCATATAAGTACTCCCTGTCCCAGTGTGAGTTACCCTCGTCCCATATAAGTACTCCCTGACCCCAAGTGAGTTACCCTCGTCCCATATAAGTACTCACTGATCCCCAAGTGAGTTAACCTCGTCCCATATAAGTACTGCCTGTCCCCAAGTGAGTTACCCTCGTCCCATATAAGTACTCCCTGACCACAAGTGAGTTACCCTCGTCCCATATAAGTATTCACTGGCCCCCAAGTGAGTTACCCTCGTCCCATATAAGCACTCCCTGTCCCCGTGTGAATTACCCTAGTCCGAAATAAGTACTCCCTGACCCTAATTGAGATACCCTCGTCCCATATAAGTACTCCCTGAGTCCGAATGAGTTACCCAAGTCCCATATATGTACTCACTGATCCCCAAGTGAGTTACCCTCGTCCCATATAAGTACTCCCTGACCCCCAAGTGAGTTACCCTCGTCCCATATAAGTACTCCCTGACCCCAAGTCAGTTACCCTCGTCCCTAATAAGTACTCACTGATTCCCAAGTGAGTTACCCTCGTCCCATATAAGTACTCCCCGACCCCAAGTGTGTTACCCTCGTCTCATATAAGTACTCCCTGAGTCCGATTGAGTTACCCAAGTCCCATATAAGTACTCACTGATCCCCAAGTGAGTTACCCTCGTCCCATAAAAATACTCCCTGACCCCGCGTGAGTTACCCTCGTCCCATATAAGTACTCCCTGACACCAAGTGAGTTACCTCGTCCCATATAAGTACTCCCTGACCCCAAGTCAGTTACCCTCGTCCCATATAAGTACTCCCTGACCCAGTGTCAGTTACCCTCGTCCCATATAAGTACTCCCTGACCCCAAGTGATTTACCCTCGTCCCATATAAGTACTCACTGATCCCCAAATGAGTTACCCTCGTCCCATATAAGTACTCCCTGACCCCGTGTGAGTTACCCTCGTCTCATATAAGTACTCCCTGACCCCAAGTGAGTTACCCTCGTCTCATATAAGTACTCCCTGACCCCGTGTGAGTTACCCTCGTCTCATATAAGTACTCCCTGACCCCAAGTGAGTTACCCTCGTCCCATATAAGTACTCCCCGACTCCAAGTGTGTTACCCTCGTCCCATATAAGTACTCACTGATCCCCAAGTGAGTTACCCTCGTCCCATATAAGTACTCCCTGACCCCAAGTCAGTTAACCTCGTCCCATATAAGTACTCCCTGACCCCAAATCAGTTACCCTCGTCCCATATAAGTACTCCCTGACCCCGTGTGAGTTACCCTCGTCCCATATAAGTACTCCCTGAACCAGTGTCAGTTACCCTCGTCCCATATAAGTACTCCCTGACCCCAAGTGATTTACCCTCGTCACATATAAGTACTCACTGATCCCCAAGTGAGTTACCCTCGTCCCATATAAGTACTCCCTGAACCCAAGTGAGTTACACTCGTCCCATATAAGTACTCCCTGACCCCGTGAGAGTTACCCTCGTCCCATATAATTATTCACTGATCCCCAAGTTAGTTACCCTCGTCCCTAATAAGTACTCCCTGACCCCGGGTGAATTACCCTAGTCCCAAATAAGTACTCCCTGACCCTAAGTGAGATACCCTCGTCCCATATAAGTACTCACTGATCCCCAAGTGAGTTACACTAGTCCCATATAAGTACTCCCTGACACCAAGTGAGTTACCTCGTCCCATATAAGTACTCCCTGACCCCAAGTCAGTTACCCTCGTCCCATATAAGTACTCCCCGACTCCAAATGTGTTACCCTCGTCCCATATAAGTACTCCCTGAGTCCGAGTGAGTTACCCAAGTCCCATATAAGTACACACTGATCCCCAAGTGAGTTACCCTCGTCCCATATCAGTACTCCCTGACCCCAAGTGAGTTACCTTCGTTCCATATAAGTACTCACTGATCCCCAAGTGAGTTACCCTCTTCCCATATAAGTACTCCCTGACCCTCAAGTGAGTTACCCTTGTCCCATATAAGTACTTCCTGACCCCCAAGTGAGTTACCCTTGTCCCATATAAGTACTCACTGACCCCAAGTGAGTTACCCTCGTCCCATATAAGTACTCCCTGAACCCAAGTGAGTAACCTCGTCCCATATAAGTACTCCCTGACCCCAAGTCAGTTACCCTCGTCCCATATAAGTACTCCCTGACCCCGTATGAGTTACCCTCGTCCCATATAAGTACTGCCTGACCCCAAGTGAGTTACCCTCGTCCCATATAAGTACTCCCTGACCCCAAGTCAGTTACCCTCGTCCCATATAAGTACTCCCTGACCCAGTGTGAGTTAACCTCGTCCCATATAAGTACTCCCTGACCCCAAGTGAGTTACCCTCGTCCCATATAAGTACTCCCTGACCCCGTGTGAGTTACCCTCGTCCCATATAAGTACTCCCTGACCCCGTGTTAGTTACCCTCGTCCCTTATAAGTACTCCCTGACCCCCAAGTGAGTTACCCTCGTCCCATATAAGTATTCACTGGTCCACAAGTGAGTTACCCTCGTCCCATATAAGTACTCCCTGACCCCGTGTGAATTACCCTAGTCCCAAATAAGTACTCCCTGACCCAGTGTCAGTTACCCTCGTCCCATATAAGTACTCCCTGACCCCGTGTGAATTACCCTAGTCCCATATAAGTACTCCCTGACCCCAAGTCAGCTACCCTCGTCCCATATAAGTACTCCCTGACCCCGTGTGAGTTACCCTCGTCTCATATAAGTAATCCCTGACCCCAAGTGAGTTACCCTCGTCCCATATAAGTACTCCCTGACCCCGTGTGAGTTACCCTCGTCTCATATAAGTACTCCCTGACCCCAAGTGAGTTACCCTCGTCCCATATAAGTAATCCCCGACTCCAAGTGTGTTACCCTCGTCCCATATAAGTACTCACTGATCCCCAAGTGAGTTACCCTCGTCCCATATAAGTACTCCCTGAGTCCGAGTGAGTTACCCTCGTCCCATATAAGTACTCCCTGACCCCAAGTGAGTTACCCTCCTCCCATATAAGTACTTACTGATCCCCAAGTGAGTTACCCTCGTCCCATACAAGTACTCCCTGACCCTCAGTGAGTTACCCTCGTCCCATATAAGTACTCACTGATCCCCAACTGAGTTACCCTCGTCCCATATAAGTACTCCCTGACCCCAAGTGAGTTTCCCTCGTCCCATATAAGTACTCACTGATCCCCAAGTGAGTTACCCTCGTCCCATATAAGTACTGCCTGTCCCCAAGTGAGTTACCCTCGTCCCATATAAGTACTCCCTGACCCCAAGTGAGTTACCCTCGTCCCATATAAGTACTCACTGATCCCCATGTGAGTTACCCTCGTCCCATATAAGTACTACCCGACCCCAAGTGAGTTACCCTCGTCCCATATAAGTACTCTCTGACCCCAAGTAAGTTACCCTCGTCCCATATAAGTACTCACTTATCCCCATGTGAGTTACCCTCGTCCCATATAAGTACTCTCTGACCCCAAGTGAGTTACCCTCGTCTCATATAAGTACTCCCTGACCCCAAGTCAGTTACCCTCGTCCCATATAAGTACTCCCTGTCCCAGTGTGAGTTACCCTCGTCCCATATAAGTACTGCCTGACACCGCGTGAATTACCCTAGTCCCAAATAAGTATTCCCTGACCCTCAGTGAGTTACCCTCTACCCATATAAGTACTCACTGATCCCCAAGTGAGTTACCCTCGTCCCATATAAGTACTCCCTGACCCCAAGTGAGTTACCCTCGTCCCATATAAGTACTCACTGATCCCCAAGTGAGTTACCCTCGTCCCATATAAGTACTGCCTGTCCCCAAGTGAGTTACCCTCGTCCCATATAAGTACTCCCTGACCACAAGTGAGTTACCCTCGTCCCATATAAGTACTCACTGATCCCCATGTGAGTTACCCTCGTCCCATATAAGTACTCCCCGACCCCAAGTGAGTTACCCTCGTCCCATATAAGTATTCACTGGCCCCCAAGTGAGTTACCCTCGTCCCATATAAGCACTCCCTGTCCCCGTGTGAATTACCCTAGTCCGAAATAAGTACTCCCTGACCCTAATTGAGATACCCTCGTCCCATATAAGTACTCCCTGAGTCCGAGTGAGTTACCCAAGTCCCATATAAGTACTCACTGATCCCCAAGTGAGTTACCCTCGTCCCATATAAGAACTCCCTGACCCCCAAGTGAGTTACCCTCGTCCCATATAAGTACTCCCTGACCCCAAGTCAGTTACCCTCGTCCCATATAAGTACTCACTGATTTCCAAGTGAGTTACCCTCGTCCCATATAAGTACTCCCCGACCCCAAGTGTGTTACCCTCGTCTCATATAAGTACTCCCTGGGTCCGATTGAGTTACCCAAGTCCCATATAAGTACTCACTGATCCCCAAGTGAGTTACCCTCGTCCCATATAAGTACTCCCTGACCCCATGTGAGTTTCCCTCGTCCCATATAAGTACTCACTGATCCCCAAGTGAGTTACCCTCGTCCCATATAAGTACTGCCTGTCCCCAAGTGAGTTACCCTCGTCCCATATAAGTACTCCCTGACCCCAAGTGAGTTACCCTCGTCCCATATAAGTACTCACTAATCCCCATGTGAGTTACCCTCGTCCCATATAAGTACTACCCGACCCCAAGTGAGTTACCCTCGTCCCATATAAGTACTCTCTGACCCCAAGTAAGTTACCCTCGTCCCATATAAGTACTCACTTATCCCCATGTGAGTTACCCTCGTCCCATATAAGTACTCCCTGACCCCAAGTGAGTTACCCTCGTCTCATATAAGTACTCCCTGACCCCAAGTCAGTTACCCTCGTCCCATATAAGTACTCCCTGTCCCAGTGTGAGTTACCCTCGTCCCATATAAGTACTCCCTGACCCCAAGTGAGTTACCCTCGTCCCATATAAGTACTCACTGATCCCCAAGTGAGTTAACCTCGTCCCATATAAGTACTGCCTGTCCCCAAGTGAGTTACCCTCGTCCCATATAAGTACTCCCTGACCACAAGTGAGTTACCCTCGTCCCATATAAGTATTCACTGGCCCCCAAGTGAGTTACCCTCGTCCCATATAAGCACTCCCTGTCCCCGTGTGAATTACCCTAGTCCGAAATAAGTACTCCCTGACCCTAATTGAGATACCCTCGTCCCATATAAGTACTCCCTAAGTCCGAATGAGTTACCCAAGTCCCATATATGTACTCACTGATCCCCAAGTGAGTTACCCTCGTCCCATATAAGTACTCCCTGACCCCCAAGTGAGTTACCCTCGTCCCATATAAGTACTCCCTGACCCCAAGTCAGTTACCCTCGTCCCTAATAAGTACTCACTGATTCCCAAGTGAGTTACCCTCGTCCCATATAAGTACTCCCCGACCCCAAGTGTGTTACCCTCGTCTCATATAAGTACTCCCTGAGTCCGATTGAGTTACCCAAGTCCCATATAAGTACTCACTGATCCCCAAGTGAGTTACCCTCGTCCCATAAAAATACTCCCTGACCCCGCGTGAGTTACCCTCGTCCCATATAAGTACTCCCTGACACCAAGTGAGTTACCTCGTCCCATATAAGTACTCCCTGACCCCAAGTCAGTTACCCTCGTCCCATATAAGTACTCCCTGACCCAGTGTCAGTTACCCTCGTCCCATATAAGTACTCCCTGACCCCAAGTGATTTACCCTCGTCCCATATAAGTACTCACTGATCCCCAAATGAGTTACCCTCGTCCCATATAAGTACTCCCTGACCCCGTGTGAGTTACCCTCGTCTCATATAAGTACTCCCTGACCCCAAGTGAGTTACCCTCGTCTCATATAAGTACTCCCTGACCCCGTGTGAGTTACCCTCGTCTCATATAAGTACTCCCTGACCCCAAGTGAGTTACCCTCGTCCCATATAAGTACTCCCCGACTCCAAGTGTGTTACCCTCGTCCCATATAAGTACTCACTGATCCCCAAGTGAGTTACCCTCGTCCCATATAAGTACTCCCTGACCCCAAGTCAGTTAACCTCGTCCCATATAAGTACTCCCTGACCCCAAATCAGTTACCCTCGTCCCATATAAGTACTCCCTGACCCCGTGTGAGTTACCCTCGTCCCATATAAGTACTCCCTGAACCAGTGTCAGTTACCCTCGTCCCATATAAGTACTCCCTGACCCCAAGTGATTTACCCTCGTCACATATAAGTACTCACTGATCCCCAAGTGAGTTACCCTCGTCCCATATAAGTACTCCCTGACCCCAATTCAGTTAACCTCGTCCCATATAAGTACTTCCTGACCCCAAGTCAGTTACCCTCGTCCCATATAAGTACTCCCTGACCCCGTGTGAGTTACCCTCGTCCCATATAAGTAATCCCTGACCCTAAGTGAGTTACCCTCGTCCCATATAAGTACTCCCCGACTCCAAGTGTGTTACCCTCGTCCCATATAAGTACTCCCTGGGTCCGAGTGAGTTACCCTAGTCCCAAATAAGTATTCCCTGACCCTCAGTGAGTTACCCTCGTCCCATATAAGTACTTCGTGACCCCCAAGTGAGTTACCCTTGTCCCATATAAGTACTCACTGACCCCAAGTGATTTACCCTCGTCCCATATAAGTACTCCCTGACCCCCAAGTGAGTTACCCTCGTCCCATATAAGTACTCCCCGACTCCAAGTGTGTTACCCTCGTCCCATATAAGTACTCACTGATCCCCAAGTGAGTTACCCTCGTCCCATATAAGTACTCCCTGAGTCCGAGTGAGTTACCCTCGTCCCATATAAGTACTCCCTGACCCCAAGTGAGTTACCCTCCTCCCATATAAGTACTTACTGATCCCCAAGTGAGTTACCCTCGTCCCATACAAGTACTCCCTGACCCTCAGTGAGTTACCCTCGTCCCATATAAGTACTCACTGATCCCCAAGTGAGTTACCCTCGTCCCATATAAGTACTCCCTGACCCCAAGTGAGTTTCCCTCGTCCCATATAAGTACTCACTGATCCCCAAGTGAGTTACCCTCGTCCCATATAAGTACTGCCTGTCCCCAAGTGAGTTACCCTCGTCCCATATAAGTACTCCCTGACCCCAAGTGAGTTACCCTCGTCCCATATAAGTACTCACTGATCCCCATGTGAGTTACCCTCGTCCTATATAAGTACTACCCGACCCCAAGTGAGTTACCCTCGTCCCATATAAGTACTCTCTGACCCCAAGTAAGTTACCCTCGTCCCATATAAGTACTCACTTATCCCCATGTGAGTTACCCTCGTCCCATATATGTACTCCCTGACCCCAAGTGAGTTACCCTCGTCTCATATAAGTACTCCCTGACCCCAAGTCAGTTACCCTCGTCCCATATAAGTACTCCCTGTCCCAGTGTGAGTTACCCTCGTCCCATATAAGTACTGCCTGACACCGCGTGAATTACCCTAGTCCCAAATAAGTATTCCCTGACCCTCAGTGAGTTACCCTCGACCCATATAAGTACTCACTGATCCCCAAGTGAGTTACCCTCGTCCCATATAAGTACTCCCTGACCCCAAGTGAGTTACCCTCGTCCCATATAAGTACTCACTGATCCCCAAGTGAGTTACCCTCGTCCCATATAAGTACTGCCTGTCCCCAAGTGAGTTACCCTCGTCCCATATAAGTACTCCCTGACCACAAGTGAGTTACCCTCGTCCCATATAAGTACTCACTGATCCCCATGTGAGTTACCCTCGTCCCATATAAGTACTCCCCGACCCCAAGTGAGTTACCCTCGTCCCATATAAGTATTCACTGGCCCCCAAGTGAGTTACCCTCGTCCCATATAAGCACTCCCTGTCCCCGTGTGAATTACCCTAGTCCGAAATAAGTACTCCCTGACCCTAATTGAGATACCCTCGTCCCATATAAGTACTCCCTGAGTCCGAGTGAGTTACCCAAGTCCCATATAAGTACTCACTGATCCCCAAGTGAGTTACCCTCGTCCCATATAAGTACTCCCTGACCCCCAAGTGAGTTACCCTCGTCCCATATAAGTACTCCCTGACCCCAAGTCAGTTACCCTCGTCCCATATAAGTACTCACTGATTTCCAAGTGAGTTACCCTCGTCCCATATAAGTACTCCCCGACCCCAAGTGTGTTACCCTCGTCTCATATAAGTACTCCCTGAGTCCGATTGAGTTACCCAAGTCCCATATAAGTACTCACTGATCGCCAAGTGAGTTACCCTCGTCCCATAAAAATACTCCCAGACCCCGCGTGAGTTACCCTCGTCCCATATAAGTACTCCCTGACACCAAGTGAGTTACCTCGTCCCATATAAGTACTCCCTGACCCCAAGTCAGTTACCCTCGTCCCATATAAGTACTCCCTGACCCAGTGTCAGTTACCCTCGTCCCATATAAGTACTCCCTGACCCCAAGTGATTTACCCTCGTCCCATATAAGTACTCCCTGACCCCCAATTAAGTTACCCTCGTCCTATATAAGTACTCCCTGACCCCAAGTGAGTTACCCTCGTCCCATATAAGTACTCACTGATTCACAAGTGAGGTACCCTCGTCCCATATAAGTACTCCCTGACCCCGTGTGAGTTACCCTCGTCCCATATAAGTACTCACTTATCCCCAAGTGAGTTACCCTCGTCCCATATAAGTACTCCCCGACTCCAAGTGTGTTACCCTCGTCCCATATAAGTACTCACTGATCCCCAAGTGAGTTACCCTCGTCCCATATAAGTACTCCCTGAGTCCGAGTGAGTTACCCTCGTCCCATATAAGTACTCCCTGACCCCAAGTGAGTTACCCTCCTCCCATATAAGTACTTACTGATCCCCAAGTGAGTTACCCTCGTCCCATACAAGTACTCCCTGACCCTCAGTGAGTTACCCTCGTCCCATATAAGTACTCACTGATCCCCAAGTGAGTTACCCTCGTCCCATATAAGTACTCCCTGACCCCAAGTGAGTTTCCCTCGTCCCATATAAGTACTCACTGATCCCCAAGTGAGTTACCCTCGTCCCATATAAGTACTGCCTGTCCCCAAGTGAGTTACCCTCGTCCCATATAAGTACTCCCTGACCCCAAGTGAGTTACCCTCGTCCCATATAAGTACTCACTGATCCCCATGTGAGTTACCCTCGTCCCATATAAGTACTACCCGACCCCAAGTGAGTTACCCTCGTCCCATATAAGTACTCTCTGACCCCAAGTAAGTTACCCTCGTCCCATATAAGTACTCACTTATCCCCATGTGAGTTACCCTCGTCCCATATATGTACTCCCTGACCCCAAGTGAGTTACCCTCGTCTCATATAAGTACTCCCTGACCCCAAGTCAGTTACCCTCGTCCCATATAAGTACTCCCTGTCCCAGTGTGAGTTACCCTCGTCCCATATAAGTACTGCCTGACACCGCGTGAATTACCCTAGTCCCAAATAAGTATTCCCTGACCCTCAGTGAGTTACCCTCGACCCATATAAGTACTCACTGATCCCCAAGTGAGTTACCCTCGTCCCATATAAGTACTCCCTGACCCCAAGTGAGTTACCCTCGTCCCATATAAGTACTCACTGATCCCCAAGTGAGTTACCCTCGTCCCATATAAGTACTGCCTGTCCCCAAGTGAGTTACCCTCGTCCCATATAAGTACTCCCTGACCACAAGTGAGTTACCCTCGTCCCATATAAGTACTCACTGATCCCCATGTGAGTTACCCTCGTCCCATATAAGTACTCCCCGACCCCAAGTGAGTTACCCTCGTCCCATATAAGTATTCACTGGCCCCCAAGTGAGTTACCCTCGTCCCATATAAGCACTCCCTGTCCCCGTGTGAATTACCCTAGTCCGAAATAAGTACTCCCTGACCCCAAGTCAGTTACCCTCGTCCCATATAAGTACTCCCTGACCCAGTGTCAGTTACCCTCGTCCCATATAAGTACTCCCTGACCCCAAGTGATTTACCCTCGTCCCATATAAGTACTCCCTGACCCCCAATTAAGTTACCCTCGTCCTATATAAGTACTCCCTGACCCCAAGTGAGTTACCCTCGTCCCATATAAGTACTCCCTGACCACAAGTGAGTTACCTCGTCCCATATAAGTACTCACTGATCCCCATGTGAGTTACCCTCGTCCCATATAAGTACTCCCCGACCCCAAGTGAGTTACCCTCGTCCCATATAAGTATTCACTGGCCCCCAAGTGAGTTACCCTCGTCCCATATAAGCACTCCCTGTCCCCGTGTGAATTACCCTAGTCCGAAATAAGTACTCCCTGACCCTAATTGAGATACCCTCGTCCCATATAAGTACTCCCTGAGTCCGAGTGAGTTACCCAAGTCCCATATAAGTACTCACTGATCCCCAAGTGAGTTACCCTCGTCCCATATAAGTACTCCCTGACCCCCAAGTGAGTTACCCTCGTCCCATATAAGTACTCCCTGACCCCAAGTCAGTTACCCTCGTCCCATATAAGTACTCACTGATTTCCAAGTGAGTTACCCTCGTCCCATATAAGTACTCCCCGACCCCAAGTGTGTTACCCTCGTCTCATATAAGTACTCCCTGAGTCCGATTGAGTTACCCAAGTCCCATATAAGTACTCACTGATCCCCAAGTGAGTTACCCTCGTCCCATAAAAATACTCCCAGACCCCGCGTGAGTTACCCTCGTCCCATATAAGTACTCCCTGACACCAAGTGAGTTACCTCGTCCCATATAAGTACTCCCTGACCCCAAGTCAGTTACCCTCGTCCCATATAAGTACTCCCTGACCCAGTGTCAGTTACCCTCGTCCCATATAAGTACTCCCTGACCCCAAGTGATTTACCCTCGTCCCATATAAGTACTCCCTGACCCCCAATTAAGTTACCCTCGTCCTATATAAGTACTCCCTGACCCCAAGTGAGTTACCCTCGTCCCATATAAGTACTCACTGATTCACAAGTGAGGTACCCTCGTCCCATATAAGTACTCCCTGACCCCGTGTGAGTTACCCTCGTCCCATATAAGTACTCACTTATCCCCATGTGAGTTACCCTCGTCCCATATAAGTACTCCCTGACCCCAAGTGAGTTACCCTCGTCTCATATAAGTACTCCCTGACCCCAAGTCAGTTACCCTCGTCCCATATAAGTACTCCCTGTCCCAGTGTGAGTTACCCTCGTCCCATATAAGTACTGCCTGACACCGCGTGAATTACCCTAGTCCCAAATAAGTATTTCCTGACCCTCAGTGAGTTACCCTCGACCCATATAAGTACTCACTGATCCCCAAGTGAGTTACCCTCGTCCCATATAAGTACTCCCTGACCCCAAGTGAGTTACCCTCGTCCCATATAAGTACTCACTGATCCCCAAGTGAGTTACCCTCGTCCCATATAAGTACTGCCTGTCCCCAAGTGAGTTACCCTCGTCCCATATAAGTACTCCCTGACCACAAGTGAGTTACCCTCGTCCCATATAAGTACTCACTGATCCCCATGTGAGTTACCCTCGTCCCATATAAGTACTCCCCGACCCCAAGTGAGTTACCCTCGTCCCATATAAGTATTCACTGGCCCCCAAGTGAGTTACCCTCGTCCCATATAAGCACTCCCTGTCCCCGTGTGAATTACCCTAGTCCGAAATAAGTACTCCCTGACCCTAATTGAGATACCCTCGTCCCATATAAGTACTCCCTGAGTCCGAGTGAGTTACCCAAGTCCCATATAAGTACTCACTGATCCCCAAGTGAGTTACCCTCGTCCCATATAAGTACTCCCTGACCCCCAAGTGAGTTACCCTCGTCCCATATAAATACTCCCTGACCCCAAGTCAGTTACCCTCGTCCCATATAAGTACTCACTGATTTCCAAGTGAGTTACCCTCGTCCCATATAAGTACTCCCCGACCCCAAGTGTGTTACCCTCGTCTCATATAAGTACTCCCTGAGTCCGATTGAGTTACCCAAGTCCCATATAAGTACTCACTGATCCCCAAGTGAGTTACCCTCGTCCCATAAAAATACTCCCAGACCCCGCGTGAGTTACCCTCGTCCCATATAAGTACTCCCTGACACCAAGTGAGTTCCCTCGTCCCATATAAGTACTCCCTGACCCCAAGTCAGTTACCCTCGTCCCATATAAGTACTCCCTGACCCAGTGTCAGTTACCCTCGTCCCATATAAGTACTCCCTGACCCCAAGTGATTTACCCTCGTCCCATATAAGTACTCCCTGACCCCCAATTAAGTTACCCTCGTCCTATATAAGTACTCCCTGACCCCAAGTGAGTTACCCTCGTCCCATATAAGTACTCACTGATTCCCAAGTGAGGTACCCTCGTCCCATATAAGTACTCCCTGACCCCGTGTGAGTTACCCTCGTCCCATATAAGTACTCCCTGACCCCAAGTCAGTTACCCTCGTCCCATATAAGTACTCCCTGACCCAGTGTGAGTTACCCTCCTCCCATATAAGTACTTACTGATCCCCAAGTGAGTTACCCTCGTCCCATACAAGTACTCCCTGACCCCGTGTGAGTTACCCTCGTCCCATATAAGTACCCCCTGACCCCAAGTGAATTACCCTCGTCCCATATTAGTACTCCCTGAGTCCGAGTGAGTTACCCTCGTCCCATATAAGTACTCCCTGACCCCAAGTGAGTTACCCTCCTCCCATATAAGTACTTACTGATCCCCAAGTGAGTTACCCTCGTCCCATAAAAGTACTCCCTGACCCTCAGTGAGTTACCCTCGTCCCATATAAGTACTCACTGATCCCCAAGTGAGTTACCCTCGTCCCATATAAGTACTCCCTGACACCAAGTGAGTTTCCCTCGTCCCATATAAGTACTCACTGATCCCCAAGTGAGTTACCCTCGTCCCATATAAGTACTGCCTGTCCCCAAGTGAGTTACCCTCGTCCCATATAAGTACTCCCTGACCCCAAGTGAGTTACCCTCGTCCCATATAAGTACTCCCCGACCCCAAGTGTGTTACCCTCGTCTCATATAAGTACTCCCTGAGTCCGAATGAGTTACCCAAGTCCCATATAAGTACTCACTGATCCCCAAGTGAGTTACCCTCGTCCCATATAAGTACTCCCTGACCCCAAGTCAGTTACCCTCGTCCCTAATAAGTACTCACTGATTCCCAAGTGAGTTACCCTCGTCCCATATAAGTACTCCCCGACCCCAAGTGTGTTACCCTCGTCTCATATAAGTACTCCCTGAGTCCGATTGAGTTACCCAAGTCCCATATAAGTACTCACTGATCCCCAAGTGAGTTACCCTCGTCCCATAAAAATACTCTTTGACCCCGCGTGAGTTACCCTCGTCCCATATAAGTACTCCCTGACCCCAAGTGAGTTACCCTCGTCCCATATAAGTACTCCCTGAGTCCGAGTGAGTTACCCTCGTCCCATATAAGTACTCCCTGACCCCAAGTGAGTTACCCTCCTCCCATATAAGTACTTACTGATCCCCAAGTGAGTTACCCTCGTCCCATACAAGTACTCCCTGACCCTCAGTGAGTTACCCTCGTCCCATATAAGTACTCACTGATCCCCAAGTGAGTTACCCTCGTCCCATATAAGTACTCCCTGACCCCAAGTGAGTTTCCCTCGTCCCATATAAGTACTCACTGATCCCCAAGTGAGTTACCCTCGTCCCATATAAGTACTGCCTGTCCCCAAGTGAGTTACCCTCGTCCCATATAAGTACTCCCTGACCCCAAGTGAGTTACCCTCGTCCCATATAAGTACTCACTGATCCCCATGTGAGTTACCCTCGTCCCATATAAGTACTACCCGACCCCAAGTGAGTTACCCTCGTCCCATATAAGTACTCTCTGACCCCAAGTAAGTTACCCTCGTCCCATATAAGTACTCACTTATCCCCATGTGAGTTACCCTCGTCCCATATATGTACTCCCTGACCCCAAGTGAGTTACCCTCGTCTCATATAAGTACTCCCTGACCCCAAGTCAGTTACCCTCGTCCCATATAAGTACTCCCTGTCCCAGTGTGAGTTACCCTCGTCCCATATAAGTACTGCCTGACACCGCGTGAATTACCCTAGTCCCAAATAAGTATTCCCTGACCCTCAGTGAGTTACCCTCGACCCATATAAGTACTCACTGATCCCCAAGTGAGTTACCCTCGTCCCATATAAGTACTCCCTGACCCCAAGTGAGTTACCCTCGTCCCATATAAGTACTCACTGATCCCCAAGTGAGTTACCCTCGTCCCATATAAGTACTGCCTGTCCCCAAGTGAGTTACCCTCGTCCCATATAAGTACTCCCTGACCACAAGTGAGTTACCCTCGTCCCATATAAGTACTCACTGATCCCCATGTGAGTTACCCTCGTCCCATATAAGTACTCCCCGACCCCAAGTGAGTTACCCTCGTCCCATATAAGTATTCACTGGCCCCCAAGTGAGTTACCCTCGTCCCATATAAGCACTCCCTGTCCCCGTGTGAATTACCCTAGTCCGAAATAAGTACTCCCTGACCCTAATTGAGATACCCTCGTCCCATATAAGTACTCCCTGAGTCCGAGTGAGTTACCCAAGTCCCATATAAGTACTCACTGATCCCCAAGTGAGTTACCCTCGTCCCATATAAGTACTCCCTGACCCCCAAGTGAGTTACCCTCGTCCCATATAAGTACTCCCTGACCCCAAGTCAGTTACCCTCGTCCCATATAAGTACTCACTGATTTCCAAGTGAGTTACCCTCGTCCCATATAAGTACTCCCCGACCCCAAGTGTGTTACCCTCGTCTCATATAAGTACTCCCTGAGTCCGATTGAGTTACCCAAGTCCCATATAAGTACTCACTGATCCCCAAGTGAGTTACCCTCGTCCCATAAAAATACTCCCAGACCCCGCGTGAGTTACCCTCGTCCCATATAAGTACTCCCTGACACCAAGTGAGTTACCTCGTCCCATATAAGTACTCCCTGACCCCAAGTCAGTTACCCTCGTCCCATATAAGTACTCCCTGACGCAGTGTCATTTTACCCTCGTCCCATATAAGTACTCCCTGACCCCAAGTGATTTACCCTCGTCCCATATAAGTACTCCCTGACCCCCAATTAAGTTACCCTCGTCCTATATAAGTACTCCCTGACCCCAAGTGAGTTACCCTCGTCCCATATAAGTACTCACTGATTCACAAGTGAGGTACCCTCGTCCCATATAAGTACTCCCTGACCCCGTGTGAGTTACCCTCGTCCCATATAAGTACTCACTTATCCCCATGTGAGTTACCCTCGTCCCATATAAGTACTCCCTGACCCCAAGTGAGTTACCCTCGTCTCATATAAGTACTCCCTGACCCCAAGTCAGTTACCCTCGTCCCATATAAGTACTCCCTGTCCCAGTGTGAGTTACCCTCGTCCCATATAAGTACTGCCTGACACCGCGTGAATTACCCTAGTCCCAAATAAGTATTTCCTGACCCTCAGTGAATTACCCTCGACCCATATAAGTACTCACTGATCCCCAAGTGAGTTACCCTCGTCCCATATAAGTACTCCCTGACCCCAAGTGAGTTACCCTCGTCCCATATAAGCACTCACTGATCCCCAAGTGAGTTACCCTCGTCCCATATAAGTACTGCCTGTCCCCAAGTGAGTTACCCTCGTCCCATATAAGTACTCCCTGACCACAAGTGAGTTACCCTCGTCCCATATAAGTACTCACTGATCCCCATGTGAGTTACCCTCGTCCCATATAAGTACTCCCCGACCCCAAGTGAGTTACCCTCGTCCCATATAAGTATTCACTGGCCCCCAAGTGAGTTACCCTGGTCCCATATAAGCACTCCCTGTCCCCGTGTGAATTACCCTAGTCCGAAATAAGTACTCCCTGACCCTAATTGAGATACCCTCGTCCCATATAAGTACTCCCTGAGTCCGAGTGAGTTACCCAAGTCCCATATAAGTACTCACTGATCCCCAAGTTAGTTACCCTCGTCCCATATAAGTACTCCCTGACCCCCAAGTGAGTTACCCTCGTCCCATATAAATACTCCCTGACCCCAAGTCAGTTACCCTCGTCCCATATAAGTACTCACTGATTTCCAAGTGAGTTACCCTCGTCCCATATAAGTACTCCCCGACCCCAAGTGTGTTACCCTCGTCTCATATAAGTACTCCCTGAGTCCGATTGAGTTACCCAAGTCCCATATAAGTACTCACTGATCCCCAAGTGAGTTACCCTCGTCCCATAAAAATACTCCCAGACCCCGCGTGAGTTACCCTCGTCCCATATAAGTACTCCCTGACACCAAGTGAGTTCCCTCGTCCCATATAAGTACTCCCTGACCCCAAGTCAGTTACCCTCGTCCCATATAAGTACTCCCTGACCCAGTGTCAGTTACCCTCGTCCCATATAAGTACTCCCTGACCCCAAGTGATTTACCCTCGTCCCATATAAGTACTCCCTGACCCCCAATTAAGTTACCCTCGTCCTATATAAGTACTCCCTGACCCCAAGTGAGTTACCCTCGTCCCATATAAGTACTCACTGATTCCCAAGTGAGGTACCCTCGTCCCATATAAGTACTCCCTGACCCCGTGTGAGTTACCCTCGTCCCATATAAGTACTCCCTGACCCCAAGTCAGTTACCCTCGTCCCATATAAGTACTCCCTGACCCAGTGTGAGTTACCCTCCTCCCATATAAGTACTTACTGATCCCCAAGTGAGTTACCCTCGTCCCATACAAGTACTCCCTGACCCCGTGTGAGTTACCCTCGTCCCATATAAGTACCCCCTGACCCCAAGTGAATTACCCTCGTCCCATATTAGTACTCCCTGAGTCCGAGTGAGTTACCCTCGTCCCATATAAGTACTCCCTGACCCCAAGTGAGTTACCCTCCTCCCATATAAGTACTTACTGATCCCCAAGTGAGTTACCCTCGTCCCATAAAAGTACTCCCTGACCCTCAGTGAGTTACCCTCGTCCCATATAAGTACTCACTGATCCCCAAGTGAGTTACCCTCGTCCCATATAAGTACTCCCTGACCCCAAGTGAGTTTCCCTCGTCCCATATAAGTACTCACTGATCCCCAAGTGAGTTACCCTCGTCCCATATAAGTACTGCCTGTCCCCAAGTGAGTTACCCTCGTCCCATATAAGTACTCCCTGACCCCAAGTGAGTTACCCTCGTCCCATATAAGTACTCCCCGACCCCAAGTGTGTTACCCTCGTCTCATATAAGTACTCCCTGAGTCCGAATGAGTTACCCAAGTCCCATATAAGTACTCACTGATCCCCAAGTGAGTTACCCTCGTCCCATATAAGTACTCCCTGACCCACAAGTGAGTTACCCTCGTCCCATATAAGTACTCCCTGACCCCAAGTCAGTTACCCTCGTCCCTAATAAGTACTCACTGATTCCCAAGTGAGTTACCCTCGTCCCATATAAGTACTCCCCGACCCCAAGTGTGTTACCCTCGTCTCATATAAGTACTCCCTGAGTCCGATTGAGTTACCCAAGTCCCATATAAGTACTCACTGATCCCCAAGTGAGTTACCCTCGTCCCATAAAAATACTCTTTGACCCCGCGTGAGTTACCCTCGTCCCATATAAGTACTCCCTGACCCCAAGTGATTTACCCTCGTCCCATATAAGTACTCCCTGACCCCCAATTAAGTTACCCTCGTCCTATATAAGTACTCCCTGACCCCAAGTGAGTTACCCTCGTCCCATATAAGTACTCACTGATTCCCAAGTGAGGTACCCTCGTCCCATATAAGTACTCCCTGACCCCGTGTGAGTTACCCTCGTCCCATATAAGTACTCCCTGACCCCAAGTCAGTTACCCTCGTCCCATATAAGTACTCCCTGACCCAGTGTGAGTTACCCTCCTCCCATATAAGTACTTACTGATCCCCAAGTGAGTTACCCTCGTCCCATACAAGTACTCCCTGACCCCGTGTGAGTTACCCTCGTCCCATATAAGTACCCCCTGACCCCAAGTGAATTACCCTCGTCCCATATTAGTACTCCCTGAGTCCGAGTGAGTTACCCTCGTCCCATATAAGTACTCCCTGACCCCAAGTGAGTTACCCTCCTCCCATATAAGTACTTACTGATCCCCAAGTGAGTTACCCTCGTCCCATAAAAGTACTCCCTGACCCTCAGTGAGTTACCCTCGTCCCATATAAGTACTCACTGATCCCCAAGTGAGTTACCCTCGTCCCATATAAGTACCCCCTCACCCCAAGTGAGTTTCCCTCGTCCCATATAAGTACTCACTGATCCCCAAGTGAGTTACCCTCGTCCCATATAAGTACTGCCTGTCCCCAAGTGAGTTACCCTCGTCCCATATAAGTACTCCCTGACCCCAAGTGAGTTACCCTCGTCCCATATAAGTACTCCCCGACCCCAAGTGTGTTACCCTCGTCTCATATAAGTACTCCCTGAGTCCGAATGAGTTACCCAAGTCCCATATAAGTACTCACTGATCCCCAAGTGAGTTACCCTCGTCCCATATAAGTACTCCCTGACCCCCAAGTGAGTTACCCTCGTCCCATATAAGTACTCCCTGACCCCAAGTCAGTTACCCTCGTCCCTAATAAGTACTCACTGATTCCCAAGTGAGTTACCCTCGTCCCATATAAGTACTCCCCGACCCCAAGTGTGTTACCCTCGTCTCATATAAGTACTCCCTGAGTCCGATTGAGTTACCCAAGTCCCATATAAGTACTCACTGATCCCCAAGTGAGTTACCCTCGTCCCATAAAAATACTCTTTGACCCCGCGTGAGTTACCCTCGTCCCATATAAGTACTCCCTGACACCAAGTGAGTTACCTCGTCCCATATAAGTACTCCCTGACCCCAAGTCAGTTACCCTAGTCCCATATAAGTACTCCCTGACCCAGTGTCAGTTACCCTCGTCCCATATAAGTACTCCCTGACCCCAAGTGATTTACCCTCGTCCCATATAAGTACTCACTGATCCCCAAGTGAGTTACCCTCGTCCCATATAAGTACTCCCTGACCCCGTGTGAGTTACCCTCGTCTCATATAAGTACTCCCTGACCCCAAGTGAGTTACCCTCGTCCCATATAAGTACTCCCTGACCCCGTGTGAGTTACCCTCGTCTCATATAAGTACTCCCTGACCCCAAGTGAGTTACCCTCGTCCCATATAAGTACTCCCCGACTCCAAGTGTGTTACCCTCGTCCCATATAAGTACTCACTGATCCCCAAGTGAGTTACCCTCGTCCCATATAAGTACTCCCTGACCCCAAGTCAGTTAACCTCGTCCCATATAAGTACTCCCTGACCCCAAATCAGTTACCCTCGTCCCATATAAGTACTCCCTGACCCCGTGTGAGTTACCCTCGTCCCATATAAGTACTCCCTGAACCAGTGTCAGTTACCCTCGTCCCATATAAGTACTCCCTGACCCCTAGTGATTTACCCTTGTCACATATAAGTACTCACTGATCCCCAAGTGAGTTACCCTCGTCCCATATAAGTACTCCCTGACCCCAATTCAGTTAACCTCGTCCCATATAAGTACTTCCTGACCCCAAGTCAGTTACCCTCGTCCCATATAAGTACTCCCTGACCCCGTGTGAGTTACCCTCGTCCCATATAAGTAATCCCTGACCCTAAGTGAGTTACCCTCGTCCCATATAAGTACTCCCCGACTCCAAGTGTGTTACCCTCGTCCCATATAAGTACTCCCTGGGTCCGAGTGAGTTACCCTAGTCCCAAATAAGTATTCCCTGACCCTCAGTGAGTTACCCTCGTCCCATATAAGTACTTCGTGACCCCCAAGTGAGTTACCCTTGTCCCATATAAGTACTCACTGACCCCAAGTGAGTTACCCTCGTCCCATATAAGTACTCCCTGAACCCAAGTGAGTTACACTCGTCCCATATAAGTACTCCCTGACCCCGGAAGAGTTACCCTCGTCCCATATAAGTACTCACTGATCCCCAAGTTAGTTACCCTCGTCCCTAATAAGTACTCCCTGACCCCGGGTGAATTACCCTAGTCCCAAATAAGTACTCCCTGACCCTAAGTGAGATACCCTCGTCCCATATAAGTACTCACTGATCCCTAAGTGAGTTACACTAGTCCCATATAAGTACTCCCTGACACCAAGTGAGTTACCTCGTCCCATATAAGTACTCCCTGACCCCAAGTCAGTTACCCTCGTCCCATATAAGTACTCCCCGACTCCAAGTGTGTTACCCTCGTCCCATATAAGTACTCCCTGAGTCCGAGTGAGTTACCCAAGTCCCATATAAGTACACACTGATCCCCAAGTGAGTTACCCTCGTCCCATATCAGTACTCCCTGACCCCAAGTGAGTTACCCTCGTTCCATATAAGTACTCACTGATCCCCAAGTGAGTTACCCTCTTCCCATATAAGTACTCCCTGACCCTTAAGTGAGTTACCCTTGTCCCATATAAGTACTTCCTGACCCCCAAGTGAGTTACCCTTGTCCCATATAAGTACTCACTGACCCCGTGTTAGTTACCCTCGTCCCTTATAAGTACTCCCTGACCCCCAAGTGAGTTACCCTCGTCCCATATAAGTATTCACTGGTCCACAAGTGAGTTACCCTCGTCCCATATAAGTACTCCCTGACCCCGTGTGAATTACCCTAGTCCCAAATAAGTACTCCCTGACCCAGTGTCAGTTACCCTCGTCCCATATAAGTACTCCCTGACCCCGTGTGAATTACCCTAGTCCCATATAAGTACTCCCTGACCCCAAGTCAGCTACCCTCGTCCCATATAAGTACTCCCTGACCCCGTGTGAGTTACCCTCGTCTCATATAAGTAATCCCTGACCCCAAGTGAGTTACCCTCGTCCCATATAAGTACTCCCTGACCCCGTGTGAGTTACCCTCGTCTCATATAAGTACTCCCTGACCCCAAGTGAGTTACCCTCGTCCCATATAAGTACTCCCCGACTCCAAGTGAGTTACCCTCGTCCCATAAAAATACTCCCAGACCCCGCGTGAGTTACCCTCGTCCCATATAAGTACTCCCTGACACCAAGTGAGTTCCCTCGTCCCATATAAGTACTCCCTGACCCCAAGTCAGTTACCCTCGTCCCATATAAGTACTCCCTGACCCAGTGTCAGTTACCCTCGTCCCATATAAGTACTCCCTGACCCCAAGTGATTTACCCTCGTCCCATATAAGTACTCCCTGACCCCCAATTAAGTTACCCTCGTCCTATATAAGTACTCCCTGACCCCAAGTGAGTTACCCTCGTCCCATATAAGTACTCACTGATTCCCAAGTGAGGTACCCTCGTCCCATATAAGTACTCCCTGACCCCGTGTGAGTTACCCTCGTCCCATATAAGTACTCCCTGACCCCAAGTCAGTTACCCTCGTCCCATATAAGTACTCCCTGACCCAGTGTGAGTTACCCTCCTCCCATATAAGTACTTACTGATCCCCAAGTGAGTTACCCTCGTCCCATACAAGTACTCCCTGACCCCGTGTGAGTTACCCTCGTCCCATATAAGTACCCCCTGACCCCAAGTGAATTACCCTCGTCCCATATTAGTACTCCCTGAGTCCGAGTGAGTTACCCTCGTCCCATATAAGTACTCCCTGACCCCAAGTGAGTTACCCTCCTCCCATATAAGTACTTACTGATCCCCAAGTGAGTTACCCTCGTCCCATAAAAGTACTCCCTGACCCTCAGTGAGTTACCCTCGTCCCATATAAGTACTCACTGATCCCCAAGTGAGTTACCCTCGTCCCATATAAGTACTCCCTGACCCCAAGTGAGTTTCCCTCGTCCCATATAAGTACTCACTGATCCCCAAGTGAGTTACCCTCGTCCCATATAAGTACTGCCTGTCCCCAAGTGAGTTACCCTCGTCCCATATAAGTACTCACTGATTCCCAAGTGAGGTACCCTCGTCCCATATAAGTACTCCCTGACCCCGTGTGAGTTACCCTCGTCCCATATAAGTACTCCCTGACCCCAAGTCAGTTACCCTCGTCCCATATAAGTACTCCCCGACCCCAAGTGAGTTACCCTCGTCCCATATAAGTATTCACTGGCCCCCAAGTGAGTTACCCTCGTCCCATATAAGCACTCCCTGTCCCCGTGTGAATTACCCTAGTCCGAAATAAGTACTCCCTGACCCCAAGTCAGTTACCCTCGTCCCATATAAGTACTCCCTGACCCAGTGTCAGTTACCCTCGTCCCATATAAGTACTCCCTGACCCCAAGTGATTTACCCTCGTCCCATATAAGTACTCCCTGACCCCCAATTAAGTTACCCTCGTCCTATATAAGTACTCCCTGACCCCAAGTGAGTTACCCTCGTCCCATATAAGTACTCCCTGACCACAAGTGAGTTACCTCGTCCCATATAAGTACTCACTGATCCCCATGTGAGTTACCCTCGTCCCATATAAGTACTCCCCGACCCCAAGTGAGTTACCCTCGTCCCATATAAGTATTCACTGGCCCCCAAGTGAGTTACCCTCGTCCCATATAAGCACTCCCTGTCCCCGTGTGAATTACCCTAGTCCGAAATAAGTACTCCCTGACCCTAATTGAGATACCCTCGTCCCATATAAGTACTCCCTGAGTCCGAGTGAGTTACCCAAGTCCCATATAAGTACTCACTGATCCCCAAGTGAGTTACCCTCGTCCCATATAAGTACTCCCTGACCCCCAAGTGAGTTACCCTCGTCCCATATAAGTACTCCCTGACCCCAAGTCAGTTACCCTCGTCCCATATAAGTACTCACTGATTTCCAAGTGAGTTACCCTCGTCCCATATAAGTACTCCCCGACCCCAAGTGTGTTACCCTCGTCTCATATAAGTACTCCCTGAGTCCGATTGAGTTACCCAAGTCCCATATAAGTACTCACTGATCCCCAAGTGAGTTACCCTCGTCCCATAAAAATACTCCCAGACCCCGCGTGAGTTACCCTCGTCCCATATAAGTACTCCCTGACACCAAGTGAGTTACCTCGTCCCATATAAGTACTCCCTGACCCCAAGTCAGTTACCCTCGTCCCATATAAGTACTCCCTGACCCAGTGTCAGTTACCCTCGTCCCATATAAGTACTCCCTGACCCCAAGTGATTTACCCTCGTCCCATATAAGTACTCCCTGACCCCCAATTAAGTTACCCTCGTCCTATATAAGTACTCCCTGACCCCAAGTGAGTTACCCTCGTCCCATATAAGTACTCACTGATTCACAAGTGAGGTACCCTCGTCCCATATAAGTACTCCCTGACCCCGTGTGAGTTACCCTCGTCCCATATAAGTACTCACTTATCCCCATGTGAGTTACCCTCGTCCCATATAAGTACTCCCTGACCCCAAGTGAGTTACCCTCGTCTCATATAAGTACTCCCTGACCCCAAGTCAGTTACCCTCGTCCCATATAAGTACTCCCTGTCCCAGTGTGAGTTACCCTCGTCCCATATAAGTACTGCCTGACACCGCGTGAATTACCCTAGTCCCAAATAAGTATTTCCTGACCCTCAGTGAGTTACCCTCGACCCATATAAGTACTCACTGATCCCCAAGTGAGTTACCCTCGTCCCATATAAGTACTCCCTGACCCCAAGTGAGTTACCCTCGTCCCATATAAGTACTCACTGATCCCCAAGTGAGTTACCCTCGTCCCATATAAGTACTGCCTGTCCCCAAGTGAGTTACCCTCGTCCCATATAAGTACTCCCTGACCACAAGTGAGTTACCCTCGTCCCATATAAGTACTCACTGATCCCCATGTGAGTTACCCTCGTCCCATATAAGTACTCCCCGACCCCAAGTGAGTTACCCTCGTCCCATATAAGTATTCACTGGCCCCCAAGTGAGTTACCCTCGTCCCATATAAGCACTCCCTGTCCCCGTGTGAATTACCCTAGTCCGAAATAAGTACTCCCTGACCCTAATTGAGATACCCTCGTCCCATATAAGTACTCCCTGAGTCCGAGTGAGTTACCCAAGTCCCATATAAGTACTCACTGATCCCCAAGTGAGTTACCCTCGTCCCATATAAGTACTCCCTGACCCCCAAGTGAGTTACCCTCGTCCCATATAAATACTCCCTGACCCCAAGTCAGTTACCCTCGTCCCATATAAGTACTCACTGATTTCCAAGTGAGTTACCCTCGTCCCATATAAGTACTCCCCGACCCCAAGTGTGTTACCCTCGTCTCATATAAGTACTCCCTGAGTCCGATTGAGTTACCCAAGTCCCATATAAGTACTCACTGATCCCCAAGTGAGTTACCCTCGTCCCATAAAAATACTCCCAGACCCCGCGTGAGTTACCCTCGTCCCATATAAGTACTCCCTGACACCAAGTGAGTTCCCTCGTCCCATATAAGTACTCCCTGACCCCAAGTCAGTTACCCTCGTCCCATATAAGTACTCCCTGACCCAGTGTCAGTTACCCTCGTCCCATATAAGTACTCCCTGACCCCAAGTGATTTACCCTCGTCCCATATAAGTACTCCCTGACCCCCAATTAAGTTACCCTCGTCCTATATAAGTACTCCCTGACCCCAAGTGAGTTACCCTCGTCCCATATAAGTACTCACTGATTCCCAAGTGAGGTACCCTCGTCCCATATAAGTACTCCCTGACCCCGTGTGAGTTACCCTCGTCCCATATAAGTACTCCCTGACCCCAAGTCAGTTACCCTCGTCCCATATAAGTACTCCCTGACCCAGTGTGAGTTACCCTCCTCCCATATAAGTACTTACTGATCCCCAAGTGAGTTACCCTCGTCCCATACAAGTACTCCCTGACCCCGTGTGAGTTACCCTCGTCCCATATAAGTACCCCCTGACCCCAAGTGAATTACCCTCGTCCCATATTAGTACTCCCTGAGTCCGAGTGAGTTACCCTCGTCCCATATAAGTACTCCCTGACCCCAAGTGAGTTACCCTCCTCCCATATAAGTACTTACTGATCCCCAAGTGAGTTACCCTCGTCCCATAAAAGTACTCCCTGACCCTCAGTGAGTTACCCTCGTCCCATATAAGTACTCACTGATCCCCAAGTGAGTTACCCTCGTCCCATATAAGTACTCCCTGACACCAAGTGAGTTTCCCTCGTCCCATATAAGTACTCACTGATCCCCAAGTGAGTTACCCTCGTCCCATATAAGTACTGCCTGTCCCCAAGTGAGTTACCCTCGTCCCATATAAGTACTCCCTGACCCCAAGTGAGTTACCCTCGTCCCATATAAGTACTCCCCGACCCCAAGTGTGTTACCCTCGTCTCATATAAGTACTCCCTGAGTCCGAATGAGTTACCCAAGTCCCATATAAGTACTCACTGATCCCCAAGTGAGTTACCCTCGTCCCATATAAGTACTCCCTGACCCCAAGTCAGTTACCCTCGTCCCTAATAAGTACTCACTGATTCCCAAGTGAGTTACCCTCGTCCCATATAAGTACTCCCCGACCCCAAGTGTGTTACCCTCGTCTCATATAAGTACTCCCTGAGTCCGATTGAGTTACCCAAGTCCCATATAAGTACTCACTGATCCCCAAGTGAGTTACCCTCGTCCCATAAAAATACTCTTTGACCCCGCGTGAGTTACCCTCGTCCCATATAAGTACTCCCTGACCCCAAGTGAGTTACCCTCGTCCCATATAAGTACTCCCTGAGTCCGAGTGAGTTACCCTCGTCCCATATAAGTACTCCCTGACCCCAAGTGAGTTACCCTCCTCCCATATAAGTACTTACTGATCCCCAAGTGAGTTACCCTCGTCCCATACAAGTACTCCCTGACCCTCAGTGAGTTACCCTCGTCCCATATAAGTACTCACTGATCCCCAAGTGAGTTACCCTCGTCCCATATAAGTACTCCCTGACCCCAAGTGAGTTTCCCTCGTCCCATATAAGTACTCACTGATCCCCAAGTGAGTTACCCTCGTCCCATATAAGTACTGCCTGTCCCCAAGTGAGTTACCCTCGTCCCATATAAGTACTCCCTGACCCCAAGTGAGTTACCCTCGTCCCATATAAGTACTCACTGATCCCCATGTGAGTTACCCTCGTCCCATATAAGTACTACCCGACCCCAAGTGAGTTACCCTCGTCCCATATAAGTACTCTCTGACCCCAAGTAAGTTACCCTCGTCCCATATAAGTACTCACTTATCCCCATGTGAGTTACCCTCGTCCCATATATGTACTCCCTGACCCCAAGTGAGTTACCCTCGTCTCATATAAGTACTCCCTGACCCCAAGTCAGTTACCCTCGTCCCATATAAGTACTCCCTGTCCCAGTGTGAGTTACCCTCGTCCCATATAAGTACTGCCTGACACCGCGTGAATTACCCTAGTCCCAAATAAGTATTCCCTGACCCTCAGTGAGTTACCCTCGACCCATATAAGTACTCACTGATCCCCAAGTGAGTTACCCTCGTCCCATATAAGTACTCCCTGACCCCAAGTGAGTTACCCTCGTCCCATATAAGTACTCACTGATCCCCAAGTGAGTTACCCTCGTCCCATATAAGTACTGCCTGTCCCCAAGTGAGTTACCCTCGTCCCATATAAGTACTCCCTGACCACAAGTGAGTTACCCTCGTCCCATATAAGTACTCACTGATCCCCATGTGAGTTACCCTCGTCCCATATAAGTACTCCCCGACCCCAAGTGAGTTACCCTCGTCCCATATAAGTATTCACTGGCCCCCAAGTGAGTTACCCTCGTCCCATATAAGCACTCCCTGTCCCCGTGTGAATTACCCTAGTCCGAAATAAGTACTCCCTGACCCTAATTGAGATACCCTCGTCCCATATAAGTACTCCCTGAGTCCGAGTGAGTTACCCAAGTCCCATATAAGTACTCACTGATCCCCAAGTGAGTTACCCTCGTCCCATATAAGTACTCCCTGACCCCCAAGTGAGTTACCCTCGTCCCATATAAGTACTCCCTGACCCCAAGTCAGTTACCCTCGTCCCATATAAGTACTCACTGATTTCCAAGTGAGTTACCCTCGTCCCATATAAGTACTCCCCGACCCCAAGTGTGTTACCCTCGTCTCATATAAGTACTCCCTGAGTCCGATTGAGTTACCCAAGTCCCATATAAGTACTCACTGATCCCCAAGTGAGTTACCCTCGTCCCATAAAAATACTCCCAGACCCCGCGTGAGTTACCCTCGTCCCATATAAGTACTCCCTGACACCAAGTGAGTTACCTCGTCCCATATAAGTACTCCCTGACCCCAAGTCAGTTACCCTCGTCCCATATAAGTACTCCCTGACGCAGTGTCATTTTACCCTCGTCCCATATAAGTACTCCCTGACCCCAAGTGATTTACCCTCGTCCCATATAAGTACTCCCTGACCCCCAATTAAGTTACCCTCGTCCTATATAAGTACTCCCTGACCCCAAGTGAGTTACCCTCGTCCCATATAAGTACTCACTGATTCACAAGTGAGGTACCCTCGTCCCATATAAGTACTCCCTGACCCCGTGTGAGTTACCCTCGTCCCATATAAGTACTCACTTATCCCCATGTGAGTTACCCTCGTCCCATATAAGTACTCCCTGACCCCAAGTGAGTTACCCTCGTCTCATATAAGTACTCCCTGACCCCAAGTCAGTTACCCTCGTCCCATATAAGTACTCCCTGTCCCAGTGTGAGTTACCCTCGTCCCATATAAGTACTGCCTGACACCGCGTGAATTACCCTAGTCCCAAATAAGTATTTCCTGACCCTCAGTGAATTACCCTCGACCCATATAAGTACTCACTGATCCCCAAGTGAGTTACCCTCGTCCCATATAAGTACTCCCTGACCCCAAGTGAGTTACCCTCGTCCCATATAAGCACTCACTGATCCCCAAGTGAGTTACCCTCGTCCCATATAAGTACTGCCTGTCCCCAAGTGAGTTACCCTCGTCCCATATAAGTACTCCCTGACCACAAGTGAGTTACCCTCGTCCCATATAAGTACTCACTGATCCCCATGTGAGTTACCCTCGTCCCATATAAGTACTCCCCGACCCCAAGTGAGTTACCCTCGTCCCATATAAGTATTCACTGGCCCCCAAGTGAGTTACCCTGGTCCCATATAAGCACTCCCTGTCCCCGTGTGAATTACCCTAGTCCGAAATAAGTACTCCCTGACCCTAATTGAGATACCCTCGTCCCATATAAGTACTCCCTGAGTCCGAGTGAGTTACCCAAGTCCCATATAAGTACTCACTGATCCCCAAGTTAGTTACCCTCGTCCCATATAAGTACTCCCTGACCCCCAAGTGAGTTACCCTCGTCCCATATAAATACTCCCTGACCCCAAGTCAGTTACCCTCGTCCCATATAAGTACTCACTGATTTCCAAGTGAGTTACCCTCGTCCCATATAAGTACTCCCCGACCCCAAGTGTGTTACCCTCGTCTCATATAAGTACTCCCTGAGTCCGATTGAGTTACCCAAGTCCCATATAAGTACTCACTGATCCCCAAGTGAGTTACCCTCGTCCCATAAAAATACTCCCAGACCCCGCGTGAGTTACCCTCGTCCCATATAAGTACTCCCTGACACCAAGTGAGTTCCCTCGTCCCATATAAGTACTCCCTGACCCCAAGTCAGTTACCCTCGTCCCATATAAGTACTCCCTGACCCAGTGTCAGTTACCCTCGTCCCATATAAGTACTCCCTGACCCCAAGTGATTTACCCTCGTCCCATATAAGTACTCCCTGACCCCCAATTAAGTTACCCTCGTCCTATATAAGTACTCCCTGACCCCAAGTGAGTTACCCTCGTCCCATATAAGTACTCACTGATTCCCAAGTGAGGTACCCTCGTCCCATATAAGTACTCCCTGACCCCGTGTGAGTTACCCTCGTCCCATATAAGTACTCCCTGACCCCAAGTCAGTTACCCTCGTCCCATATAAGTACTCCCTGACCCAGTGTGAGTTACCCTCCTCCCATATAAGTACTTACTGATCCCCAAGTGAGTTACCCTCGTCCCATACAAGTACTCCCTGACCCCGTGTGAGTTACCCTCGTCCCATATAAGTACCCCCTGACCCCAAGTGAATTACCCTCGTCCCATATTAGTACTCCCTGAGTCCGAGTGAGTTACCCTCGTCCCATATAAGTACTCCCTGACCCCAAGTGAGTTACCCTCCTCCCATATAAGTACTTACTGATCCCCAAGTGAGTTACCCTCGTCCCATAAAAGTACTCCCTGACCCTCAGTGAGTTACCCTCGTCCCATATAAGTACTCACTGATCCCCAAGTGAGTTACCCTCGTCCCATATAAGTACTCCCTGACCCCAAGTGAGTTTCCCTCGTCCCATATAAGTACTCACTGATCCCCAAGTGAGTTACCCTCGTCCCATATAAGTACTGCCTGTCCCCAAGTGAGTTACCCTCGTCCCATATAAGTACTCCCTGACCCCAAGTGAGTTACCCTCGTCCCATATAAGTACTCCCCGACCCCAAGTGTGTTACCCTCGTCTCATATAAGTACTCCCTGAGTCCGAATGAGTTACCCAAGTCCCATATAAGTACTCACTGATCCCCAAGTGAGTTACCCTCGTCCCATATAAGTACTCCCTGACCCACAAGTGAGTTACCCTCGTCCCATATAAGTACTCCCTGACCCCAAGTCAGTTACCCTCGTCCCTAATAAGTACTCACTGATTCCCAAGTGAGTTACCCTCGTCCCATATAAGTACTCCCCGACCCCAAGTGTGTTACCCTCGTCTCATATAAGTACTCCCTGAGTCCGATTGAGTTACCCAAGTCCCATATAAGTACTCACTGATCCCCAAGTGAGTTACCCTCGTCCCATAAAAATACTCTTTGACCCCGCGTGAGTTACCCTCGTCCCATATAAGTACTCCCTGACCCCAAGTGATTTACCCTCGTCCCATATAAGTACTCCCTGACCCCCAATTAAGTTACCCTCGTCCTATATAAGTACTCCCTGACCCCAAGTGAGTTACCCTCGTCCCATATAAGTACTCACTGATTCCCAAGTGAGGTACCCTCGTCCCATATAAGTACTCCCTGACCCCGTGTGAGTTACCCTCGTCCCATATAAGTACTCCCTGACCCCAAGTCAGTTACCCTCGTCCCATATAAGTACTCCCTGACCCAGTGTGAGTTACCCTCCTCCCATATAAGTACTTACTGATCCCCAAGTGAGTTACCCTCGTCCCATACAAGTACTCCCTGACCCCGTGTGAGTTACCCTCGTCCCATATAAGTACCCCCTGACCCCAAGTGAATTACCCTCGTCCCATATTAGTACTCCCTGAGTCCGAGTGAGTTACCCTCGTCCCATATAAGTACTCCCTGACCCCAAGTGAGTTACCCTCCTCCCATATAAGTACTTACTGATCCCCAAGTGAGTTACCCTCGTCCCATAAAAGTACTCCCTGACCCTCAGTGAGTTACCCTCGTCCCATATAAGTACTCACTGATCCCCAAGTGAGTTACCCTCGTCCCATATAAGTACCCCCTCACCCCAAGTGAGTTTCCCTCGTCCCATATAAGTACTCACTGATCCCCAAGTGAGTTACCCTCGTCCCATATAAGTACTGCCTGTCCCCAAGTGAGTTACCCTCGTCCCATATAAGTACTCCCTGACCCCAAGTGAGTTACCCTCGTCCCATATAAGTACTCCCCGACCCCAAGTGTGTTACCCTCGTCTCATATAAGTACTCCCTGAGTCCGAATGAGTTACCCAAGTCCCATATAAGTACTCACTGATCCCCAAGTGAGTTACCCTCGTCCCATATAAGTACTCCCTGACCCCCAAGTGAGTTACCCTCGTCCCATATAAGTACTCCCTGACCCCAAGTCAGTTACCCTCGTCCCTAATAAGTACTCACTGATTCCCAAGTGAGTTACCCTCGTCCCATATAAGTACTCCCCGACCCCAAGTGTGTTACCCTCGTCTCATATAAGTACTCCCTGAGTCCGATTGAGTTACCCAAGTCCCATATAAGTACTCACTGATCCCCAAGTGAGTTACCCTCGTCCCATAAAAATACTCTTTGACCCCGCGTGAGTTACCCTCGTCCCATATAAGTACTCCCTGACACCAAGTGAGTTACCTCGTCCCATATAAGTACTCCCTGACCCCAAGTCAGTTACCCTAGTCCCATATAAGTACTCCCTGACCCAGTGTCAGTTACCCTCGTCCCATATAAGTACTCCCTGACCCCAAGTGATTTACCCTCGTCCCATATAAGTACTCACTGATCCCCAAGTGAGTTACCCTCGTCCCATATAAGTACTCCCTGACCCCGTGTGAGTTACCCTCGTCTCATATAAGTACTCCCTGACCCCAAGTGAGTTACCCTCGTCCCATATAAGTACTCCCTGACCCCGTGTGAGTTACCCTCGTCTCATATAAGTACTCCCTGACCCCAAGTGAGTTACCCTCGTCCCATATAAGTACTCCCCGACTCCAAGTGTGTTACCCTCGTCCCATATAAGTACTCACTGATCCCCAAGTGAGTTACCCTCGTCCCATATAAGTACTCCCTGACCCCAAGTCAGTTAACCTCGTCCCATATAAGTACTCCCTGACCCCAAATCAGTTACCCTCGTCCCATATAAGTACTCCCTGACCCCGTGTGAGTTACCCTCGTCCCATATAAGTACTCCCTGAACCAGTGTCAGTTACCCTCGTCCCATATAAGTACTCCCTGACCCCTAGTGATTTACCCTTGTCACATATAAGTACTCACTGATCCCCAAGTGAGTTACCCTCGTCCCATATAAGTACTCCCTGACCCCAATTCAGTTAACCTCGTCCCATATAAGTACTTCCTGACCCCAAGTCAGTTACCCTCGTCCCATATAAGTACTCCCTGACCCCGTGTGAGTTACCCTCGTCCCATATAAGTAATCCCTGACCCTAAGTGAGTTACCCTCGTCCCATATAAGTACTCCCCGACTCCAAGTGTGTTACCCTCGTCCCATATAAGTACTCCCTGGGTCCGAGTGAGTTACCCTAGTCCCAAATAAGTATTCCCTGACCCTCAGTGAGTTACCCTCGTCCCATATAAGTACTTCGTGACCCCCAAGTGAGTTACCCTTGTCCCATATAAGTACTCACTGACCCCAAGTGAGTTACCCTCGTCCCATATAAGTACTCCCTGAACCCAAGTGAGTTACACTCGTCCCATATAAGTACTCCCTGACCCCGGAAGAGTTACCCTCGTCCCATATAAGTACTCACTGATCCCCAAGTTAGTTACCCTCGTCCCTAATAAGTACTCCCTGACCCCGGGTGAATTACCCTAGTCCCAAATAAGTACTCCCTGACCCTAAGTGAGATACCCTCGTCCCATATAAGTACTCACTGATCCCTAAGTGAGTTACACTAGTCCCATATAAGTACTCCCTGACACCAAGTGAGTTACCTCGTCCCATATAAGTACTCCCTGACCCCAAGTCAGTTACCCTCGTCCCATATAAGTACTCCCCGACTCCAAGTGTGTTACCCTCGTCCCATATAAGTACTCCCTGAGTCCGAGTGAGTTACCCAAGTCCCATATAAGTACACACTGATCCCCAAGTGAGTTACCCTCGTCCCATATCAGTACTCCCTGACCCCAAGTGAGTTACCCTCGTTCCATATAAGTACTCACTGATCCCCAAGTGAGTTACCCTCTTCCCATATAAGTACTCCCTGACCCTTAAGTGAGTTACCCTTGTCCCATATAAGTACTTCCTGACCCCCAAGTGAGTTACCCTTGTCCCATATAAGTACTCACTGACCCCGTGTTAGTTACCCTCGTCCCTTATAAGTACTCCCTGACCCCCAAGTGAGTTACCCTCGTCCCATATAAGTATTCACTGGTCCACAAGTGAGTTACCCTCGTCCCATATAAGTACTCCCTGACCCCGTGTGAATTACCCTAGTCCCAAATAAGTACTCCCTGACCCAGTGTCAGTTACCCTCGTCCCATATAAGTACTCCCTGACCCCGTGTGAATTACCCTAGTCCCATATAAGTACTCCCTGACCCCAAGTCAGCTACCCTCGTCCCATATAAGTACTCCCTGACCCCGTGTGAGTTACCCTCGTCTCATATAAGTAATCCCTGACCCCAAGTGAGTTACCCTCGTCCCATATAAGTACTCCCTGACCCCGTGTGAGTTACCCTCGTCTCATATAAGTACTCCCTGACCCCAAGTGAGTTACCCTCGTCCCATATAAGTACTCCCCGACTCCAAGTGAGTTACCCTCGTCCCATAAAAATACTCCCAGACCCCGCGTGAGTTACCCTCGTCCCATATAAGTACTCCCTGACACCAAGTGAGTTCCCTCGTCCCATATAAGTACTCCCTGACCCCAAGTCAGTTACCCTCGTCCCATATAAGTACTCCCTGACCCAGTGTCAGTTACCCTCGTCCCATATAAGTACTCCCTGACCCCAAGTGATTTACCCTCGTCCCATATAAGTACTCCCTGACCCCCAATTAAGTTACCCTCGTCCTATATAAGTACTCCCTGACCCCAAGTGAGTTACCCTCGTCCCATATAAGTACTCACTGATTCCCAAGTGAGGTACCCTCGTCCCATATAAGTACTCCCTGACCCCGTGTGAGTTACCCTCGTCCCATATAAGTACTCCCTGACCCCAAGTCAGTTACCCTCGTCCCATATAAGTACTCCCTGACCCAGTGTGAGTTACCCTCCTCCCATATAAGTACTTACTGATCCCCAAGTGAGTTACCCTCGTCCCATACAAGTACTCCCTGACCCCGTGTGAGTTACCCTCGTCCCATATAAGTACCCCCTGACCCCAAGTGAATTACCCTCGTCCCATATTAGTACTCCCTGAGTCCGAGTGAGTTACCCTCGTCCCATATAAGTACTCCCTGACCCCAAGTGAGTTACCCTCCTCCCATATAAGTACTTACTGATCCCCAAGTGAGTTACCCTCGTCCCATAAAAGTACTCCCTGACCCTCAGTGAGTTACCCTCGTCCCATATAAGTACTCACTGATCCCCAAGTGAGTTACCCTCGTCCCATATAAGTACTCCCTGACCCCAAGTGAGTTTCCCTCGTCCCATATAAGTACTCACTGATCCCCAAGTGAGTTACCCTCGTCCCATATAAGTACTGCCTGTCCCCAAGTGAGTTACCCTCGTCCCATATAAGTACTCCCTGACCCCAAGTGAGTTACCCTCGTCCCATATAAGTACTCCCCGACCCCAAGTGTGTTACCCTCGTCTCATATAAGTACTCCCTGAGTCCGAATGAGTTACCCAAGTCCCATATAAGTACTCACTGATCCCCAAGTGAGTTACCCTCGTCCCATATAAGTACTCCCTGACCCCCAAGTGAGTTACCCTCGTCCCATATAAGTACTCCCTGACCCCAAGTCAGTTACCCTCGTCCCTAATAAGTACTCACTGATTCCCAAGTGAGTTACCCTCGTCCCATATAAGTACTCCCCGACCCCAAGTGTGTTACCCTCGTCTCATATAAGTACTCCCTGAGTCCGAATGAGTTACCCAAGTCCCATATAAGTACTCACTGATCCCCAAGTGAGTTACCCTCGTCCCATATAAGTACTCCCTGACCCCCAAGTGAGTTACCCTCGTCCCATATAAGTACTCCCTGACCCCAAGTCAGTTACCCTCGTCCCTAATAAGTACTCACTGATTCCCAAGTGAGTTACCCTCGTCCCATATAAGTACTCCCCGACCCCAAGTGTGTTACCCTCGTCTCATATAAGTACTCCCTGAGTCCGATTGAGTTACCCAAGTCCCATATAAGTACTCACTGATCCCCAAGTGAGTTACCCTCGTCCCATAAAAATACTCTTTGACCCCGCGTGAGTTACCCTCGTCCCATATAAGTACTCCCTGACCCCAAGTGATTTACCCTCGTCCCATATAAGTACTCCCTGACCCCCAATTAAGTTACCCTCGTCCTATATAAGTACTCCCTGACCCCAAGTGAGTTACCCTCGTCCCATATAAGTACTCACTGATTCCCAAGTGAGGTACCCTCGTCCCATATAAGTACTCCCTGACCCCGTGTGAGTTACCCTCGTCCCATATAAGTACTCCCTGACCCCAAGTCAGTTACCCTCGTCCCATATAAGTACTCCCTGACCCAGTGTGAGTTACCCTCCTCCCATATAAGTACTTACTGATCCCCAAGTGAGTTACCCTCGTCCCATACAAGTACTCCCTGACCCCGTGTGAGTTACCCTCGTCCCATATAAGTACCCCCTGACCCCAAGTGAATTACCCTCGTCCCATATTAGTACTCCCTGAGTCCGAGTGAGTTACCCTCGTCCCATATAAGTACTCCCTGACCCCAAGTGAGTTACCCTCCTCCCATATAAGTACTTACTGATCCCCAAGTGAGTTACCCTCGTCCCATAAAAGTACTCCCTGACCCTCAGTGAGTTACCCTCGTCCCATATAAGTACTCACTGATCCCCAAGTGAGTTACCCTCGTCCCATATAAGTACTCCCTCACCCCAAGTGAGTTTCCCTCGTCCCATATAACTACTCACTGATCCCCAAGTGAGTTACCCTCGTCCCATATAAGTACTGCCTGTCCCCAAGTGAGTAACCCTCGTCCCATATAAGTACTCCCTGACCCCAAGTGAGTTACCCTCGTCCCATATAAGTACTCCCCGACCCCAAGTGTGTTACCCTCGTCTCATATAAGTACTCCCTGAGTCCGAATGAGTTACCCAAGTCCCATATAAGTACTCACTGATCCCCAAGTGAGTTACCCTCGTCCCATATAAGTACTCCCTGACCCCCAAGTGAGTTACCCTCGTCCCATATAAGTACTCCCTGACCCCAAGTCAGTTACCCTCGTCCCTAATAAGTACTCACTGATTCCCAAGTGAGTTACCCTCGTCCCATATAAGTACTCCCCGACCCCAAGTGTGTTACCCTCGTCTCATATAAGTACTCCCTGAGTCCGATTGAGTTACCCAAGTCCCATATAAGTACTCACTGATCCCCAAGTGAGTTACCCTCGTCCCATAAAAATACTCTTTGACCCCGCGTGAGTTACCCTCGTCCCATATAAGTACTCCCTGACACCAAGTGAGTTACCTCGTCCCATATAAGTACTCCCTGACCCCAAGTCAGTTACCCTAGTCCCATATAAGTACTCCCTGACCCAGTGTCAGTTACCCTCGTCCCATATAAGTACTCCCTGACCCCAAGTGATTTACCCTCGTCCCATATAAGTACTCACTGATCCCCAAGTGAGTTACCCTCGTCCCATATAAGTACTCCCTGACCCCGTGTGAGTTACCCTCGTCTCATATAAGTACTCCCTGACCCCAAGTGAGTTACCCTCGTCCCATATAAGTACTCCCTGACCCCGTGTGAGTTACCCTCGTCTCATATAAGTACTCCCTGACCCCAAGTGAGTTACCCTCGTCCCATATAAGTACTCCCCGACTCCAAGTGTGTTACCCTCGTCCCATATAAGTACTCACTGATCCCCAAGTGAGTTACCCTCGTCCCATATAAGTACTCCCTGACCCCAAGTCAGTTAACCTCGTCCCATATAAGTACTCCCTGACCCCAAATCAGTTACCCTCGTCCCATATAAGTACTCCCTGACCCCGTGTGAGTTACCCTCGTCCCATATAAGTACTCCCTGAACCAGTGTCAGTTACCCTCGTCCCATATAAGTACTCCCTGACCCCTAGTGATTTACCCTTGTCACATATAAGTACTCACTGATCCCCAAATGAGTTACCCTCGTCCCATATAAGTACTCCCTGACCCCAATTCAGTTAACCTCGTCCCATATAAGTACTTCCTGACCCCAAGTCAGTTACCCTCGTCCCATATAAGTACTCCCTGACCCCGTGTGAGTTACCCTCGTCCCATATAAGTAATCCCTGACCCTAAGTGAGTTACCCTCGTCCCATATAAGTACTCCCCGACTCCAAGTGTGTTACCCTCGTCCCATATAAGTACTCCCTGGGTCCGAGTGAGTTACCCTAGTCCCAAATAAGTATTCCCTGACCCTCAGTGAGTTACCCTCGTCCCATATAAGTACTTCGTGACCCCCAAGTGAGTTACCCTTGTCCCATATAAGTACTCACTGACCCCAAGTGAGTTACCCTCGTCCCATATAAGTACTCCCTGAACCCAAGTGAGTTACACTCGTCCCATATAAGTACTCCCTGACCCCGGAAGAGTTACCCTCGTCCCATATAAGTACTCACTGATCCCCAAGTTAGTTACCCTCGTCCCTAATAAGTACTCCCTGACCCCGGGTGAATTACCCTAGTCCCAAATAAGTACTCCCTGACCCTAAGTGAGATACCCTCGTCCCATATAAGTACTCACTGATCCCTAAGTGAGTTACACTAGTCCCATATAAGTACTCCCTGACACCAAGTGAGTTACCTCGTCCCATATAAGTACTCCCTGACCCCAAGTCAGTTACCCTCGTCCCATATAAGTACTCCCCGACTCCAAGTGTGTTACCCTCGTCCCATATAAGTACTCCCTGAGTCCGAGTGAGTTACCCAAGTCCCATATAAGTACACACTGATCCCCAAGTGAGTTACCCTCGTCCCATATCAGTACTCCCTGACCCCAAGTGAGTTACCCTCGTTCCATATAAGTACTCACTGATCCCCAAGTGAGTTACCCTCTTCCCATATAAGTACTCCCTGACCCTTAAGTGAGTTACCCTTGTCCCATATAAGTACTTCCTGACCCCCAAGTGAGTTACCCTTGTCCCATATAAGTACTCACTGACCCCGTGTTAGTTACCCTCGTCCCTTATAAGTACTCCCTGACCCCCAAGTGAGTTACCCTCGTCCCATATAAGTATTCACTGGTCCACAAGTGAGTTACCCTCGTCCCATATAAGTACTCCCTGACCCCGTGTGAATTACCCTAGTCCCAAATAAGTACTCCCTGACCCAGTGTCAGTTACCCTCGTCCCATATAAGTACTCCCTGACCCCGTGTGAATTACCCTAGTCCCATATAAGTACTCCCTGACCCCAAGTCAGCTACCCTCGTCCCATATAAGTACTCCCTGACCCCGTGTGAGTTACCCTCGTCTCATATAAGTAATCCCTGACCCCAAGTGAGTTACCCTCGTCCCATATAAGTACTCCCTGACCCCGTGTGAGTTACCCTCGTCTCATATAAGTACTCCCTGACCCCAAGTGAGTTACCCTCGTCCCATATAAGTACTCCCCGACTCCAAGTGTGTTACCCTCGTCCCATATAAGTACTCACTGATCCCCAAGTGAGTTACCCTCGTCCCATATAAGTACTCCCTGAGTCCGAGTGAGTTACCCTCGTCCCATATAAGTACTCCCTGACCCCAAGTGAGTTACCCTCCTCCCATATAAGTACTTACTGATCCCCAAGTGAGTTACCCTCGTCCCATACAAGTACTCCCTGACCCTCAGTGAGTTACCCTCGTCCCATATAAGTACTCACTGATCCCCAAGTGAGTTACCCTCGTCCCATATAAGTACTCCCTGACCCCAAGTGAGTTTCCCTCGTCCCATATAAGTACTCACTGATCCCCAAGTGAGTTACCCTCGTCCCATATAAGTACTGCCTGTCCCCAAGTGAGTTACCCTCGTCCCATATAAGTACTCCCTGACCCCAAGTGAGTTACCCTCGTCCCATATAAGTACTCACTGATCCGCATGTGAGTTACCCTCGTCCCATATAAGTACTACCCGACCCCAAGTGAGTTACCCTCGTCCCATATAAGTACTCTCTGACCCCAAGTAAGTTACCCTCGTCCCATATAAGTACTCACTTATCCCCATGTGAGTTACCCTCGTCCCATATAAGTACTCCCTGACCCCAAGTGAGTTACCCTCGTCTCATATAAGTACTCCCTGACCCCAAGTCAGTTACCCTCGTCCCATATAAGTACTCCCTGTCCCAGTGTGAGTTACCCTCGTCCCAAATAAGTATTCCCTGACCCTCAGTGAGTTACCCTCGACCCATATAAGTACTCACTGATCCCCAAGTGAGTTACCCTCGTCCCATATAAGTACTCCCTGACCCCAAGTGATTTACCCTCGTCCCATATAAGTACTCACTGATCCCCAAGTGAGTTACCCTCGTCCCATATAAGTACTCCCTGACCCCGTGTGAGTTACCCTCGTCTCATATAAGTACTCCCTGACCCCAAGTGAGTTACCCTCGTCCCATATAAGTACTCACTGATCCCCATGTGAGTTACCCTCGTCCCATATAAGTACTCCCCGACCCCAAGTGAGTTACCCTCGTCCCATATAAGTATTCACTGGCCACCAAGTGTGTTACCCTCGTCCCATATAAGTACTCACTGATCCCCAAGTGAGTTACCCTCGTCCCATATAAGTACTCCCTGACCCCAAGTCAGTTACCCTTGTCCCATATAAGTACTCCCCGACTCCAAGTGTGTTACCCTCGTCCCATATAAGTACTCCCTGAGTCCGAGTGAGTTACCCAAGTCCCATATAAGTACACACTGATCCCCAAGTGAGTTACCCTCGTCCCATATCAGTACTCCCTGACCCCAAGTGAGTTACCCTCGTTCCATATAAGTACTCACTGATCCCCAAGTGAGTTACCCTCTTCCCATATAAGTACTCCCTGACCCTCAAGTGAGTTACCCTTGTCCCATATAAGTACTTCCTGACCCCCAAGTGAGTTACCCTTGTCCCATATAAGTACTCACTGACCCCAAGTGAGTTACCCTTGTCCCATATAAGTACTCCCTGAACCCAAGTGAGTAACCTCGTCCCATATAAGTACTCCCTGACCCCAAGTGAGTAACCTCGTCCCATATAAGTACTCCCTGACCCCAAGTCAGTTACCCTCGTCCCATAAGTCAGTTACCCTCGTCCCATATAAGTACTCCCTGACCCCGTGTGAGTTACCCTCGTCCCATATAAGTACTGCCTGACCCCAAGTGAGTTACCCTCGTCCCATATAAGTACTCCCTGACCCCAAGTCAGTTACCCTCGTCCCATATAAGTACTCCCTGACCCAGTGTGAGTTACCCTCGTCCCATATAAGTACTCCCTGACCCCAAGTGAGTTACCCTCGTCCCATATAAGTACTCCCTGACCCCGTGTGAGTTACCCTCGTCCCATATAAGTACTCCCTGACCCCGTGTTAGTTACCCTCGTCCCTTATAAGTACTCCCTGACCCCCAAGTGAGTTACCCTCGTCCCATATAAGTATTCACTGGTCCACAAGTGAGTTACCCTCGTCCCATATAAGTACTCCCTGACCCCGTGTGAATTACCCTAGTCCCAAATAAGTACTCCCTGACCCAGTGTCAGTTACCCTCGTCCCATATAAGTACTCCCTGACCCCATGTGAATTACCCTAGTCCCATATAAGTACTCCCTGACCCCAAGTCAGCTACCCTCGTCCCATATAAGTACTCCCTGACCCCGTGTGAGTTACCCTCGTCTCATATAAGTAATCCCTGACCCCAAGTGAGTTACCCTCGTCCCATATAAGTACTCCCTGACCCCGTGTGAGTTACCCTCGTCTCATATAAGTACTCCCTGACCCCAAGTGAGTTACCCTCGTCCCATATAAGTACTCCCCGACTCCAAGTGTGTTACCCTCGTCCCATATAAGTACTCACTGATCCCCAAGTGAGTTACCCTCGTCCCATATAAGTACTCCCTGAGTCCGAGTGAGTTACCCTCGTCCCATATAAGTACTCCCTGACCCCAAGTGAGTTACCCTCCTCCCATATAAGTACTTACTGATCCCCAAGTGAGTTACCCTCGTCCCATACAAGTATTCCCTGACCCTCAGTGAGTTACCCTCGTCCCATATAAGTACTCACTGATCCCCAAGTGAGTTACCCTCGTCCCATATAAGTACTCCCTGACCCCAAGTGAGTTTCCCTCGTCCCATATAAGTACTCACTGATCCCCAAGTGAGTTACCCTCGTCCCATATAAGTACTGCCTGTCCCCAAGTGAGTTACCCTCGTCCCATATAAGTACTCCCTGACCCCAAGTGAGTTAACCTCGTCCCATATAAGTACTCACTGATCCCCATGTGAGTTACCCTCGTCCCATATAAGTACTACCCGACCCCAAGTGAGTTACCCTCGTCCCATATAAGTACTCTCTGACCCCAAGTAAGTTACCCTCGTCCCATATAAGTACTCACTTATCCACATGTGAGTTACCCTCGTCCCATATAAGTACTCCCTGACCCCAAGTGAGTTACCCTCGTCTCATATAAGTACTCCCTGACCCCAAGTCAGTTACCCTCGTCCCATATAAGTACTCCCTGTCCCAGTGTGAGTTACCCTCGTCCCATATAAGTACTGCCTGACACCGCGTGAATTACCCTAGTCCCAAATAAGTATTCCCTGACCCTCAGTGAGTTACCCTCGACCCATATAAGTACTCACTGATCCCCAAGTGAGTTACCCTCGTCCCATATAAGTACTCCCTGACCCCAAGTGAGTTACCCTCGTCCCATATAAGTACTCACTGATCCCCAAGTGAGTTACCCTCGTCCCATATAAGTACTGCCTGTCCCCAACTGAGTTACCCTCGTCCCATATAAGTACTCCCTGACCACAAGTGAGTTACCCTCGTCCCATATAAGTACTCACTGATCCCCATGTGAGTTACCCTCGTCCCATATAAGTACTCCCCGACCCCAAGTGAGTTACCCTCGTCCCATATAAGTATTCACTGGCCCCCAAGTGAGTTACCCTCGTCCCATATAAGCACTCCCTGTCCCCGTGTGAATTACCCTAGTCCGAAATAAGTACTCCCTGACCCTAATTGAGATACCCTCGTCCCATATAAGTACTCCCTGAGTCCGAGTGAGTTACCCAAGTCCCATATAAGTACTCACTGATCCCCAAGTGAGTTACCCTCGTCCCATATAAGTACTCCCTGACCCCCAAGTGAGTTACCCTCGTCCCATATAAGTACTCCCTGACCCCAAGTCAGTTACCCTCGTCCCATATAAGTACTTACTGATTTCCAAGTGAGTTACCCTCGTCCCATATAAGTACTCCCCGACCCCAAGTGTGTTACCCTCGTCTCATATAAGTACTCCCTGAGTCCGATTGAGTTACCCAAGTCCCATATAAGTACTCACTGATCCCCAAGTGAGTTACCCTCGTCCCATAAAAATACTCCCAGACCCCGCGTGAGTTACCCTCGTCCCATATAAGTACTCCCTGACACCAAGTGAGTTACCTCGTCCCATATAAGTACTCCCTGACCCCAAGTCAGTTACCCTCGTCCCATATAAGTACTCCCTGACCCAATGTCAGTTACCCTCGTCCCATATAAGTACTCCCTGACCCCAAGTGATTTACCCTCGTCCCATATAAGTACTCCCTGACCCCCAATTAAGTTACCCTCGTCCTATATAAGTACTCCCTGACCCCAAGTGAGTTACCCTCGTCCCATATAAGTACTCACTGATTCCCAAGTGAGGTACCCTCGTCCCATATAAGTACTCCCTGACCCCGTGTGAGTTACCCTCGTCCCATATAAGTACTCACTTATCCCCATGTGAGTTACCCTCGTCCCATATAAGTACTCCCTGACCCCAAGTGAGTTACCCTCGTCTCATATAAGTACTCCCTGACCCCAAGTCAGTTACCCTCGTCCCATATAAGTACTCCCTGTCCCAGTGTGAGTTACCCTCGTCCCATATAAGTACTGCCTGACACCGCGTGAATTACCCTAGTCCCAAATAAGTATTTCCTGACCCTCAGTGAGTTACCCTCGACCCATATGAGTACTCACTGATCCCCAAGTGAGTTACCCTCGTCCCATATAAGTACTCCCTGACCCCAAGTGAGTTACCCTCGTCCCATATAAGTACTCACTGATCCCCAAGTGAGTTACCCTCGTCCCATATAAGTACTGCCTGTCCCCAAGTGAGTTACCCTCGTCCCATATAAGTACTCCCTGACCACAAGTGAGTTACCCTCGTCCCATATAAGTACTCACTGATCCCCATGTGAGTTACCCTCGTCCCATATAAGTACTCCCCGACCCCAAGTGAGTTACCCTCGTCCCATATAAGTATTCACTGGCCCCCAAGTGAGTTACCCTCGTCCCATATAAGCACTCCCTGTCCCCGTGTGAATTACCCTAGTCCGAAATAAGTACTCCCTGACCCTAATTGAGATACCCTCGTCCCATATAAGTACTCCCTGAGTCCGAGTGAGTTACCCAAGTCCCATATAAGTACTCACTGATCCCCAAGTGAGTTACCCTCGTCCCATATAAGTACTCACTGATTTCCAAGTGAGTTACCCTCGTCCCATATAAGTACTCCCCGACCCCAAGTGTGTTACCCTCGTCTCATATAAGTACTCCCTGAGTCCGATTGAGTTACCCAAGTCCCATATAAGTACTCACTGATCCCCAAGTGAGTTACCCTCGTCCCATAAAAATACTCCCAGACCCCGCGTGAGTTACCCTCGTCCCATATAAGTACTCCCTGACACCAAGTGAGTTACCTCGTCCCATATAAGTACTCCCTGACCCCAAGTCAGTTACCCTCGTCCCATATAAGTACTCCCTGACCCAGTGTCAGTTACCCTCGTCCCATATAAGTACTCCCTGACCCCAAGTGATTTACCCTCGTCCCATATAAGTACTCCCTGACCCCCAATTAAGTTACCCTCGTCCTATATAAGTACTCCCTGACCCCAAGTGAGTTACCCTCGTCCCATATAAGTACTCACTGATTCCCAAGTGAGGTACCCTCGTCCCATATAAGTACTCCCTGACCCCGTGTGAGTTACCCTCGTCCCATATAAGTACTCCCTGACCCCAAGTCAGTTACCCTCGTCCCATATAAGTACTCCCTGACCCAGTGTGAGTTACCCTCCTCCCATATAAGTACTTACTGATCCCCAAGTGAGTTACCCTCGTCCCATACAAGTACTCCCTGACCCCGTGTGAGTTACCCTCGTCCCATATAAGTACCCCCTGACCCCAAGTGAATTACCCTCGTCCCATATTAGTACTCCCTGAGTCCGAGTGAGTTACCCTCGTCCCATATAAGTACTCCCTGACCCCAAGTGAGTTACCCTCCTCCCATATAAGTACTTACTGATCCCCAAGTGAGTTACCCTCGTCCCATAAAAGTACTCCCTGACCCTCAGTGAGTTACCCTCGTCCCATATAAGTACTCACTGATCCCCAAGTGAGTTACCCTCGTCCCATATAAGTACTCCCTGACCCCAAGTGAGTTTCCCTCGTCCCATATAAGTACTCACTGATCCCCAAGTGAGTTACCCTCGTCCCATATAAGTACTGCCTGTCCCCAAGTGAGTTACCCTCGTCCCATATAAGTACTCCCTGACCCCAAGTGAGTTACCCTCGTCCCATATAAGTACTCACTAATCCCCATGTGAGTTACCCTCGTCCCATATAAGTAATCCCTGACCCTAAGTGAGTTACCCTCGTCCCATATAAGTACTCCCCGACTCCAAGTGTGTTACCCTCGTCCCATATAAGTACTCCCTGGGTCCGAGTGAGTTACCCTAGTCCCAAATAAGTATTCCCTGACCCTCAGTGAGTTACCCTCGTCCCATATAAGTACTCTCTGACCCCAAGTAAGTTACCCTCGTCCCATATAAGTACTCACTTATCCCCATGTGAGTTACCCTCGTCCCATATAAGTACTCCCTGAACCCAAGTGAGTTACACTAGTCCCATATAAGTACTCCCTGACCCCGTGAGAGTTACCCTCGTCCCATATAATTATTCACTGATCCCCAAGTTAGTTACCCTCGTCCCTAATAAGTACTCCCTGACCCCGGGTGAATTACCCTAGTCCCAAATAAGTACTCCCTGACCCTAAGTGAGATACCCTCGTCCCATATAAGTACTCACTGATCCCCAAGTGAGTTACACTAGTCCCATATAAGTACTCCCTGACACCAAGTGAGTTACCTCGTCCCATATAAGTACTCCCTGACCCCAAGTCAGTTACCCTCGTCCCATATAAGTACTCCCCGACTCCAAGTGTGTTACCCTCGTCCCATATAAGTACTCCCTGAGTCCGAGTGAGTTACCCAAGTCCCATATAAGTACACACTGATCCCCAAGTGAGTTACCCTCGTCCCATATCAGTACTCCCTGACCCCAAGTGAGTTACCCTCGTCCCATATAAGTACTCACTGATCCCCAAGTGAGTTACCCTCTTCCCATATAAGTACTCCCTGACCCTCAAGTGAGTTACCCTTGTTCCATATAAGTATTTCCTGACCCCCAAGTGAGTTACCCTTGTCCCATATAAGTACTCACTGACCCCAAGTGAGTTACCCTCGTCCCATATAAGTACTCCCTGAACCCAAGTGAGTAACCTCGTCCCATATAAGTACTCCCTGACCCCAAGTCAGTTACCCTCGTCCCATATAAGTACTCCCTGACCCCGTGTGAGTTACCCTCGTCCCATATAAGTACTGCCTGACCCCAAGTGAGTTACCCTCGTCCCATATAAGTACTCCCTGACCCCAAGTCAGTTACCCTCGTCCCATATAAGTACTCCCTGACCCAGTGTGAGTTACCCTCGTCCCATATAAGTACTCCCTGACCCCAAGTGAGTTACCCTCGTCCCATATAAGTACTCCCTGACCCCGTGTGAGTTACCCTCGTCCCATATAAGTACTCCCTGACCCCGTGTTAGTTACCCTCGTCCCTTATAAGTACTCCCTGAACCCCAAGTGAGTTACCCTCGTCCCATATAAGTATTCACTGGTCCACAAGTGAGTTACCCTCGTCCCATATAAGTACTCCCTGACCCCGTGTGAATTACCCTAGTCCCAAATAAGTACTCCCTGACCCAGTGTCAGTTACCCTCGTCCCATATAAGTACTCCCTGACCCCGTGTGAATTACCCTAGTCCCATATAAGTACTCCCTGACCCCAAGTCAGCTACCCTCGTCCCATATAAGTACTCCCTGACCCCGTGTGAGTTACCCTCGTCTCATATAAGTAATCCCTGACCCCAAGTGAGTTACCCTCGTCCCATATAAGTACTCCCTGACCCCGTGTGAGTTACCCTCGTCTCATATAAGTACTCCCTGACCCCAAGTGAGTTACCCTCGTCCCATATAAGTACTCCCCGACTCCAAGTGTGTTACCCTCGTCCCATATAAGTACTCACTGATCCCCAAGTGAGTTACCCTCGTCCCATATAAGTACTCCCTGAGTCCGAGTGAGTTACCCTCGTCCCATATAAGTACTCCCTGACCCCAAGTGAGTTACCCTCCTCCCATATAAGTACTTACTGATCCCCAAGTGAGTTACCCTCGTCCCATACAAGTACTCCCTGACCCTCAGTGAGTTACCCTCGTCCCATATAAGTACTCACTGATCCCCAAGTGAGTTACCCTCGTCCCATATAAGTACTCCCTGACCCCGGGTGAATTACCCTAGTCCCAAATAAGTACTCCCTGACCCTAAGTGAGATACCCTCGTCCCATATAAGTACTCACTGATCCCCAAGTGAGTTACACTAGTCCCATATAAGTACTCCCTGACACCAAGTGAGTTACCTCGTCCCATATAAGTACTCCCTGACCCCAAGTCAGTTACCCTCGTCCCATATAAGTACTCCCCGACTCCAAGTGTGTTACCCTCGTCCCATATAAGTACTCCCTGAGTCCGAGTGAGTTACCCAAGTCCCATATAAGTACACACTGATCCCCAAGTGAGTTACCCTCGTCCCATATCAGTACTCCCTGACCCCAAGTGAGTTACCCTCGTCCCATATAAGTACTCACTGATCCCCAAGTGAGTTACCCTCTTCCCATATAAGTACTCCCTGACCCTCAAGTGAGTTACCCTTGATCCATATAAGTATTTCCTGACCCCCAAGTGAGTTACCCTTGTCCCATATAAGTACTCACTGACCCCAAGTGAGTTACCCTCGTCCCATATAAGTACTCCCTGAACCCAAGTGAGTAACCTCGTCCCATATAAGTACTCCCTGACCCCAAGTCAGTTACCCTCGTCCCATATAAGTACTCCCTGACCCCGTGTGAGTTACCCTCGTCCCATATAAGTACTGCCTGACCCCAAGTGAGTTACCCTCGTCCCATATAAGTACTCCCTGACCCCAAGTCAGTTACCCTCGTCCCATATAAGTACTCCCTGACCCAGTGTGAGTTACCCTCGTCCCATATAAGTACTCCCTGACCCCAAGTCAGCTACCCTCGTCCCATATAAGTACTCCCTGACCCCGTGTGAGTTACCCTCGTCTCATATAAGTAATCCCTGACCCCAAGTGAGTTACCCTCGTCCCATATAAGTACTCCCTGACCCCGTGTGAGTTACCCTCGTCTCATATAAGTACTCCCTGACCCCAAGTGAGTTACCCTCGTCCCATATAAGTACTCCCCGACTCCAAGTGTGTTACCCTCGTCCCATATAAGTACTCACTGATCCCCAAGTGAGTTACCCTCGTCCCATATAAGTACTCCCTGAGTCCGAGTGAGTTACCCTCGTCCCATATAAGTACTCCCTGACCCCAAGTGAGTTACCCTCCTCCCATATAAGTACTTACTGATCCCCAAGTGAGTTACCCTCGTCCCATACAAGTACTCCCTGACCCTCAGTGAGTTACCCTCGTCCCATATAAGTACTCACTGATCCCCAAGTGAGTTACCCTCGTCCCATATAAGTACTCCCTGACCCCAAGTGAGTTTCCCTCGTCCCATATAAGTACTCACTGATCCCCAAGTGAGTTACCCTCGTCCCATATAAGTACTGCCTGTCCCCAAGTGAGTTAACCTCGTCCCATATAAGTACTCCCTGACCCCAAGTGAGTTACCCTCGTCCCATATAAGTACTCACTGATCCCCATGTGAGTTACCCTCGTCCCATATAAGTACTACCCGACCCCAAGTGAGTTACCCTCGTCCCATATAAGTACTCTCTGACCCCAAGTAAGTTACCCTCGTCCCATATAAGTACTCACTTATCCCCATGTGAGTTACCCTCGTCCCCTATAAGTACTCCCTGACCCCAAGTGAGTTACCCTCGTCTCATATAAGTACTCCCTGACCCCAAGTGAGTTACCCTCGTCCCATATAAGTACTCCCTGTCCCAGTGTGAGTTACCCTCGTCCCATATAAGTACAGCCTGACACCGCGTGAATTACCCTAGTCCCAAATAAGTATTCCCTGACCCTCAGTGAGTTACCCTCGACCCATATAAGTACTCACTGATCCCCAAGTGAGTTACCCTCGTCCCATATAAGTACTCCCTGACCCCAAGTGAGTTACCCTCGTCCCATATAAGTACTCACTGATCCCCAAGTGAGTTACCCTCGTCCCATATAAGTACTGCCTGTCCCCAAGTGAGTTACCCTCGTCCCATATAAGTACTCCCTGACCACAAGTGAGTTACCCTCGTCCCATATAAGCACTCCCTGTCCCCGTGTGAATTACCCTAGTCCGAAATAAGTACTCCCTGACCCTAATTGAGATACCCTCGTCCCATATAAGTACTCCCTGAGTCCGAGTGAGTTACCCAAGTCCCATATAAGTACTCACTGATCCCCAAGTGAGTTACCCTCGTCCCATATAAGTACTCCCTGACCCCAAGTCAGTTACCCTCGTCCCATATAAGTACTCACTGATTTCCAAGTGAGTTACCCTCGTCCCATATAAGTACTCCCCGACCCCAAGTGTGTTACCCTCGTCTCATATAAGTACTCCCTGAGTCCGATTGAGTTACCCAAGTCCCATATAAGTACTCCCTGACCCCAAGTCAGTTACCCTCGTCCCATATAAGTACTCCCTGACCCAGTGTCAGTTACCCTCGTCCCATATAAGTACTCCCTGACCCCAAGTGATTTACCCTCGTCCCATATAAGTACTCCCTGACCCCCAATTAAGTTACCCTCGTCCTATATAAGTACTCCCTGACCCCAAGTGAGTTACCCTCGTCCCATATAAGTACTCACTGATTCCCAAGTGAGGTACCCTCGTCCCATATAAGTACTCCCTGACCCCGTGTGAGTTACCCTCGTCCCATATAAGTACTCACTTATCCCCATGTGAGTTACCCTCGTCCCATATAAGTACTCCCTGACCCCAAGTGAGTTACCCTCGTCTCATATAAGTACTCCCTGACCCCAAGTCAGTTACCCTCGTCCCATATAAGTACTCCCTGTCCCAGTGTGAGTTACCCTCGTCCCATATAAGTACTGCCTGACACCGCGTGAATTACCCTAGTCCCAAATAAGTATTCCCTGACCCTCAGTGAGTTACCCTCGACCCATATAAGTACTCACTGATCCCCAAGTGAGTTACCCTCGTCCCATATAAGTACTCCCTGACCCCAAGTGAGTTACCCTCGTCCCATATAAGTACTCACTGATCCCCAAGTGAGTTACCCTCGTCCCATATAGGTACTGCCTGTCCCCAAGTGAGTTACCCTCGTCCCATATAAGTACTCCCTGACCACAAGTGAGTTACCCTCGTCCCATATAAGTACTCACTGATCCCCATGTGAGTTACCCTCGTCCCATATAAGTACTCCCCGACCCCAAGTGAGTTACCCTCGTCCCATATAAGTATTCACTGGCCCCCAAGTGAGTTACCCTCGTCCCATATAAGCACTCCCTGTCCCCGTGTGAATTACCCTAGTCCGAAATAAGTACTCCCTGACCCTAATTGAGATACCCTCGTCCCATATAAGTACTCCCTGAGTCCGAGTGAGTTACCCAAGTCCCATATAAGTACTCACTGATCCCCAAGTGAGTTACCCTCGTCCCATATAAGTACTCCCTGACCCCCAAGTGAGTTACCCTCGTCCCATATAAGTACTCCCTGACCCCAAGTCAGTTACCCTCGTCCCATATAAGTACTCACTGATTTCCAAGTGAGTTACCCTCGTCCCATATAAGTACTCCCCGACCCCAAGTGTGTTACCCTCGTCTCATATAAGTACTCCCTGAGTCCGATTGAGTTACCCAAGTCCCATATAAGTACTCACTGATCCCCAAGTGAGTTACCCTCGTCCCATAAAAATACTCCCAGACCCCGCGTGAGTTACCCTCGTCCCATATAAGTACTCCCTGACACCAAGTGAGTTACCTCGTCCCATATAAGTACTCCCTGACCCCAAGTCAGTTACCCTCGTCCCATATAAGTACTCCCTGACCCAGTGTCAGTTACCCTCGTCCCATATAAGTACTCCCTGACCCCAAGTGATTTACCCTCGTCCCATATAAGTACTCCCTGACCCCCAATTAAGTTACCCTCGTCCTATATAAGTACTCCCTGACCCCAAGTGAGTTACCCTCGTCCCATATAAGTACTCACTGATTCCCAAGTGAGGTACCCTCGTCCCATATAAGTACTCCCTGACCCCGTGTGAGTGACCCTCGTCCCATATAAGTACTCCCTAACCCCAAGTCAGTTACCCTCGTCCCATATAAGTACTCCCTGACCCAGTGTGAGTTACCCTCCTCCCATATAAGTACTTACTGATCCCCAAGTGAGTTACCCTCGTCCCATACAAGTACTCCCTGACCCCGTGTGAGTTACCCTCGTCCCATATAAGTACCCCCTGACCCCAAGTGAATTACCCTCGTCCCATATTAGTACTCCCTGAGTCCGAGTGAGTTACCCTCGTCCCATATAAGTACTCCCTGACCCCAAGTGAGTTACCCTCCTCCCATATAAGTACTTACTGATCCCCAAGTGAGTTACCCTCGTCCCATAAAAGTACTCCCTGACCCTCAGTGAGTTACCCTCGTCCCATATAAGTACTCACTGATCCCCAAGTGAGTTACCCTCGTCCCATATAAGTACTCCCTGACCCCAAGTGAGTTTCCCTCGTCCCATATAAGTACTCACTGATCCCCAAGTGAGTTACCCTCGTCCCATATAAGTACTGCCTGTCCCCAAGTGAGTTACCCTCGTCCCATATAAGTACTCCCTGACCCCAAGTGAGTTACCCTCGTCCCATATAAGTACTCACTAATCCCCATGTGAGTTACCCTCGTCCCATATAAGTACTACCCGACCCCAAGTGAGTTACCCTCGTCCCAAATAAGTACTCTCTGACCCCAAGTAAGTTACCCTCGTCCCATATAAGTACTCACTTATCCCCATGTGAGTTACCCTCGTCCCATATAAGTACTCCCTGACCCCAAGTCAGTTACCCTCGTCCCATATAAGTACTCCCTGTCCCAGTGTGAGTTACCCTCGTCCCATATAAGTACTGCCTGACACCGCGTGAATTACCCTAGTCCCAAATAAGTATTCCCTGACCCTTAGTGAGTTACCCTCGTCCCATATAAGTACTCACTGATCCCCAAGTGAGTTACCCTCGTCCCATATAAGTACTCCCTGACCCCAAGTGAGTTACCCTCGTCCCATATAAGTACTCACTGATCCCCAAGTGAGTTACCCTCGTCCCATATAAGTACTGCCTGTCCCCAAGTGAGTTACCCTCGTCCCATATAAGTACTCCCTGACCACAAGTGAGTTACCCTCGTCCCATATAAGTACTCACTGATCCGCATGTGAGTTACCCTCGTCCCATATAAGTACTCCCCGACCCCAAGTGAGTTACCCTCGTCCCATATAAGTATTCACTGGCCCCCAAGTGAGTTACCCTCGTCCCATATAAGCACTCCCTGTCCCCGTGTGAATTACCCTAGTCCGAAATAAGTACTCCCTGACCCTAATTGAGATACCCTCGTCCCATATAAGTACTCCCTGAGTCCGAGTGAGTTACCCAAGTCCCATATAAGTACTCACTGATCCCCAAGTGAGTTACCCTCGTCCCATATAAGTACTCCCTGACCCCCAAGTGAGTTACCCTCGTCCCATATAAGTACTCCCTGACCCCAAGTCAGTTACCCTCGTCCCTAATAAGTACTCACTGATTCCCAAGTGAGTTACCCTCGTCCCATATAAGTACTCCCCGACCCCAAGTGTGTTACCCTCGTCTCATATAAGTACTCCCTGAGTCCGATTGAGTTACCCAAGTCCCATATAAGTACTCACTGATCCCCAAGTGAGTTACCCTCGTCCCATAAAAATACTCCCTGACCCCGCGTGAGTTACCCTCGTCCCATATAAGTACTCCCTGACACCAACTGAGTTACCTCGTCCCATATAAGTACTCCCTGACCCCGTGTGAGTTACCCTCGTCTCATATAAGTACTCCCTGACCCCAAGTGAGTTACCCTCGTCCCATATAAGTACTCCCTGACTCCGAGTGAGTTACCCAAGTCCCATATAAGTACTCACTGATCCCCAAGTGAGTTACCCTCGTCCCATATAAGTACTCCCTGACCCCCAAGTGAGTTACCCTCGTCCCATATAAGTACTCCCTGACCCCAAGTCAGTTACCCTCGTCCCTAATAAGTACTCACTGATTCCCAAGTGAGTTACCCTCGTCCCATATAAGTACTCCCCGACCCCAAGTGTGTTACCCTCGTCTCATATAAGTACTCCCTGAGTCCGATTGAGTTACCCAAGTCCCATATAAGTACTCACTGATCCCCAAGTGAGTTACCCTCGTCCCATATAAGTACTCCCTGACCCCCAAGTGAGTTACCCTCGTCCCATATAAGTACTCCCTGACCCCAAGTCAGTTACCCTCGTCCCATATAAGTACTCACTGATTTCCAAGTGAGTTACCCTCGTCCCATATAAGTACTCCCCGACCCCAAGTGTGTTACCCTCGTCTCATATAAGTACTCCCTGAGTCCGATTGAGTTACCCAAGTCCCATATAAGTACTCACTGATCCCCAAGTGAGTTACCCTCGTCCCATAAAAATACTCCCAGACCCCGCGTGAGTTACCCTCGTCCCATATAAGTACTCCCTGACACCAAGTGAGTTACCTCGTCCCATATAAGTACTCCCTGACCCCAAGTCAGTTACCCTCGTCCCATATAAGTACTCCCTGACCCAGTGTCAGTTACCCTCGTCCCATATAAGTACTCCCTGACCCCAAGTGATTTACCCTCGTCCCATATAAGTACTCCCTGACCCCCAATTAAGTTACCCTCGTCCTATATAAGTACTCCCTGACCCCAAGTGAGTTACCCTCGTCCCATATAAGTACTCACTGATTCCCAAGTCAGTTACCCTCGTCACATATAAGTACTCCCTGACCCCGTGTGAGTTACCCTCGTCCCATATAAGTAATCCCTGACCCTAAGTGAGTTACCCTCGTCCCATATAAGTACTCCCCGACTCCAAGTGTGTTACCCTCGTCCCATATAAGTACTCCCTGGGTCCGAGTGAGTTACCCTAGTCCCAAATAAGTATTCCCTGACCCTCAGTGAGTTACCCTCGTCCCATATAAGTACTTCCTGACCCCCAAGTGAGTTACCCTTGTCCCATATAAGTACTCACTGACCCCAAGTGAGTTACCCTCGTCCCATATAAGTACTCCCTGAACCCAAGTGAGTTACACTCGTCCCATATAAGTACTCCCTGACCCCGTGAGAGTTACCCTCGTCCCATATAATTATTCACTGATCCCCAAGTTAGTTACCCTCGTCCCTAATAAGTACTCCCTGACCCCGTGTGAATTACCCTAGTCCCAAATAAGTACTCCCTGACCCTAAGTGAGATACCCTCGTCCCATATAAGTACTCACTGATCCCCAAGTGAGTTACACTAGTCCCATATAAGTACTCCCTGACACCAAGTGAGTTACCTCGTCCCATATAAGTACTCCCTGACCCCAAGTCAGTTACCCTCGTCCCATATAAGTACTCCCCGACTCCAAGTGTGTTACCCTCGTCCCATATAAGTACTCCCTGAGTCCGGGTGAGTTACCCAAGTCCCATATAAGTACACACTGATCCCCAAGTGAGTTACCCTCGTCCCATATCAGTACTCCCTGACCCCAAGTGAGTTACCCTCGTCCCATATAAGTACTCACTGATCCCCAAGTGAGTTACCCTCTTCACATATAAGTACTCACTGACCCCAAGTGAGTTACCCTCGTCCCATATAAGTACTCCCTGAACCCAAGTGAGTAACCTCGTCCCATATAAGTACTCCCTGACCCCAAGTCAGTTACCCTCGTCCCATATAAGTACTCCCTGACCCCGTGTGAGTTACCCTCGTCCCATATAAGTACTGCCTGACCCCAAGTGAATTACCCTCGTCCCATATAAGTACTCCCTGACCCCAAGTCAGTTACCCTCGTCCCATATAAGTACTCCCTGACCCAGTGTGAGTTACCCTCGTCCCATATAAGTACTCCCTGACCCCAAGTGAGTTACCCTCGTCCCATATAAGTACTCCCTGACCCCGTGTGAGTTACCCTCGTCCCATATAAGTACTCCCTGACCCCGTGTTAGTTACCCTCGTCCCTTAAAAGTACTCCCTGACCCCCAAGTGAGTTACCCTCGTCCCATATAAGTATTCACTGGTCCACAAGTGAGTTACCCTCGTCCCATATAAGTACTCCCTGACCCCGTGTGAATTACCCTAGTCCCAAATAAGTACTCCCTGACCCAGTGTCAGTTACCCTCGTCCCATATAAGTACTCCCTGAGTCCGAGTGAGTTACCCAAGTCCCATATAAGTACACACTGATCCCCAAGTGAGTTACCCTCGTCCCATATCAGTACTCCCTGACCCCAATTCAGTTAACCTCGTCCCATATAAGTACTTCCTGACCCCAAGTCAGTTACCCTCGTCACATATAAGTACTCCCTGACCCCGTGTGAGTTACCCTCGTCCCATATAAGTAATCCCTGACCCTAAGTGAGTTACCCTCGTCCCATATAAGTACTCCCCGACTCCAAGTGTGTTACCCTCGTCCCATATAAGTACTCCCTGGGTCCGAGTGAGTTACCCTAGTCCCAAATAAGTATTCCCTGACCCTCAGTGAGTTACCCTCGTCCCATATAAGTACTTCCTGACCCCCAAGTGAGTTACCCTTGTCCCATATAAGTACTCACTGACCCCAAGTGAGTTACCCTCGTCCCATATAAGTACTCCCTGAACCCAAGTGAGTTACACTCGTCCCATATAAGTACTCCCTGACCCCGTGAGAGTTACCCTCGTCCCATATAATTATTCACTGATCCCCAAGTTAGTTACCCTCGTCCCTAATAAGTACTCCCTGACCCCGGGTGAATTACCCTAGTCCCAAATAAGTACTCCCTGACCCTAAGTGAGATACCCTCGTCCCATATAAGTACTCACTGATCCCCAAGTGAGTTACACTAGTCCCATATAAGTACTCCCTGACACCAAGTGAGTTACCTCGTCCCATATAAGTACTCCCTGACCCCAAGTCAGTTACCCTCGTCCCATATAAGTACTCCCCGACTCCAAGTGTGTTACCCTCGTCCCATATAAGTACTCCCTGAGTCCGAGTGAGTTACCCAAGTCCCATATAAGTACACACTGATCCCCAAGTGAGTTACCCTCGTCCCATATCAGTACTCCCTGACCCCAAGTGAGTTGCCCTCGTCCCATATAAGTACTCACTGATCCCCAAGTGAGTTACCCTCTTCCCATATAAGTACTCACTGACCCCAAGTGAGTTACCCTCGTCCCATATAAGTACTCCCTGAACCCAAGTGAGTAACCTCGTCCCATATAAGTACTCCCTGACCCCAAGTCAGTTACCCTCGTCCCATATAAGTACTCCCTGACCCCGTGTGAGTTACCCTCGTCCCATATAAGTACTGCCTGACCCCAAGTGAATTACCCTCGTCCCATATAAGTACTCCCTGACCCCAAGTCAGTTACCCTCGTCCCATATAAGTACTCCCTGACCCAGTGTGAGTTACCCTCGTCCCATATAAGTACTCCCTGACCCCAAGTGAGTTACCCTCGTCCCATATAAGTACTCCCTGACCCCGTGTGAGTTACCCTCGTCCCATATAAGTACTCCCTGACCCCGTGTTAGTTACCCTCGTCCCTTAAAAGTACTCCCTGACCCCCAAGTGAGTTACCCTCGTCCCATATAAGTATTCACTGGTCCACAAGTGAGTTACCCTCGTCACATATAAGTACTCCCTGACCCCGTGTGAATTACCCTAGTCCCAAATAAGTACTCCCTGACCCAGTGTCAGTTACCCTCGTCCCATATAAGTACTCCCTGAGTCCGAGTGAGTTACCCAAGTCCCATATAAGTACACACTGATCCCCAAGTGAGTTACCCTCGTCCCATATCAGTACTCCCTGACCCCAAGTGAGTTACCCTCGTCCCATATAAGTACTCACTGATCCCCAAGTGAGTTACCCTCTTCCCATATAAGTACTCCCTGACCCTCAAGTGAGTTACCCTTGTCCCATATAAGTACTTCCTGACCCCAAGTGAGTTACCCTCGTCCCATATAAGTACTCCCTGAACCCAAGTGAGTAACCTCGTCCCATATAAGTACTCCCTGACCCCAAGTCAGTTACCCTCGTCCCATATAAGTACTCCCTGACCCCGTGTGAGTTACCCTCGTCCCATATAAGTACTCACTGATCCCCAAGTGAGTAACCCTCTTCCCATATAAGTACTCCCTGACCCTCAAGTGAGTTACCCTTGTCCCATATAAGTACTTCCTGACCCCCAAGTGAGTTACCCAAGTCCCTTATAAGTACTCCCCGACTCCAAGTGTGTTACCCTCGTCCCATATAAGTACTCCCTGAGTCCGAGTGAGTTACCCAAGTCCCATATATGTACTCACTGATCCCCAAGTGAGTTACCCTCGTCCCATATAAATACACCCTGACCCCGCGTGAGTTACCCTCGTCCCATATAAGTACTCCCTGACCCCAAGTGAGTTACCCTCGTCCCATATTAGTACTCCCTGACCCCGTGTGAGTTACCATCGTCCCATATAAGTACTCCCTGACCCCGCGTGAATTACCCTAGTCCCAAATAAGTACTCCCCGACTCCAAATGTGTTACCCTCGTCCCATATAAGTACTCCCTGAGCCCGAGTGAGTTACCCAAGTCCCATATAAATACTCCCTGACCCCGCGTGAGTTACCCTCGTCCCATATAAGTACTCCCTGACACCAAGTGAGTTACCTCGTCCCATATAAGTACTCCCTGACCCCAAGTCAGTTACCCTCGTCCAATATAAGTACTCCCTGACCCAGTGTCAGTTACCCTCGTCCCATATAAGTACTCCCTGACCCCAAGTAATTTACCCGCGTCCCACATAAGTACTCACTGATCCCCATGTGAGTCACCCTCGTCCCATATAAGTACTCCCTGACCCCGTGTGATTTACCCTCGTTTCATATAAGTACTCCCTGACCCCAAGTGAGTTACCCTCGTCCCATATAAGTACTCCCTGACCCCGTGTGAGTTACCTTCGTCTCATATAAGTACTCCCTGACCCCAAGTGAGTTACCCTCGTCCCATATAAGTTCTCCCCGACCCCAAGTGAGTTACCCTCGTCCCATATAAGTACTCTCTGACCCCAAGTAAGTTACCCTCGTCCCATATAAGTACTCACTGATCCCCAAGTGAGTTACCATCGTCCCATGTAAGTACTCCCTGACCCCGCGTGAATTACCCTAGTCCCAAATAAGTACTCCCTGACCCCAAGTGATTTACCCTCGTCCCAAATAAGTACTCACTGATCCCCAAGTGAGTTACCTTCGTCCCATATAAATACTCCCTGACCCCCAAGTGAGGTACCCTCGTTCCATATAAGTACTCCCTGACCCCAAGTGAGTTACCCTCGTCCCATATATGTACTCACTGACCCCCAAGTGAGTTACCCTCGTCCCATATAAATATTCCCTGACCCCCAAGTGAGGTACCCTCGTTCCATATAAGTACTCCCTGACCCCAAGTGAGTTACCCTCGTCCCATACAAGTACTCACTGACCCCCAAGTGAGTTACCTTCGTCCCATATAAGTACTCCCTGACCCCAAGTGAGTTACACTCGTCCCATATAAGTACTCACTGACCCCGTGTGAGTTACCCTCGTCCCATATAAGTATCCACTGATCCCCAAGTGAGTTATCTTCGTCCCTAATAAGTACTCCCTGACCCCCAAGTGAGTTACCCTCGTCCCATATAAGTACACACTGATCCCCAAGTGAGTTACCCTCGTCTCATATAAGTACTGCCTTTCCCCAAGTGAGTTACCCTCGTCCCATATAAGTACTTCCTGACCCCCAAGTGAGTTACCCTTGTCCCATATAAGTAGTCCCTAACCCCGCGTGAATTACCCTAGTCCCAAATAAGTACTCCCTGACCCCGTGTTAGTTACCCTCGTCCCTTATAAGTACTCCCTGACCCCCAAGTGAGTTACCCTCGTCTCATATAAGTATTCACTGGTCCACAAGTGAGTTACCCTCGTCCCATATAAGTACTCTCTGACCCCGTGTGAATTACCCTAGTCCCAAATAAGTACTCCCTGACCCTATGTGAGATACCCTCGTCCCATATAAGTACTCACTGATCCCCAAGTGAGTTACACTAGTCCCATATAAGTACTCCCTGACACCAAGTGAGTAACCTCGTCCCATATAAGTACTCCCTGACCCCAAGTCAGTTACCCTCGTCCCATATAAGTACTCCCTGTCCCCGTGTGAGTTGCCCTCGTCCCATATAAGTACTGCCTGACCCCAAGTGAGTTACCCTCGTCCCATATAAGTACTCCCTGACCCCAAGTCAGTTACCCTCGTCCCATATAAGTACTCCCTGACCCAGTGTGAGTTACCCTCGTCCCATATAAGTACTCCCTGACCCCAAGTGAGTTACCCTCGTCCCATATAAGTACTCCCTGACCCCGTGTGAGTTACCCTCGTCCCATATAAGTACTCCCTGACCCCGTGTTAGTTACCCTCGTCCCTTATAAGTACTCCCTGACCCCCAAGTGAGTTACCCTCATCCCATATAAGTATTCACTGGTCCACAATTGAGTTACCCTCGTCCCATATAAGTGCTCCCTGACCCCGTGTGAATTACCCTCGTCCCATATAAGTACTGCCTGACCCCAAGTGTGTTACCCTCGTCCCATATAAGTACTCACTGACCCCCAAGTGAGTTACCTTCGTCCCATATAAGTACTCCCTGACCCCAAGTGAGTTACACTCGTCCCATATAAGTACTCACTGACCCCGTGTGAGTTACCCTCGTCCCATATAAGTACTCCCTGACCCCAAGTGAGTTACCTCGTCCCATATAAGTACTCCCTGACCCCAAGTCAGCTACCCTCGTCCCATATAAGTACTCCCTGACCCCGTGTGAGTTACCCTTGTCCCATATAAGTACTGCCTGACCCCAAGTGTGTTACCCTCGTCCCATATAAGTACTCCCTGAGTCCGAGTGAGTTACCCAAGTCCCATATAAGTACTCCCTGACCCCAAGTCAGCTACCCTCGTCCCATATAAGTACTCCCTGACCCCGTGTGAGTTACCCTCGTCCCATATAAGTACTCCCTGAGTCCGAGTGAGTTACCCAAGTCCCATATAAGTACACACTGATCCCCAAGTGAGTTACCCTCGTCCCATATAAGTACTCCCTGACACCAAGTGAGTTACCTCGTCCCATATAAGTACTCCCTGATCCCCAAGTGAGGTACCCTCGTTCCATATAAGTACTCCCTGACCCCAAGTGAGTTACCCTAGTCCCATATAAGTACTCACTGACCCCCAAGTGAGTTACCTTCGTCCCATATAAGTACTCCCTGACCCCAAGTGAGTTACACTCGTCCCATATAAGTACTCACTGACCCCGTGTGAGTTACCCTCGTCCCATATAAGTATCCACTCATCCCCAAGTGAGTTATCCTCGTCCCTAATAAGTACTCCCTGACCCCCAAGTGAGTTATCCTCGTCCCATTAGAGTCCTCCCTAACCCCAAGTGAGTTACTCTCGTCCCATATAAGTACTCCCTGACCCCGTGTGAGTTACCCTCGTCCCATATAAGTACTCACTGATCCACAAGTGAGTTACCCTCTTCCTTATAAGTACTCCCTGACCCAAAGTGAGTTACCCTAGTCCCATATAAGTACTCCCTAACCCTAAGTGAGTTACCCTCGTCCCATATAAGTACTCACTGTTACCAAGTGAGTTACCTCGTCCCATATAAGTACTCACTGTTACCAAGTCAGTTACCCTCGTCCCATATAAGTACTCCCTGACCCCGTGTGAGTTACCCTCGTCCCATATAAGTAATCCCTGACCCTAAGTGAGTTACCTTCGTCCCATATAAGTACTCCCTGAAGTCCGAGTGAGTTACCCAAGTCCCATATAAGTACTCACTGATCCCCAAGTGAGTTACCCTCGTCCCATATAAGTATTCCCTGACCCCAAGTGAGTTACCCTCGTCCCATATAAGTACACACTGATCCCCAAGTGAGTTACCCTCGTCTCATATAAGTACTGCCTTTCCCCAAGTGAGTTACCCTCGTCCCATATAAGTACTTCCTGACCCCCAAGTGAGTTACCCTTGTCCCATATAAGTAGTCCCTGACCCCGCGTGAATTACCCTAGTCCCAAATAAGTACTCCCTGACCCCGTGTTAGTTACCCTCGTCCCTTATAAGTACTCCCTGACCCCCAAGTGAGTTACCCTCGTCTCATATAAGTATTCACTGGTCCACAAGTGAGTTACCCTCGTCCCATATAAGTACTCTCTGACCCCGTGTGAATTACCCTAGTCCCAAATAAGTACTCCCTGACCCTATGTGAGATACCCTCGTCCCATATAAGTACTCACTGATCCCCAAGTGAGTTACACTAGTCCCATATAAGTACTCCCTGACACCAAGTGAGTAACCTCGTCCCATATAAGTACTCCCTGACCCCAAGTCAGTTACCCTCGTCCCATATAAGTACTCCCTGACCCCGTGTGAGTTACCCTTGTCCAATATAAGTACTGCCTGACCCCAAGTGAGTTACCCTCGTCCCATATAAGTACTCCCTGACCCCAATTCAGTTACCCTCGTCCCATATAAGTACTCCCTGACCCAGTGTGAGTTACCCTCGTCCCATATAAGTACTCCCTGACCCCAAGTGAGTTACCCTCGTCCCATATAAGTACTCCCTGACCCCGTGTGAGTTACCCTCGTCCCATATAAGTACTCCCTGACCCCGTGTTAGTTACCCTCGTCCCTTATAAGTACTCCCTGACCCCCAAGTGAGTTACCCTCGTCCCATATAAGTATTCACTGGTCCACAAGTGAGTTACCCTCGTCCCATATAAGTACTCCCTGACCCCGTGTGAATTACCCTAGTCCCAAATAAGTACTCCCTGACACCAAGTGAGTTACCTCGTCCCATATAAGTACTCCCTGACCCCAAGTCAGCTACCCTCGTCCCATATAAGTACTCCCTGACCCCGTGTGAGTTACCCTCGTCCCATATAAGTACTGCCTGACCCCAAGTGTGTTACCCTCGTCCCATATAAGTACTCCCTGAGTCCGAGTGAGTTACCCTCGTCCCATATAAGTACTCCCTAACACCAAGTGAGTTACCTCGTCCCATATAAGTACTCCCTGACACCAAGTGAGTTACCTCGTCCCATATAAGTACTCCCTGACCCCAAGTCAGTTACCCTCGTCCCATATAAGTACTCCCTGACCCCGTGTGAGTTACCCTCGTCCCATATAAGTACTGCCTGACCCCAAGTGTGTTACCCTCGTCCCATATAAGTACTCCCTGAGTCCGAGTGAGTTACCCTCGTCCCATATAAGTACTCCCTGACCCCAAGTGATTTACCCTCGTCCTATGTAAGTACTCCCTGACCCCAAGTGAGTTACCTTCATCCCATATAAGTACTCCCTGACCCCAAGTGAGTTACCCTCGTCCCATATAAGTACTCACTGATCCCCAAGTGAGTTACCCTCGTCCCATATAAGTACTCCCCGACTCCAAGCGTGTTACCCTCGTCCCATATAAGTACTCCCTGAGTCCGAGTGAGTTACCCTCGTCCCATATAAGTACTCCCCGACTCCAAGTGTGTTACCCTCGTCCCATATAAGTACTCCCTGAGTCCGAGTGAGTTACCCAAGTCCCATATAAGTACTCACTGATCTCCAAGTGAGTTACCCTCGTCGCATATAAGTACTCCCTGACCCCCAAGTGAGTTACCCTCGTCCCATATATGTACTCACTGATCCCCAAGTGAGTTACCCTCGTCCCATATAAATACTCCCTGACCCCGCGTGAGTTACCCTCGTCCCATATAAGTACTCCCTGACCCCAAGTGAGTTACCCAAGTCCCATATAAGTACACACTGATCCCCAAGTGAGTTACCCTCGTCCCATATAAGTACTCCCTGAGTCCGAGTGAGTTACCCTCGTCCCATATAAGTACTCCCTGAGTCCGAGTGAGTTACCTAAGTCCCATATAAGTACTCACTGATCCCCAAGTGAGTTACCCTTGTCCCATATAAGTACTCCCTGACCCCGCGTGAATTACCCTAGTCCCAAATAAGTACTCTCTGACCCTAAGTGAGTTACCTTCGTCCCATATAAGTACTCACTGATCCCCAAGTGAATTACCCTAGTCCCAAATAAGTACTCCCCGACTCCAAATGTGTTACCCTCGTCCCATATAAGTACTCCCTGAGTCCGAGTGAGTTACCCTCGTCCCATATAAGTACTCCCTGAGTCCGAGTGAGTTACCCAAGTCCCATATAAGTACTCACTGATCCCCAAGTGAGTTACCCTTGTCCCATATAAGTACTCCCTGACCCCGCGTGAATTACCCTAGTCCCAAATAAGTACTCTCTGACCCTAAGTGAGTTACCTTCGTCCCATATAAGTACTCACTGATCCCCAAGTGAGTTACCCTCGTCCCATATAAGTACTCACTGATCCCCAAGTGAGTTACCCTCGTCCCATATAAGTACTGCCTGTCCCCAAGTGATTTACCCTCGTCCCATATAAGTACCCCCTGACCCCAAGTGAGTTACCCTCGTCCCATAAAAGTACACCCCGACCCCAAGTGAGTTACCCTCGTCCCATATAAGTTCTCCCCGACCCCAAGTGAGTTACCCTCGTCCCATATAAGTACTCTCTGACCCCAAGTAAGTTACCCTCGTCCCATATAAGTACTCACTGATCCCCAAGTGAGTTACCATCGTCCCATATAAGTACTCCCTGACCCCGCGTGTATTACCCTAGTCCCAAATAAGTACTCCCTGACCCCAAGTGATTTACCCTCGTCCCAAATAAGTACTCACTGATCCCCAAGTGAGTTACCTTCGTCCCATATAAATACTCCCTGACCCCCAAGTGAGGTACCCTCGTTCCATATAAGTACTCCCTGACCCCAAGTGAGTTACCCTCGTCCCATATATGTACTCACTGACCCCCAAGTGAGTTACCCTCGTCCCATATAAATACTCCCTGACCCCAAGTGAGTTACCCTTGTCCCATATAAGTACTCCCTGACCCCGCGTGAATTACCCTAGTCCCAAATAAGTACTCTCTGACCCTAAGTGAGTTACCTTCGTCCCATATAAGTACTCACTGATCCCCAAGTGAGTTACCCTCGTCCCATATAAGTACTCACTGATCCCCAAGTGAGTTACCCTCGTCCCATATAAGTACTGCCTGTCCCCAAGTGATTTACCCTCGTCCCATATAAGTACCCCCTGACCCCAAGTGAGTTACCCTCGTCCCATAAAAGTACACCCCGACCCCAAGTGAGTTACCCTCGTCCCATATAAGTTCTCCCCGACCCCAAGTGAGTTACCCTCGTCCCATATAAGTACTCTCTGACCCCAAGTAAGTTACCCTCGTCCCATATAAGTACTCACTGATCCCCAAGTGAGTTACCATCGTCCCATATAAGTACTCCCTGACCCCGCGTGTATTACCCTAGTCCCAAATAAGTACTCCCTGACCCCAAGTGATTTACCCTCGTCCCAAATAAGTACTCACTGATCCCCAAGTGAGTTACCTTCGTCCCATATAAATACTCCCTGACCCCCAAGTGAGGTACCCTCGTTCCATATAAGTACTCCCTGACCCCAAGTGAGTTACCCTCGTCCCATATATGTACTCACTGACCCCCAAGTGAGTTACCCTCGTCCCATATAAATACTCCCTGACCCCAAGTGAGTTACACTCGTCCCATATAAGTACTCCCTGACCCCGTGTGAGTTACCCTCGTCCCATATAAGTATTCACTGTGTAATGGATTCTTCTACCACGATGGGCTGATCGTGATAGTTATCTTCCTATTACCTTCGGCCGTCCTTACATTCGGTACTTTCAGGGCGCCAGTTGGTCGTGTGGGTGACCAACAACCCAGCGTTAACATAGGGGTCTTACCCCGCCATTCCAATCGTATGCATTTTCCAATGGGCTGATTGGTAGTGCACAGAGGACGGTACGGAAGCCTGGTTTGCTCAGTGTGCTAGGTCGTGGAGAGAGGGGAGGGTTCCTTACAGGTAGCCCGAGCCTCGCGACAATAGACACACTCTCCCACCCACCCACTCATACATATTAGGGGAGGTGAGGAGACGAGAACGTTATCGTAATCTTTTCTCATAAGGGACTGTCAGGGTGGTGCATCCCCGCAATGCCCAAGTCCGCGGTGCCTTGCGCGTTGCCATGGACTTAGCGGCGGCACCCGGCATGCAGCAGAAACCTACCATACCTGCACAGGTCCCTTATGCATCGATAGCATACAGTGTGTTCGTTTCGTAAGGGGCAAGCTCACCTCACGCACACGGACACACTCATCGGTGAGCCGGTGTGGTGTACGTCCGCCTTGCGCGACGTCCCAGGCCCGACTCACTCTCTTATTTCCCCCTCCTCAGGGGACTAGAGAATTCGCCTTTCGCAGGAGTCCCTGTGCCCACTTCTCCTCGTCTCAAGCCACCAAGTTACTTGGCACAGCCCTGCCTTGCTCGCTTGGTCGGCTTGGACTTTTAAGTGGAGCGCCGGTCTTTTCATCCGGTCTTCTGACGGTCCACAGGGATGTTCCTAGACGGTACTTTCTGTCCACTCGGAAACCTATGCACCGAGTCGGTAATGTAGGGTTTGAAATAACCACTACTAATCGTTAGCTTTTCTTTAATTTCTTTATTAAATCCGGTATCTTGATACGTAACGAGAGAACCTCGTTACATACCCCCCTACGTAACGGAGGTTTCGACCCGAAACCGATACTTTCGAACCTAGTTCGCGCTATCCTTGTTAAGGGTCTACTTTTGGCGGTATTTCTGGCTTGTAAGGCTTGATGTCAACTGTTGACATTTTTCCAACCATTTTGCCTGCCAGATCTGATAGTTCAACCACTGTCTGCGATAACTTTTTAGCAATCATGAACGGTCCGGTGAATGGTTTGTTCAACGCGGCCGATATATGCTTTGCTGCATTCGATAGCTGTCGGTTTCGAATTAGAACTAATTCGCCAACCTCGTATTGCTTTTCACGACGGCGTAAGTTGTAAGGTTTAGCCTGTCGTTCGTGAGCTTCGTCGAGAGCATGCTTGAAAACCAACCTTAAGGTTTCTAAGCGTTTCATTCTCGCTAGCCACTGTTCGGTAGGCTGCGGAATGATATCGGTATCGCCTTCTAATTCACGCTTCATCGACCTTGCTGCTTCTGGTTCTCTCCCAAAATTCGCAAAAGCCGGTGTAGCTTGCAATGAATTATGGTGGGCCGTATTGAATGCAAATTGGAACGCACTCAAGTGACGATCCCATTCTCGATGATCAGAATCGAGAAAGGCCCGTATCATCATTTTCAGGCTTCTATTAACCCATTCTGTTGGGTTTGCCTGAGGGTGGTAAGGAGGTGTTGTCGTTTGCCTCATACCCGTTAGTTGTAACAAAGCGTTTATATCTTTGTTAACAAACTCAGTACCGTTGTCGGTCACTAAGACTTTCGGTGTACCCCATCTGTGTATCACCAAGTTTTCGATAGCTTCTGCAATTTTCTTGCCGGTAGCTTTTCGAAGTGGAGCGATCTCGATCCATTTCGTGTAAAGGACTTGAATGACCAATACGTACGAGAACCCTTGTTTACTTGGCGTCAGTGCACCCATAATATCTGCCGATATCACAGTCCACGGCTGTTCAACAATTCGGCGACCCATGAAGCCGACGGGAGCTTGTTGTTCTACTTTGCAGCGTTGGCATTCGTTGCAATGGCTGACGTATGACGTCACGTCTTTGAACATACCTGGCCAAAAATAATTTATCGCAAGGCGTCGATAAGTACGATCGATACCTTGGTGGCCGGCTTGCGGTAATTTATGGCACTCTTCGAGTACCTTCTGCTTGTATTCTCTTGGTATTACCAATTTCCAAGCATCGATATCCTCTAATTCAGCGTTAGCTAGATTAGAGCGTCGTTGATGATACATCAACTCACCGTCTAGTTTCCAATCTGGGAACTTTTCTGGTGACTTTTCGATATCTTTTACGCGCTTCAGATACCAAGCATCTTTGGTATCGGTGTAAGTTGTCGGTATTAGTGCATTCAAACTTTCCGGTGCTCGTGACAGAGCATCTGGAACATGATTTAATGCTCCTTTTCGGTGTACGATTGTAAAATCGTATTCCATTAAGGCGAGAGTCCATCGAGCGAGTCGTCCGGATGGGTCTTTTAAATTGTGTAACCATCGGAGACTGCTGTGGTCGGTAATAACAGTGAAACGGTAGCCTTCAAGATAGCATCTAAACTTCTTGATGGACCATACCACTGCCAAGCATTCTTGCTCGGTTACGGTATATTTTCTTTCAGGTTCGGTAAGCGCTCTACTTGCGTAGGCAATTACCCTTTCCTGACCTTCGATAACTTGTGTCAAAACAGCTCCTAAGCCTACGTTGCTGGCGTCGGTTTGTAATGAAAACGGTATGGAAAAATCTGGGCATGCGAGCGTTGGTGCGCTCGTTAAACATCCTTTCAGTGCGTCAATTGCTGACTGCTGATTGGTTGTCCATTCCCACGCTTGATTTTTCTTCGTTAGCTTTGTTAATGGCTCAGCAATAGTCGCAAATTCGGGTATGAATCTCCTGTACCAGGAAGCCATACCCAAGAATCTACGAATTTGCTTGAGATTTTTCGGTATCGGGAAGGCAATCACAGCTTCAGTTTTAGCTGGATCTACCCGAAGTCCTTGGCTGTCGACAATAAACCCGAGATATTTCACTTCTGTTCTACAGAAATGGCTTTTCTCTTTGTTTATTGTTAAGTTTGCTTGCCTTAACTTCTCGATAACTCTCTCTAACCACAATAAGTGCTCATCGAATGTTTTGGTGACAATTATAATGTCATCCAAATAGACGAACACATGAGGATAGAATTCGGGACCAAGTAATTTGTCCAGAGCACGCTGGAAAATTGCGGGAGCGTTAGTTAATCCATACGGCATACGTTTGAATTGAAACAATCCTCTGCCTGGAACGATGAAAGCCGTGATACCACGAGATTTCTCCGCTAACGGTACTTGCCAATACGCTTGACTTAAATCGAGCGTCGTTAGATAATTGGCTTGTCGTAACTCATCAAGAATACCCGCCATATTTGGTAATGGGTAGGCATCTTTTTTCGTTACTGCGTTAACACGCCGTAGGTCTACGCAAAACCGAAGTTTGCCATTGGCTTTCTTTGCCATGACCACCGGGCTTGCCCAATCGCTTTGCGATGGTTCGATGATGCCATTGGTTAGCATTTCATCAACCTCTTGCCACATAGCTTGGCGGATTTTCTCCGTGCATCTATGAGCTCGCTGTCTGATTGGCTCGTGATCTTGCACGTCAATTCTGACTGCCGGTAATTTGGAGATTCCCGGTTTTCCAGAAATGGGGGGTAGCTTGATTTCTAGAAAATCGTGTAACCTCTGAGCGTTATCTGTATCGGGAACTGTTAAGCCGTTACATATGACTACACAATTTAGTCTTTCGGCATTCGAGAACATAAATTTATTCTGTGGTTTTTCCTTATACGCCCATTCTCCTGCTGAGAAGTCGACAATCACGCAAGCGTGACTAAGGAAATCCAGTCCCAGAATAAAATTGCTAGACAAGGATGGCATCCATAGTGTGTCCACTATAGTTGTCTTCCCCTCCAACAGGATCGGTATCTTAGCGGATTCATTAACTTTGCAAACGCAATTGTTTCCGACGGTAACTTTCAAGGTTTCTATTTTTCTGGACTTTATACCAATTGATTTAAATAAATCTATGGCTTTTTGTCCTGCGAACGTGCGTGATGCACCAGAATCTACTAATGCACGCAGTTCGTTCCCTTGAATGGTGACTGTCGTGTAAAATGCTAATTTCTCGGCACTATTACCACATGTGGTAATTATTACATCGGCTAAATCACCAGTCGATAACTTGTCTTCGATCGATAAATCTTCGAAGATTTTGGTATTGACAACCAGAGCGTCTGGACGCTCAGCATTGTTTTTATTTACATTCTCTAACCTGGGCATTTCCGATGGGTTTGAGAACTTGCGATAACTGTAATCATGCTCGATATTCGAACATCCTTGTTCCGAAATTGGATTTTTGTGATTACTCGGTATCTTTTCGTCTTGCTCCATTTGCGAGATTGGCGATATCTTTTCATCCGACGCCTGGAGCTGCGTAGAATTCTGGGTAGAATTTACGAGCTCCTCTTGCCGTTTTTTGACGAACAGTTAGGACATTCCGCAAGGGAAACGTCTTTTTGCCCGCATCGATAGCAGAACATCTTTCTGGCCTCTTTACACATACTCCAACCGTGTCCCGATTTACCGCAATTAAAGCAGGTCATATTCGAGCCAGGTTGTTTCTGTTTAGAGCCGCGCTGACCTTGATGTTTATTAGTAGCTTTCTCCTTCGGTTTCGATTTGGAATTATTGTTCCTTCCTCGATTACCGGATGATTTGAAAGCTTGTAGATGCTCTTCGGTATCTTTTGAATCTTCTGGTGTAGATTCATCGGTATCTGAGTCGGAACTTTCGTCCACTTCAAGAGCACGCACTGCGTGTCTCCTAGACTCCCGTAGCTTTCCACGATTGCCTTTATATGCCAGTTCGGGAACTAAAGTTTCCTCTGGCATAGCAGGTGGGCGATATCCTAATGACGGCCGATATGCGGCTTCGAAATTGAGCGCTAAACGCTCAAATTCTCGATACGTCATCGCAGTATGTATAGCGATACCTCGTCTATACGCCGGTAGCATGTTCTTGTGCGCGATAGCAATTCGGCTCCAGTCCGATCTATCTCTGCCTATTTTGCGAATATACGATTGTATAATTTGCAAATAGGCTCGCACAGGCTCGTTAACTCCCTGAGTTCTTGTAAGAAGCTCAGTTTCCAACTCCTCCTCCCAGGTTTGTGATCTGAAATATGACCGTAAACCGGACTTAATTTCAGACCAGGTTGAGAATTTGTTATCCTCAAACCACATCCTCGCCACACCAGTTAAGATGTGGGGAAAGACGTCAACCAGGTCGGAATCTCTAATCCTAAGCAGATTCAAAACGGCGTCGGTCCTGGCAATGAAGCTCTCAACCGTTTCCGTTGAATCGCCCGCAAAGGTTAGATTCGATTTCTGGAGTGACTCGAGAACTCGCCAACGGGGCATGGTGTCTTCCCCTCGGCCGATATCTTTTCCGGGTGTCTTGCGAGTGGCCTTCGTTACGTAGGCTCCTCGATACACCGCAGCGGTACTTAATCCCGAAGCTTCGTCAGAAGCTAGTTGGGATTCGATATCTTCGCCTGGCCTGGTCAGTGTCAGCAAAGGCTGGCCCTGATTGGCCGGTCCCGGTTGGTTCGTCGCGTCTTTAGGCGGACGGCCTCTGGGACGCTTAGCGGGAACAGCCTGCGCTGCTCCTCCGATACCTTTTCCTTGAGCTAATTGCTCGAAGGATCTCGATATTTGCGAGATGAGATCTTGGAAAGAATTTTCCAATTTCTCCATTCTCGCATCGAGATTCGATACCTTGCTTGCCAGGTCACCCTGGACAGCATCGTTATCTGTCGGGTCATCGAAATCCTCCGATGTATTTCCCGACCCGGTACTCCCTCTCCTCTCCGCATTCTCTGCCATCGCACTTACTTAAGGCTCGTTCGGTGTTAAGGCGTCTATGAATGTCGGAGGTTGTCGCTGGAGTGAGCCAGGTCTGTTCCGCTGGCTCCGATAACCCGCTCACGGTAGGTTACCCCCACCCGTGGCTTGGGTGCGCGCGCAATAGTCGTGGCAGGTGGCGCCACCACTTGTCCTATTCGCTAACTACCCAATTTTTGCTTGATCTATGATCCAGCCATCGATAATCAATTATCTGCGGTCTAGTTCGAACAATCACCGCTAGATGGCAGTGCTTGTATCGATTCAACCATCGATAATCAATAGCCAATGTTCTAGTTCGCTCGATCACCGCAAGATGTCAGCACCTGTATCGATTATCGATCAGTGGCTCTCTTGGTGACCGCTAGATGGCAGCACCGTTAATATTTTCGGCAGAGAGTCTGTTTACAGCCTCAATCTGCCCATCCATTTCCTCGCGAAAATTGTTTTTGTTTATTTTTGGGAAGGAAGGAAAATAAGGAAAGGAAATTTGGATAGGTGGGAAAACTGAGGATTTGCGGTATCCTAAACGATATCATAAACGGTAATTAATGCGGTATCTTGAACGATAGCTTAAGGAGGAGCTTCTTTAAGGTTCCACGAGCTGTGAAACCCTATCGAGGCTTACCTCCTTTTTCGCCGCCTTCTTTGAAGGCTTGGATGGCCCCGCTTTCGGCTGTGAAGCCTTCCGCGATGCCACCTTCGCCTTCTCCGAAGGCCGTGGTTTAGGCCTGGACGCCTTCCGCATTTGCTTCAGGACGACCCACGGTACGTTCGTACCGGCCTTCGCCACGTACGGCCCGCGTGTCTGCCACGTCGGACTGCAGGCGATGCAGGTCCGCAAGGTTTTACCCTTGCGACCACACCCCTTGCAGAAATCCTCCACAACGGGTGTGGGACACTGGCTGAACCGGTGTCCCCTGCCTTTGCAGTTCCAGCAAAACCAATTGCTGGGACCGCCGATACCGCTGGCCGCCGGCTGTTTGGGCCTCACGCTGGAATCCAGCTTCGGCCTTTTTGCCGGCGGGAATTCTGCCTCCTTCGGCGGCAGGGGTTTCTTAGCCTTTGCGGCCTTGCCTGACACCACACTCGCGTATGATGCAGGTTTCGGCTGCGGCTTCGAAACCTCTGTCTCCGGACGAGGTCGCTTCCCCTTGTCACGTCCCTTGCGGGGCGGAGCTTGGGAGGGCTTCCTCGTCGCAGGACGCGAGGCCCCCTCGACCGCTTTCACCACACGGTGAAAGAGGTCAAGGTCCCGGAGGAAAAACGCCACCAGGTCCTTCTCCGTGTAAGACACGGAAGGTTCTGGCAGCGGCTTTTCCTCGGAGGAACGAGACGCTGTGCTCATTCCTCGAAACTGCTGGGAGAGCTCAGTCACCTTTGCAGGTGTCCTGGGGCTCTCCCTACGCAATTTCGGGGAAGAGTCCAGCAACTCTTCCTCGAGTTCGAGATCGAGCGAGCCAATGCTCGCTCCGGTAACCTCTGGTGGTGAACTAAAGTCCACCACCAGGAGCTCGAGGGGATCGAAATCCTCCTCGACAAATGAGATCGGTGACCCACAAGGGAACACCGACCCCACGGTAAGTGGCCTTACCACCGAAACTGGTAAGGTCACTGGGACCCGCGGAGCGGATGGAGGCGGCTCGGCCGCAGGAAGCAGCGGAGCTGCTGGAGGCAGCTGGGCTGCGGGGAGCAGCTGGGCTGCGGAGGGCAGCTGGGCTGCAGGAGGCAGCGAAGCTGCGGGAGCGGTGGCTTCGCCGTCGGCGAAGGTGTGGGGGGCTTGTGAGGCCATGCTGAGTCGGAGGAGGTGTGGTCGGATCCAAGGAAGGATTAGATATGAGCTCCTGCCGGCTCACTCACCGCTCGCTAGGCGATAACCGATGTTGCCGAATTTCTAATTAACTGGATTAATCCGGTTAATTCAATTGACAACATCGCGGTAATTAGGCTGATAGTTCAGCCGGTGCGCGAGTACCGACGACTGTTGTCAGCCGGCTCGGCCTTGGCTAGCGCTTAGCTTTGTTTACAAACAAGCGCTCGGCAGAATCCTGCCTGTACTAAGAGCCTTTACGAGAGCATTTCGATTTAACACGGACGAATATAATATTAAATTATATTATCGTCCGTGATTCTCATTTAATATGATTTTCGATAGCTTACACTGATTGCACGAGTTCCATGGGGCCGCATGAACCCGATTGAGCTATTTACTACTCATGAGTAAATTCTCTTGACAATCATGTGCTTCATGTTTTTCAGTCTTTTACTGACGATATTTATGCTCGGACACATGGCTTATTTAGATTATCAAAATCGTCAATAATTTAATTTACATAAAACCACGTTGGGCGCCATTTGTAATGGATTCTTCTACCACGATGGGCTGATCGTGATAGTTATCTTCCTATTACCTTCGGCCGTCCTTACATTCGGTACTTCCAGGGCGCCAGTTGGTCGTGTGGGTGACCAACAACCCAGCGTTAACATAGGGGTCTTACCCCTCCATTCCAATCGTATGCATTTTCCAATGGGCTGATTAGTAGTGCACAGAGGACGGTACGGAAGCCTGGTTTGCTCAGTGTGCTAGGTCGTGGAGAGAGGGGAGGGTTCCTTACAGGTAGCCCTAGCCTCGCGACAATAGACACATTCTCCCACCCACCCACTCATACATATGAGGGGAGGTGAGGAGACGAGAACGTTATCGTGATCTTTTCTCATAAGGGACTGTCAGGGTGGTGCATCCCCGCAATGCCCAAGTCCGCGGTGCCATGCGCGTTGCCATGGACTTAGCGGCGGCACCCGGCATGCAGCAGAAACCTACCATACCTGCACAGGTCCCTTATGCATCGATAGCATACAGTGTGTTCGTTGCGTAAGGGGCAAGCTCACCTCACGCACACGGACACACTCATCGGTGAGCCGGTGTGGTGTACGTCCGCCTTGCGCGACGTCCCAGGCCCGACTCACTCTCTTATTTCCCCCTCCTCAGGGGACTAGAGAATTCGCCTTTCGCAGGAGTCCCTGTGCCCACTTCTCCTCTTCTCAAGCCACCAAGTTACTTGGCACAGCCCTGCCTTGCTCGCTTGGTCGGCTTGGACTTTTAAGTGGAGCGCCGGTCTTTTCATCCGGTCTTCTGACGGTCCACAGGGATGTTCCTAGACTGTACTTTCTGTCCACTCGGAAACCTATGCACCGAGTCGGTAATGTAGGGTTTGAAATAACCACTACTAATCGTTAGCTTTTCTTTAATTTCTTTATTAAATCCGGTATCTTGATACGTAACGAGAGAACCTCGTTACAACTGATCCCCAAGTGAGATACCCTCGTCCCTAATAAGTACTCCCTGACCCCCAAGTGAGTTATCCTCGTCCCATTAGAGTCCTCCCTTACCCCAAGAGAGTTACTCTCGTCCCATATAAGTACTCCCTGACCCCGTGTGAGTTACCCTCGTCCCATATAAGTACTCACTGATCCACAAGTGAGTTACCCTCTTCCTTATAATTACTCCCTGACCCAAAGTGAGTTACCCTAGTCCCATATAAGTACTCCCTGACCCCCAAGTGAGTTACCCTCGTCCAATATAAATACTCCCTGACCCCAAGTGAGTTACCCTCGTCCCTTATAAGTACTCCCTGACCCCACGTGAGTTACCCTCGTCCTTATAAGTACTCCCTGACCCCAAGTGAGTTACCCTCGTCCCATATAAGTACTCACTGATCCCCAAGTGAGTTACCCTCGTCCCATATAAGTACTCCCTGACCCTCAAGTGAGTTACCCTTGTCCCATATAAGTACTCCCTGACCCCGCGTGAATTACCCTAGTCCCAAATAAGTACTCCCTAACCCTAAGTGAGTTACCCTCGTCCCATATAAGTACTCACTGATACCAAGTGAGTTACCTCGTCCCATATAAGTACTTCCTGACCCCAAGTCAGTTACCCTCGTCCCATATAAGTAATCCCTGACCCTAAGTGAGTTACCCTCGTCCCATATAAGTACTCCCCGACTCCAAGTGTGTTACCCTCGTCCCATATAAGTACTTCCTGACCCCAAGTGAGTTACCCTCGTCCCATATAAGTACTCACTGATACCAAGTGAGTTACCTCGTCCCATATAAGTACTTCCTGACCCCAAGTCAGTTACCCTCGTCCCATATAAGTAATCCCTGACACTAAGTGAGTTACCCTCGTCCCATATAAGTACTCCCCGACTCCAAGTGTGTTACCCTCGTCCCATATAAGTACTCCCTGAGTCCGAGTGAGTTACCCAAGTCCCATATAAGTACTCACTGATCCCCAAGTGAGTTACACTCGTCCCATATAAGTATTCCCTGACCCCAAATGAGTTACCCTCGTCCCATATAAGTACACACTGATCCCCAAGTGAGTTACCCTCGTCTCATATAAGTACTGCCTTTCCCCAAGTGAGTTACCCTCGTCCCATATAAGTACTTCCTGACCCCCAAGTGAGTTACCCTTGTCCCATATAAGTACTCCCTGACCCCGCGTGAATTACCCTAGTCCCAAATAAGTACTCTCTGACCCAGTGTGAGTTACCTTCGTCCCATATAAGTACTCACTGATCCCCAAGTGAGTTACCCTCGTCCCATATAAGTACTCCCTGACCCCGTGTGAGTTACCCTCGTCCCATATAAGTAATCCCTGACCCTAAGTGAGTTACCCTCGTCCCATATAAGTACTCCCCGACTCCAAGTGTGTTACCCTCGTCCCATATAAGTATTCCCTGACCCCAAGTGAGTTACCCTCGACCCATATAAGTACACACTGATCCCCAAGTGAGTTACCCTCGTCTCATATAAGTACTGCCTTTCCCCAAGTGAGTTACCCTCGTCCCATATAAGTACTTCCTGACCCCCAAGTGAGTTACCCTTGTCCCATATAAGTAGTCCCTGACCACGCGTGAATTACCCTAGTCCCAAATAAGTACTCTCTGACCCTAAGTGAGTTACCTTCTTCCCATATAAGTACTCACTGATCCCCAAGTGAGTTACCCTCGTCCCATATAAGTACTCCCTGACCCCAAGTGAGTTACCCTCGTCCCATATAAGTACTCCCCGACCCCAAGTGAGTTACCCTCGTCCCATATAAGTACTCACTGATCCACATGTGAGTTACCCTCGTCCCATATAAGTACTCTCTGACCCCAAGTAAGTTACCCTCGTCCCATATAAGTACTCACTGATCCCCAAATGAATTACCATCGTCCCATATAAGTACTCCCTGACCCCAAGTGAGTTACCCTCGTCCCATATAAGTACTTACTGATCCCCAAGTGAGTTACCCTCGTCCCATATAAGTACTCCCTGACCCCGTGTGAGTTACCCTCGTCCCATATATGTACTCCCTGACCCCAAGTGAATTACCCTCGTCCCATATAAGTACACACTGATCCCCAGGTGTGTTACCCTCGTCTCATATAAGTACTGCCTTTCCCCAAGTGAGTTACCCTCGTCCCATATAAGTACTTCCTGACCCCCAAGTGAGTTACCCTTGTCCCATATAAGTAGTCCCTGACCACGCGTGAATTACCCTAGTCCCAAATAAGTACTGTCTGACCCTAAGTGAGTTACCTTCGTCCCATATAAGTACTCACTGATCCCCAAGTGAGTTACCCTCGTCCCATATAAGTACTTCCTGACCCCAAGTGAGTTACCCTCGTCCCATAAAAGTACACCCCGACCCCAAGTGAGTTACCCTCGTCCCATATAAGTACTCCCCGACCCCAAGTGAGTTACCCTCGTCCCATATAAGTACTCTCTGACCCCAAGTAAGTTACCCTCGTCCCATATAAGTACTCACTGATCCCCAAGTGAGTTACCATCGTCACATATAAGTACTCCCTGACCCCGCGTGAATTACCCTAGTCCCAAATAAGTACTCCCTGACCCCAAGTGAGTTACCCTCGTCCCAAATAAGTACTCACTGATCCCCAAGTGAGTTACCTTCGTCCCATATAAATACTCCCTGACCCCCAAGTGAGGTACCCTCGTTCCATATAAGTACTCCCTGACCCCAAGTGAGTTACCCTCGTCCCATATAAGTACTCACTGACCCCCAAGTGAGTTACCCTCGTCCCATATAAGTACTCCCTGACCCCGAGTAAGTTACCCTCGTCCCATATAAGTATTCACTGATCCCCAAGTGAGTTATCCTCGTCCCTAATAAGTACTCCCTGACCCCCAAGTGAGTTATCCTCGTCCCATTAGAGTCCTCCCTAACCCCAAGTGAGTTACTCTCGTCCCATATAAGTACTCCCTGACCCCGTGTGAGTTACCCTCGTCCCATATAAGTACTCCCTGACCCCCAAGTGAGTTACCCTTGTCCCATATAAGTACTCCCTGACCCCGCGTGAATTACCCTAGTCCCAAATAAGTACTCCCTAACCCTAAGTGAGTTACCCTCGTCCCATATAAGTACACACTGATCCCCAAGTGAGTTACCCTCGTCTCATATAAGTACTGCCTTTCCCCAAGTGAGTTACCCTCGTCCCATATAAGTACTTCCTGACCCCCAAGTGAGTTACCCTTGTCCCATATAAGTAGTCCCTGACCACGCGTGAATTACCCTAGTCCCAAATAAGTACTCTCTGACCCTAAGTGAGTTACCTTCGTCCCATATAAGTACTCACTGATCCCCAAGTGAGTTACCCTCGTCCCATATAAGTACTCCCTGACCCCAAGTGAGTTACCCTCGTCCCATATAAGTACTCCCCGACCCCAAGTGAGTTACCCTCGTCCCATATAAGTACTCACTGATCCACATGTGAGTTACCCTCGTCCCATATGAGTACTCCCTGACCCCGTGTTAGTTACCCTCGTCCCTGATAAGTACTCCCTGACCCCAAGTCAGTTACCCTCGCCCCATATAAGTACTCCCTGACCCCAAGTGAGTTACCCTCGTCCCATATATGTACTTACTGATCCCCAAGTGAGTTACCCTCGTCCCATTTAAGTACTCCCTGACCCCGTGTGAGTTACCCTCGTCCCATATAAGTACTCCCTGACCCCAAGTGAATTACCCTCGTCCCACATAAGTACTCCCCGTCTCCAAGTGTGTTACCCTCGTCCCATATAAGTACTCCCTGAGTCCGAGTGAGTTACCCAAGTCCCATATAAGTACACACTGATCCCCAAGTGAGTTACCCTCGTTCCATATCAGTACTCCCTGACCCCAAGTGAGTTACCCTCGTCCAATATAAGTACTCACTGATCCCCAAGTGAGTTACCCTCTTCCCATATAAGTACTCCCTGACCCTCAAGTGAGTTACCCTTGTCCCATATAAGTACTCCCTGACCCCGCGTGAATTACCCTAGTCTAATATAAGTACTCTATGACCCTAGGTCAGCCTCCCTAGACCTATATAAGTACTCAATGACACCATGTGACCCACCCTAGTCCTATATAAGTAATCAGTGACCCCATGTGACCCCCCCTATTCCTATATATGTACTCAATGACCCCATGTGACCCCCCCCCTAGTCCTATATAAGTACTCAATGACCCCATGTGACCCACCCTAGTCCTATATAAGTACTCAATGACCCCATGTGACCCACCCTAGTCCTATATAAGTCCTCAATGACCCCATGTGACCCTCCTTAGTCCTATATAAATACTCAATGACCCCATGTGACCACCCTATTCCAATATAAGTACTCAATGACACCAAGTGACCGCCCCTAGTCCTATATAACTACTCAATGAACCCATGTGACCCCCCTAGTCCTATATAAGTACTCAACTACCCCATGTGACCCACCCTAGTCCTATATAAGTACTCAATGACCCCATGTGACCCCCCTAGTCCTATATAAGTACTCAATGAACCCATGTGACCCACCGTAGTCCTATATAACTACTCAATGACACCATGCGACCCCCCCATGTCCTATATAAGTACTCAATGACCCCACGTGACCCCCCTAGTCCCATATAAGTACTCAATGACCCCATGTGACCACCCCTAGTCCTATCTAAGTACTCAATGACCCCGTGTGACCCAGCCTAGTCATATATAAGTACTCAATGACCCCATGTGACCCACCCTAGTCCCATGTAAGTACTCAATGACCCCATGTGACCCAACCTAGTCCAATATGAAAACTCAATGACCCCATGTGACCCACTCTAGTCCTATATAAGTACTCAATGACCCCATGTGACCCCCCCTAGTCCTATATAAGTACTCAATGACCCCTTGTGACCCAACCTAGTCCTATATAAGTACTCAATGACCCCATGTGACCCACCCTAGTCCAATATAAGTACTCAATGACCCCATGTGACCCACCCTTGTCCAATATAAGTACTCTATGACCCCAGGTCAGCCTCCCTAGTCCTATACAAGTACTCAATGACCCCTGGTCAGCCACCCTAGTCCTATATAAGTACTCAATGACCCCATGTGATCCACCCTAGTCCTATATAAGTACTCAATGACCCCATGTGACCCACCCTGGTCCTATATAAGTACTCAATGACCCCATGTGACCCCCCTAGTCCTATATAAGTACTCAATTACCCCATGTGACCCCCCCTAGTCCTATATAAGTACTCAATGACCCAATGTGACCCACCCTAGTCCTTTATAAGTACTCAGTGACCCCATGTGACCCTCCTAGTCCTATATAAGTACTCGATTACCCTATGTGACCCCTCCTAGTCCTATATAAGTACTCAATCACTCCATGTGACCCACCCTAGTCCTATATGAGTACTCAATGACCCCAGGTCAGCCACCCTAGTCCTATATAAGTACTCAATGACCCCATGTGACCCCCCCATGTCCTATATAAGTACTCAATGACCATAGGTCAGCCTTCCTAGTCCTATATAAGTACTCAGTGACCCCATGTGACCCACCCTAGTCATATATAAGTACTCAATGACCCCATGTGACCCCCCTAGTCCTATATAAGTACTCAATTACCCCATGTGACCCCCCTATTCCTATATGAGTACTCAATGACCCCAGGTCAGCCACCCTAGTCCTATATAAGTACTCAATGACCCCATGTGACCCACCCTAGTCCTATATAATTACTCAAGTACCCCAGGTGACCACCCCTAGTCCTATATAAGTACTCAATGAACCCTTGTGACCCACCGTAGTCCTATATAAGTACTCAATGACACCATGTGACCCCACCTAGTCCTATATAAGTACTCAATGACCCCTTGTGACCCAACCTAGTCCTATATAAGTACTCAATGACCTCATGTAACCCACCCTAGTCTTATATAAGTACTCAGTGACCCCATGAGACCCACCCTAGTCCTATATAAGTACTCATAGACCCCATGTGACACACCCTAGTCCTATATAAGTACTCAATGACCACATGTGACCCACCCTGGTCCTATATAAGTACTCAATGACCCCATGTGACCCCCCTAGTCCTATATAAGTACTCAATTACCCCATGTGACCCCCCCTAGTCCTATATAAGTACTCAATGACCCAATGTGACCCACCCTAGTCCTTTATAAGTACTCAATGACCCCATGTGACCCCCCCATGTCCTATATAAGTACTCAATGACCCCATGTGACCTCCCTAGTCCTATATAAGTACTCAATTACCCTATGTGAACCCTCCTAGTCCTATATAAGTACTTAATGACTCCATGTGACCCACCCTAGTCCTATATGAGTACTCAATGACCCCAGGTCAGCCACCTTAGTCCTATATAAGTACTCAATGACCCCATGTGACCCCCCCATGTCCTATATAAGTACTCAATGACCCAAGGTCAGCCTCCCTAGTCCTATATAAGTACTCAATGACCCCATGTAACCCCCCTAGTCCTATATAAGTACTCAATTACCCAATGTGACCCACCCTAGTCCTTTATAAGTACTCAATGACCCCATGTGACCCCCCCTAGTCCTATATAAGTACTCAATGACCCCATTTACGCACCCTAGTCCTATATAAGTACTCAATAACCCCATGTGACACCCCTAGACCTATATAAGTACTCAATGACCCCATGTGACCCACCCTAGTCCTATATAAGTACTCAATGACCCCATGTGACCCACCCTAGTCCTATATAAGTACTCAATGACCCCATGTGTCCCACCCTAGTCCTATATAAGTACTCAATGACCCCAGGTCAGCCTCCGTAGTCCTATATAAGTACTCAATAACCCCATGTGACCCCCTCTAGTCCCATATAAGTACTCAATGACCCCATGTGACCCCCCCATTTCCTATATAAGTACTCAATGACCCCTTGTGACCCAACCTAGTACTTTATAAGTACTCAATGACCTCATGTAACCCACCCTAGTCTTATATAAGTACTCAGTGACCCCATGAGACCCACCCTAGTCCTATATAAGTACTCAATGACCCCATGTGACCCACCCTAGTCCTATATAAGTATTCTATGACCCCAGGTCAACCTCCCTAGTCCTATACAAGTACTCAATGACCCCTGGTCAGCCACCCTAGTCCTATATAAGTACTCAATGACCCCATGTGATCCACCCTAGTCCTATAGAAGTACTCAATGACCCCATGTGATCCACCCTAGTCCTATAGAAGTACTCAATGACCCCATGTGACCCACCCTGGTCCTATATAAGTACTCAATGACCCCATGTGACCCACCGTAGTCCTATATAAGTACTCAATGACCCCATGTGACCCCCCCATGTCCTATATAAGTACTCAATGACCCCATGTGACCCCCCTAGTCCTATATAAGTACCCAATAACCCCTTGTGACCCCCCCTAGTCCTATATAAGTACTCATTAACCCCTTGTGACCCCCCCTAGTCCTATATAAGTACTCAATGACCCCATGTGACCCACCCTAGTCCTATATAAGTACTCAATGACCCCATGTGACCCCCCCATGTCCTATATAAGTACTCAATGACCCCATGTGATCCCCCTAGTCCTATATAAGTACCCAATAACCCCTTGTGACCCCCCCTAGTCCTATATAAGTACTCAATGACCCCATGTGATCCACCCTAGTCCTATATAAGTACTCAATGACCCCATGTGACCCACCCTGGTCCTATATAAGTACTCAATGACCCCATGTGACCCCCCTATTCCTATATAAGTACTCAATGACCCCATGTGACCCACCCTGGTCCTATATAAGTACTCAATGACCCCATGTGACCCACCGTAGTCCTATATAAGTACTCTATAACCCCTTGTGACCCCCCCTAGTCCTATATAAGTACTCAATGACCCCATGTGACCCACCCTAGTCCTATATAAGTACTCAATGACCCCATATGATCGACCCTAGTCCTATATAAGTATTCAATGACCCCATGTGACCCACCATAGTCCTATATAAGTACTCAATGACCCCATGTGACCCCCCTAGTCCTATATAAGTACTCAATTAGCCCATGTGACCCCCCCTAGTCCTATATAAGTACTCAATGACCCCATGTGACCCACCCTAGTCCTATATAAGTACTCAATGACCCCATGTGACCCCCCCTAGTCCTACATAAGTACTCAATGACCCCATGTACGCACCCTAGTCCTATATAAGTACTCAATGACACCATGTGACCCACCCTAGTCTTATATAAGTACTCAGTGACCACATGTGACCCCCCCTATTCCTATATATGTACTAAATGACACCATGTGACCCCCCCCTAGTCCTATATAAGTACTCAATGACCCCATGTGACCCACCCTAGTCCTATATAAGTACTCAATGACCCCATGTGACCCACCCGAGTCCTATATAAGTACTCAATGACCCCATGTGACCCACCCTAGTCCTATATAAGTACTCAATGACCCCATGTGACCCCCCCTAGTCCTACATAAGTACTCTATGACCCCATGTACGCACCCTAGTCCTATATAAGTACTCAATGACACCATGTGACCCACCCTAGTCTTATATAAGTACTCAGTGACCCCATGAGACCCACCCTAGTCCTATATAAGTACTCAATGACCCCATGTGACCCACCCTAGTCCTATATAAGTACTCTATGACCCCAGGTCAACCTCCCTAGTCCTATACAAGTACTCAATGACCCCTGGTCAGCCACCCTAGTCCTATATAAGTACTCAATGACCCCATGTGATCCACCCTAGTCCTATAGAAGTACTCAATGACCCCATGTGATCCACCCTAGTCCTATAGAAGTACTCAATGACCCCATGTGACCCACCCTGGTCCTATATAAGTACTCAATGACCCCATGTGACCCACCGTAGTCCTATATAAGTACTCAATGACCCCATGTGACCCCCCCATGTCCTATATAAGTACTCAATGACCCCATGTGACCCCCCTAGTCCTATATAAGTACCCAATAACCCCTTGTGACCCCCCCTAGTCCTATATAAGTACTCATTAACCCCTTGTGACCCCCCCTAGTCCTATATAAGTACTCAATGACCCCATGTGACCCACCCTAGTCCTATATAAGTACTCAATGACCCCATGTGACCCCCCCATGTCCTATATAAGTACTCAATGACCCCATGTGATCCCCCTAGTCCTATATAAGTACCCAATAACCCCTTGTGACCCCCCCTAGTCCTATATAAGTACTCAATGACCCCATGTGATCCACCCTAGTCCTATATAAGTACTCAATGACCCCATGTGACCCACCCTGGTCCTATATAAGTACTCAATGACCCCATGTGACCCCCCTATTCCTATATAAGTACTCAATGACCCCATGTGACCCACCCTGGTCCTATATAAGTACTCAATGACCCCATGTGACCCACCGTAGTCCTATATAAGTACTCAATAACCCCTTGTGACCCCCCCTAGTCCTATATAAGTACTCAATGACCCCATGTGACCCACCCTAGTCCTATATAAGTACTCAATGACCCCATATGATCGACCCTAGTCCTATATAAGTATTCAATGACCCCATGTGACCCACCATAGTCCTATATAAGTACTCAATGACCCCATGTGACCCCCCTAGTCCTATATAAGTACTCAATTAGCCCATGTGACCCCCCCTAGTCCTATATAAGTACTCAATGACCCCATGTGACCCACCCTAGTCCTATATAAGTACTCAATGACCCCATGTGACCCCCCCTAGTCCTACATAAGTACTCAATGACCCCATGTACGCACCCTAGTCCTATATAAGTACTCAATGACACCATGTGACCCACCCTAGTCTTATATAAGTCCTCAGTGACCACATGTGACCCCCCCTATTCCTATATATGTACTAAATGACACCATGTGACCCCCCCCTAGTCCTATATAAGTACTCAATGACCCCATGTGACCCACCCTAGTCCTATATAAGTACTCAATGACCCCATGTGACCCACCCGAGTCCTATATAAGTACTCAATGACCCCATGTGACCCACCCTAGTCCTATATAAGTACTCAATGACCCCATGTGACCCCCCTAGTCCTACATAAGTACTCTATGACCCCATGTACGCACCCTAGTCCTATATAAGTACTCAATGACACCATGTGACCCACCCTAGTCTTATATAAGTACTCAATGACCCCATGTGACCCCCCTATTCCAATATAAGTACTCAATGACCCCAAGTGACCCCCCCTAGTCCTATATAACTACTCAATGACCCCATGAGACCCACCCTAGTCCTATATACGTACTCAATGACCCCATGTGACCCCCCTAGTCCAATATAAGTACTCAATTACCCCATGTGACCCCCCCCCTAGTCCTATATAAGTATTCAATGACCCCATGTGACCCACCCTAGTCCTATATAAGTACTCAAGTACCCCAGGTGACCCCCCCTAGTCCTATATAAGTACTCAATGAACCCATGTGACCCACCGTAGTCACATATTAGTACTCAATGACACCATGCGACCCCCCCCCCCCCCCATGTCCTTTATAAGTACTCAATGACCACATGTGACCCCCCTAGTCCTATATAAGTACTCAATGACCCCATGTGACCACCCCTAGTCCTATCTAAGTACTCAATGACCCCGTGTGACCCAGCCTAGTCCTATATAAGTACTCAATGACCCCATGTGACCCATACTAGTCCCATGTAAGTACTCAATGACCCCATGTGACCCAACCTAGTCCAATATAAATACTCAATGACCCCATGTGACCCACCCTAGTCCAATATAAGTACTCAATGACCCCATGTGACCCCCCCTAGTCCTATATAAGTACTCAATGACGCCTTGTGACCCAACCTAGTCCTATATAAGTACTCAATGACCTCATGTAACCCACCCTACTCTTATATAAGTACTCAGTGACCCCATGAGACCCCCCTAGTCCTATATAAGTACTCAATGACCCAATGTGACCCACCCTAGTCCTTTATAAGTACTCAATGACCCCATGTGACCACCCCTAGTCCTATATAAGTACTCAATGACCCCATTTACGCAACCTAGTCCTATATAAGTACTCAATAAACCCATGTGACACCCCTAGACCTATATAAGTACTCAATGACCCCATGTGACCCACCCTAGTCCTATATAAGTACTCAATGACCCCATGTGACCCACCCTAGTCCTATATAAGTACTCAATTACCCCATGTGACCCCCCCATGTCCTATATAAGTACTCAATGACTCCATGTGACCCCCCTAGTCCTATATAAGTACCCAATAACCCAAGGTCAGCCTCCCTAGTCCTATATATGTACTCAATAACCCCATGTGACCCACCCTAGTCCTATATAAGTACTCAATGACCCCATGTGACCCCCCCATGTCCTATATAAGTACTCAATGACCCCATGTGACCCCCCTAGTCCTATATAAGTACCCAATAACCCCTTGTGACCCCCCCTAGTCCTATAAAAGTACTCAATGACCCCATGTGACCCCCCATGTCCTATATAAGTACTCAATAAACCCATATGACCCACCGTAGTCCTATATAAGTACTCAATGACCCCATGTGACCCACCGTAGTCCTAATAAGTACTCAATGACCCCATGTGACCCCCCATGTCCTATATAAGTACTCAATGATCCCGTGTGACCCCCCCTAGTACTATATAAGTACACAATGACCCCATGTGACCCACCCTAGTCCTATATAAGTACTCGATGACCCCATGTGACCCCCCATGTCCTATATAAGTACCCAATAACCACTTGTGACCCCCCCTAGTCCTATATAAGTACTCAATAACCCCTTGTGACCCCCCCTAGTTCTATATAAGTACACAATGACCCCATGTGACCCACCCTAGTCCTATATAAGTACTCGATGACCCCATGTGACCCACCCTAGTCCAATATAAATACTCAATGACCCCATGTGACCCCCCCATGTCCTATATAAGTACTCAATGACCCCATGTGACCCCCCCTAGTCCTATATAAGTACTCAATGACCCCTTGTGACCCAACCTAGTCCTATATAAGTACTCAATGACCTCATAGGACCCACCCTAGTCCTATATAAGTACTCAATGACCCCATGTGACCCCCCCTAGTCCTACATAAGTACTCAATGACCCCATGTACGCACCCTAGTCCTATATAAGTACTCAATGACACCATGTGACCCACCCTAGTCTTATATAAGTACTCAGTGACCACATGTGACCCCCCCTAATCCTATATATGTACTCAATGACCCCATGTGACCCCCCCCCTAGTCCTATATAAGTACTCAATGACCCCATGTGACCCACCCTAGTCCTATATAAGTACTCAATGACCCCATGTGACCCACCCTAGTCCTATATAAGTACTCAATGACCCCAGGTGACCCACCCTAGTCCTATGTAAGTACTCAATGACCCCATGTGACCCTCCTTAGTCCTATATAAGTACTCAATGACCCCATGTGACCCACCCTAGTCCTATATAACTACTCAATGACCCCATGTGACCCTCCTAGTCCTATATAAGTACTCAATTACCCCATGTGACCCCCCCCCTAGTCCTATATAAGTATTCAATGACCCCATGTGACCCACCCTAGTCCTATATAAGTACTCATGTACCCCAGGTGACCCCCCCTAGTCCAATATAAGTACTCAATGAACCCATGTGACCCACCGTAGTCATATATAAGTACTCAATGACACCATGCGACCCCCCCCCCCCATGTCCTATATAATTACTCAATGACCCCATGTGACCCCCCTAGTCCTATATAAGTACTCAATGACCCCATGTGAACACCCCTAGTCCTATTTAAGTACTCAATGACCCCGTGTGACCCAGCCTAGTCCCAAATAAGTACTCAATGACCCCATGTGACCCATACTAGTCCCATGTAAGTACTCAATGACCCCATGTGACCCAACCTAGTCCAATATAAATACTGAATGACCCCATGTGACCCACCCTAGTCCTATATAAGTACTCAATGACCCCATGTGACCCCCCCTAGTCCTATAAAAGTACTCAATGACCCCTTGTGACCCAACCTAGTCCTATATAAGTACTCAATGACCCCATGTGACCCATACTAGTCCCATGTAAGTACTCAATGACCCCATGTGACCCAACCTAGTCCAATATAAATACTGAATGACCCCATGTGACCCACCCTAGTCCTATATAAGTACTCAATGACCCCATGTGACCCCCCCTAGTCCTATATAAGTACTCAATGACCCCTTGTGACCCAACCTAGTCCTATATAAGTACTCAATGACCTCATAGGACCCACCCTAGTCCTATATAAGTACTCAATGACCCCATGTGACCCCCCCTAGTCCTACATAAGTACTCAATGACCCCATGTACGCACCCTAGTCCTATATAAGTACTCAATGACACCATGTGACCCACCCTAGTCTTATATAAGTACTCAGTGACCACATGTGACCCCCCCTAATCCTATATATGTACTCAATGACCCCATGTGACCCCCCCCCTAGTCCTATATAAGTACTCAATGACCCCATGTGACCCACCCTAGTCCTATATAAGTACTCAATGACCCCATGTGACCCACCCTAGTCCTATATAAGTACTCAATGACCCCAGGTGACCCACCCTAGTCCTATGTAAGTACTCAATGACCCCATGTGACCCTCCTTAGTCCTATATAAGTACTCAATGACCCCATGTGACCCACCCTAGTCCTATATAACTACTCAATGACCCCATGTGACCCTCCTAGTCCTATATAAGTACTCAATTACCCCATGTGACCCCCCCCCTAGTCCTATATAAGTATTCAATGACCCCATGTGACCCACCCTAGTCCTATATAAGTACTCATGTACCCCAGGTGACCCCCCCTAGTCCAATATAAGTACTCAATGAACCCATGTGACCCACCGTAGTCATATATAAGTACTCAATGACACCATGCGACCCCCCCCCCCATGTCCTATATAATTACTCAATGACCCCATGTGACCCCCCTAGTCCTATATAAGTACTCAATGACCCCATGTGAACACCCCTAGTCCTATTTAAGTACTCAATGACCCCGTGTGACCCAGCCTAGTCCCAAATAAGTACTCAATGACCCCATGTGACCCATACTAGTCCCATGTAAGTACTCAATGACCCCATGTGACCCAACCTAGTCCAATATAAATACTGAATGACCCCATGTGACCCACCCTAGTCCTATATAAGTACTCAATGACCCCATGTGACCCCCCCTAGTCCTATAAAAGTACTCAATGACCCCTTGTGACCCAACCTAGTCCTATATAAGTACTCAATGACCTCATGTAACCCACCCTAGTCTTATATAAGTACTCAGTGACCCCATGCGACCCCCCCTAGTCCTATATAAGTACTCAATGACCCCATGTGACCCCCCCTAGTCCTATATAAGTACTCAATGACCTCATGTAACCCACCCTAGTCTTATATAAGTACTCAGTGACCCCATGAGACCCACCCTAGTCCTATATAAGTACTTAATGACCCCATGTGACCCCCCTAGTCCTATATAAGTACTCAATTACCCCATGTGACCCCCCTAGTCCTATATAAATACTCAATGACCCAATGTGACCCAGCCTAGTCCTTTATAAGTACTCAATGACCCCATGTGACCCACCCTAGTCCTGTATATGTACTCAATGACCCCATGTGACCCCCCTATTTCCTATATAAGTACTCAATGACCCCATGAGACCCCTCTAGTCCTATATAAGTACTGAATGACCCCATGTGACCCCCCTAGTCCTATATAAGTACTGAATGACCCCATGTGACCCCCCTAGTCCTATATAAGTACTGAATGACCCCATGTGACCCCCCTAGTCCTATATAAGTACTCAATTACCCCATGTGACCCCCCCATGTCCTATATAAGTACTCAATGACCCCATGTGACCCCCCTAGTCCTATATAAGTACCCAATAACCCCAGGTCAGCCTCCCTAGTCCTATATAAGTACTCAATAACCCCATGTGACCCCCCTTAGTCCTATATAAGTACTCAATGATCCCATGTGACCCCCCCCATGTCCTATATAAGTACTCAATGACCCCATGTGACCCCCCTAGTCCTATTAAGTACCCAATAACCCCTTGTGACCCCCCCTAGTCCTATATAAGTACTCAATGACCCCATGTGACCCACCGTAGTCCTATATAATTACTCAATGACCCCATGTGACCCCCCATGTCCTATATAAGTACTGAATGACCCCATGTGACCCCCCTAGTCCTATATAAGTACCCAATAACCCCTTGTGACCCCCCCTAGTCCTATATAAGTACTCAATAACCCCTTGTGACCCCCCCTAGTCCTATATAAGTACTCAATGACCCCATGTGACCCACCCTAGTCCTATATAAGTACTCGATGACCCCAGGTGACCCACCCTAGTCCAATATAAATACTCAATGACCCCATGTGACCCCCCCATGTCCTATATAAGTACTCAATGACCCCATGTGACCCCCCCTAGTCCTATATAAGTACTCAATGACCCCTTGTGACCCAACCTAGTCCTATATAAGTACTCAATGACCTTATAGGACCCACCCTACTCCTATATAAGTACTCAATGACCCCATGTGACCCCCCCTAGTCCTATATAAGTACTCGATGACCCCAGGTGACCCACCCTAGTCCAATATAAATACTCAATGACCCCATGTGACCCCCCCATGTCCTATATAAGTACTCAATGACCCCTTGTGACCCCCCCTAGTCCTATATAAGTACTCAATGACCCCATGTGACCCACCCTAGTCCTATATAAGTACTCGATGACCCCAGATGACCCACCCTAGTCCAATATAAATACTCAATGACCCCATGTGACCCCCCCATGTCCTATATAAGTACTCAATGACCCCATGTGACCCCCCCTAGTCCTATATAAGTACTCAATGACCCCTTGTGACCCAACCTAGTCCTATATAAGTACTCAATGACCTTATAGGACCCACCCTCGTCCCATATAAGTACTCCCTGACCCCGAGTAAGTTACCCTCGTCCCATATAAGTATTCACTGATCCCCAAGTGAGTTATCCTCGTCCCTAATAAGTACTCCCTGACCCCCAAGTGAGTTATCCTCGTCCCATTAGAGTCCTCCCTAACCCCAAGTGAGTTACTCTCGTCCCATATAAGTACTGCCTTTCCCCAAGTGAGTTACCCTCGTCCCATATAAGTACTTCCTGACCCCCAAGTGAGTTACCCTTGTCCCATATAAGTAGTCCCTGACCACGCGTGAATTACCCTAGTCCCAAATAAGTACTCTCTGACCCTAAGTGAGTTACCTTCGTCCCATATAAGTACTCACTGATCCCCAAGTGAGTTACCCTCGTCCCATATAAGTACTCCCTGACCCCAAGTGAGTTACCCTCGTCCCATATAAGTACTCCCCGACCCCAAGTGAGTTACCCTCGTCCCATATAAGTACTCACTGATCCACATGTGAGTTACCCTCGTCCCATATGAGTACTCCCTGACCCCGTGTTAGTTACCCTCGTCCCTGATAAGTACTCCCTGACCCCAAGTTAGTTACCCTCGCCCCATATAAGTACTCCCTGACCCCAAGTGAGTTACCCTCGTCCCATATATGTACTTACTGATCCCCAAGTGAGTTACCCTCGTCCCATATAAGTACTCCCTGACCCCGTGTGAGTTACCCTCGTCCCATATAAGTACTCCCTGACCCCAAGTGAATTACCCTCGTCCCACATAAGTACTCCCCGTCTCCAAGTGTGTTACCCTCGTCCCATATAAGTACTCCCTGAGTCCGAGTGAGTTACCCAAGTCCCATATAAGTACACACTGATCCCCAAGTGAGTTACCCTCGTTCCATATCAGTACTCCCTGACCCCAAGTGAGTTACCCTCGTCCAATATAAGTACTCACTGATCCCCAAGTGAGTTACCCTCTTCCCATATAAGTACTCCCTGACCCTCAAGTGAGTTACCCTTGTCCCATATAAGTACTCCCTGACCCCGCGTGAATTACCCTAGTCTAATATAAGTACTCTATGACCCTAGGTCAGCCTCCCTAGACCTATATAAGTACTCAATGACACCATGTGACCCACCCTAGTCCTATATAAGTAATCAGTGACCCTATGTGACCCCCCCTATTCCTATATATGTACTCAATGACCCCATGTGACCCCCCCCCTAGTCCTATATAAGTACTCAATGACCCCATGTGACCCACCCTAGTCCTATATAAGTACTCAATGACCCCATGTGACCCACCCTAGTCCTATATAAGTCCTCAATGACCCCATGTGACCCTCCTTAGTCCTATATAAATACTCAATGACCCCATGTGACCACCCTATTCCAATATAAGTACTCAATGACACCAAGTGACCGCCCCTAGTCCTATATAACTACTCAATGAACCCATGTGACCCCCCTAGTCCTATATAAGTACTCAACTACCCCATGTGACCCACCCTAGTCCTATATAAGTACTCAATGACCCCACGTGACCCCCCTAGTCCCATATAAGTACTCAATGACCCCATGTGACCACCCCTAGTCCTATCTAAGTACTCAATGACCCCGTGTGACCCAGCCTAGTCATATATAAGTACTCAATGACCCCATGTGACCCACCCTAGTCCCATGTAAGTACTCAATGACCCCATGTGACCCAACCTAGTCCAATATGAAAACTCAATGACCCCATGTGACCCACCCTAGTCCTATATAAGTACTCAATGACCCCATGTGACCCCCCCTAGTCCTATATAAGTACTCAATGACCCCTTGTGACCCAACCTAGTCCTATATAAGTACTCAATGACCCCATGTGACCCACCCTAGTCCAATATAAGTACTCTATGACCCCAGGTCAGCCTCCCTACTCCTATACAAGTACTCAAAGACCCCATGTGATCCACCCTGGTCCTATATAAGTACTCAATGACCCCATGTGACCCACCCTTGTCCAATATAAGTACTCTATGACCCCAGGTCAGCCTCCCTAGTCCTATACAAGTACTCAATGACCCCTGGTCAGCCACCCTAGTCCTATATAAGTACTCAATGACCCCATGTGATCCACCCTAGTCCTATATAAGTACTCAATGACCCCATGTGACCCACCCTGGTCCTATATAAGTACTCAATGACCCCATGTGACCCCCCTAGTCCTATATAAGTACTCAATTACCCCATGTGACCCCCCCTAGTCCTATATAAGTACTCAATAACCCAATGTGACCCACCCTAGTCCTTTATAAGTACTCAGTGACCCCATGTGACCCTCCTAGTCCTATATAAGTACTCAATTACCCTATGTGACCCCTCCTAGTCCTATATAAGTACTCAATCACTCCATGTGACCCACCCTAGTCCTATATGAGTACTCAATGACCCCAGGTCAGCCACCCTAGTCCTATATAAGTACTCAATGACCCCATGTGACCCCCCCATGTCCTATATAAGTACTCAATGACCATAGGTCAGCCTTCCTAGTCCTATATAAGTACTCAGTGACCCCATGTGACCCACCCTAGTCATATATAAGTAGTCAATGACCCCATGTGACCCCCCTAGTCCTACATAAGTACTCAATGAACCCATGTGACCCACCGTAGTCCTATATAAGTACTCAATGACACCATGTGACCCCACCTAGTCCTATATAAGTACTCAATGACCCCTTGTGACCCAACCTAGTCCTATATAAGTACTCAATGACCTCATGTAACCCACCCTAGTCTTATATAAGTACTCAGTGACCCCATGAGACCCACCCTAGTCCTATATAAGTACTCATAGACCCCATGTGACACACCCTAGTCCTATATAAGTACTCAATGACCCCATGTGACCCACCCTGGTCCTATATAAGTACTCAATGACCCCATGTGACCCCCCTAGTCCTATATAAGTACTCAATTACCCCATGTGACCCCCCCTAGTCCTATATAAGTACTCAATGACCCAATGTGACCCACCCTAGTCCTTTATAAGTACTCAATGACCCCATGTGACCCCCCCATGTCCTATATAAGTACTCAATGACCCCATGTGACCTCCCTAGTCCTATATAAGTACTCAATTACCCTATGTGAACCCTCCTAGTCCTATATAAGTACTTAATGACTCCATGTGACCCACCCTAGTCCTATATGAGTACTCAATGACCCCAGGTCAGCCACCTTAGTCCTATATAAGTACTCAATGACCCCATGTGACCCCCCCATGTCCTATATAAGTACTCAATGACCCAAGGTCAGCCTCCCTAGTCCTATATAAGTACTCAATGACCCCATGTAACCCCCCTAGTCCTATATAAGTACTCAATTACCCCATGAGACCCCCCCTAGTCCTATATAAGTACTCAATGACCCCTTGTGACCCAACCTAGTCCTATATAAGTACTCAATGACCTCACGTAACCCACCCTAGTCTTATATAAGTACTCAGTGACCCTATGAGACCCACCCTAGTCCTATATAAGTACTCAATGACCCCATGTGACCCACCCTAGTCCTATATAAGTACTCAATGACCCCAAGTGACCCACCCTAGTCAAATATAAGTATTCTATGACCCCAGGTCAGCCTCCATAGTCCTATACAAGTACTCAATGACCCCTGGTCAGCCACCCTAGTCCTATATAAGTACTTGATGACCCCATGTGACCCCCCTAGTCCTATATAAGTACTCAATTACCCCATGTGACCCCCCTAGTCCTATATAAGTACTCAATGACCCCATGTGACCCCCCCTAGTCCTATATAAGTACTCAATGACCCCATTTACGCACCCTAGTCCTATATAAGTACTCAATAACCCCATGTGACACCCCTAGACCTATATAAGTACTCAATGACCCCATGTGACCCACCCTAGTCCTATATAAGTACTCAATGACCCCATGTGACCCACCCTAGTCCTATATAAGTACTCAATGACCCCATGTGTCCCACCCTAGTCCTATATAAGTACTCAATGACCCCAGGTCAGCCTCCGTAGTCCTATATAAGTACTCAATAACCCCATGTGACCCCCTCTAGTCCCATATAAGTACTCAATGACCCCATGTGACCCCCCCATTTCCTATATAAGTACTCAATGACCCCTTGTGACCCAACCTAGTACTTTATAAGTACTCAATGACCTCATGTAACCCACCCTAGTCTTATATAAGTACTCAGTGACCCCATGAGACCCACCCTAGTCCTATATAAGTACTCAATGACCCCATGTGACCCACCCTAGTCCTATATAAGTACTCTATGACCCCAGGTCAACCTCCCTAGTCCTATACAAGTACTCAATGACCCCTGGTCAGCCACCCTAGTCCTATATAAGTACTCAATGACCCCATGTGATCCACCCTAGTCCTATAGAAGTACTCAATGACCCCATGTGATCCACCCTAGTCCTATAGAAGTACTCAATGACCCCATGTGACCCACCCTGGTCCTATATAAGTACTCAATGACCCCATGTGACCCACCGTAGTCCTATATAAGTACTCAATGACCCCATGTGACCCCCCCATGTCCTATATAAGTACTCAATGACCCCATGTGACCCCCCTAGTCCTATATAAGTACCCAATAACCCCTTGTGACCCCCCCTAGTCCTATATAAGTACTCATTAACCCCTTGTGACCCCCACTAGTCCTATATAAGTACTCAATGACCCCATGTGACCCACCCTAGTCCTATATAAGTACTCAATGACCCCATGTGACCCCCCCATGTCCTATATAAGTACTCAATGACCCCATGTGATCCCCCTAGTCCTATATAAGTACCCAATAACCCCTTGTGACCCCCCCTAGTCCTATATAAGTACTCAATGACCCCATGTGATCCACCCTAGTCCTATATAAGTACTCAATGACCCCATGTGACCCACCCTGGTCCCATATAAGTACTCAATGACCCCATGTGACCCCCCTATTCCTATATAAGTACCCAATAACCCCTTTTGACCCCCCCTAGTCCTATATAAGTACTCAATAACCCCTTGTGACCCCCCCTAGTCCTATATAAGTACTCAATGACCCCATGTGACCCACCCTAGTCCTATATAAGTACTCAATGACCCCATATGATCGACCCTAGTCCTATATAAGTATTCAATGACCCCATGTGACCCACCATAGTCCTATATAAGTACTCAATGACCCCATGTGACCCCCCTAGTCCTATATAAGTACTCAATTACCCCATGTGACCCCCCCTAGTCCTATATAAGTACTCAATGACCCCATGTGACCCACCCTAGTCCTATATAAGTACTCAATGACCCCATGTGACCCCCCCTAGTCCTACATAAGTACTCAATGACCCCATGTACGCACCCTAGTCCTATATAAGTACTCAATGACACCATGTGACCCACCCTAGTCTTATATAAGTACTCAGTGACCACATGTGACCCCCCCTATTCCTATATATGTACTAAATGACACCATGTGACCCCCCCCCTAGTCCTATATAAGTACTCAATGACCCCATGTGACCCACCCTAGTCCTATATAAGTACTCAATGACCCCATGTGACCCACCCGAGTCCTATATAAGTACTCAATGACCCCATGTGACCCACCCTAGTCCTATATAAGTACTCAATGACCCCATGTGACCCCCCCTAGTCCTACATAAATACTCTATGACCCCATGTACGCACCCTAGTCCTATATAAGTACTCAATGACACCATGTGACCCACCCTAGTCTTATATAAGTACTCAATGACCCCATGTGACCCCCCTATTCCAATATAAGTACTCAATGACCCCAAGTGACCCCCCCTAGTCCTATATAACTACTCAATGACCCCATGAGACCCACCCTAGTCCTATATAAGTACTCAATGACCCCATGTGACCCCCCTAGTCCAATATAAGTACTCAATTACCCCATGTGACCCCCCCCCCCTAGTCCTATATAAGTATTCAATGACCCCATGTGACCCACCCTAGTCCTATATAAGTACTCAAGTACCCCAGGTGACCCCCCCCTAGTCCTATATAAGTACTCAATGAACCCATGTGACCCACCGTAGTCACATATTAGTACTCAATGACACCATGCGACCCCCCCCCCCCCATGTCCTATATAAGTACTCAATGACCACATGTGACCCCCCTAGTCCTATATAAGTACTCAATGACCCCATGTGACCACCCCTAGTCCTATCTAAGTACTCAATGACCCCGTGTGACCCAGCCTAGTCCTATATAAGTACTCAATGACCCCATGTGACCCATACTAGTCCCATGTAAGTACTCAATGACCCCATGTGACCCAACCTAGTCCAATATAAATACTCAATGACCCCATGTGACCCACCCTAGTCCAATATAAGTACTCAATGACCCCATGTGACCCCCCCTAGTCCTATATAAGTACTCAATGACCCCTTGTGACCCAACCTAGTCCTATATAAGTACTCAATGACCTCATGTAACCCACCCTACTCTTATATAAGTACTCAGTGACCCCATGAGACCCCCCTAGTCCTATATAAGTACTCAATGACCCAATGTGACCCACCCTAGTCCTTTATAAGTACTCAATGACCCCATGTGACCACCCCTAGTCCTATATAAGTACTCAATGACCCCATTTACGCAACCTAGTCCTATATAAGTACTCAATAAACCCATGTGACACCCCTAGACCTATATAAGTACTCAATGACCCCATGTGACCCACCCTAGTCCTATATAAGTACTCAATGACCCCATGTGACCCACCCTAGTCCTATATAAGTACTCAATTACCCCATGTGACCCCCCCATGTCCTATATAAGTACTCAATGACTCCATGTGACCCCCCTAGTCCTATATAAGTACCCAATAACCCAAGGTCAGCCTCCCTAGTCCTATATATGTACTCAATAACCCCATGTGACCCACCCTAGTCCTATATAAGTACTCAATGACCACATGTGACCCCCCCATGTCCTATATAAGTACTCAATGACCCCATGTGACCCCCCTAGTCCTATATAAGTACCCAATAACCCCTTGTGACCCCCCCTAGTCCTATAAAAGTACTCAATGACCCCATGTGACCCCCCATGTCCTATATAAGTACTCAATAAACCCATATGACCCACCGTAGTCCTATATAAGTACTCAATGACCCCATGTGACCCACCGTAGTCCTATATAAGTACTCAATGACCCCATGTGACCCACCCTAGTCCTATATGAGTACTCAATGACCCCAGGTCAGCCACCCTAGTCCTATATAAGTACTCAATGACCCCATGTGACCCCCCCATGTCCTATATAAGTACTCAATGACCATAGGTCAGCCTTCCTAGTCCTATATAAGTACTCAGTGACCCCATGTGACCCACCCTAGTCATATATAAGTAGTCAATGACCCCATGTGACCCCCCTAGTCCTATATAAGTACTCAATTACCCCATGTGACCCCCCTATTCCTATATGAGTACTCAATGACCCCAGGTCAGCCACCCTAGTCCTATATAAGTACTCAATGACCCCATGTGACCCACCCTAGTCCTATATAATTACTCAAGTACCCCAGGTGACCACCCCTAGTCCTACATAAGTACTCAATGAACCCATGTGACCCACCGTAGTCCTATATAAGTACTCAATGACACCATGTGACCCCACCTAGTCCTATATAAGTACTCAATGACCCCTTGTGACCCAACCTAGTCCTATATAAGTACTCAATGACCTCATGTAACCCACCCTAGTCTTATATAAGTACTCAGTGACCCCATGAGACCCACCCTAGTCCTATATAAGTACTCATAGACCCCATGTGACACACCCTAGTCCTATATAAGTACTCAATGACCCCATGTGACCCACCCTGGTCCTATATAAGTACTCAATGACCCCATGTGACCCCCCTAGTCCTATATAAGTACTCAATTACCCCATGTGACCCCCCCTAGTCCTATATAAGTACTCAATGACCCAATGTGACCCACCCTAGTCCTTTATAAGTACTCAATGACCCCATGTGACCCCCCCATGTCCTATATAAGTACTCAATGACCCCATGTGACCTCCCTAGTCCTATATAAGTACTCAATTACCCTATGTGAACCCTCCTAGTCCTATATAAGTACTTAATGACTCCATGTGACCCACCCTAGTCCTATATGAGTACTCAATGACCCCAGGTCAGCCACCTTAGTCCTATATAAGTACTCAATGACCCCATGTGACCCCCCCATGTCCTATATAAGTACTCAATGACCCAAGGTCAGCCTCCCTAGTCCTATATAAGTACTCAATGACCCCATGTAACCCCCCTAGTCCTATATAAGTACTCAATTACCCCATGAGACCCCCCCTAGTCCTATATAAGTACTCAATGACCCCTTGTGACCCAACCTAGTCCTATATAAGTACTCAATGACCTCACGTAACCCACCCTAGTCTTATATAAGTACTCAGTGACCCTATGAGACCCACCCTAGTCCTATATAAGTACTCAATGACCCCATGTGACCCACCCTAGTCCTATATAAGTACTCAATGACCCCAAGTGACCCACCCTAGTCAAATATAAGTATTCTATGACCCCAGGTCAGCCTCCATAGTCCTATACAAGTACTCAATGACCCCTGGTCAGCCACCCTAGTCCTATATAAGTACTTGATGACCCCATGTGACCCCCCTAGTCCTATATAAGTACTCAATTACCCCATGTGACCCCCCTAGTCCTATATAAGTACTCAATGACCCCATGTGACCCCCCCTAGTCCTATATAAGTACTCAATGACCCCATTTACGCACCCTAGTCCTATATAAGTACTCAATAACCCCATGTGACACCCCTAGACCTATATAAGTACTCAATGACCCCATGTGACCCACCCTAGTCCTATATAAGTACTCAATGACCCCATGTGACCCACCCTAGTCCTATATAAGTACTCAATGACCCCATGTGTCCCACCCTAGTCCTATATAAGTACTCAATGACCCCAGGTCAGCCTCCGTAGTCCTATATAAGTACTCAATAACCCCATGTGACCCCCTCTAGTCCCATATAAGTACTCAATGACCCCATGTGACCCCCCCATTTCCTATATAAGTACTCAATGACCCCTTGTGACCCAACCTAGTACTTTATAAGTACTCAATGACCTCATGTAACCCACCCTAGTCTTATATAAGTACTCAGTGACCCCATGAGACCCACCCTAGTCCTATATAAGTACTCAATGACCCCATGTGACCCACCCTAGTCCTATATAAGTACTCTATGACCCCAGGTCAACCTCCCTAGTCCTATACAAGTACTCAATGACCCCTGGTCAGCCACCCTAGTCCTATATAAGTACTCAATGACCCCATGTGATCCACCCTAGTCCTATAGAAGTACTCAATGACCCCATGTGATCCACCCTAGTCCTATAGAAGTACTCAATGACCCCATGTGACCCACCCTGGTCCTATATAAGTACTCAATGACCCCATGTGACCCACCGTAGTCCTATATAAGTACTCAATGACCCCATGTGACCCCCCCATGTCCTATATAAGTACTCAATGACCCCATGTGACCCCCCTAGTCCTATATAAGTACCCAATAACCCCTTGTGACCCCCCCTAGTCCTATATAAGTACTCATTAACCCCTTGTGACCCCCCCTAGTCCTATATAAGTACTCAATGACCCCATGTGACCCACCCTAGTCCTATATAAGTACTCAATGACCCCATGTGACCCCCCCATTTCCTATATAAGTACTCAATGACCCCTTGTGACCCAACCTAGTACTTTATAAGTACTCAATGACCTCATGTAACCCACCCTAGTCTTATATAAGTACTCAGTGACCCCATGAGACCCACCCTAGTCCTATATAAGTACTCAATGACCCCATGTGACCCACCCTAGTCCTATATAAGTACTCTATGACCCCAGGTCAACCTCCCTAGTCCTATACAAGTACTCAATGACCCCTGGTCAGCCACCCTAGTCCTATATAAGTACTCAATGACCCCATGTGATCCACCCTAGTCCTATAGAAGTACTCAATGACCCCATGTGATCCACCCTAGTCCTATAGAAGTACTCAATGACCCCATGTGACCCACCCTGGTCCTATATAAGTACTCAATGACCCCATGTGACCCACCGTAGTCCTATATAAGTACTCAATGACCCCATGTGACCCCCCCATGTCCTATATAAGTACTCAATGACCCCATGTGACCCCCCTAGTCCTATATAAGTACCCAATAACCCCTTGTGACCCCCCCTAGTCCTATATAAGTACTCATTAACCCCTTGTGACCCCCACTAGTCCTATATAAGTACTCAATGACCCCATGTGACCCACCCTAGTCCTATATAAGTACTCAATGACCCCATGTGACCCCCCCATGTCCTATATAAGTACTCAATGACCCCATGTGATCCCCCTAGTCCTATATAAGTACCCAATAACCCCTTGTGACCCCCCCTAGTCCTATATAAGTACTCAATGACCCCATGTGATCCACCCTAGTCCTATATAAGTACTCAATGACCCCATGTGACCCACCCTGGTCCCATATAAGTACTCAATGACCCCATGTGACCCCCCTATTCCTATATAAGTACCCAATAACCCCTTTTGACCCCCCCTAGTCCTATATAAGTACTCAATAACCCCTTGTGACCCCCCCTAGTCCTATATAAGTACTCAATGACCCCATGTGACCCACCCTAGTCCTATATAAGTACTCAATGACCCCATATGATCGACCCTAGTCCTATATAAGTATTCAATGACCCCATGTGACCCACCATAGTCCTATATAAGTACTCAATGACCCCATGTGACCCCCCTAGTCCTATATAAGTACTCAATTACCCCATGTGACCCCCCCTAGTCCTATATAAGTACTCAATGACCCCATGTGACCCACCCTAGTCCTATATAAGTACTCAATGACCCCATGTGACCCCCCCTAGTCCTACATAAGTACTCAATGACCCCATGTACGCACCCTAGTCCTATATAAGTACTCAATGACACCATGTGACCCACCCTAGTCTTATATAAGTACTCAGTGACCACATGTGACCCCCCCTATTCCTATATATGTACTAAATGACACCATGTGACCCCCCCCCTAGTCCTATATAAGTACTCAATGACCCCATGTGACCCACCCTAGTCCTATATAAGTACTCAATGACCCCATGTGACCCACCCGAGTCCTATATAAGTACTCAATGACCCCATGTGACCCACCCTAGTCCTATATAAGTACTCAATGACCCCATGTGACCCCCCCTAGTCCTACATAAATACTCTATGACCCCATGTACGCACCCTAGTCCTATATAAGTACTCAATGACACCATGTGACCCACCCTAGTCTTATATAAGTACTCAATGACCCCATGTGACCCCCCTATTCCAATATAAGTACTCAATGACCCCAAGTGACCCCCCCTAGTCCTATATAACTACTCAATGACCCCATGAGACCCACCCTAGTCCTATATAAGTACTCAATGACCCCATGTGACCCCCCTAGTCCAATATAAGTACTCAATTACCCCATGTGACCCCCCCCCTAGTCCTATATAAGTATTCAATGACCCCATGTGACCCACCCTAGTCCTATATAAGTACTCAAGTACCCCAGGTGACCCCCCCCTAGTCCTATATAAGTACTCAATGAACCCATGTGACCCACCGTAGTCACATATTAGTACTCAATGACACCATGCGACCCCCCCCCCCCATGTCCTATATAAGTACTCAATGACCACATGTGACCCCCCTAGTCCTATATAAGTACTCAATGACCCCATGTGACCACCCCTAGTCCTATCTAAGTACTCAATGACCCCGTGTGACCCAGCCTAGTCCTATATAAGTACTCAATGACCCCATGTGACCCATACTAGTCCCATGTAAGTACTCAATGACCCCATGTGACCCAACCTAGTCCAATATAAATACTCAATGACCCCATGTGACCCACCCTAGTCCAATATAAGTACTCAATGACCCCATGTGACCCCCCCTAGTCCTATATAAGTACTCAATGACCCCTTGTGACCCAACCTAGTCCTATATAAGTACTCAATGACCTCATGTAACCCACCCTACTCTTATATAAGTACTCAGTGACCCCATGAGACCCCCCTAGTCCTATATAAGTACTCAATGACCCAATGTGACCCACCCTAGTCCTTTATAAGTACTCAATGACCCCATGTGACCACCCCTAGTCCTATATAAGTACTCAATGACCCCATTTACGCAACCTAGTCCTATATAAGTACTCAATAAACCCATGTGACACCCCTAGACCTATATAAGTACTCAATGACCCCATGTGACCCACCCTAGTCCTATATAAGTACTCAATGACCCCATGTGACCCACCCTAGTCCTATATAAGTACTCAATTACCCCATGTGACCCCCCCATGTCCTATATAAGTACTCAATGACTCCATGTGACCCCCCTAGTCCTATATAAGTACCCAATAACCCAAGGTCAGCCTCCCTAGTCCTATATATGTACTCAATAACCCCATGTGACCCACCCTAGTCCTATATAAGTACTCAATGACCACATGTGACCCCCCCATGTCCTATATAAGTACTCAATGACCCCATGTGACCCCCCTAGTCCTATATAAGTACCCAATAACCCCTTGTGACCCCCCCTAGTCCTATAAAAGTACTCAATGACCCCATGTGACCCCCCATGTCCTATATAAGTACTCAATAAACCCATATGACCCACCGTAGTCCTATATAAGTACTCAATGACCCCATGTGACCCACCGTAGTCCTATATAAGTACTCAATGACCCCATGTGACCCACCCTAGTCCTATATGAGTACTCAATGACCCCAGGTCAGCCACCCTAGTCCTATATAAGTACTCAATGACCCCATGTGACCCCCCCATGTCCTATATAAGTACTCAATGACCATAGGTCAGCCTTCCTAGTCCTATATAAGTACTCAGTGACCCCATGTGACCCACCCTAGTCATATATAAGTAGTCAATGACCCCATGTGACCCCCCTAGTCCTATATAAGTACTCAATTACCCCATGTGACCCCCCTATTCCTATATGAGTACTCAATGACCCCAGGTCAGCCACCCTAGTCCTATATAAGTACTCAATGACCCCATGTGACCCACCCTAGTCCTATATAATTACTCAAGTACCCCAGGTGACCACCCCTAGTCCTACATAAGTACTCAATGAACCCATGTGACCCACCGTAGTCCTATATAAGTACTCAATGACACCATGTGACCCCACCTAGTCCTATATAAGTACTCAATGACCCCTTGTGACCCAACCTAGTCCTATATAAGTACTCAATGACCTCATGTAACCCACCCTAGTCTTATATAAGTACTCAGTGACCCCATGAGACCCACCCTAGTCCTATATAAGTACTCATAGACCCCATGTGACACACCCTAGTCCTATATAAGTACTCAATGACCCCATGTGACCCACCCTGGTCCTATATAAGTACTCAATGACCCCATGTGACCCCCCTAGTCCTATATAAGTACTCAATTACCCCATGTGACCCCCCCTAGTCCTATATAAGTACTCAATGACCCAATGTGACCCACCCTAGTCCTTTATAAGTACTCAATGACCCCATGTGACCCCCCCATGTCCTATATAAGTACTCAATGACCCCATGTGACCTCCCTAGTCCTATATAAGTACTCAATTACCCTATGTGAACCCTCCTAGTCCTATATAAGTACTTAATGACTCCATGTGACCCACCCTAGTCCTATATGAGTACTCAATGACCCCAGGTCAGCCACCTTAGTCCTATATAAGTACTCAATGACCCCATGTGACCCCCCCATGTCCTATATAAGTACTCAATGACCCAAGGTCAGCCTCCCTAGTCCTATATAAGTACTCAATGACCCCATGTAACCCCCCTAGTCCTATATAAGTACTCAATTACCCCATGAGACCCCCCCTAGTCCTATATAAGTACTCAATGACCCCTTGTGACCCAACCTAGTCCTATATAAGTACTCAATGACCTCACGTAACCCACCCTAGTCTTATATAAGTACTCAGTGACCCTATGAGACCCACCCTAGTCCTATATAAGTACTCAATGACCCCATGTGACCCACCCTAGTCCTATATAAGTACTCAATGACCCCAAGTGACCCACCCTAGTCAAATATAAGTATTCTATGACCCCAGGTCAGCCTCCATAGTCCTATACAAGTACTCAATGACCCCTGGTCAGCCACCCTAGTCCTATATAAGTACTTGATGACCCCATGTGACCCCCCTAGTCCTATATAAGTACTCAATTACCCCATGTGACCCCCCTAGTCCTATATAAGTACTCAATGACCCCATGTGACCCCCCCTAGTCCTATATAAGTACTCAATGACCCCATTTACGCACCCTAGTCCTATATAAGTACTCAATAACCCCATGTGACACCCCTAGACCTATATAAGTACTCAATGACCCCATGTGACCCACCCTAGTCCTATATAAGTACTCAATGACCCCATGTGACCCACCCTAGTCCTATATAAGTACTCAATGACCCCATGTGTCCCACCCTAGTCCTATATAAGTACTCAATGACCCCAGGTCAGCCTCCGTAGTCCTATATAAGTACTCAATAACCCCATGTGACCCCCTCTAGTCCCATATAAGTACTCAATGACCCCATGTGACCCCCCCATTTCCTATATAAGTACTCAATGACCCCTTGTGACCCAACCTAGTACTTTATAAGTACTCAATGACCTCATGTAACCCACCCTAGTCTTATATAAGTACTCAGTGACCCCATGAGACCCACCCTAGTCCTATATAAGTACTCAATGACCCCATGTGACCCACCCTAGTCCTATATAAGTACTCTATGACCCCAGGTCAACCTCCCTAGTCCTATACAAGTACTCAATGACCCCTGGTCAGCCACCCTAGTCCTATATAAGTACTCAATGACCCCATGTGATCCACCCTAGTCCTATAGAAGTACTCAATGACCCCATGTGATCCACCCTAGTCCTATAGAAGTACTCAATGACCCCATGTGACCCACCCTGGTCCTATATAAGTACTCAATGACCCCATGTGACCCACCGTAGTCCTATATAAGTACTCAATGACCCCATGTGACCCCCCCATGTCCTATATAAGTACTCAATGACCCCATGTGACCCCCCTAGTCCTATATAAGTACCCAATAACCCCTTGTGACCCCCCCTAGTCCTATATAAGTACTCATTAACCCCTTGTGACCCCCCCTAGTCCTATATAAGTACTCAATGACCCCATGTGACCCACCCTAGTCCTATATAAGTACTCAATGACCCCATGTGACCCCCCCATGTCCTATATAAGTACTCAATGACCCCATGTGATCCCCCTAGTCCTATATAAGTACCCAATAACCCCTTGTGACCCCCCCTAGTCCTATATAAGTACTCAATGACCCCATGTGATCCACCCTAGTCCTATATAAGTACTCAATGACCCCATGTGACCCACCCTGGTCCCATATAAGTACTCAATGACCCCATGTGACCCCCCTATTCCTATATAATTACCCAATAACCCCTTTTGACCCCCCCTAGTCCTATATAAGTACTCAATAACCCCTTGTGACCCCCCCTAGTCCTATATAAGTACTCAATGACCCCATGTGACCCACCCTAGTCCTATATAAGTACTCAATGACCCCATATGATCGACCCTAGTCCTATATAAGTATTCAATGACCCCATGTGACCCACCATAGTCCTATATAAGTACTCAATGACCCCATGTGACCCCCCTAGTCCTATATAAGTACTCAATTACCCCATGTGACCCCCCCTAGTCCTATATAAGTACTCAATGACCCCATGTGACCCACCCTAGTCCTATATAAGTACTCAATGACCCCATGTGACCCCCCCTAGTCCTACATAAGTACTCAATGACCCCATGTACGCACCCTAGTCCTATTTAAGTACTCAATGACACCATGTGACCCACCCTAGTCTTATATAAGTACTCAGTGACCACATGTGACCCCCCCTATTCCTATATATGTACTAAATGACACCATGTGACCCCCCCCCTAGTCCTATATAAGTACTCAATGACCCCATGTGACCCACCCTAGTCCTATATAAGTACTCAATGACCCCATGTGACCCACCCGAGTCCTATATAAGTACTCAATGACCCCATGTGACCCACCCTAGTCCTATATAAGTACTCAATGACCCCATGTGACCCCCCCTAGTCCTACATAAATACTCTATGACCCCATGTACGCACCCTAGTCCTATATAAGTACTCAATGACACCATGTGACCCACCCTAGTCTTATATAAGTACTCAATGACCCCATGTGACCCCCCTATTCCAATATAAGTACTCAATGACCCCAAGTGACCCCCCCTAGTCCTATATAACTACTCAATGACCCCATGAGACCCACCCTAGTCCTATATAAGTACTCAATGACCCCATGTGACCCCCCTAGTCCAATATAAGTACTCAATTACCCCATGTGACCCCCCCCCCCCTAGTCCTATATAAGTATTCAATGACCCCATGTGACCCACCCTAGTCCTATATAAGTACTCAAGTACCCCAGGTGACCCCCCCCTAGTCCTATATAAGTACTCAATGAACCCATGTGACCCACCGTAGTCACATATTAGTACTCAATGACACCATGCGACCCCCCCCCCCCATGTCCTATATAAGTACTCAATGACCACATGTGACCCCCCTAGTCCTATATAAGTACTCAATGACCCCATGTGACCACCCCTAGTCCTATCTAAGTACTCAATGACCCCGTGTGACCCAGCCTAGTCCTATATAAGTACTCAATGACCCCATGTGACCCATACTAGTCCCATGTAAGTACTCAATGACCCCATGTGACCCAACCTAGTCCAATATAAATACTCAATGACCCCATGTGACCCACCCTAGTCCAATATAAGTACTCAATGACCCCATGTGACCCCCCCTAGTCCTATATAAGTACTCAATGACCCCTTGTGACCCAACCTAGTCCTATATAAGTACTCAATGACCTCATGTAACCCACCCTACTCTTATATAAGTACTCAGTGACCCCATGAGACCCCCCTAGTCCTATATAAGTACTCAATGACCCAATGTGACCCACCCTAGTCCTTTATAAGTACTCAATGACCCCATGTGACCACCCCTAGTCCTATATAAGTACTCAATGACCCCATTTACGCAACCTAGTCCTATATAAGTACTCAATAAACCCATGTGACACCCCTAGACCTATATAAGTACTCAATGACCCCATGTGACCCACCCTAGTCCTATATAAGTACTCAATGACCCCATGTGACCCACCCTAGTCCTATATAAGTACTCAATTACCCCATGTGACCCCCCCATGTCCTATATAAGTACTCAATGACTCCATGTGACCCCCCTAGTCCTATATAAGTACCCAATAACCCAAGGTCAGCCTCCCTAGTCCTATATATGTACTCAATAACCCCATGTGACCCACCCTAGTCCTATATAAGTACTCAATGACCACATGTGACCCCCCCATGTCCTATATAAGTACTCAATGACCCCATGTGACCCCCCTAGTCCTATATAAGTACCCAATAACCCCTTGTGACCCCCCCTAGTCCTATAAAAGTACTCAATGACCCCATGTGACCCCCCATGTCCTATATAAGTACTCAATAAACCCATATGACCCACCGTAGTCCTATATAAGTACTCAATGACCCCATGTGACCCACCGTAGTCCTATATAAGTACTCAATGACCCCATGTGACCCCCCCATGTCCTATATAAGTACCCAATAACCACTTGTGACCCCCCCTAGTCCTATATAAGTACTCAATAACCCCTTGTGACCCCCCCTAGTACTATATAAGTACACAATGACCCCATGTGACCCACCCTAGTCCTATATAAGTACTCGATGACCCCATGTGACCCACCCTAGTCCAATATAAATACTCAATGACCCCATGTGACCCCCCCATGTCCTATATAAGTACTCAATGACCCCATGTGACCCCCCCTAGTCCTATATAAGTACTCAATGACCCCTTGTGACCCAACCTAGTCCTATATAAGTACTCAATGACCTCATAGGACCCACCCTAGTCCTATATAAGTACTCAATGACCCCATGTGACCCCCCCTAGTCCTACATAAGTACTCAATGACCCCATGTACGCACCCTAGTCCTATATAAGTACTCAATGACACCATGTGACCCACCCTAGTCTTATATAAGTACTCAGTGACCACATGTGACCCCCCCTAATCCTATATATGTACTCAATGACCCCATGTGACCCCCCCCCTAGTCCTATATAAGTACTCAATGACCCCATGTGACCCACCCTAGTCCTATATAAGTACTCAATGACCCCATGTGACCCACCCTAGTCCTATATAAGTACTCAATGACCCCAGGTGACCCACCCTAGTCCTATGTAAGTACTCAATGACCCCATGTGACCCTCCTTAGTCCTATATAAGTACTCAATGACCCCATGTGACCCACCCTAGTCCTATATAACTACTCAATGACCCCATGTGACCCCCCTAGTCCTATATAAGTACTCAATTACCCCATGTGACCCCCCCCCTAGTCCTATATAAGTATTCAATGACCCCATGTGACCCACCCTAGTCCTATATAAGTACTCAAGTACCCCAGGTGACCCCCCCTAGTTCTATATAAGTACTCAATGAACCCATGTGACCCACCGTAGTCACATATTAGTACTCAATGACACCATGCGACCCCCCCCCCCATGTCCTATATAAGTACTCAATGACCACATGTGACCCCCCTAGTCCTATATAAGTACTCAATGACCCCATGTGACCACCCCTAGTCCTATCTAAGTACTCAATGACCCCGTGTGACCCAGCCTAGTCCTATATAAGTACTCAATGACCCCATGTGACCCATACTAGTCCCATGTAAGTACTCAATGACCCCATGTGACCCAACCTAGTCCAATATAAATACTCAATGACCCCATGTGACCCACCCTAGTCCAATATAAGTACTCAATGACCCCATGTGACCCCCCCTAGTCCTATATAAGTACTCAATGACCCCTTGTGACCCAACCTAGTCCTATATAAGTACTCAATGACCTCATGTAACCCACCCTACTCTTATATAAGTACTCAGTGACCCCATGAGACCCCCCTAGTCCTATATAAGTACTCAATGACCCAATGTGACCCACCCTAGTCCTTTATAAGTACTCAATGACCCCATGTGACCACCCCTAGTCCTATATAAGTACTCAATGACTCCATTTACGCAACCTAGTCCTATATAAGTACTCAATAACCCCATGTGACACCCCTAGACCTATATAAGTACTCAATGACCCCATGTGACCCACCCTAGTCCTATATAAGTACTCAATGACCCCATGTGACCCACCCTAGTCCTATATAAGTACTCAATTACCCCATGTGACCCCCCCATGTCCTATATAAGTACTCAATGACTCCATGTGACCCCCCTAGTCCTATATAAGTACCCAATAACCCAAGGTCAGCCTCCCTAGTCCTATATATGTACTCAATAACCCCATGTGACCCACCCTAGTCCTATATAAGTACTCAATGACCCCATGTGACCCCCCCATGTCCTATATAAGTACTCAATGACCCCATGTGACCCCCCTAGTCCTATATAAGTACCCAATAACCCCTTGTGACCCCCCCTAGTCCTATAAAAGTACTCAATGACCCCATGTGACCCCCCATGTCCTATATAAGTACTCAATAAACCCATATGACCCACCGTAGTCCTATATAAGTACTCAATGACCCCATGTGACCCACCGTAGTCCTATATAAGTACTCAATGACCCCATGTGACCCCCCCATGTCCTATATAAGTACTCAATGATCCCATGTGACCCCCGTAGTCCTATATAAGTACCCAATAACCACTTGTGACCCCCCCTAGTCCTATATAAGTACTCAATAACCCCTTGTGACCCCCCCTAGTCCTATATAAGTACTCAATGACCCCATGTGACCCACCCTAGTCCTATATAAGTACTCGATGACCCCATGTGACCCACCCTAGTCCAATATAAATACTCAATGACCCCATGTGACCCCCCCATGTCCTATATAAGTACTCAATGACCCCATGTGACCCCCCCTAGTCCTATATAAGTACTCAATGACCCCTTGTGACCCAACCTAGTCCTATATAAGTACTCAATGACCTCATAGGACCCACCCTAGTCCTATATAAGTACTCAATGACCCCATGTGACCCCCCCTAGTCCTACATAAGTACTCAATGACCCCATGTACGCACCCTAGTCCTATATAAGTACTCAATGACACCATGTGACCCACCCTAGTCTTATATAAGTACTCAGTGACCACATGTGACCCCCCCTAATCCTATATATGTACTCAATGACCCCATGTGACCCCCCCCCTAGTCCTATATAAGTACTCAATGACCCCATGTGACCCACCCTAGTCCTATATAAGTACTCAATGACCCCATGTGACCCACCCTAGTCCTATATAAGTACTCAATGACCCCAGGTGACCCACCCTAGTCCTATGTAAGTACTCAATGACCCCATGTGACCCTCCTTAGTCCTATATAAGTACTCAATGACCCCATGTGACCCACCCTAGTCCTATATAACTACTCAATGACCCCATGTGACCCTCCTAGTCCTATATAAGTACTCAATTACCCCATGTGACCCCCCTCCTAGTCCTATATAAGTATTCAATGACCCCATGTGACCCACCCTAGTCCTATATAAGTACTCATGTACCCCAGGTGACCCCCCCCTAGTCCAATATAAGTACTCAATGAACCCATGTGACCCACCGTAGTCATATATAAGTACTAAATGACACCATGCGACCCCCCCCCCCATGTCCTATATAATTACTCAATGACCCCATGTGACCCCCCTAGTCCTATATAAGTACTCAATGACCCCATGTGAACACCCCTAGTCCTATCTAAGTACTCAATGACCCCGTGTGACCCAGCCTAGTCCCAAATAAGTACTCAATGACCCCATGTGACCCATACTAGTCCCATGTAAGTACTCAATGACCCCATGTGACCCAACCTAGTCCAATATAAATACTGAATGACCCCATGTGACCCACCCTAGTCCTATATAAGTACTCAATGACCCCATGTGACCCCCCCTAGTCCTATAAAAGTACTCAATGACCCCTTGTGACCCAACCTAGTCCTATATAAGTACTCAATGACCTCATGTAACCCACCCTAGTCTTATATAAGTACTCAGTGACCCCATGCGACCCCCCCTAGTCCTATATAAGTACTCAATGACCCCATGTGACCCCCCCTAGTCCTATATAAGTACTCAATGACCTCATGTAACCCACCCTAGTCTTATATAAGTACTCAGTGACCCCATGAGACCCACCCTAGTCCTATATAAGTACTTAATGACCCCATGTGACCCCCCTAGTCCTATATAAGTACTCAATTACCCCATGTGACCCCCCTAGTCCTATATAAATACTCAATGACCCAATGTGACCCAGCCTAGTCCTTTATAAGTACTCAATGACCCCATGTGACCCACCCTAGTCCTATATATGTACTCAATGACCCCATGTGACCCCCCTATTTCCTATATAAGTACTCAATGACCCCATGAGACCCCTCTAGTCCTATATAAGTACTGAATGACCCCATGTGACCCCCCTAGTCCTATATAAGTACTGAATGACCCCATGTGACCCCCCTAGTCCTATATAAGTACTGAATGACCCCATGTGACCCCCCTAGTCCTATATAAGTACTCAATTACCCCATGTGACCCCCCCATGTCCTATATAAGTACTCAATGACCCCATGTGACCCCCCTAGTCCTATATAAGTACCCAATAACCCCAGGTCAGCCTCCCTAGTCCTATATAAGTACTCAATAACCCCATGTGACCCCCCTTAGTCCTATATAAGTACTCAATGATCCCATGTGACCCCCCCCATGTCCTATATAAGTACTCAATGACCCCATGTGACCCCCCTAGTCCTATATAAGTACCCAATAACCCCTTGTGACCCCCCCTAGTCCTATATAAGTACTCAATGACCCCATGTGACCCACCGTAGTCCTATATAATTACTCAATGACCCCTTGTGACCCCCCATGTCCTATATAAGTACTGAATGACCCCATGTGACCCCCCTAGTCCTATATAAGTACCCAATAACCCCTTGTGACCCCCCCTAGTCCTATATAAGTACTCAATAACCCCTTGTGACCCCCCCTAGTCCTATATAAGTACTCAATGACCCCATGTGACCCACCCTAGTCCTATATAAGTACTCGATGACCCCAGGTGACCCACCCTAGTCCAATATAAATACTCAATGACCCCATGTGACCCCCCCATGTCCTATATAAGTACTCAATGACCCCATGTGACCCCCCCTAGTCCTATATAAGTACTCAATGACCCCTTGTGACCCAACCTAGTCCTATATAAGTACTCAATGACCTCATAGGACCCACCCTAGTCCTATATAAGTACTCAATGACCCCATGTGACCCCCCCTAGTCCTACATAAGTACTCAATGACCCCATGTACGCACCCTAGTCCTATATAAGTACTCAATGACACCATGTGACCCACCCTAGTCTTATATAAGTACTCAGTGACCACATGTGACCCCCCCTAATCCTATATATGTACTCAATGACCCCATGTGACCCCCCCCCTAGTCCTATATAAGTACTCAATGACCCCATGTGACCCACCCTAGTCCTATATAAGTACTCAATGACCCCATGTGACCCACCCTAGTCCTATATAAGTACTCAATGACCCCAGGTGACCCACCCTAGTCCTATGTAAGTACTCAATGACCCCATGTGACCCTCCTTAGTCCTATATAAGTACTCAATGACCCCATGTGACCCACCCTAGTCCTATATAACTACTCAATGACCCCATGTGACCCCCCTAGTCCTATATAAGTACTCAATTACCCCATGTGACCCCCCCCCTAGTCCTATATAAGTATTCAATGACCCCATGTGACCCACCCTAGTCCTATATAAGTACTCAAGTACCCCAGGTGACCCCCCCTAGTTCTATATAAGTACTCAATGAACCCATGTGACCCACCGTAGTCACATATTAGTACTCAATGACACCATGCGACCCCCCCCCCCATGTCCTATATAAGTACTCAATGACCACATGTGACCCCCCTAGTCCTATATAAGTACTCAATGACCCCATGTGACCACCCCTAGTCCTATCTAAGTACTCAATGACCCCGTGTGACCCAGCCTAGTCCTATATAAGTACTCAATGACCCCATGTGACCCATACTAGTCCCATGTAAGTACTCAATGACCCCATGTGACCCAACCTAGTCCAATATAAATACTCAATGACCCCATGTGACCCACCCTAGTCCAATATAAGTACTCAATGACCCCATGTGACCCCCCCTAGTCCTATATAAGTACTCAATGACCCCTTGTGACCCAACCTAGTCCTATATAAGTACTCAATGACCTCATGTAACCCACCCTACTCTTATATAAGTACTCAGTGACCCCATGAGACCCCCCTAGTCCTATATAAGTACTCAATGACCCAATGTGACCCACCCTAGTCCTTTATAAGTACTCAATGACCCCATGTGACCACCCCTAGTCCTATATAAGTACTCAATGACTCCATTTACGCAACCTAGTCCTATATAAGTACTCAATAACCCCATGTGACACCCCTAGACCTATATAAGTACTCAATGACCCCATGTGACCCACCCTAGTCCTATATAAGTACTCAATGACCCCATGTGACCCACCCTAGTCCTATATAAGTACTCAATTACCCCATGTGACCCCCCCATGTCCTATATAAGTACTCAATGACTCCATGTGACCCCCCTAGTCCTATATAAGTACCCAATAACCCAAGGTCAGCCTCCCTAGTCCTATATATGTACTCAATAACCCCATGTGACCCACCCTAGTCCTATATAAGTACTCAATGACCCCATGTGACCCCCCCATGTCCTATATAAGTACTCAATGACCCCATGTGACCCCCCTAGTCCTATATAAGTACCCAATAACCCCTTGTGACCCCCCCTAGTCCTATAAAAGTACTCAATGACCCCATGTGACCCCCCATGTCCTATATAAGTACTCAATAAACCCATATGACCCACCGTAGTCCTATATAAGTACTCAATGACCCCATGTGACCCACCGTAGTCCTATATAAGTACTCAATGACCCCATGTGACCCCCCCATGTCCTATATAAGTACTCAATGATCCCATGTGACCCCCGTAGTCCTATATAAGTACCCAATAACCACTTGTGACCCCCCCTAGTCCTATATAAGTACTCAATAACCCCTTGTGACCCCCCCTAGTCCTATATAAGTACTCAATGACCCCATGTGACCCACCCTAGTCCTATATAAGTACTCGATGACCCCATGTGACCCACCCTAGTCCAATATAAATACTCAATGACCCCATGTGACCCCCCCATGTCCTATATAAGTACTCAATGACCCCATGTGACCCCCCCTAGTCCTATATAAGTACTCAATGACCCCTTGTGACCCAACCTAGTCCTATATAAGTACTCAATGACCTCATAGGACCCACCCTAGTCCTATATAAGTACTCAATGACCCCATGTGACCCCCCCTAGTCCTACATAAGTACTCAATGACCCCATGTACGCACCCTAGTCCTATATAAGTACTCAATGACACCATGTGACCCACCCTAGTCTTATATAAGTACTCAGTGACCACATGTGACCCCCCCTAATCCTATATATGTACTCAATGACCCCATGTGACCCCCCCCCTAGTCCTATATAAGTACTCAATGACCCCATGTGACCCACCCTAGTCCTATATAAGTACTCAATGACCCCATGTGACCCACCCTAGTCCTATATAAGTACTCAATGACCCCAGGTGACCCACCCTAGTCCTATGTAAGTACTCAATGACCCCATGTGACCCTCCTTAGTCCTATATAAGTACTCAATGACCCCATGTGACCCACCCTAGTCCTATATAACTACTCAATGACCCCATGTGACCCTCCTAGTCCTATATAAGTACTCAATTACCCCATGTGACCCCCCTCCTAGTCCTATATAAGTATTCAATGACCCCATGTGACCCACCCTAGTCCTATATAAGTACTCATGTACCCCAGGTGACCCCCCCCTAGTCCAATATAAGTACTCAATGAACCCATGTGACCCACCGTAGTCATATATAAGTACTAAATGACACCATGCGACCCCCCCCCCCCATGTCCTATATAATTACTCAATGACCCCATGTGACCCCCCTAGTCCTATATAAGTACTCAATGACCCCATGTGAACACCCCTAGTCCTATCTAAGTACTCAATGACCCCGTGTGACCCAGCCTAGTCCCAAATAAGTACTCAATGACCCCATGTGACCCATACTAGTCCCATGTAAGTACTCAATGACCCCATGTGACCCAACCTAGTCCAATATAAATACTGAATGACCCCATGTGACCCACCCTAGTCCTATATAAGTACTCAATGACCCCATGTGACCCCCCCTAGTCCTATAAAAGTACTCAATGACCCCTTGTGACCCAACCTAGTCCTATATAAGTACTCAATGACCTCATGTAACCCACCCTAGTCTTATATAAGTACTCAGTGACCCCATGCGACCCCCCCTAGTCCTATATAAGTACTCAATGACCCCATGTGACCCCCCCTAGTCCTATATAAGTACTCAATGACCTCATGTAACCCACCCTAGTCTTATATAAGTACTCAGTGACCCCATGAGACCCACCCTAGTCCTATATAAGTACTTAATGACCCCATGTGACCCCCCTAGTCCTATATAAGTACTCAATTACCCCATGTGACCCCCCTAGTCCTATATAAATACTCAATGACCCAATGTGACCCAGCCTAGTCCTTTATAAGTACTCAATGACCCCATGTGACCCACCCTAGTCCTATATATGTACTCAATGACCCCATGTGACCCCCCTATTTCCTATATAAGTACTCAATGACCCCATGAGACCCCTCTAGTCCTATATAAGTACTGAATGACCCCATGTGACCCCCCTAGTCCTATATAAGTACTGAATGACCCCATGTGACCCCCCTAGTCCTATATAAGTACTGAATGACCCCATGTGACCCCCCTAGTCCTATATAAGTACTCAATTACCCCATGTGACCCCCCCATGTCCTATATAAGTACTCAATGACCCCATGTGACCCCCCTAGTCCTATATAAGTACCCAATAACCCCAGGTCAGCCTCCCTAGTCCTATATAAGTACTCAATAACCCCATGTGACCCCCCTTAGTCCTATATAAGTACTCAATGATCCCATGTGACCCCCCCCATGTCCTATATAAGTACTCAATGACCCCATGTGACCCCCCTAGTCCTATATAAGTACCCAATAACCCCTTGTGACCCCCCCTAGTCCTATATAAGTACTCAATGACCCCATGTGACCCACCGTAGTCCTATATAATTACTCAATGACCCCTTGTGACCCCCCATGTCCTATATAAGTACTGAATGACCCCATGTGACCCCCCTAGTCCTATATAAGTACCCAATAACCCCTTGTGACCCCCCCTAGTCCTATATAAGTACTCAATAACCCCTTGTGACCCCCCCTAGTCCTATATAAGTACTCAATGACCCCATGTGACCCACCCTAGTCCTATATAAGTACTCGATGACCCCAGGTGACCCACCCTAGTCCAATATAAATACTCAATGACCCCATGTGACCCCCCCATGTCCTATATAAGTACTCAATGACCCCATGTGACCCCCCCTAGTCCTATATAAGTACTCAATGACCCCTTGTGACCCAACCTAGTCCTATATAAGTACTCAATGACCTTATAGGACCCACCCTAGTCCTATATAAGTACTCAATGACCCCATGTGACCCCCCCTAGTCCTATATAAGTACTCGATGACCCCAGGTGACCCACCCTAGTCCAATATAAATACTCAATGACCCCATGTGACCCCCCCATGTCCTATATAAGTACTCAATGACCCCATGTGACCCCCCCTAGTCCTATATAAGTACTCAATGACACCATGTGACCCACCCTAGTCTTATATAAGTACTCAGTGACCACATGTGACCCCCCCTATTCCTATATTTGTACTCAATGACCCCATGTGACCCCCCCCCTAGTCCTATATAAGTACACAATGACCCCATGTGACCCACCCTAGTCCTATATAAGTACTCAATGACCCCATGTGACCCCCCCCTAGTCCTATATAAGTATTCAATGACCCCATGTGACCCACCCTAGTCCTATATAAGTACTCAAGTACCCCAGGTGACCCCTCCTAGTCCTATATAAGTACTCAATGAACCCATGTGACCCACCGTAGTCATATATAAGTACTCAATGACACCATGCGACCCCCCCCCCCCATATCCTATATAAGTACTCAATGACCCCATGTGACCCCCCTAGTCCTATATAAGTACTCAATGACCCCATGTGACCACCCCTAGTCCTATCTAAGTACTCAATGACCCCGTGTGACCCAGCCTAGTCCTATATAAGTACTCAATGACCCCATGTGACCCATACTAGTCCCATGTAAGTACTCAATGACCCCATGTGTCCCAACCTAGTCCAATATAAATACTCAATGACCCCATGTGACCCACCCTAGTCCCATGTAAGTACTCAATGACCCCATGTGACCCAACCTAGTCCAATATGAAAACTCAATGACCCCATGTGACCCACCCTAGTCCTATATAAGTACTCAATGACCCCATGTGACCCACCCTAGTCCTATATAAGTACTCAATGACCCCATGTGTCCCACCCTAGTCCTATATAAGTACCCAATAACCCCTTGTGACCCCCCCTAGTCCTATATAAGTACTCAATGACCCCATGTGACCCACCGTAGTCCTATATAATTACTCAATGACCCCATGTGACCCCCCATGTCCTATATAAGTACTGAATGACCCCATGTGACCCCCCTAGTCCTATATAAGTACCCAATAACCCCTTGTGACCCCCCCTAGTCCTATATAAGTACTCAATAACCCCTTGTGACCCCCCCTAGTCCTATATAAGTACTCAATGACCCCATGTGACCCACCCTAGTCCTATATAAGTACTCGATGACCCCAGGTGACCCACCCTAGTCCAATATAAATACTCAATGACCCCATGTGACCCCCCCATGTCCTATATAAGTACTCAATGACCCCTTGTGACCCAACCTAGTCCTATATAAGTACTCAATGACCTTATAGGACCCACCCTAGTCCTATATAAGTACTCAATGACCCCATGTGACCCCCCCTAGTCCTATATAAGTACTCAATGACCCCATGTGACCCACCCTAGTCCTATATAAGTACTCAATGACCCCATGTGACCCCCCCTAGTCCTACATAAGTACTCAATGACCCCATGTACGCACCCTAGTCTTATATAAGTACTCAATGACACCATGTGACCCACCCTAGTCTTATATAAGTACTCAGTGACCACATGTGACCCCCCCTATTCCTATATATGTACTAAATGACACCATGTGACCCCCCCCTAGTCCTATATAAGTACTCAATGACCCCATGTGACCCACCCTAGTCCTATATAAGTACTCAATGACCCCATGTGACCCACCCTAGTCCTATATAAGTACTCAATGACCCCATGTGACCCACCCTAGTCCTATATAAGTACTCAATGACCCCATGTGACCCCCCCTAGTCCTACATAAGTACTCAATGACCCCATGTACGCACCCTAGTCCTATATAAGTACTCAATGACACCATGTGACCCACCCTAGTCTTATATAAGTACTCAATGACCCCATGTGACCCCCCTATTCCAATATAAGTACTCAATGACCCCAAGTGACCCCCCCTAGTCCTATATAACTACTCAATGACCCCATGAGACCCACCCTAGTCCTATATAAGTACTCAATGACCCCATGTGACCCCCCTAGTCCAATATAAGTACTCAATTACCCCATGTGACCCCCCCCCTAGTCCTATATAAGTATTCAATGACCCCATGTGACCCACCTTAGTCCTATATAAGTACTCACGTACCCCAGGTGACCCCCCCTAGTCCTATATAAGTACTCAATGAACCCATGTGACCCACCGTAGTCACATATTAGTACTCAATGACACCATGCGACCCCCCCCCCATGTCCTATATAAGTACTCAATGACCACATGTGACCCCCCTAGTCCTATATAAGTACTCAATGACCCCATGTGACCACCCCTAGTCCTATCTAAGTACTCAATGACCCCGTGTGACCCAGCCTAGTCCTATATAAGTACTCAATGACCCCATGTGACCCATACTAGTCCCATGTAAGTACTCAATGACCCCATGTGACCCAACCTAGTCCAATATAAATACTCAATGACCCCATGTGACCCACCCTAGTCCAATATAAGTACCCAATGACCCCATGTGACCCCCCCTAGTCCTATATAAGTACTCAATGACCCCTTGTGACCCAACCTAGTCCTATATAAGTACTCAATGACCTCATGTAACCCACCCTACTCTTATATATGTAGTCAGTGATCCCATGAGACCCCCCTAGTCCTATATAAGTACTCAATGACCCAATGTGACCCACCCCAGTCCTTTATAAGTACTCAATGACCCCATGTGACCACCCCTAGTCCTATATAAGTACTCAATGACCCCATTTACGCACCCTAGTCCTATATAAGTACTCAATAACCCCATGTGCCACCCCTAGACCTATATAAGTACTCAATGACCCCATGTGACCCACCCTAGTCCTATATAAGTACTCAATGACCCCATGTGACCCACCCTAGTCCTATATAAGTACTCAATTACCCCATGTGACCCCCCCATGTCCTATATAAGTACTCAATGACTCCATGTGACCCCCCTAGTCCTATATAAGTACCCAATAACCCAAGGTCAGCCTCCCTAGTCCTATATATGTACTCAATAACCCCATGTGACCCACCCTAGTCCTATATAAGTACTCAATGACCCCATGTGACCCCCCCATGTCCTATATAAGTACTCAATGACCCCATGTGACCCCCCTAGTCCTATATAAGTACCCAATAACCCCTAGTGACCCCCTCTAGTCCTATAAAAGTACTCAATGACCCCATGTGACCCCCCCATGTCCTATATAAGTACTCAATAAACCCATATGACCCACCGTAGTCCTATATAAGTACTCAATGACCCCATGTGACCCACCGTAGTCCTATATAAGTACTCAATGACCCCATGTGACCCCCCCATGTCCTATATAAGTACTCAATGACCCCATGTGACCCCCCTAGTCCTATATAAGTACCCAATAACCACTTGTGACCCCCCCTAGTCCTATATAAGTTCTCAATAACCCCTTGTGACCCCCCCTAGTCCTATATAAGTACTCAATGACCTCATGTAAACCACCCTAGTCTTATATAAGTACTCAGTGACCCCATGCGACCCCCCCTAGTCCTATATAAGTACTCAATGACCCCATGTGACCCCCCCTAGTCCTATATAAGTACTCAATGACCTCATGTAACCCACCCTAGTCTTATATAAGTACTCAGTGACCCCATGAGACCCACCCTAGTCCTATATAAGTACTTAATGACCCCATGTGACCCCCCTATTTCCTATATAAGTACTCAATGACCCCATGAGACCCCTCTAGTCCTATATAAGTACTGAATGACCCCATGTGACCCCCCTAGTCCTATATAAGTACTGAATGACCCCATGTGACCCCCCTAGTCCTATATAAGTACTGAATGACCCCATGTGACCCCCCTAGTCCTATATAAGTACTCAATTACCCCATGTGACCCCCCCATGTCCTATATAAGTACTCAATGACCCCATGTGACCCCCCTAGTCCTATATAAGTACCCAATAACCCCAGGTCAGCCTCCCTAGTCCTATATAAGTACTCAATAACCCCATGTGACCCCCCTTAGTCCTATATAAGTACTCAATGATCCCATGTGACCCCCCCCATGTCCTATATAAGTACTCAATGACCCCATGTGACCCCCCTAGTCCTATATAAGTACCCAATAACCCCTTGTGACCCCCCCTAGTCCTATATAAGTACTCAATGACCCCATGTGACCCACCGTAGTCCTATATAATTACTCAATGACCCCATGTGACCCCCCATGTCCTATATAAGTACTGAATGACCCCATGTGACCCCCCTAGTCCTATATAAGTACCCAATAACCCCTTGTGACCCCCCCTAGTCCTATATAAGTACTCAATAACCCCTTGTGACCCCCCCTAGTCCTATATAAGTACTCAATGACCCCATGTGACCCACCCTAGTCCTATATAAGTACTCGATGACCCCAGGTGACCCACCCTAGTCCAATATAAATACTCAATGACCCCATGTGACCCCCCCATGTCCTATATAAGTACTCAATGACCCCATGTGACCCCCCCTAGTCCTATATAAGTACTCAATGACCCCTTGTGACCCAACCTAGTCCTATATAAGTACTCAATGACCTTATAGGACCCACCCTAGTCCTATATAAGTACTCAATGACCCCATGTGACCCCCCCTAGTCCTATATAAGTACTCGATGACCCCATGTGACCCACCGTAGTCCTATATAATTACTCAATGACCCCATGTGACCCCCCCATGTCCTATATAAGTACTCAATGACCCCATGTGACCCCCCCTAGTCCTATATAAGTACTCAATGACCCCTTGTGACCCAACCTAGTCCTATATAAGTACTCAATGACCTTATAGGACCCACCCTAGTCCTATATAAGTACTCAATGACCCCATGTGACCCCCCCTAGTCCTATATAAGTACTCGATGACCCCAGGTGACCCACCCTAGTCCAATATAAATACTCAATGACCCCATGTGACCCCCCATGTCCTATATAAGTACTCAATGACCCCATGTGACCCCCCCTAGTCCTATATAAGTACTCAATGACACCATGTGACCCACCCTAGTCTTATATAAGTACTCAGTGACCACATGTGACCCCCCCTATTCCTATATTTGTACTCAATGACCCCATGTGACCCCCCCCCTAGTCCTATATAAGTACACAATGACCCCATGTGACCCACCCTAGTCCTATATAAGTACTCAATGACCCCATGTGACCCCCCCCTAGTCCTATATAAGTATTCAATGACCCCATGTGACCCACCCTAGTCCTATATAAGTACTCAAGTACCCCAGGTGACCCCTCCTAGTCCTATATAAGTACTCAATGAACCCATGTGACCCACCGTAGTCATATATAAGTACTCAATGACACCATGCGACCCCCCCCCCATATCCTATATAAGTACTCAATGACCCCATGTGACCCCCCTAGTCCTATATAAGTACTCAATGACCCCATGTGACCACCCCTAGTCCTATCTAAGTACTCAATGACCCCGTGTGACCCAGCCTAGTCCTATATAAGTACTCAATGACCCCATGTGACCCATACTAGTCCCATGTAAGTACTCAATGACCCCATGTGTCCCAACCTAGTCCAATATAAATACTCAATGACCCCATGTGACCCACCCTAGTCCCATGTAAGTACTCAATGACCCCATGTGACCCAACCTAGTCCAATATGAAAACTCAATGACCCCATGTGACCCACCCTAGTCCTATATAAGTACTCAATGACCCCATGTGACCCACCCTAGTCCTATATAAGTACTCAATGACCCCATGTGTCCCACCCTAGTCCTATATAAGTACCCAATAACCCCTTGTGACCCCCCCTAGTCCTATATAAGTACTCAATGACCCCATGTGACCCACCGTAGTCCTATATAATTACTCAATGACCCCATGTGACCCCCCATGTCCTATATAAGTACTGAATGACCCCATGTGACCCCCCTAGTCCTATATAAGTACCCAATAACCCCTTGTGACCCCCCCTAGTCCTATATAAGTACTCAATAACCCCTTGTGACCCCCCCTAGTCCTATATAAGTACTCAATGACCCCATGTGACCCACCCTAGTCCTATATAAGTACTCGATGACCCCAGGTGACCCACCCTAGTCCAATATAAATACTCAATGACCCCATGTGACCCCCCCATGTCCTATATAAGTACTCAATGACCCCATGTGACCCCCCCTAGTCCTATATAAGTACTCAATGACCCCTTGTGACCCAACCTAGTCCTATATAAGTACTCAATGACCTTATAGGACCCACCCTAGTCCTATATAAGTACTCAATGACCCCATGTGACCCCCCCTAGTCCTATATAAGTACTCGATGACCCCAGGTGACCCACCCTAGTCCAATATAAATACTCAATGACCCCATGTGACCCCCCCATGTCCTATATAAGTACTCAATGACCCCATGTGACCCCCCCTAGTCCTATATAAGTACTCAATGACACCATGTGACCCACCCTAGTCTTATATAAGTACTCAGTGACCACATGTGACCCCCCCTATTCCTATATTTGTACTCAATGACCCCATGTGACCCCCCCCTAGTCCTATATAAGTACACAATGACCCCATGTGACCCACCCTAGTCCTATATAAGTACTCAATGACCCCATGTGACCCCCCCCTAGTCCTATATAAGTATTCAATGACCCCATGTGACCCACCCTAGTCCTATATAAGTACTCAAGTACCCCAGGTGACCCCTCCTAGTCCTATATAAGTACTCAATGAACCCATGTGACCCACCGTAGTCATATATAAGTACTCAATGACACCATGCGACCCCCCCCCCATATCCTATATAAGTACTCAATGACCCCATGTGACCCCCCTAGTCCTATATAAGTACTCAATGACCCCATGTGACCACCCCTAGTCCTATCTAAGTACTCAATGACCCCGTGTGACCCAGCCTAGTCCTATATAAGTACTCAATGACCCCATGTGACCCATACTAGTCCCATGTAAGTACTCAATGACCCCATGTGTCCCAACCTAGTCCAATATAAATACTCAATGACCCCATGTGACCCACCCTAGTCCCATGTAAGTACTCAATGACCCCATGTCACCCAACCTAGTCCAATATGAAAACTCAATGACCCCATGTGACCCACCCTAGTCCTATATAAGTACTCAATGACCCCATGTGACCCACCCTAGTCCTATATAAGTACTCAATGACCCCATGTGTCCCACCCTAGTCCTATATAAGTACTCAATGACCCCAGGTCAGCCTCCGTAGTCCTATATAAGTACTCAATAACCCCATGTGACCCCCTCTAGTCCCATATAAGTACTCAATGACCCCATGTGATCCACCCTAGTCCTATATAAGTACTCAATGACCCCATGTGACCCACCCTGGTCCTATATAAGTACTCAATGACCCCATGTGACCCCCCTATTCCTATATAAGTACCCAATAACCCCTTGTGACCCCCCCTAGTCCTATATAAGTACTCAATAACCCCTTGTGACCCCCCCTAGTTCTATATAAGTACTCAATGACCCCATGTGACCCACCCTAGTCCTATATAAGTACTCAATGACCCCATATGATCGACCCTAGTCCTATATAAGTATTCAATGACCCCATGTGACCCACCCTAGTCCTATATAAGTACTCAATGACCCCATGTGACCCCCCTAGTCCTATATAAGTACTCAATTACCCCATGTGACCCCCCCTAGTCCTATATAAGTACTCAATGACCCCATGTGACCCACCCTAGTCCTATATAAGTACTCAATGACCCCATGTGACCCCCCCTAGTCCTACATAAGTACTCAATGACCCCATGTACGCACCCTAGTCTTATATAAGTACTCAATGACACCATGTGACCCACCCTAGTCTTATATAAGTACTCAGTGACCACATGTGACCCCCCCTATTCCTATATATGTACTAAATGACACCATGTGACCCCCCCCTAGTCCTATATAAGTACTCAATGACCCCATGTGACCCACCCTAGTCCTATATAAGTACTCAATGACCCCATGTGACCCACCCTAGTCCTATATAAGTACTCAATGACCCCATGTGACCCACCCTAGTCCTATATAAGTACTCAATGACCCCATGTGACCCCCCCTAGTCCTACATAAGTACTCAATGACCCCATGTACGCACCCTAGTCCTATATAAGTACTCAATGACACCATGTGACCCACCCTAGTCTTATATAAGTACTCAATGACCCCATGTGACCCCCCTATTCCAATATAAGTACTCAATGACCCCAAGTGACCCCCCCTAGTCCTATATAACTACTCAATGACCCCATGAGACCCACCCTAGTCCTATATAAGTACTCAATGACCCCATGTGACCCCCCTAGTCCAATATAAGTACTCAATTACCCCATGTGACCCCCCCCCTAGTCCTATATAAGTATTCAATGACCCCATGTGACCCACCTTAGTCCTATATAAGTACTCACGTACCCCAGGTGACCCCCCCTAGTCCTATATAAGTACTCAATGAACCCATGTGACCCACCGTAGTCACATATTAGTACTCAATGACACCATGCGACCCCCCCCCATGTCCTATATAAGTACTCAATGACCACATGTGACCCCCCTAGTCCTATATAAGTACTCAATGACCCCATGTGACCACCCCTAGTCCTATCTAAGTACTCAATGACCCCGTGTGACCCAGCCTAGTCCTATATAAGTACTCAATGACCCCATGTGACCCATACTAGTCCCATGTAAGTACTCAATGACCCCATGTGACCCAACCTAGTCCAATATAAATACTCAATGACCCCATGTGACCCACCCTAGTCCAATATAAGTACCCAATGACCCCATGTGACCCCCCCTAGTCCTATATAAGTACTCAATGACCCCTTGTGACCCAACCTAGTCCTATATAAGTACTCAATGACCTCATGTAACCCACCCTACTCTTATATATGTAGTCAGTGATCCCATGAGACCCCCCTAGTCCTATATAAGTACTCAATGACCCAATGAGACCCCCCTAGTCCTATATAAGTACTCAATGACCCAATGTGACCCACCCTAGTCCTTTATAAGTACTCAATGACCCCATGTGACCACCCCTAGTCCTATATAAGTACTCAATAACCCCATGTGCCACCCCTAGACCTATATAAGTACTCAATGACCCCATGTGACCCACCCTAGTCCTATATAAGTACTCAATGACCCCATGTGACCCACCCTAGTCCTATATAAGTACTCAATTACCCCATGTGACCCCCCCATGTCCTATATAAGTACTCAATGACTCCATGTGACCCCCCTAGTCCTATATAAGTACCCAATAACCCAAGGTCAGCCTCCCTAGTCCTATATATGTACTCAATAACCCCATGTGACCCACCCTAGTCCTATATAAGTACTCAATGACCCCATGTGACCCCCCCATGTCCTATATAAGTACTCAATGACCCCATGTGACCCCCCTAGTCCTATATAAGTACCCAATAACCCCTTGTGACCCCCCCTAGTCCTATAAAAGTACTCAATGACCCCATGTGACCCCCCCATGTCCTATATAAGTACTCAATAAACCCATATGACCCACCGTAGTCCTATATAAGTACTCAATGACCCCATGTGACCCACCGTAGTCCTATATAAGTACTCAATGACCCCATGTGACCCCCCCATGTCCTATATAAGTACTCAATGACCCCATGTGACCCCCCTAGTCCTATATAAGTACCCAATAACCACTTGTGACCCCCCCTAGTCCTATATAAGTTCTCAATAACCCCTTGTGACCCCCCCTAGTCCTATATAAGTACTCAATGACCTCATGTAAACCACCCTAGTCTTATATAAGTACTCAGTGACCCCATGCGACCCCCCCTAGTCCTATATAAGTACTCAATGACCCCATGTGACCCCCCCTAGTCCTATATAAGTACTCAATGACCTCATGTAACCCACCCTAGTCTTATATAAGTACTCAGTGACCCCATGAGACCCACCCTAGTCCTATATAAGTACTTAATGACCCCATGTGACCCCCCTAGTCTTATATAAGTACTCAATTACCCCATGTGACCCCCCTAGTCCTATATAAATACTCAATGACCCAATGTGACCCAGCCTAGTCCTTTATAAGTACTCAATGACCCCATGTGACCCACCCTAGTCCTATATATGTACTCAATGACCCCATGTGACCCCCCTATTTCCTATATAAGTACTCAATGACCCCATGAGACCCCTCTAGTCCTATATAAGTACTGAATGACCCCATGTGACCCCCCTAGTCCTATATAAGTACTGAATGACCCCATGTGACCCCCCTAGTCCTATATAAGTACTGAATGACCCCATCTGACCCCCCTAGTCCTATATAAGTACTCAATTACCCCATGTGACCCCCCCATGTCCTATATAAGTACTCAATGACCCCATGTGACCCCCCTAGTCCTATATAAGTACCCAATAACCCCAGGTCAGCCTCCCTAGTCCTATATAAGTACTCAATAACCCCATGTGACCCCCCTTAGTCCTATATAAGTACTCAATGATCCCATGTGACCCCCCCCATGTCCTATATAAGTACTCAATGACCCCATGTGACCCCCCTAGTCCTATATAAGTACCCAATAACCCCTTGTGACCCCCCCTAGTCCTATATAAGTACTCAATGACCCCATGTGACCCACCGTAGTCCTATATAAGTACTCAATGACCCCATGTGACCCCCCATGTCCTATATAAGTACTCAATGACCCCATGTGACCCCCCTAGTCCTATATAAGTACTCAATTACCCCATGTGACCCCCCCATGTCCTATATAAGTACTCAATGACTCCATGTGACCCCCCTAGTCCTATATAAGTACCCAATAACCCAAGGTCAGCCTCCCTAGTCCTATATAAGTACTCAATGACCCCATGAGACCCCTCTAGTCCTATATAAGTACTGAATGACCCCATGTGACCCCCCTAGTCCTATATAAGTACTGAATGACCCCATGTGACCCCCCTAGCCCTATATAAGTACTGAATGACCCCATCTGACCCCCCTAGTCCTATATAAGTACTCAATTACCCCATGTGACCCCCCCATGTCCTATATAAGTACTCAATGACCCCATGTGACCCCCCTAGTCCTATATAAGTACCCAATAACCCCAGGTCAGCCTCCCTAGTCCTATATAAGTACTCAATAACCCCATGTGCCACCCCTAGACCTATATAAGTACTCAATGACCCCATGTGACCCACCCTAGTCCTATATAAGTACTCAATTACCCCATGTGACCCCCCCATGTCCTATATAAGTACTCAATGACTCCATGTGACCCCCCTAGTCCTATATAAGTACCCAATAACCCAAGGTCAGCCTCCCTAGTCCTATATATGTACTCAATAACCCCATGTGACCCACCCTAGTCCTATATAAGTACTCAATGACCCCATGTGACCCCCCCATGTCCTATATAAGTACTCAATGACCCCATGTGACCCCCCTAGTCCTATATAAGTACCCAATAACCCCTTGTGACCCCCCCTAGTCCTATAAAAGTACTCAATGACCCCATGTGACCCCCCCATGTCCTATATAAGTACTCAATAAACCCATATGACCCACCGTAGTCCTATATAAGTACTCAATGACCCCATGTGACCCACCGTAGTCCTATATAAGTACTCAATGACCCCATGTGACCCCCCCATGTCCTATATAAGTACTCAATGACCCCATGTGACCCCCCTAGTCCTATATAAGTACCCAATAACCACTTGTGACCCCCCCTAGTCCTATATAAGTTCTCAATAACCCCTTGTGACCCCCCCTAGTCCTATATAAGTACTCAATGACCTCATGTAAACCACCCTAGTCTTATATAAGTACTCAGTGACCCCATGCGACCCCCCCTAGTCCTATATAAGTACTCAATGACCCCATGTGACCCCCCCTGGTCCTATATAAGTACTCAATGACCTCATGTAACCCACCCTAGTCTTATATAAGTACTCAGTGACCCCATGAGACCCACCCTAGTCCTATATAAGTACTTAATGACCCCATGTGACCCCCCTAGTCTTATATAAGTACTCAATTACCCCATGTGACCCCCCTAGTCCTATATAAATACTCAATGACCCAATGTGACCCAGCCTAGTCCTTTATAAGTACTCAATGACCCCATGTGACCCACCCTAGTCCTATATATGTACTCAATGACCCCATGTGACCCCCCTATTTCCTATATAAGTACTCAATGACCCCATGAGACCCCTCTAGTCCTATATAAGTACTGAATGACCCCATGTGACCCCCCTAGTCCTATATAAGTACTGAATGACCCCATGTGACCCCCCTAGTCCTATATAAGTACTGAATGACCCCATCTGACCCCCCTAGTCCTATATAAGTACTCAATTACCCCATGTGACCCCCCCATGTCCTATATAAGTACTCAATGACCCCATGTGACCCCCCTAGTCCTATATAAGTACCCAATAACCCCAGGTCAGCCTCCCTAGTCCTATATAAGTACTCAATAACCCCATGTGACCCCCCTTAGTCCTATATAAGTACTCAATGATCCCATGTGACCCCCCCCATGTCCTATATAAGTACTCAATGACCCCATGTGACCCCCCTAGTCCTATATAAGTACCCAATAACCCCTTGTGACCCCCCCTAGTCCTATATAAGTACTCAATGACCCCATGTGACCCACCGTAGTCCTATATAAGTACTCAATGACCCCATGTGACCCCCCATGTCCTATATAAGTACTCAATGACCCCATGTGACCCCCCTAGTCCTATATAAGTACCCAATAACCCCTTGTGACCCCCCCTAGTCCTATATAAGTACTCAATAACCCCTTGTGACCCCCCCTAGTCCTATATAAGTACTCAATGACCCCATGTGACCCACCCTAGTCCTATATAAGTACTCGATGACCCCAGGTGACCCACCCTAGTCCAATATAAATACTCAATGACCCCATGTGACCCCCCCATGTCCTATATAAGTACTCAATGACCCCATGTGACCCCCCCTAGTCCTATATAAGTACTCAATGACCCCTTGTGACCCAACCTAGTCCTATATAAGTACTCAATGACCTTATAGGACCCACCCTAGTCCTATATAAGTACTCAATGACCCCATGTGACCCCCCCTAGTCCTATATAAGTACTCGATGACCCCAGGTGACCCACCCTAGTCCAATATAAATACTCAATGACCCCATGTGACCCCCCCATGTCCTATATAAGTACTCAATGACCCCATGTGACCCCCCCTAGTCCTATATAAGTACTCAATGACACCATGTGACCCACCCTAGTCTTATATAAGTACTCAGTGACCACATGTGACCCCCCCTATTCCTATATTTGTACTCAATGACCCCATGTGACCCCCCCCTAGTCCTATATAAGTACACAATGACCCCATGTGACCCACCCTAGTCCTATATAAGTACTCAATGACCCCATGTGACCCCCCCCTAGTCCTATATAAGTATTCAATGACCCCATGTGACCCACCCTAGTCCTATATAAGTACTCAAGTACCCCAGGTGACCCCTCCTAGTCCTATATAAGTACTCAATGAACCCATGTGACCCACCGTAGTCATATATAAGTACTCAATGACACCATGCGACCCCCCCCCCCCCATATCCAATATAAGTACTCAATGACCCCATGTGACCCCCCTAGTCCTATATAAGTACTCAATGACCCCATGTGACCACCCCTAGTCCTATCTAAGTACTCAATGACCCCGTGTGACCCAGCCTAGTCCTATATAAGTACTCAATGACCCCATGTGACCCATACTAGTCCCATGTATGTACTCAATGAACCCATGTGTCCCAACCTAGTCCAATATAAATACTCAATGACCCCATGTGACCCACCCTAGTCCTATATAAGTACTCAATGACCCCATGTGACCCCCCCTAGTCCTATATAAGTACTCAATGACCCCTTGAGACCCAACCTAGTCCTATATAAGTACTCAATGACCTCATGTAACCCACCCTAGTCTTATATAAGTACTCAGTGACCCCATGAGACCCACCCTAGTCCTATATAAGTACTCAATGACACCAAGTGACCCACCCTAGTCCAATATAAGTATTCTATGACCCCAGGTAAGCCTTTCTAGTCCTATACAAGTACTCAATGACCCCTGGTCAGCCACCCTAGTCCTATATAAGTACTTAATGACCCCATGTGACCCCCCTAGTCCTATATAAGTACTCAATAACCCCTTGTGACCCCCCCTAGTCCTATATAAGTACTCAATGACCCCATGTGACCCACCCTAGTCCTATATAAGTACTCGATGACCCCAGGTGACCCACCCTAGTCCAATATAAATACTCAATGACCCCATGTGACCCCCCATGTCCTATATAAGTACTCAATGACCCCATGTGACCCCCCCTAGTCCTATATAAGTACTCAATGACCCCTTGTGACCCAACCTAGTCCTATATAAGTACTCAATGACCTTATAGGACCCACCCTAGTCCTATATAAGTACTCAATGACCCAATGTGACCCCCCCTAGTCCTACATAAGTACTCAATGACCCCATGTACGCACCCTAGTCCTATATAAGTACTCAATGACACCATGTGACCCACCCTAGTCCTATATAAGTACTCAATGACCCCATGTGACCCCCCTAGTCCTATATAAGTACTCAATGACCCCAGGTGACCCACCCTAGTCCTATGTAAGTACTCAATGACCCCATGTGACCCTCCTTAGTCCTATATAAGTACTCAATGACCCCATGTGACCCCCCTATTCCAATATAAGTACACAACGACCCCAAGTGACCCCCCCCTAGTCCTATATAACTACTCAATGACCACATGTGACCCACCCTAGTCCTATATAAGTACTCAATTACCCCATATGACCCCCCCCTAGTCCTATATAAGTATTCAATGACCCCATGTGACCCACCCTAGTCTTATATAAGTACTCAATGACCTCATGTAACCCACCCTAGTCTTATATAAGTACACAGTGACCCCATGCAATCCCCCCTAGTCCTATATAAGTACTCAATGACCCCATGTGACCCACCCTAGTCCTATATAAGTACTCGATGACCCCAGGTGACCCACCCTAGTCCAATATAAATACTCAATGACCCCATGTGACCCCCCCATGTCCTATATAAGTACTCAATGACCCCATGTGACCCCCCCTAGTCCTATATTAGTGCTCAATGACCCCTTGTGACCCAACCTAGTCCTATATAAGTACTCAATGACCTTATAGGACCCACCCTAGTCCTATATAAGTACTCAATGACCCCATGTGACCCCCCCTAGTCCTATATAAGTACTCGATGACCCCAGGTGACCCACCCTAGTCCAATATAAATACTCAATGACCCCATGTGACCCCCCCATGTCCTATATAAGTACTCAATGACCCCATGTGACCCCCCCTAGTCCTATATAAGTACTCAATGACACCATGTGACCCACCCTAGTCTTATATAAGTACTCAATGACCCCATGTGACCCCCCTAGTCCTATATAAGTACCCAATAACCACTTGTGACCCCCCCTAGTCCTATATAAGTTCTCAATAACCCCTTGTGACCCCCCCTAGTCCTATATAAGTACTCAATGACCCCTTGTGACCCAACCTAGTCCTATATAAGTACTCAATGACCTCATGTAAACCACCCTAGTCTTATATAAGTACTCAGTGACCCCATGCGACCCCCCCTAGTCCTATATAAGTACTCAATGACCCCATGTGACCCCCCCTAGTCCAATATAAATACTGAATGACCCCATGTGACCCACCCTAGTCCTATATAAGTACTCAATGACCCCATGTGACCCCCCCTAGTCCTATAAAAGTACTCAATGACCCCTTGTGACCCAACCTAGTCCTATATAAGTACTCAATGACCTCATGTAAACCACCCTAGTCTTATATAAGTACTCAGTGACCCCATGCGACCCCCCCTAGTCCTATATAAGTACTCAATGACCCCATGTGACCCCCCCTAGTCCTATAAAAGTACTCAATGACCCCATGTGACCCCCCCATGTCCTATATAAGTACTCAATAAACCCATATGACCCACCGTAGTCCTATATAAGTACTCAATGACCCCATGTGACCCACCGTAGTCCTATATAAGTACTCAATGACCCCATGTGACCCCCTCATGTCCTATATAAGTACTCAATGACCCCATGTGACCCCCCTAGTCCTATATAAGTTCCCAATAACCACTTGTGACCCCCCCTAGTCCTATATAAGTTCTCAATAACCCCTTGTGACCCCCCCTAGTCCTATATAAGTACTCAATGACCCCTTGTGACCCAACCTAGTCCTATATAAGTACTCAATGACCTCATGTAAACCACCCTAGTCTTATATAAGTACTCAGTGACCCCATGCGACCCCCCCTAGTCCTATATAAGTACTCAATGACCCCATGTGACCCCCCCTAGTCCAATATAAATACTGAATGACCCCATGTGACCCACCCTAGTCCTATATAAGTACTCAATGACCCCATGTGACCCCCCCTAGTCCTATAAAAGTACTCAATGACCCCTTGTGACCCAACCTAGTCCTATATAAGTACTCAATGACCTCATGTAAACCACCCTAGTCTTATATAAGTACTCAGTGACCCCATGCGACCCCCCCTAGTCCTATATAAGTACTCAATGACCCCATGTGACCCCCCCTAGTCCTATATAAGTACTCAATGACCTCATGTAACCCACCCTAGTCTTATATAAGTACTCAGTGACCCCATGAGACCCACCCTAGTCCTATATAAGTACTTAATGACCCCATGTGACCCCCCTAGTCTTATATAAGTACTCAATTACCCCATGTGACCCCCCTAGTCCTATATAAATACTCAATGACCCAATGTGACCCAGCCTAGTCCTTTATAAGTACTCAATGACCCCATGTGACCCACCCTAGTCCTATATATGTACTCAATGACCCCATGTGACCCCCCTATTTCCTATATAAGTACTCAATGACCCCATGAGACCCCTCTAGTCCTATATAAGTACTGAATGACCCCATGTGACCCCCCTAGTCCTATATAAGTACTGAATGACCCCATGTGACCCCCCTAGTCCTATATAAGTACTGAATGACCCCATCTGACCCCCCTAGTCCTATATAAGTACTCAATTACCCCATGTGACCCCCCCATGTCCTATATAAGTACTCAATGACCCCATGTGACCCCCCTAGTCCTATATAAGTACCCAATAACCCCAGGTCAGCCTCCCTAGTCCTATATAAGTACTCAATAACCCCATGTGACCCCCCTTAGTCCTATATAAGTACTCAATGATCCCATGTGACCCCCCCCCCATGTCCTATATAAGTACTCAATGACCCCATGTGACCCCCCTAGTCCTATATAAGTACCCAATAACCCCTTGTGACCCCCCCTAGTCCTATATAAGTACTCAATGACCCCATGTGACCCACCGTAGTCCTATATAAGTACTCAATGACCCCATGTGACCCCCCATGTCCTATATAAGTACTCAATGACCCCATGTGACCCCCCTAGTCCTATATAAGTACCCAATAACCCCTTGTGACCCCCCCTAGTCCTATATAAGTACTCGATGACCCCAGGTGACCCACCCTAGTCCTATATAAGTACTCGATGACCCCAGGTGACCCACCCTAGTCCAATATAAATACTCAATGACCCCATGTGACCCCCCCATGTCCTATATAATTACTCAATGACCCCATGTGACCCCCCCTAGTCCTATATAAGTACTCGATGACCCCAGGTGACCCACCCTAGTCCAATATAAATACTCAATGACCCCATGTGACCCCCCCATGTCCTATATAATTACTCAATGACCCCATGTGACCCCCCCTAGTCCTATATAAGTACTCAATGACCCCTTGTGACCCAACCTAGTCCTATATAAGTACTCAATGACCTTATAGGACCCACCCTAGTCCTATATAAGTACTCAATGACCCCATGTGACCCCCCCTAGTCCTATATAAGTACTCGATGACCCCAGGTGACCCACCCTAGTCCTATATAAGTACTCGATGACCCCAGGTGACCCACCCTAGTCCAATATAAATACTCAATGACCCCATGTGACCCCCCCATGTCCTATATAATTACTCAATGACCCCATGTGACCCCCCCTAGTCCTATATAAGTACTCAATGACCCCTTGTGACCCAACCTAGTCCTATATAAGTACTCAATGACCTTATAGGACCCACCCTAGTCCTATATAAGTACTCAATGACCCCATGTGACCCCCCCTAGTCCTATATAAGTACTCGATGACCCCAGGTGACCCACCCTAGTCCAATATAAATACTCAATGACCCCATGTGACCCCCCCATGTCCTATATAAGTACTCAATGACCCCATGTGACCCCCCCTAGTCCTATATAAGTACTCAATGACACCATGTGACCCACCCTAGTCTTATATAAGTACTCAGTGACCACATGTGACCCCCCCTATTCCTATATTTGTACTCAATGACCCCATGTGACCCCCCCCTAGTCCTATATAAGTACACAATGACCCCATGTGACCCACCCTAGTCCTATATAAGTACTCAATGACCCCATGTGACCCCCCCCTAGTCCTATATAAGTATTCAATGACCCCATGTGACCCACCCTAGTCCTATATAAGTACTCAAGTACCCCAGGTGACCCCTCCTAGTCCTATATAAGTACTCAATGAACCCATGTGACCCACCGTAGTCATATATAAGTACTCAATGACACCATGCGACCCCCCCCCCTCATATCCAATATAAGTACTCAATGACCCCATGTGACCCCCCTAGTCCTATATAAGTACTCAATGACCCCATGTGACCACCCCTAGTCCTATCTAAGTACTCAATGACCCCGTGTGACCCAGCCTAGTCCTATATAAGTACTCAATGACCCCATGTGACCCATACTAGTCCCATGTATGTACTCAATGAACCCATGTGTCCCAACCTAGTCCAATATAAATACTCAATGACCCCATGTGACCCACCCTAGTCCTATATAAGTACTCAATGACCCCATGTGACCCCCCCTAGTCCTATATAAGTACTCAATGACCCCTTGAGACCCAACCTAGTCCTATATAAGTACTCAATGACCTCATGTAACCCACCCTAGTCTTATATAAGTACTCAGTGACCCCATGAGACCCACCCTAGTCCTATATAAGTACTCAATGACACCAAGTGACCCACCCTAGTCCAATATAAGTATTCTATGACCCCAGGTAAGCCTTTCTAGTCCTATACAAGTACTCAATGACCCCTGGTCAGCCACCCTAGTCCTATATAAGTACTTAATGACCCCATGTGACCCCCCTAGTCCTATATAAGTACTCAATAACCCCTTGTGACCCCCCCCTAGTCCTATATAAGTACTCAATGACCCCATGTGACCCACCCTAGTCCTATATAAGTACTCGATGACCCCAGGTGACCCACCCTAGTCCAATATAAATACTCAATGACCCCATGTGACCCCCCATGTCCTATATAAGTACTCAATGACCCCATGTGACCCCCCCTAGTCCTATATAAGTACTCAATGACCCCTTGTGACCCAACCTAGTCCTATATAAGTACTCAATGACCTTATAGGACCCACCCTAGTCCTATATAAGTACTCAATGACCCAATGTGACCCCCCCTAGTCCTACATAAGTACTCAATGACCCCATGTACGCACCCTAGTCCTATATAAGTACTCAATGACACCATGTGACCCACCCTAGTCTTATATAAGTACTCAGTGACCACATGTGACCCCCCCTATTCCTATATTTGTACTCAATGACCCCATGTGACCCCCCCCTAGTCCTATATAAGTACACAATGACCCCATGTGACCCACCCTAGTCCTATATAAGTACTCAATGACCCCATGTGACCCACCCTAGTCCTATATAAGTACTCGATGACCCCAGGTGACCCACCCTAGTCCTATGTAAGTACTCAATGACCCCATGTGACCCTCCTTAGTCCTATATAAGTACTCAATGACCCCATGTGACCCCCCTTAGTCCTATATTAGTGCTCAATGACCCCTTGTGACCCAACCTAGTCCTATATAAGTACTCAATGACCTTATAGGACCCACCCTAGTCCTATATAAGTACTCAATGACCCCATGTGACCCCCCCTAGTCCTATATAAGTACTCGATGACCCCAGGTGACCCACCCTAGTCCAATATAAATACTCAATGACCCCATGTGACCCCCCCATGTCCTATATAAGTACTCAATGACCCCATGTGACCCCCCCTAGTCCTATATAAGTACTCAATGACACCATGTGACCCACCCTAGTCTTATATAAGTACTCAATGACCCCATGTGACCCCCCTAGTCCTATATAAGTACCCAATAACCACTTGTGACCCCCCCTAGTCCTATATAAGTTCTCAATAACCCCTTGTGACCCCCCCTAGTCCTATATAAGTACTCAATGACCCCTTGTGACCCAACCTAGTCCTATATAAGTACTCAATGACCTCATGTAAACCACCCTAGTCTTATATAAGTACTCAGTGACCCCATGCGACCCCCCCTAGTCCTATATAAGTACTCAATGACCCCATGTGACCCCCCCTAGTCCAATATAAATACTGAATGACCCCATGTGACCCACCCTAGTCCTATATAAGTACTCAATGACCCCATGTGACCCCCCCTAGTCCTATAAAAGTACTCAATGACCCCTTGTGACCCAACCTAGTCCTATATAAGTACTCAATGACCTCATGTAAACCACCCTAGTCTTATATAAGTACTCAGTGACCCCATGCGACCCCCCCTAGTCCTATATAAGTACTCAATGACCCCATGTGACCCCCCCCTAGTCCTATATAAGTACTCAATGACCTCATGTAACCCACCCTAGTCTTATATAAGTACTCAGTGACCCCATGAGACCCACCCTAGTCCTATATAAGTACTTAATGACCCCATGTGACCCCCCTAGTCTTATATAAGTACTCAATTACCCCATGTGACACCCCTAGTCCTATATAAATACTCAATGACCCAATGTGACCCAGCCTAGTCCTTTATAAGTACTCAATGACCCCATGTGACCCACCCGAGTCCTATATATGTACTCAATGACCCCATGTGACCCCCCTATTTCCTATATAAGTACTCAATGACCCCATGAGACCCCTCTAGTCCTATATAAGTACTGAATGACCCCATGTGACCCCCATAGTCCTATATAAGTACTGAATGACCCCATGTGACCCCCCTAGTCCTATATAAGTACTGAATGACCCCATCTGACCCCCCTAGTCCTATATAAGTACTCAATTACCCCATGTGACCCCCCCATGTCCTATATAAGTACTCAATGACCCCATGTGACCCCCCTAGTCCTATATAAGTACCCAATAACCCCAGGTCAGCCTCCCTAGTCCTATATAAGTACTCAATAACCCCATGTGACCCCCCTTAGTCCTTTATAAGTACTCAATGATCCCATGTGACCCCCCCCATGTCCTATATAAGTACTCAATGACCCCATGTGACCCCCCTAGTCCTATATAAGTACCCAATAACCCCTTGTGACCCCCCCTAGTCCTATATAAGTACTCAATGACCCCATGTGACCCACCGTAGTCCTATATAAGTACTCAATGACCCCATGTGACCCCCCATGTCCTATATAAGTACTCAATGACCCCATGTGACCCCCCTAGTCCTATATAAGTACCCAATAACCCCTTGTGACCCCCCCTAGTCCTATATAAGTACTCAATAACCCCTTGTGACCCCCCCTAGTCCTATATAAGTACTCAATGACCCCATGTGACACACCCTAGTCCTATATAAGTACTCGATGACCCCAGGTGACCCACCCTAGTCCAATATAAATACTCAATGATCCCATGTGACCCCCCCATGTCCTAAATAAGTACTCAATGACCCCATGTGACCCCCCCTAGTCCTATATAAGTACTCAATGACCCCTTGTGACCCAACCTAGTCCTATATAAGTACTCAATGACCTTATAGGACCCACCCTAGTCCTATATAAGTACTCAATGACCCCATGTGACCCCCCCTAGTCCTATATAAGTACTCGATGACCCCAGGTGACCCACCCTAGTCCAATATAAATACTCAATGACCCCATGTGACCCCCCCATGTCCTATATAAGTACTCAATGACCCCATGTGACCCCCCCTAGTCCTATATAAGTACTCAATGACACCATGTGACCCACCCTAGTCTTATATAAGTACTCAGTGACCACATGTGACCCCCCCTATTCCTATATTTGTACTCAATGACCCCATGTGACCCCCCCTAGTCCTATATAAGTACACAATGACCCCATGTGACCCACCCTAGTCCTATATAAGTACTCAATGACCCCATGTGACCCCCCCCTAGTCCTATATAAGTATTCAATGACCCCATGTGACCCACCCTAGTCCTATATAAGTACTCAAGTACCCCAGGTGACCCCTCCTAGTCCTATATAAGTACTCAATGAACCCATGTGACCCACCGTAGTCATATATAAGTACTCAATGACACCATGCGACCCCCCCCCCATATCCAATATAAGTACTCAATGACCCCATGTGACCCCCCTAGTCCTATATAAGTACTCAATGACCCCATGTGACCACCCCTAGTCCTATCTAAGTACTCAATGACCCCGTGTGACCCAGCCTAGTCCTATATAAGTACTCAATGACCCCATGTGACCCATACTAGTCCCATGTATGTACTCAATGAACCCATGTGTCCCAACCTAGTCCAATATAAATACTCAATGACCCCATGTGACCCACCCTAGTCCTATATAAGTACTCAATGACCCCATGTGACCCCCCCTAGTCCTATATAAGTACTCAATGACCCCTTGAGACCCAACCTAGTCCTATATAAGTACTCAATGACCTCATGTAACCCACCCTAGTCTTATATAAGTACTCAGTGACCCCATGAGACCCACCCTAGTCCTATATAAGTACTCAATGACACCAAGTGACCCACCCTAGTCCAATATAAGTATTCTATGACCCCAGGTAAGCCTTTCTAGTCCTATACAAGTACTCAATGACCCCTGGTCAGCCACCCTAGTCCTATATAAGTACTTAATGACCCCATGTGACCCCCCTAGTCCTATATAAGTACTCAATAACCCCTTGTGACCCCCCCTAGTCCTATATAAGTACTCAATGACCCCATGTGACCCACCCTAGTCCTATATAAGTACTCGATGACCCCAGGTGACCCACCCTAGTCCAATATAAATACTCAATGACCCCATGTGACCCCCCATGTCCTATATAAGTACTCAATGACCCCATGTGACCCCCCCTAGTCCTATATAAGTACTCAATGACCCCTTGTGACCCAACCTAGTCCTATATAAGTACTCAATGACCTTATAGGACCCACCCTAGTCCTATATAAGTACTCAATGACCCAATGTGACCCCCCCTAGTCCTACATAAGTACTCAATGACCCCATGTACGCACCCTAGTCCTATATAAGTACTCAATGACACCATGTGACCCACCCTAGTCTTATATAAGTACTCAGTGACCACATGTGACCCCCCCTATTCCTATATTTGTACTCAATGACCCCATGTGACCCCCCCCTAGTCCTATATAAGTACACAATGACCCCATGTGACCCACCCTAGTCCTATATAAGTACTCAATGACCCCATGTGACCCCCCTAGTCCTATATAAGTACTCAATGACCCCAGGTGACCCACCCTAGTCCTATGTAAGTACTCAATGACCCCATGTGACCCTCCTTAGTCCTATATAAGTACTCAATGACCCCATGTGACCCCCCCTATTCCAATATAAGTACTCAATGACCTTATAGGACCCACCCTAGTCCTATATAAGTACTCAATGACCCCATGTGACCCCCCCTAGTCCTATATAAGTACTCGATGACCCCAGGTGACCCACCCTAGTCCAATATAAATACTCAATGACCCCATGTGACCCCCCCATGTCCTATATAAGTACTCAATGACCCCATGTGACCCCCCCCTAGTCCTATATAAGTACTCAATGACACCATGTGACCCACCCTAGTCTTATATAAGTACTCAGTGACCACATGTGACCCCCCCTATTCCTATATTTGTACTCAATGACCCCATGTGACCCCCCCCTAGTCCTATATAAGTACACAATGACCCCATGTGACCCACCCTAGTCCTATATAAGTACTCAATGACCCCATGTGACCCCCCCCTAGTCCTATATAAGTATTCAATGACCCCATGTGACCCACCCTAGTCCTATATAAGTACTCAAGTACCCCAGGTGACCCCTCCTAGTCCTATATAAGTACTCAATGAACCCATGTGACCCACCGTAGTCATATATAAGTACTCAATGACACCATGCGACCCCCCCCCCCCTCATATCCAATATAAGTACTCAATGACCCCATGTGACCCCCCTAGTCCTATATAAGTACTCAATGACCCCATGTGACCACCCCTAGTCCTATCTAAGTACTCAATGACCCCGTGTGACCCAGCCTAGTCCTATATAAGTACTCAATGACCCCATGTGACCCATACTAGTCCCATGTATGTACTCAATGAACCCATGTGTCCCAACCTAGTCCAATATAAATACTCAATGACCCCATGTGACCCACCCTAGTCCTATATAAGTACTCAATGACCCCATGTGACCCCCCCTAGTCCTATATAAGTACTCAATGACCCCTTGAGACCCAACCTAGTCCTATATAAGTACTCAATGACCTCATGTAACCCACCCTAGTCTTATATAAGTACTCAGTGACCCCATGAGACCCACCCTAGTCCTATATAAGTACTCAATGACACCAAGTGACCCACCCTAGTCCAATATAAGTATTCTATGACCCCAGGTAAGCCTTTCTAGTCCTATACAAGTACTCAATGACCCCTGGTCAGCCACCCTAGTCCTATATAAGTACTTAATGACCCCATGTGACCCCCCTAGTCCTATATAAGTACTCAATAACCCCTTGTGACCCCCCCTAGTCCTATATAAGTACTCAATGACCCCATGTGACCCACCCTAGTCCTATATAAGTACTCGATGACCCCAGGTGACCCACCCTAGTCCAATATAAATACTCAATGACCCCATGTGACCCCCCATGTCCTATATAAGTACTCAATGACCCCATGTGACCCCCCCTAGTCCTATATAAGTACTCAATGACCCCTTGTGACCCAACCTAGTCCTATATAAGTACTCAATGACCTTATAGGACCCACCCTAGTCCTATATAAGTACTCAATGACCCAATGTGACCCCCCCTAGTCCTACATAAGTACTCAATGACCCCATGTACGCACCCTAGTCCTATATAAGTACTCAATGACACCATGTGACCCACCCTAGTCTTATATAAGTACTCAGTGACCACATGTGACCCCCCCTATTCCTATATTTGTACTCAATGACCCCATGTGACCCCCCCCTAGTCCTATATAAGTACACAATGACCCCATGTGACCCACCCTAGTCCTATATAAGTACTCAATGACCCCATGTGACCCACCCTAGTCCTATATAAGTACTCGATGACCCCAGGTGACCCACCCTAGTCCTATGTAAGTACTCAATGACCCCATGTGACCCTCCTTAGTCCTATATAAGTACTCAATGACCCCATGTGACCCCCCCTAGTCCTATATTAGTGCTCAATGACCCCTTGTGACCCAACCTAGTCCTATATAAGTACTCAATGACCTTATAGGACCCACCCTAGTCCTATATAAGTACTCAATGACCCCATGTGACCACCCCTAGTCCTATATAAGTACTCGATGACCCCAGGTGACCCACCCTAGTCCAATATAAATACTCAATGACCCCATGTGACCCCCCCATGTCCTATATAAGTACTCAATGACCCCATGTGACCCCCCCTAGTCCTATATAAGTACTCAATGACACCATGTGACCCACCCTAGTCTTATATAAGTACTCAATGACCCCATGTGACCCCCCTAGTCCTATGTAAGTACCCAATAACCACTTGTGACCCCCCCTAGTCCTATATAAGTTCTCAATAACCCCTTGTGACCCCCCCTAGTCCTATATAAGTACTCAATGACCCCTTGTGACCCAACCTAGTCCTATATAAGTACTCAATGACCTCATGTAAACCACCCTAGTCTTATATAAGTACTCAGTGACCCCATGCGACCCCCCCTAGTCCTATATAAGTACTCAATGACCCCATGTGACCCCCCCTAGTCCAATATAAATACTGAATGACCCCATGTGACCCACCCTAGTCCTATATAAGTACTCAATGACCCCATGTGACCCCCCCTAGTCCTATAAAAGTACTCAATGACCCCTTGTGACCCAACCTAGTCCTATATAAGTACTCAATGACCTCATGTAAACCACCCTAGTCTTATATAAGTACTCAGTGACCCCATGCGACCCCCCCTAGTCCTATATAAGTACTCAATGACCCCATGTGACCCCCCCTAGTCCTATATAAGTACTCAATGACCTCATGTAACCCACCCTAGTCTTATATAAGTACTCAGTGACCCCATGAGACCCACCCTAGTCCTATATAAGTACTTAATGACCCCATGTGACCCCCCTAGTCTTATATAAGTACTCAATTACCCCATGTGACACCCCTAGTCCTATATAAATACTCAATGACCCAATGTGACCCAGCCTAGTCCTTTATAAGTACTCAATGACCCCATGTGACCCACCCGAGTCCTATATATGTACTCAATGACCCCATGTGACCCCCCTATTTCCTATATAAGTACTCAATGACCCCATGAGACCCCTCTAGTCCTATATAAGTACTGAATGACCCCATGTGACCCCCATAGTCCTATATAAGTACTGAATGACCCCATGTGACCCCCCTAGTCCTATATAAGTACTGAATGACCCCATCTGACCCCCCTAGTCCTATATAAGTACTCAATGACCCCATGTGACCCCCCCTAGTCCTATATAAGTACTCAATGACCCCTTGTGACCCAACCTAGTCCTATATAAGTACTCAATGACCTTATAGGACCCACCCTAGTCCTATATAAGTACTCAATGACCCATTGTGACCCCCCCTAGTCCTACATAAGTACTCAATGACCCCATGTACGCACCCTAGTCCTATATAAGTACTCAATGACACCATGTGACCCACCCTAGTCTTATATAAGTACTCAGTGACCACATGTGACCCCCCCTATTCCTATATTTGTACTCAATGACCCCATGTGACCCCCCCCTAGTCCTATATAAGTACACAATGACCCCATGTGACCCACCCTAGTCCTATATAAGTACTCAATGACCCCATGTGACCCCCCTAGTCCTATATAAGTACTCAATGACCCCAGGTGACCCACCCTAGTCCTATGTAAGTACTCAATGACCCCATGTGACCCTCCTTAGTCCTATATAAGTACTCAATGACCCCATGTGACCCCCCTATTCCAATATAAGTACACAATGACCCCAAGTGACCCCCCCCTAGTCCTATATAACTACTCAATGACCACATGTGACCCACCCTAGTCCTATATAAGTACTCAATTACCCCATATGACCCCCCCCTAGTCCTATATAAGTATTCAATGACCCCATGTGACCCACCCTAGTCTTATATAAGTACTCAATGACCTCATGTAACCCACCCTAGTCTTATATAAGTACTCAGTGACCCCATGCAATCCCCCCTAGTCCTATATAAGTACTCAATGACCCCATGTGACCCACCCTAGTCCTATATAAGTACTCGATGACCCCAGGTGACCCACCCTAGTCCAATATAAATACTCAATGACCCCATGTGACCCCCCCATGTCCTATATAAGTACTCAATGACCCCATGTGACCCCCCCTAGTCCTATATAAGTGCTCAATGACCCCTTGTGACCCAACCTAGTCCTATATAAGTACTCAATGACCTTATAGGACCCACCCTAGTCCTATATAAGTACTCAATGACCCCATGTGACCCCCCCTAGTCCTATATAAGTACTCGATGACCCCAGGTGACCCACCCTAGTCCAATATAAATACTCAATGACCCCATGTGACCCCCCCATGTCCTATATAAGTACTCAATGACCCCATGTGACCCCCCCTAGTCCTATATAAGTACTCAATGACACCATGTGACCCACCCTAGTCTTATATAAGTACTCAGTGACCACATGTGACCCCCCCTATTCCTATATTTGTACTCAATGACCCCATGTGACCCCCCCCCCTAGTCCTATATAAGTACACAATGACCCCATGTGACCCACCCTAGTCATATATAAGTACTCAATGACCCCATGTGACCCCCCCCTAGTCATATATAAGTATTCAATGACCCCATGTGACCCACCCTAGTCCTATATAAGTACTCAAGTACCCCAGGTGACCCCTCCTAGTCCTATATAAGCACTCAATGAACCCATGTGACCCACCGTAGTCATATATAAGTACTCAATGACACCATGCGACCCCCCCCCCATATCCTATATAAGTACTCAATGACCCCATGTGACCCCCCTAGTCCTATATAAGTACTCAATGACCCCATGTGACCACCCCTAGTCCTATCTAAGTACTCAATGACCCCGTGTGACCCAGCCTAGTCCTATATAAGTACTCAATGACCCCATGTGACCCATACTAGTCCCATGTAAGTACTTAATGACCCCATGTGTCCCAACCTAGTCCAATATAAATACTCAATGACCCCATGTGACCCACCCTAGTCCTATATAAGTACTCAATGACCCCATGTGACCCCCCCTAGTCCTATATAAGTACTCAATGACCCCTTGAGACCCAACCTAGTCCTATATAAGTACACAATGACCTCATGTAACCCACCCTAGTCTTATATAAGTACTCAGTGACCCCATGAGACCCACCCTAGTTCTATATAAGTACTCAATGACACCAAGTGACCCACCCTAGTTCAATATAAGTATTCTATGACCCCAGGTAAGCCTTTCTAGTCCTATACAAGTACTCAATGACCCCTGGTCAGCCACCCTAGTCCTATATAAGTACTTAATGACCCCATGTGACCCCCCTAGTCCTATATAAGTACTCAATAACCCCTTGTGACCCCCCCTAGTCCTATATAAGTACTCAATGACCCCATGTGACCCACCCTAGTCCTATATAAGTACTCGATGACCCCAGGTGACCCACCCTAGTCCAATATAAATACTCAATGACCCCATGTGACCCCCCCCATGTCCTATATAAGTACTCAATGACCCCATGTGACCCCCCCTAGTCCTATATAAGTACTCAATGACCCCTTGTGACCCAACCTAGTCCTATATAAGTACTCAATGACCTTATAGGACCCACCCTAGTCCTATATAAGTACTCAATGACCCCATGTGACCCCCCCTAGTCCTATATAAGTACTCAATGACCCCTTGAGACCCAACCTAGTCCTATATAAGTACACAATGACCTCATGTAACCCACCCTAGTCTTATATAAGTACTCAGTGACCCCATGAGACCCACCCTAGTCCTATATAAGTACTCAATGACACCAAGTGACCCACCCTAGTTCAATATAAGTATTCTATGACCCCAGGTAAGCCTTTCTAGTCCTATACAAGTACTCAATGACCCCTGGTCAGCCACCCTAGTCCTATATAAGTACTTAATGACCCCATGTGTCCCCCCTAGTCCTATATAAGTACTCAATAACCCCTTGTGACCCCCCCTAGTCCTATATAAGTACTCAATGACCCCATGTACGCACCCTAGTCCTATATAAGTACTCAATGACACCATGTGACCCACCCTAGTCTTATATAAGTACTCAGTGACCACATGTGACCCCCCCTATTCCTATATATGTACTCAATGACCCCATGTGACCCCCCCTAGTCCTATATAAGTACTCAATGACCCCATGTGACCCACCCTAGTCCTATATAAGTACTCAATGACCCCATGTGACCTTCCTAGTCCTATATAAGTACTCAATGACCCCAGGTGATCCACCCTAGTCCTATATAAATACTCAATGACCCCATGTGACCCCCCTATTCCAATATAAGTACTCAATGACCCAAGTGACCCCCCCTAGTCCTATATAACTACTCAATGACCACATGTGACCCACCCTAGTCCTATATAAGTACTCAATTACCCCATGTGACCCCCCCCTAGTCCTATATAAGTATTCAATGACCCCATGTGACCCCCCTTGTCCTATATAAGTACCCAATAACCCCTTGTGACCCCTCCTAGTCCTATATAAGTACTCAAGTACCCCAGGTGACCCCTCCTAGTCCTATATAAGTACTCAATGAACCCATGTGACCCACCGTAGTCATATATAAGTACTCATTGACACCATGCGACCCCCCCCCCCCCATATCCTACATAAGTACTCAATGACCCCATGTGACCACCCTAGTCCTATATAAGTACTCAATGACCCCATGTGACCACCCCTAGTCCTATCTAAGTACTCAATGACCCCGTGTGTCCCAGCCTAGTCCTATATAAGTACTCAATGACCCCATGTGACCCATACTAGTCCCATGAAAGTACTCAATGACCCCATGTGTCCCAACCTAGTCCAATATAAATACTCAATGACCCCATGTGACCCACCCTAGTCCTATATAAGTACTCAATGACCCCATGTGACCCCCCTAGTCCTATATAAGTACTCAATGACCCCATTTGACCCCCCCCCATGTCCTATATAAGTAATCAATGACCCCATGAGACCCCTCCTAGTCCTATATAAGTACTCAATGAACCCATGTGACCCCCCCTAGTCCTATATAAGTACTCTCTAACCCCAGGTGAGCCACCCTAGTCCTATATAAGTACTCAATGACCCCATATGACCCCCCCATGTCCTATATAAGTACTCAATAAACCCATGTGACCCACCGTAGTCCTATATAAGTACTCAATGACCCCATGTGACCCCCCCATGTCCTATATAAGTACTGAATGACCCCATGTGACCCCCCTAGTCCTATATAAGTACTCAATTACCCCATGTGACCCCCCCATGTCCTATATAAGTACTCAATGACCCCATGTGACCCCCCTAGTCCTATATAAGTACCCAATAACCCCAGGTCAGCCTCCCTAGTCCTATATAAGTACTCAATAACCCCATGTGACCCCCCCTAGTCCTATATAAGTACTCAATGACCTCATGTGACCCCCCCATGTCCTATATAAGTACTCAATGACCCCATGTGACCCCCCTTGTCCTATATAAGTACCCAATAACCCCTTGTGACCCCTCCTAGTCCTATATAAGTACTCAATGACCCCATGTGACCCCCCCATGTCCTATATAAGTACACAATAAACCCATGTGACCCACCGTAGTCCTATATAAGTACTCGATGACCCCATGTGACCCACCCTAGTCCAATATAAATATTCAATGACCCCATGTGACCCCCCCATGTCCTATATAAGTACTCAATGACCCCATGTGACCCCCCCTAGTCCTATATAAGTACTCAATGACCCCTTGTGACCCAACCTAGTCCTATATAAGTACTCAGTGACCTCATGTGACCCACCCTAGTCTTATATAAGTAATCAATGACCCTATGAGACCCACCATAGTCCTATATAAGTACTCAATGACCCCTTGTGACCCAACCTATTCCTATATAAATACTCAATGACCCCATGTGACCCAACCTAGTCCTATATAAGTAATCAATGACCCCATGTGACCCCTCCTAGTCCTATATAAGTACTCAATGAACCCATGTGACCACCCCTAGTCCTATATAAGTACTCTCTAACACCAGGTGAGCCACCCTAGTCCTATATAAGTACTCAATGACCCCATATGACCCCCCCATGTCCTATATAAGTACTCAATGAACCCATGTGACCCCCCCTAGTCCTATATAAGTACTCTCTAACCCCAGGTGAGCCACCCTAGTCCTATATAAGTACTCAATGACCCCATATGACCCCCGCATGTCCTATATAAGTACTCAATAAACCCATGTGACCCACCGTAGTCCTATATAAGTACTCAATGACCCCATGTGACCCCCCCATGTCCTATATAAGTACTGAATGACCCCATGTGACCCCCCCAGTCCTATATAAGTACTCAATTACCCCATGTGACCCCCCCATGTCCTATATAAGTACTCAATGACCCCATGTGACCCCCCTAGTCCTATATAAGTACCCAATAACCCCAGGTCAGCCTCCCTAGTCCTATATAAGTACTCAATAACCCCATGTGACCCCCCCTAGTCCTATATAAGTACTCAATGACCTCATGTGACCCCCCCATGTCCTATATAAGTACTCAATGACCCCATGTGACCCCCCTTGTCCTATATAAGTACCCAATAACCCCTTGTGACCCCTCCTAGTCCTATATAAGTACTCAATGACCCCATGTGACCCCCCCCATGTCCTATATAAGTACACAATAAACCCATGTGACCCACCGTAGTCCTATATAAGTACTCGATGACCCCATGTGACCCACCCTAGTCCAATATAAATATTCAATGACCCCATGTGACCCCCCCATGTCCTATATAAGTACTCAATGACCCCATGTGACCCCCCCTAGTCCTATATAAGTACTCAATGACCCCTTGTGACCCAACCTAGTCCTATATAAGTACTCAGTGAACTCATGTGACCCACCCTAGTCTTATATAAGTAATCAATGACCCCATGAGACCCACCATAGTCCTATATAAATACTCAATGACCCCTTGTGACCCAACCTAGTCCTATATAAGTACTCAATGACCTCATGTAAACCACCCTAGTCTTATATAAGTACTCAGTGACCCCATGCGACCCCCCCTAGTCCTATATAAGTACTCAATGACCCCATATGACCCCCCCATGTCCTATATAAGTACTCAATGAACCCATGTGACCCCCCCTAGTCCTATATAAGTACTCTCTAACCCCAGGTGAGCCACCCTAGTCCTATATAAGTACTCAATGACCCCATATGACCCCCGCATGTCCTATATAAGTACTCAATAAACCCATGTGACCCACCGTAGTCCTATATAAGTACTCAATGACCCCATGTGACCCCCCCATGTCCTATATAAGTACTGAATGACCCCATGTGACCCCCCCAGTCCTATATAAGTACTCAATTACCCCATGTGACCCCCCCATGTCCTATATAAGTACTCAATGACCCCATGTGACCCCCCTAGTCCTATATAAGTACCCAATAACCCCAGGTCAGCCTCCCTAGTCCTATATAAGTACTCAATAACCCCATGTGACCCCCCCTAGTCCTATATAAGTACTCAATGACCTCATGTGACCCCCCCATGTCCTATATAAGTACTCAATGACCCCATGTGACCCCCCTTGTCCTATATAAGTACCCAATAACCCCTTGTGACCCCTCCTAGTCCTATATAAGTACTCAATGACCCCATGTGACCCCCCCATGTCCTATATAAGTACACAATAAACCCATGTGACCCACCGTAGTCCTATATAAGTACTCGATGACCCCATGTGACCCACCCTAGTCCAATATAAATATTCAATGACCCCATGTGACCCCCCCATGTCCTATATAAGTACTCAATGACCCCATGTGACCCCCCCTAGTCCTATATAAGTACTCAATGACCCCTTGTGACCCAACCTAGTCCTATATAAGTACTCAGTGAACTCATGTGACCCACCCTAGTCTTATATAAGTAATCAATGACCCCATGAGACCCACCATAGTCCTATATAAATACTCAATGACCCCTTGTGACCCAACCTAGTCCTATATAAGTACTCAATGACCTCATGTAAACCACCCTAGTCTTATATAAGTACTCAGTGACCCCATGCGACCCCCCCTAGTCCTATATAAGTACTCAATGACCCCATGTGACCCCCCCTAGTCCTATATAAGTACTCAATGACCTCATGTAACCCACCCTAGTCTTATATAAGTACTCAGTGACCCCATGAGACCCACCCTAGTCCTATATAAGTACTTAATGACCCCATGTGACCCCCCTAGTCTTATATAAGTACTCAATTACCCCATGTGACCCCCCTAGTCCTATATAAATACTCAATGACCCAATGTGACCCAGCCTAGTCCTTTATAAGTACTCAATGACCCCATGTGACCCACCCTAGTCCTATATATGTACTCAATGACCCCATGTGACCCCCCTATTTCCTATATAAGTACTCAATGACCCCATGAGACCCCTCTAGTCCTATATAAGTACTGAATGACCCCATGTGACCCCCCTAGTCCTATATAAGTACTGAATGACCCCATGTGACCCCCCTAGTCCTATATAAGTACTGAATGACCCCATCTGACCCCCCTAGTCCTATATAAGTACTCAATTACCCCATGTGACCCCCCCATGTCCTATATAAGTACTCAATGACCCCATGTGACCCCCCTAGTCCTATATAAGTACCCAATAACCCCAGGTCAGCCTCCCTAGTCCTATATAAGTACTCAATAACCCCATGTGACCCCCCTTAGTCCTATATAAGTACTCAATGATCCCATGTGACCCCCCCCCCATGTCCTATATAAGTACTCAATGACCCCATGTGACCCCCCTAGTCCTATATAAGTACCCAATAACCCCTTGTGACCCCCCCTAGTCCTATATAAGTACTCAATGACCCCATGTGACCCACCGTAGTCCTATATAATTACTCAATGACCCCATGTGACCACCCCTAGTCCTATCTAAGTACTCAATGACCCCATGTGACCCACCGTAGTCCTATATAATTACTCAATGACCCCATGTGACCCCCCCATGTCCTATATAAGTACTCAATGACCCCATGTGACCCCCCCTAGTCCTATATAAGTACTCAATGACCCCTTGTGACCCAACCTAGTCCTATATAAGTACTCAGTGAACTCATGTGACCCACCCTAGTCTTATATAAGTAATCAATGACCCCATGAGACCCACCATAGTCCTATATAAATACTCAATGACCCCTTGTGACCCAACCTAGTCCTATATAAGTACTCAATGACCTCATGTAAACCACCCTAGTCTTATATAAGTACTCAGTGACCCCATGCGACCCCCCCTAGTCCTATATAAGTACTCAATGACCCCATGTGACCCCCCCTAGTCCTATATAAGTACTCAATGACCTCATGTAACCCACCCTAGTCTTATATAAGTACTCAGTGACCCCATGAGACCCACCCTAGTCCTATATAAGTACTTAATGACCCCATGTGACCCCCCTAGTCTTATATAAGTACTCAATTACCCCATGTGACCCCCCTAGTCCTATATAAATACTCAATGACCCAATGTGACCCAGCCTAGTCCTTTATAAGTACTCAATGACCCCATGTGACCCACCCTAGTCCTATATATGTACTCAATGACCCCATGTGACCCCCCTATTTCCTATATAAGTACTCAATGACCCCATGAGACCCCTCTAGTCCTATATAAGTACTGAATGACCCCATGTGACCCCCCTAGTCCTATATAAGTACTGAATGACCCCATGTGACCCCCCTAGTCCTATATAAGTACTGAATGACCCCATCTGACCCCCCTAGTCCTATATAAGTACTCAATTACCCCATGTGACCCCCCCATGTCCTATATAAGTACTCAATGACCCCATGTGACCCCCCTAGTCCTATATAAGTACCCAATAACCCCAGGTCAGCCTCCCTAGTCCTATATAAGTACTCAATAACCCCATGTGACCCCCCTTAGTCCTATATAAGTACTCAATGATCCCATGTGACCCCCCCCCATGTCCTATATAAGTACTCAATGACCCCATGTGACCCATACTAGTCCCATGTAAGTACTCAATGACCCCATGTGTCCCAACCTAGTCCAATATAAATACTCAATGACCCCATGTGACCCACCCTAGTCCTATATAAGTACTCGATGACCCCAGGTGACCCACCCTAGTCCAATATAAATACTCAATGACCCCATGTGACCCCCCCATGTCCTATATAAGTACTCAATGACCCCTTGTGACCCAACCTAGTCCTATATAAGCACTCAATGACCTTATAGGACCCACCCTAGTCCTATATAAGTACTCAATGACCCCATGTGACCCCCCCTAGTCCTATATAAGTACTCGATGACCCCAGGTGACCCACCCTAGTCCAATATAAATACTCAATGACCCCATGTGACCCCCCCATGTCCTATATAAGTACTCAATGACCCCATGTGACCCCCCCATGTCCTATATAAGTACTCAATGACCCCATGTGACCCCCCCTAGTCCTATATAAGTACTCAATGACACCATGTGACCCACCCTAGTCTTATATAAGTACTCAGTGACCACATGTGACCCCCCCTATTCCTATATTTGTACTCAATGACCCCATGTGACCCCCCCCCCCTAGTCCTATATAAGTACACAATGACCCCATGTGACCCACCCTAGTCCTATATAAGTACTCAATGACCCCATGTGACCCCCCCCTAGTCCTATATAAGTATTCAATGACCCCATGTGACCCACCCTAGTCCTATATAAGTACTCAAGTACCCCAGGTGACCCCTCCTAGTCCTATATAAGTACTCAATGAACCCATGTGACCCACCGTAGTCATATATAAGTACTCAATGACACCATGCGACCCCCCCCCCCCCATATCCTATATAAGTACTCAATGACCCCATGTGACCCCCCTAGTCCTATATAAGTACTCAATGACCCCATGTGACCACCCCTAGTCCTATCTAAGTACTCAATGACCCCGTGTGACCCAGCCTAGTCCTATATAAGTACTCAATGACCCCATGTGACCCATACTAGTCCCATGTAAGTACTCAATGACCCCATGTGTCCCAACCTAGTCCAATATAAATACTCAATGACCCCATGTGACCCACCCTAGTCCCATGTAAGTACTCAATGACCCCATGTGAACCAACCTAGTCCAATATGAAAACTCAATGACCCCATGTGACCCACCCTAGTCCTATATAAGTACTCAATGACCCCATGTGACCCACCCTAGTCCTATATAAGTACTCAATGACCCCATGTGTCCCATCCTAGTCCTATATAAGTACTCAATGACCCCAGGTCAGCCTCCGTAGTCCTATATAAGTACTCAATAACCCCATGTGACCCCCTCTAGTCCCATATAAGTACTCAATGACCCCATGTGATCCACCCTAGTCCTATATAAGTACTCAATGACCCCATGTGACCCACCCTGGTCCTATATAAGTACTCAATGACCCCATGTGACCCCCCTATTCCTATATAAGTACCCAATAACCCCTTGTGACCCCCCCTAGTCCTATATAAGTACTCAATAACCCCTTGTGACCCCCCCTAGTTCTATATAAGTACTCAATGACCCCATGTGACCCACCCTAGTCCTATATAAGTACTCAATGACCCCATATGATCGACCCTAGTCCTATATAAGTATTCAATGACCCCATGTGACCCACCCTAGTCCTATATAAGTACTCAATGACCCCATGTGACCCCCCTAGTCCTATATAAGTACTCAATTACCCCATGTGACCCCCCCTAGTCCTATATAAGTACTCAATGACCCCAAGTGACCCCCCCTAGTCCTATATAACTACTCAATGACCCCATGAGACCCACCCTAATCCTATATAAGTACTCAATGACCCCATGTGACCCCCCTAGTCCAATATAAGTACTCAATTACCCCATGTGACCCCCCCCCTAGTCCTATATAAGTATTCAATGACCCCATGTGACCCACCTTAGTCCTATATAAGTACTCACGTACCCCAGGTGACCCCCCCTAGTCCTATATAAGTACTCAATGAACCCATGTGACCCACCGTAGTCACATATTAGTACTCAATGACACCATGCGACCCCCCTCATGTCCTATATAAGTACTCAATGACCACATGTGACCCCCCTAGTCCTATATAAGTACTCAATGACCCCATGTGACCACCCCTAGTCCTATCTAAGTACTCAATGACCCCGTGTGACCCAGCCTAGTCCTATATAAGTACTCAATGACCCCATGTGACCCATACTAGTCCCATGTAAGTACTCAATGACCCCATGTGACCCAACCTAGTCCAATATAAATACTCAATGACCCCATGTGACCCACCCTAGTCCAATATAAGTACCCAATGACCCCATGTGACCCCCCCTAGTCCTATATAAGTACTCAATGACCCCTTGTGACCCAACCTAGTCCTATATAAGTACTCAATGACCTCATGTAACCCACCCTACTCTTATATATGTAGTCAGTGATCCCATGAGACCCCCCTAGTCCTATATAAGTACTCAATGACCCAATGTGACCCACCCTAGTCCTTTATAAGTACTCAATGACCCCATGTGACCACCCCTAGTCCTATATAAGTACTCAATGACCCCATTTACGCACCCTAGTCCTATATAAGTACTCAATAACCCCATGTGACACCCCTAGACCTATATAAGTACTCAATGACCCCATGTGACCCACCCTAGTCCTATATAAGTACTCAATGACCCCATGTGACCCACCCTAGTCCTATATAAGTACTCAATTACCCCATATGACCCCCCCATGTCCTATATAAGTACTCAATGACTCCATGTGACCCCCCTAGTCCTATATAAGTACCCAATAACCCAAGGTCAGCCTCCCTAGTCCTATATATGTACTCAATAACCCCATGTGACCCACCCTAGTCCTATATAAGTACTCAATGACCCCATGTGACCCCCCCATGTCCTATATAAGTACTCAATGACCCCATGTGACCCCCCTAGTCCTATATAAGTACCCAATAACCACTTGTGACCCCCCCTAGTCCTATATAAGTTCTCAATAACCCCTTGTGACCCCCCCTAGTCCTATATAAGTACTCAATGACCCCTTGTGACCCAACCTAGTCCTATATAAGTACTCAATGACCTCATGTAAACCACCCTAGTCTTATATAAGTACTCAGTGACCCCATGCGACCCCCCCTAGTCCTATATAAGTACTCAATGACCCCATGTGACCCCCCCTAGTCCAATATAAATACTGAATGACCCCATGTGACCCACCCTAGTCCTATATAAGTACTCAATGACCCCATGTGACCCCCCCTAGTCCTATAAAAGTACTCAATGACCCCTTGTGACCCAACCTAGTCCTATATAAGTACTCAATGACCTCATGTAAACCACCCTAGTCTTATATAAGTACTCAGTGACCCCATGCGACCCCCCCTAGTCCTATATAAGTACTCAATGACCCCATGTGACCCCCCCTAGTCCTATATAAGTACTCAATGACCTCATGTAACCCACCCTAGTCTTATATAAGTACTCAGTGACCCCATGAGACCCACCCTAGTCCTATATAAGTACTTAATGACCCCATGTGACCCCCCTAGTCTTATATAAGTACTCAATTACCCCATGTGACCCCCCTAGTCCTATATAAATACTCAATGACCCAATGTGACCCAGCCTAGTCCTTTATAAGTACTCAATGACCCCATGTGACCCACCCTAGTCCTATATATGTACTCAATGACCCCATGTGACCCCCCTATTTCCTATATAAGTACTCAATGACCCCATGAGACCCCTCTAGTCCTATATAAGTACTGAATGACCCCATGTGACCCCCCTAGTCCTATATAAGTACTGAATGACCCCATGTGACCCCCCTAGTCCTATATAAGTACTGAATGACCCCATCTGACCCCCCTAGTCCTATATAAGTACTCAATTACCCCATGTGACCCCCCCATGTCCTATATAAGTACTCAATGACCCCATGTGACCCCCCTAGTCCTATATAAGTACCCAATAACCCCAGGTCAGCCTCCCTAGTCCTATATAAGTACTCAATAACCCCATGTGACCCCCCATAGTCCTATATAAGTACTCAATGATCCCATGTGACCCCCCCCATGTCCTATATAAGTACTCAATGACCCCATGTGACCCCCCTAGTCCTATATAAGTACCCAATAACCCCTTGTGACCCCCCCTAGTCCTATATAAGTACTCAATGACCCCATGTGACCCACCGTAGTCCTATATAAGTACTCAATGACCCCATGTGACCCCCCATGTCCTATATAAGTACTCAATGACCCCATGTGACCCCCCTAGTCCTATATAAGTACCCAATAACCCCTTGTGACCCCCCCTAGTCCTATATAAGTACTCAATAACCCCTTGTGACCCCCCCTAGTCCTATATAAGTACTCAATGACCCCATGTGACCCACCCTAGTCCTATATAAGTACTCGATGACCCCAGGTGACCCACCCTAGTCCAATATAAATACTCAATGACCCCATGTGACCCCCCCATGTCCTATATAAGTACTCAATGACCCCATGTGACCCCCCCTAGTCCTATATAAGTACTCAATGACCCCTTGTGACCCAACCTAGTCCTATATAAGTACTCAATGACCTTATAGGACCCACCCTAGTCCTATATAAGTACTCAATGACCCCATGTGACCCCCCCTAGTCCTATATAAGTACTCGATGACCCCAGGTGACCCACCCTAGTCCAATATAAATACTCAATGACCCCATGTGACCCCCCCATGTCCTATATAAGTACTCAATGACCCCATGTGACCCCCCCTAGTCCTATATAAGTACTCAATGACACCATGTGACCCACCCTAGTCTTATATAAGTACTCAGTGACCACATGTGACCCCCCCTATTCCTATATTTGTACTCAATTACCCCATGTGACCCCCCCTAGTCCTATATAAGTACTCGATGACCCCAGGTGACCCACCCTAGTCCAATATAAATACTCAATGACCCCATGTGACCCCCCCATGTCCTATATAAGTACTCAATGACCCCATGTGACCCCCCCCTAGTCCTATATAAGTATTCAATGACCCCATGTGACCCACCCTAGTCCTATATAAGTACTCAAGTACCCCAGGTGACCCCTCCTAGTCCTATATAAGTACTCAATGAACCCATGTGACCCACCGTAGTCATATATAAGTACTCAATGACACCATGCGACCCCCCCCATATCCAATATAAGTACTCAATGACCCCATGTGACCCCCCTAGTCCTATATAAGTACTCAATGACCCCATGTGACCCCCCTAGTCCTATATAAGTACTCAATTACCCCATGTGACCCCCCCTAGTCCTATATAAGTACTCAATGACCCCAAGTGACCCCCCCTAGTCCTATATAACTACTCAATGACCCCATGAGACCCACCCTAATCCTATATAAGTACTCAATGACCCCATGTGACCCCCCTAGTCCAATATAAGTACTCAATTACCCCATGTGACCCCCCCCCTAGTCCTATATAAGTATTCAATGACCCCATGTGACCCACCTTAGTCCTATATAAGTACTCACGTACCCCAGGTGACCCCCCCTAGTCCTATATAAGTACTCAATGAACCCATGTGACCCACCGTAGTCACATATTAGTACTCAATGACACCATGCGACCCCCCTCATGTCCTATATAAGTACTCAATGACCACATGTGACCCCCCTAGTCCTATATAAGTACTCAATGACCCCATGTGACCACCCCTAGTCCTATCTAAGTACTCAATGACCCCGTGTGACCCAGCCTAGTCCTATATAAGTACTCAATGACCCCATGTGACCCATACTAGTCCCATGTAAGTACTCAATGACCCCATGTGACCCAACCTAGTCCAATATAAATACTCAATGACCCCATGTGACCCACCCTAGTCCAATATAAGTACCCAATGACCCCATGTGACCCCCCCTAGTCCTATATAAGTACTCAATGACCCCTTGTGACCCAACCTAGTCCTATATAAGTACTCAATGACCTCATGTAACCCACCCTACTCTTATATATGTAGTCAGTGATCCCATGAGACCCCCCTAGTCCTATATAAGTACTCAATGACCCAATGTGACCCACCCTAGTCCTTTATAAGTACTCAATGACCCCATGTGACCACCCCTAGTCCTATATAAGTACTCAATGACCCCATTTACGCACCCTAGTCCTATATAAGTACTCAATAACCCCATGTGACACCCCTAGACCTATATAAGTACTCAATGACCCCATGTGACCCACCCTAGTCCTATATAAGTACTCAATGACCCCATGTGACCCACCCTAGTCCTATATAAGTACTCAATTACCCCATATGACCCCCCCATGTCCTATATAAGTACTCAATGACTCCATGTGACCCCCCTAGTCCTATATAAGTACCCAATAACCCAAGGTCAGCCTCCCTAGTCCTATATATGTACTCAATAACCCCATGTGACCCACCCTAGTCCTATATAAGTACTCAATGACCCCATGTGACCCCCCCATGTCCTATATAAGTACTCAATGACCCCATGTGACCCCCCTAGTCCTATATAAGTACCCAATAACCACTTGTGACCCCCCCTAGTCCTATATAAGTTCTCAATAACCCCTTGTGACCCCCCCTAGTCCTATATAAGTACTCAATGACCCCTTGTGACCCAACCTAGTCCTATATAAGTACTCAATGACCTCATGTAAACCACCCTAGTCTTATATAAGTACTCAGTGACCCCATGCGACCCCCCCTAGTCCTATATAAGTACTCAATGACCCCATGTGACCCCCCCTAGTCCAATATAAATACTGAATGACCCCATGTGACCCACCCTAGTCCTATATAAGTACTCAATGACCCCATGTGACCCCCCCTAGTCCTATAAAAGTACTCAATGACCCCTTGTGACCCAACCTAGTCCTATATAAGTACTCAATGACCTCATGTAAACCACCCTAGTCTTATATAAGTACTCAGTGACCCCATGCGACCCCCCCTAGTCCTATATAAGTACTCAATGACCCCATGTGACCCCCCCTAGTCCTATATAAGTACTCAATGACCTCATGTAACCCACCCTAGTCTTATATAAGTACTCAGTGACCCCATGAGACCCACCCTAGTCCTATATAAGTACTTAATGACCCCATGTGACCCCCCTAGTCTTATATAAGTACTCAATTACCCCATGTGACCCCCCTAGTCCTATATAAATACTCAATGACCCAATGTGACCCAGCCTAGTCCTTTATAAGTACTCAATGACCCCATGTGACCCACCCTAGTCCTATATATGTACTCAATGACCCCATGTGACCCCCCTATTTCCTATATAAGTACTCAATGACCCCATGAGACCCCTCTAGTCCTATATAAGTACTGAATGACCCCATGTGACCCCCCTAGTCCTATATAAGTACTGAATGACCCCATGTGACCCCCCTAGTCCTATATAAGTACTGAATGACCCCATCTGACCCCCCTAGTCCTATATAAGTACTCAATTACCCCATGTGACCCCCCCATGTCCTATATAAGTACTCAATGACCCCATGTGACCCCCCTAGTCCTATATAAGTACCCAATAACCCCAGGTCAGCCTCCCTAGTCCTATATAAGTACTCAATAACCCCATGTGACCCCCCATAGTCCTATATAAGTACTCAATGATCCCATGTGACCCCCCCCATGTCCTATATAAGTACTCAATGACCCCATGTGACCCCCCTAGTCCTATATAAGTACCCAATAACCCCTTGTGACCCCCCCTAGTCCTATATAAGTACTCAATGACCCCATGTGACCCACCGTAGTCCTATATAAGTACTCAATGACCCCATGTGACCCCCCATGTCCTATATAAGTACTCAATGACCCCATGTGACCCCCCTAGTCCTATATAAGTACCCAATAACCCCTTGTGACCCCCCCTAGTCCTATATAAGTACTCAATAACCCCTTGTGACCCCCCCTAGTCCTATATAAGTACTCAATGACCCCATGTGACCCACCCTAGTCCTATATAAGTACTCGATGACCCCAGGTGACCCACCCTAGTCCAATATAAATACTCAATGACCCCATGTGACCCCCCCATGTCCTATATAAGTACTCAATGACCCCATGTGACCCCCCCTAGTCCTATATAAGTACTCAATGACCCCTTGTGACCCAACCTAGTCCTATATAAGTACTCAATGACCTTATAGGACCCACCCTAGTCCTATATAAGTACTCAATGACCCCATGTGACCCCCCCTAGTCCTATATAAGTACTCGATGACCCCAGGTGACCCACCCTAGTCCAATATAAATACTCAATGACCCCATGTGACCCCCCCATGTCCTATATAAGTACTCAATGACCCCATGTGACCCCCCCTAGTCCTATATAAGTACTCAATGACACCATGTGACCCACCCTAGTCTTATATAAGTACTCAGTGACCACATGTGACCCCCCCTATTCCTATATTTGTACTCAATTACCCCATGTGACCCCCCCTAGTCCTATATAAGTACTCGATGACCCCAGGTGACCCACCCTAGTCCAATATAAATACTCAATGACCCCATGTGACCCCCCCATGTCCTATATAAGTACTCAATGACCCCATGTGACCCCCCCCTAGTCCTATATAAGTATTCAATGACCCCATGTGACCCACCCTAGTCCTATATAAGTACTCAAGTACCCCAGGTGACCCCTCCTAGTCCTATATAAGTACTCAATGAACCCATGTGACCCACCGTAGTCATATATAAGTACTCAATGACACCATGCGACCCCCCCCATATCCAATATAAGTACTCAATGACCCCATGTGACCCCCCTAGTCCTATATAAGTACTCAATGACCCCATGTGACCACCCCTAGTCCTATCTAAGTACTCAATGACCCCGTGTGACCCAGCCTAGTCCTATATAAGTACTCAATGACCCCATGTGACCCATACTAGTCCCATGTATGTACTCAATGAACCCATGTGTCCCAACCTAGTCCAATGTAAATACTCAATGACCCCATGTGACCCACCCTAGTCCTATATAAGTACTCAATGACCCCATGTGACCCCCCCTAGTCCTATATAAGTACTCAATGACCGCTTGAGACCCAACCTAGTCCTATATAAGTACTCAATGACCTCATGTAACCCACCCTAGTCTTATATAAGTACTCAGTGACCCCATGAGACCCACCCTAGTCCTATATAAGTACTCAATGACACCAAGTGACCCACCCTAGTCCAATATAAGTATTCTATGACCCCAGGTAAGCCTTTCTAGTCCTATACAAGTACTCAATGACCCCTGGTCAGCCACCCTAGTCCTATATAAGTACTTAATGACCCCATGTGACCCCCCTAGTCCTATATAAGTACTCAATAACCCCTTGTGACCCCCCCTAGTCCTATATAAGTACTCAATGACCCCATGTGACCCACCCTAGTCCTATATAAGTACTCGATGACCCCAGGTGACCCACCCTAGTCCAATATAAATACTCAATGACCCCATGTGACCCCCCATGTCCTATATAAGTACTCAATGACCCCATGTGACCCCCCCTAGTCCTATATAAGTACTCAATGACCCCTTGTGACCCAACCTAGTCCTATATAAGTACTCAATGACCTTATAGGACCCACCCTAGTCCTATATAAGTACTCGATGACCCCAGGTGACCCACCCCAGTCCAATATAAATACTCAATGACCCCATGTGACCCCCCCATGTCCTATATAAGTACTCAATGACCCCATGTGACCCCCCCTAGTCCTATATTAGTGCTCAATGACCCCTTGTGACCCAACCTAGTCCTATATAAGTACTCAATGACCTTATAGGACCCACCCTAGTCCTATATAAGTACTCAATGACCCCATGTGACCCCCCCTAGTCCTATATAAGTACTCGATGACCCCAGGTGACCCACCCTAGTCCAATATAAATACTCAATGACCCCATGTGACCCCCCCATGTCCTATATAAGTACTCAATGACCCCATGTGACCCCCCCTAGTCCTATATAAGTACCCAATGACACCATGTGACCCACCCTAGTCTTATATAAGTACTCAATGACCCCATGTGACCCCCCTAGTCCTATATAAGTACCCAATAACCACTTGTGACCCCCCCTAGTCCTATATAAGTTCTCAATAACCCCTTGTGACCCCCCCTAGTCCTATATAAGTACTCAATGACCCCTTGTGACCCAACCTAGTCCTATATAAGTACTCAATGACCTCATGTAAACCACCCTAGTCTTATATAAGTACTCAGTGACCCCATGCGACCCCCCCTAGTCCTATATAAGTACTCAATGACCCCTTGTGACCCAACCTAGTCCTATATAAGCACTCAATGACCTTATAGGACCCACCCTAGTCCTATATAAGTACTCAATGACCCCATGTGACCCCCCCTAGTCCTATATAAGTACTCGATGACCCCAGGTGACCCACCCTAGTCCAATATAAATACTCAATGACCCCATGTGACCCCCCCATGTCCTATATAAGTACTCAATGACCCCATGTGACCCCCCCTAGTCCTATATAAGTACTCAATGACACCATGTGACCCACCCTAGTCTTATATAAGTACTCAGTGACCACATGTGACCCCCCCTATTCCTATATTTGTACTCAATGACCCCATGTGACCCCCCCCCTAGTCCTATATAAGTACACAATGACCCCATGTGACCCACCCTAGTCCTATATAAGTACTCAATGACCCCATGTGACCCCCCCCTAGTCCTATATAAGTATTCAATGACCCCATGTGACCCACCCTAGTCCTATATAAGTACTCAAGTACCCCAGGTGACCCCTCCTAGTCCTATATAAGTACTCAATGAACCCATGTGACCCACCGTAGTCATATATAAGTACTCAATGACACCATGCGACCCCCCCCCATATCCTATATAAGTACTCAATGACCCCATGTGACCCCCCTAGTCCTATATAAGTACTCAATGACCCCATGTGACCACCCCTAGTCCTATCTAAGTACTCAATGACCCCGTGTGACCCAGCCTAGTCCTATATAAGTACTCAATGACCCCATCTGACCCATACTAGTCCCATGTAAGTACTCAATGACCCCATGTGTCCCAACCTAGTCCAATATAAATACTCAATGACCCCATGTGACCCACCCTAGTCCCATGTAAGTACTCAATGACCCCATGTGACCCAACCTAGTCCAATATGAAAACTCAATGACCCCATGTGACCCCCTCTAGTCCCATATAAGTACTCAATGACCCCATGTGATCCACCCTAGTCCTATATAAGTACTCAATGACCCCATGTGACCCACCCTGGTCCTATATAAGTACTCAATGACCCCATGTGACCCCCCTATTCCTATATAAGTACCCAATAACCCCTTGTGACCCCCCCTAGTCCTATATAAGTACTCAATAACCCCTTGTGACCCCCCCTAGTTCTATATAAGTACTCAATGACCCCATGTGACCCACCCTAGTCCTATATAAGTACTCAATGACCCCATATGATCGACCCTAGTCCTATATAAGTATTCAATGACCCCATGTGACCCACCCTAGTCCTATATAAGTACTCAATGACCCCATGTGACCCCCCTAGTCCTATATAAGTATTCAATTACCCCATGTGACCCCCCCTAGTCCTATATAAGTACTCAATGACCCCATGTGACCCACCCTAGTCCTATATAAGTACTCAATGACCCCATGTGACCCCCCCTAGTCCTACATAAGTACTCAATGACCCCATGTACGCACCCTAGTCTTATATAAGTACTCAATGACACCATGTGACCCACCCTAGTCTTATATAAGTACTCAGTGACCACATGTGACCCCCCCTATTCCTATATATGTACTAAATGACACCATGTGACCCCCCCCTAGTCCTATATAAGTAATCAATGACCCCATGTGACCCACCCTAGTCCTATATAAGTACTCAATGACCCCATGTGACCCACCCTAGTCCTATATAAGTACTCAATGACCCCATGTGACCCACCCTAGTCCTATATAAGTACTCAATGACCCCATGTGACCCCCCCCTAGTCCTACATAAGTACTCAATGACCCCATGTACGCACCCTAGTCCTATATAAGTACTCAATGACACCATGTGACCCACCCTAGTCTTATATAAGTACTCAATGACCCCATGTGACCCCCCTATTCCAATATAAGTACTCAATGACCCCAAGTGACCCCCCCTAGTCCTATATAACTACTCAATTACCCCATGAGACCCACCCTAGTCCTATATAAGTACTCAATGACCCCATGTGACCCCCCTAGTCCAATATAAGTACTCAATTACCCCATGTGACCCCCCCCATAGTCCTATATAAGTATTCAATGACCCCATGTGACCCACCTTAGTCCTATATAAGTACTCACGTACCCCAGGTGACCCCCCCTAGTCCTATATAAGTACTCAATGAACCCATGTGACCCACCGTAGTCACATATTAGTACTCAATGACACCATGCGACCCCCCCCCCATGTCCTATATAAGTACTCAATGACCACATGTGACCCCCCTAGTCCTATATAAGTACTCAATGACCCCATGTGACCACCCCTAGTCCTATCTAAGTACTCAATGACCCCGTGTGACCCAGCCTAGTCCTATATAAGTACTCAATGACCCCATGTGACCCATACTAGTCCCATGTAAGTACTCAATGACCCCTTGTGACCCAACCTAGTCCTATATAAGTACTCAATGACCTCATCTAACCCACCCTACTCTTATATATGTAGTCAGTGATCCCATGAGACCCCCCTAGTCCTATATAAGTACTCAATGACCCAATGTGACCCACCCTAGTCCTTTATAAGTACTCAATGACCCCATGTGACCACCCCTAGTCCTATATAAGTACTCAATGACCCCATTTACGCACCCTAGTCCTATATAAGTACTCAATAACCCCATGTGACACCCCTAGACCTATATAAGTACTCAATGACCCCATGTGACCCACCCTAGTCCTATATAAGTACTCAATGACCCCATGTGACCCACCCTAGTCCTATATAAGTACTCAATTACCCCATGTGACCCCCCCATGTCCTATATAAGTACTCAATGACTCCATGTGACCCCCCTAGTCCTATATAAGTACCCAATAACCGAAGGTCAGCCTCCCTAGTCCTATATATGTACTCAATAACCCCATGTGACCCACCCTAGTCCTATATAAGTACTCAATGACCCCATGTGACCCCCCCATGTCCTATATAAGTACTCAATGACCCCATGTGACCCCCCTAGTCCAATATAAGTACCCAATAACCCCTTGTGACCCCCCCTAGTCCTATAAAAGTACTCAATGACCCCATGTGACCCCCCCATGTCCTATATAAGTACTCAATAAACCCATATGACCCACCGTAGTCCTATATAAGTACTCAATGACCCCATGTGACCCACCGTAGTCCTATATAAGTACTCAATGACCCCATGTGACCCCCCCATGTCCTATATAAGTACTCAATGACCCCATGTGACCCCCCTAGTCCTATATAAGTACCCAATAACCACTTGTGACCCCCCCTAGTCCTATATAAGTTCTCAATAACCCCTTGTGACCCCCCCTAGTCCTATATAAGTACTCAATGACCCCTTGTGACCCAACCTAGTCCTATATAAGTACTCAATGACCTCATGTAAACCACCCTAGTCTTATATAAGTACTCAGTGACCCCATGCGACCCCCCCTAGTCCTATATAAGTACTCAATGACCCCATGTGACCCCCCCTAGTCCAATATAAATACTGAATGACCCCATGTGACCCACCCTAGTCCTATATAAGTACTCAATGACCCCATGTGACCCCCCCTAGTCCTATAAAAGTACTCAATGACCCCTTGTGACCCAACCTAGTCCTATATAAGTACTCAATGACCTCATGTAAACCACCCTAGTCTTATATAAGTACTCAGTGACCCCATGCGACCCCCCCTAGTCCTATATAAGTACTCAATGACCCCATGTGACCCCCCCTAGTCCTATATAAGTACTCAATGACCTCATGTAACCCACCCTAGTCTTATATAAGTACTCAGTGACCCCATGAGACCCACCCTAGTCCTATATAAGTACTTAATGACCCCATGTGACCCCCTAGTCTTATATAAGTACTCAATTCACCCATGTGACCCCCCTAGTCCTATATAAATACTCAATGACCCAATGTGACCCAGCCTAGTCCTTTATAAGTACTCAATGACCCCATGTGACCCACCCTAGTCCTATATATGTACTCAATGACCCCATGTGACCCCCCTATTTCCTATATAAGTACTCAATGACCCCATGAGACCCCTCTAGTCCTATATAAGTACTGAATGACCCCATGTGACCCCCCTAGTCCTATATAAGTACTGAATGACCCCATGTGACCCCCCTAGTCCTATATAAGTACTGAATGACCCCATCTGACCCCCCTAGTCCTATATAAGTACTCAATTACCCCATGTGACCCCCCCATGTCCTATATAAGTACTCAATGACCCCATGTGACCCCCCTAGTCCTATATAAGTACCCAATAACCACAGGTCAGCCTCCCTAGTCCTATATAAGTACTCAATAACCCCATGTGACCCCCCTTAGTCCTATATAAGTACTCAATGATCCCATGTGACCCCCCCCATGTCCTATATAAGTACTCAATGACCCCATGTGACCCCCCTAGTCCTATATAAGTACCCAATAACCCCTTGTGACCCCCCCTAGTCCTATATAAGTACTCAATGACCCCATGTGACCCACCGTAGTCCTATATAAGTACTCAATGACCCCATGTGACCCCCCATGTCCTATATAAGTACTCAATGACCCCATGTGACCCCCCTAGTCCTATATAAGTACCCAATAACCCCTTGTGACCCCCCCTAGTCCTATATAAGTACTCAATAACCCCTTGTGACCCCCCCTAGTCCTATATAAGTACTCAATGACCCCATGTGACCCACCCTAGTCCTATATAAGTACTCGATGACCCCAGGTGACCCACCCTAGTCCAATATAAATACTCAATGACCCCATGTGACCCCCCCATGTCCTATATAAGTACTCAATGACCCCATGTGACCCCCCCTAGTCCTATATAAGTACTCAATGACCCCTTGTGACCCAACCTAGTCCTATATAAGTACTCAATGACCTTATAGGACCCACCCTAGTCCTATATAAGTACTCAATGACCCCATGTGACCCCCCCTAGTCCTATATAAGTACTCGATGATCCCAGGTGACCCACCCTAGTCCAATATAAATACTCAATGACCCCATGTGACCCCCCCATGTCCTATATAAGTACTCAATGACCCCATGTGACCCCCCCTAGTCCTATATAAGTACTCAATGACACCATGTGACCCACCCTAGTCTTATATAAGTACTCAGTGACCACATGTGACCCCCCCTATTCCTATATTTGTACTCAATGACCCCATGTGACCCCCCCCTAGTCCTATATAAGTACACAATGACCCCATGTGACCCACCCTAGTCCTATATAAGTACTCAATGACCCCATGTGACCCCCCCCTAGTCCTATATAAGTATTCAATGACCCCATGTGACCCACCCTAGTCCTATATAAGTACTCAAGTACCCCAGGTGACCCCTCCTAGTCCTATATAAGTACTCAATGAACCCATGTGACCCACCGTAGTCATATATAAGTACTCAATGACACCATGCGACCCCCCCCCCCATATCCAATATAAGTACTCAATGACCCCATGTGACCCCCCTAGTCCTATATAAGTACTCAATGACCCCATGTGACCACCCCTAGTCCTATCTAAGTACTCAATGACCCCGTGTGACCCAGCCTAGTCCTATATAAGTACTCAATGACCCCATGTGACCCATACTAGTCCCATGTATGTACTCAATGAACCCATGTGTCCCAACCTAGTCCAATATAAATACTCAATGACCCCATGTGACCCACCCTAGTCCTATATAAGTACTCAATGACCCCATGTGACCCCCCCTAGTCCTATATAAGTACTCAATGACCCCTTGAGACCCAACCTAGTCCTATATAAGTACTCAATGACCTCATGTAACCCACCCTAGTCTTATATAAGTACTCAGTGACCCCATGAGACCCACCCTAGTCCTATATAAGTACTCAATGACACCAAGTGACCCACCCTAGTCCAATATAAGTATTCTATGACCCCAGGTAAGCCTTTCTAGTCCTATACAAGTACTCAATGACCCCTGGTCAGCCACCCTAGTCCTATATAAGTACTTAATGACCCCATGTGACCCCCCTAGTCCTATATAAGTACTCAATAACCCCTTGTGACCCCCCCTAGTCCTATATAAGTACTCAATGACCCCATGTGACCCACCCTAGTCCTATATAAGTACTCGATGACCCCAGGTGACCCACCCTAGTCCAATATAAATACTCAATGACCCCATGTGACCCCCCATGTCCTATATAAGTACTCAATGACCCCATGTGACCCCCCCTAGTCCTATATAAGTACTCAATGACCCCTTGTGACCCAACCTAGTCCTATATAAGTACTCAATGACCTTATAGGACCCACCCTAGTCCTATATAAGTACTCAATGACCCAATGTGACCCCCCCTAGTCCTACATAAGTACTCAATGACCCCATGTACGCACCCTAGTCCTATATAAGTACTCAATGACACCATGTGACCCACCCTAGTCTTATATAAGTACTCAGTGACCACATGTGACCCCCCCTATTCCTATATTTGTACTCAATGACCCCATGTGACCCCCCCCTGGTCCTATATAAGTACACAATGACCCCATGTGACCCACCCTAGTCCTATATAAGTACTCAATGACCCCATGTGACCCCCCTAGTCCTATATAAGTACTCAATGACCCCAGGTGACCCACCCTAGTCCTATGTAAGTACTCAATGACCCCATGTGACCCTCCTTAGTCCTATATAAGTACTCAATGACCCCATGTGACCCCCCTATTCCAATATAAGTACACAATGACCCCAAGTGACCCCCCCCTAGTCCTATATAACTACTCAATGACCACATGTGACCCACCCTAGTCCTATATAAGTACTCAATTACCCCATATGACCCCCCCCTAGTCCTATATAAGTATTCAATGACCCCATGTGACCCACCCTAGTCTTATATAAGTACTCAATGACCTCATGTAACCCACCCTAGTCTTATATAAGTACACAGTGACCCCATGCAATCCCCCCTAGTCCTATATAAGTACTCAATGACCCCATGTGACCCACCCTAGTCCTATATAAGTACTCGATGACACCAGGTGACCCACCCTAGTCCAATATAAATACTCAATGACCCCATGTGACCCCCCCATGTCCTATATAAGTACTCAATGACCCCATGTGACCCCCCCTAGTCCTATATTAGTGCTCAATGACCCCTTGTGACCCAACCTAGTCCTATATAAGTACTCAATGACCTTATAGGACCCACCCTAGTCCTATATAAGTACTCAATGACCCCATGTGACCCCCCCTAGTCCTATATAAGTACTCGATGACCCCAGGTGACCCACCCTAGTCCAATATAAATACTCAATGACCCCATGTGACCCCCCCATGTCCTATATAAGTACTCAATGACCCCATGTGACCCCCCCTAGTCCTATATAAGTACTCAATGACACCATGTGACCCACCCTAGTCTTATATAAGTACTCAATGACCCCATGTGACCCCCCTAGTCCTATATAAGTACCCAATAACCACTTGTGACCCCCCCTAGTCCTATATAAGTTCTCAATAACCCCTTGTGACCCCCCCTAGTCCTATATAAGTACTCAATGACCCCTTGTGACCCAACCTAGTCCTATATAAGTACTCAATGACCTCATGTAAACCACCCTAGTCTTATATAAGTACTCAGTGACCCCATGCGACCCCCCCTAGTCCTATATAAGTACTCAATGACCCCATGTGACCCCCCCTAGTCCAATATAAATACTGAATGACCCCATGTGACCCACCCTAGTCCTATATAAGTACTCAATGACCCCATGTGACCCCCCCTAGTCCTATAAAAGTACTCAATGACCCCTTGTGACCCAACCTAGTCCTATATAAGTACTCAATGACCTCATGTAAACCACCCTAGTCTTATATAAGTACTCAGTGACCCCATGCGACCCCCCCTAGTCCTATATAAGTACTCAATGACCCCATGTGACCCCCCCTAGTCCTATAAAAGTACTCAATGACCCCATGTGACCCCCCCATGTCCTATATAAGTACTCAATAAACCCATATGACCCACCGTAGTCCTATATAAGTACTCAATGACCCCATGTGACCCACCGTAGTCCTATATAAGTACTCAATGACCCCATGTGACCCCCCCATGTCCTATATAAGTACTCAATGACCCCATGTGACCCCCCTAGTCCTATATAAGTACCCAATAACCACTTGTGACCCCCCCTAGTCCTATATAAGTTCTCAATAACCCCTTGTGACCCCCCCTAGTCCTATATAAGTACTCAATGACCCCTTGTGACCCAACCTAGTCCTATATAAGTACTCAATGACCTCATGTAAACCACCCTAGTCTTATATAAGTACTCAGTGACCCCATGCGACCCCCCCTAGTCCTATATAAGTACTCAATGACCCCATGTGACCCCCCCTAGTCCTATAAAAGTACTCAATGACCCCTTGTGACCCAACCTAGTCCTATATAAGTACTCAATGACCTCATGTAAACCACCCTAGTCTTATATAAGTACTCAGTGACCCCATGCGACCCCCCCTAGTCCTATATAAGTACTCAATGACCCCATGTGACCCCCCCTAGTCCTATATAAGTACTCAATGACCTCATGTAACCCACCCTAGTCTTATATAAGTACTCAGTGACCCCATGAGACCCACCCTAGTCCTATATAAGTACTTAATGACCCCATGTGACCCCCCTAGTCTTATATAAGTACTCAATTACCCCATGTGACCCCCCTAGTCCTATATAAATACTCAATGACCCAATGTGACCCAGCCTAGTCCTTTATAAGTACTCAATGACCCCATGTGACCCACCCTAGTCCTATATATGTACTCAATGACCCCATGTGACCCCCCTATTTCCTATATAAGTACTCAATGACCCCATGAGACCCCTCTAGTCCTATATAAGTACTGAATGACCCCATGTGACCCCCCTAGTCCTATATAAGTACTGAATGACCCCATGTGACCCCCCTAGTCCTATATAAGTACTGAATGACCCCATCTGACCCCCCTAGTCCTATATAAGTACTCAATTACCCCATGTGACCCCCCCATGTCCTATATAAGTACTCAATGACCCCATGTGACCCCCCTAGTCCTATATAAGTACCCAATAACCCCAGGTCAGCCTCCCTAGTCCTATATAAGTACTCAATAACCCCATGTGACCCCCCTTAGTCCTATATAAGTACTCAATGATCCCATGTGACCCCCCCCATGTCCTATATAAGTACTCAATGACCCCATGTGACCCCCCTAGTCCTATATAAGTACCCAATAACCCCTTGTGACCCCCCCTAGTCCTATATAAGTACTCAATGACCCCATGTGACCCACCGTAGTCCTATATAAGTACTCAATGGCCCCATGTGACCCCCCATGTCCTATATAAGTACTCAATGACCCCATGTGACCCCCCTAGTCCTATATAAGTACCCAATAACCCCTTGTGACCCCCCCTAGTCCTATATAAGTACTCAATAACCCCTTGTGACCCCCCCTAGTCCTATATAAGTACTCAATGACCCCATGTAACCCACCCTAGTCCTATATAAGTACTCGATGACCCCAGGTGACCCACCCTAGTCCAATATAAATACTCAATGACCCCATGTGACCCCCCCATGTCCTATATAAGTACTCAATGACCCCATGTGACCCCCCCTAGTCCTATATAAGTACTCAATGACCCCTTGTGACCCAACCTAGTCCTATATAAGTACTCAATGACCTTATAGGACCCACCCTAGTCCTATATAAGTACTCAATGACCCCATGTGACCCCCCCTAGTCCTATATAAGTACTCGATGACCCCAGGTGACCCACCCTAGTCCAATATAAATACTCAATGACCCCATGTGACCCCCCCATGTCCTATATAAGTACTCAATGACCCCATGTGACCCCCCCTAGTCCTATATAAGTACTCAATGACACCATGTGACCCACCCTAGTCTTATATAAGTACTCAGTGACCACATGTGACCCCCCCTATTCCTATATTTGTACTCAATGACCCCATGTGACCCCCCCCTAGTCCTATATAAGTACACAATGACCCCATGTGACCCACCCTAGTCCTATATAAGTACTCAATGACCCCATGTGACCCCCCCCTAGTCCTATATAAGTATTCAATGACCCCATGTGACCCACCCTAGTCCTATATAAGTACTCAAGTACCCCAGGTGACCCCTCCTAGTCCTATATAAGTACTCAATGAACCCATGTGACCCACCGTAGTCATATATAAGTACTCAATGACACCATGCGACCCCCCCCCTCATATCCAATATAAGTACTCAATGACCCCATGTGACCCCCCTAGTCCTATATAAGTACTCAATGACCCCATGTGACCACCCCTAGTCCTATCTAAGTACTCAATGACCCCGTGTGACCCAGCCTAGTCCTATATAAGTACTCAATGACCCCATGTGACCCATACTAGTCCCATGTATGTACTCAATGAACCCATGTGTCCCAACCTAGTCCAATATAAATACTCAATGACCCCATGTGACCCACCCTAGTCCTATTTAAGTACTCAATGACCCCATGTGACCCCCCCTAGTCCTATATAAGTACTCAATGACCCCTTGAGACCCAACCTAGTCCTATATAAGTACTCAATGACCTCATGTAACCCACCCTAGTCTTATATAAGTACTCAGTGACCCCATGAGACCCACCCTAGTCCTATATAAGTACTCAATGACACCAAGTGACCCACCCTAGTCCAATATAAGTATTCTATGACCCCAGGTAAGCCTTTCTAGTCCTATACAAGTACTCAATGACCCCTGGTCAGCCACCCTAGTCCTATATAAGTACTTAATGACCCCATGTGACCCCCCTAGTCCTATATAAGTACTCAATAACCCCTTGTGACCCCCCCTAGTCCTATATAAGTACTCAATGACCCCATGTGACCCACCCTAGTCCTATATAAGTACTCGATGACCCCAGGTGACCCACCCTAGTCCAATATAAATACTCAATGACCCCATGTGACCCCCCATGTCCTATATAAGTACTCAATGACCCCATGTGACCCCCCCTAGTCCTATATAAGTACTCAATGACCCCTTGTGACCCAACCTAGTCCTATATAAGTACTCAATGACCTTATAGGACCCACCCTAGTCCTATATAAGTACTCAATGACCCAATGTGACCCCCCCTAGTCCTACATAAGTACTCAATGACCCCATGTACGCACCCTAGTCCTATATAAGTACTCAATGACACCATGTGACCCACCCTAGTCTTATATAAGTACTCAGTGACCACATGTGACCCCCCCTATTCCTATATTTGTACTCAATGACCCCATGTGACCCCCCCCTAGTCCTATATAAGTACACAATGACCCCATGTGACCCACCCTAGTCCTATATAAGTACTCAATGACCCCATGTGACCCCCCTAGTCCTATATAAGTACTCAATGACCCCAGGTGACCCACCCTAGTCCTATGTAAGTACTCAATGACCCCATGTGACCCTCCTTAGTCCTATATAAGTACTCAATGACCCCATGTGACCCCCCTATTCCAATATAAGTACACAATGACCCCAAGTGACCCCCCCCCTAGTCCTATATAACTACTCAATGACCACATGTGACCCACCCTAGTCCTATATAAGTACTCAATTACCCCATATGACCCCCCCCTAGTCCTATATAAGTATTCAATGACCCCATGTGACCCACCCTAGTCTTATATAAGTACTCAATGACCTCATGTAACCCACCCTAGTCTTATATAAGTACACAGTGACCCCATGCAATCCCCCCTAGTCCTATATAAGTACTCAATGACCCCATGTGACCCACCCTAGTCCTATATAAGTACTCGATGACCCCAGGTGACCCACCCTAGTCCAATATAAATACTCAATGACCCCATGTGACCCCCCCATGTCCTATATAAGTACTCAATGACCCCATGTGACCCCCCCTAGTCCTATATTAGTGCTCAATGACCCCTTGTGACCCAACCTAGTCCTATATAAGTACTCAATGACCTTATAGGACCCACCCTAGTCCTATATAAGTACTCAATGACCCCATGTGACCCCCCCTAGTCCTATATAAGTACTCGATGACCCCAGATGACCCACCCTAGTCCAATATAAATACTCAATGACCCCATGTGACCCCCCCATGTCCTATATAAGTACTCAATGACCCCATGTGACCCCCCCCTAGTCCTATATAAGTACTCAATGACACCATGTGACCCACCCTAGTCTTATATAAGTACTCAATGACCCCATGTGACCCCCCTAGTCCTATATAAGTACCCAATAACCACTTGTGACCCCCCCTAGTCCTATATAAGTTCTCAATAACCCCTTGTGACCCCCCCTAGTCCTATATAAGTACTCAATGACCCCTTGTGACCCCCCCCATGTCCTATATAAGTACTCAATGACCTCATGTAAACCACCCTAGTCTTATATAAGTACTCAGTGACCCCATGCGACCCCCCCTAGTCCTATATAAGTACTCAATGACCCCATGTGACCCCCCCTAGTCCAATATAAATACTGAATGACCCCATGTGACCCACCCTAGTCCTATATAAGTACTCAATGACCCCATGTGACCCCCCCTAGTCCTATAAAAGTACTCAATGACCCCTTGTGACCCAACCTAGTCCTATATAAGTACTCAATGACCTCATGTAAACCACCCTAGTCTTATATAAGTACTCAGTGACCCCATGCGACCCCCCCTAGTCCTATATAAGTACTCAATGACCCCATGTGACCCCCCCTAGTCCTATATAAGTACTCAATGACCTCATGTAACCCACCCTAGTCTTATATAAGTACTCAGTGACCCCATGAGACCCACCCTAGTCCTATATAAGTACTTAATGACCCCATGTGACCCCCCTAGTCTTATATAAGTACTCAATTACCCCATGTGACCCCCCTAGTCCTATATAAATACTCAATGACCCAATGTGACCCAGCCTAGTCCTTTATAAGTACTCAATGACCCCATGTGACCCACCCTAGTCCTATATATGTACTCAATGACCCCATGTGACCCCCCTATTTCCTATATAAGTACTCAATGACCCCATGAGACCCCTCTAGTCCTATATAAGTACTGAATGACCCCATGTGACCCCCCTAGTCCTATATAAGTACTGAATGACCCCATGTGACCCCCCTAGTCCTATATAAGTACTGAATGACCCCATCTGACCCCCCTAGTCCTATATAAGTACTCAATTACCCCATGTGACCCCCCCATGTCCTATATAAGTACTCAATGACCCCATGTGACCCCCCTAGTCCTATATAAGTACCCAATAACCCCAGGTCAGCCTCCCTAGTCCTATATAAGTACTCAATAACCCCATGTGACCCCCCTTAGTCCTATATAAGTACTCAATGATCCCATGTGACCCCCCCCATGTCCTATATAAGTACTCAATGACCCCATGTGACCCCCCTAGTCCTATATAAGTACCCAATAACCCCTTGTGACCCCCCCTAGTCCTATATAAGTACTCAATGACCCCATGTGACCCACCGTAGTCCTATATAAGTACTCAATGACCCCATGTGACCCCCCATGTCCTATATAAGTACTCAATGACCCCATGTGACCCCCCTAGTCCTATATAAGTACCCAATAACCCCTTGTGACCCCCCCTAGTCCTATATAAGTACTCAATAACCCCTTGTGACCCCCCCTAGTCCTATATAAGTACTCAATGACCCCATGTAACCCACCCTAGTCCTATATAAGTACTCGATGACCCCAGGTGACCCACCCTAGTCCAATATAAATACTCAATGACCCCATGTGACCCCCCCATGTCCTATATAAGTACTCAATGACCCCATGTGACCCCCCCTAGTCCTATATAAGTACTCAATGACCCCTTGTGACCCAACCTAGTCCTATATAAGTACTCAATGACCTTATAGGACCCACCCTAGTCCTATATAAGTACTCAATGACCCCATGTGACCCCCCCTAGTCCTATATAAGTACTCGATGACCCCAGGTGACCCACCCTAGTCCAATATAAATACTCAATGACCCCATGTGACCCCCCCATGTCCTATATAAGTACTCAATGACCCCATGTGACCCCCCCTAGTCCTATATAAGTACTCAATGACACCATGTGACCCACCCTAGTCTTATATAAGTACTCAGTGACCACATGTGACCCCCCCTATTCCTATATTTGTACTCAATGACCCCATGTGACCCCCCCCTAGTCCTATATAAGTACACAATGACCCCATGTGACCCACCCTAGTCCTATATAAGTACTCAATGACCCCATGTGACCCCCCCCTAGTCCTATATAAGTATTCAATGACCCCATGTGACCCACCCTAGTCCTATATAAGTACTCAAGTACCCCAGGTGACCCCTCCTAGTCCTATATAAGTACTCAATGAACCCATGTGACCCACCGTAGTCATATATAAGTACTCAATGACACCATGCGACCCCCCCCCCTCATATCCAATATAAGTACTCAATGACCCCATGTGACCCCCCTAGTCCTATATAAGTACTCAATGACCCCATGTGACCACCCCTAGTCCTATCTAAGTACTCAATGACCCCGTGTGACCCAGCCTAGTCCTATATAAGTACTCAATGACCCCATGTGACCCATACTAGTCCCATGTATGTACTCAATGAACCCATGTGTCCCAACCTAGTCCAATATAAATACTCAATGACCCCATGTGACCCACCCTAGTCCTATTTAAGTACTCAATGACCCCATGTGACCCCCCCTAGTCCTATATAAGTACTCAATGACCCCTTGAGACCCAACCTAGTCCTATATAAGTACTCAATGACCTCATGTAACCCACCCTAGTCTTATATAAGTACTCAGTGACCCCATGAGACCCACCCTAGTCCTATATAAGTACTCAATGACACCAAGTGACCCACCCTAGTCCAATATAAGTATTCTATGACCCCAGGTAAGCCTTTCTAGTCCTATACAAGTACTCAATGACCCCTGGTCAGCCACCCTAGTCCTATATAAGTACTTAATGACCCCATGTGACCCCCCTAGTCCTATATAAGTACTCAATAACCCCTTGTGACCCCCCCTAGTCCTATATAAGTACTCAATGACCCCATGTGACCCACCCTAGTCCTATATAAGTACTCGATGACCCCAGGTGACCCACCCTAGTCCAATATAAATACTCAATGACCCCATGTGACCCCCCATGTCCTATATAAGTACTCAATGACCCCATGTGACCCCCCCTAGTCCTATATAAGTACTCAATGACCCCTTGTGACCCAACCTAGTCCTATATAAGTACTCAATGACCTTATAGGACCCACCCTAGTCCTATATAAGTACTCAATGACCCAATGTGACCCCCCCTAGTCCTACATAAGTACTCAATGACCCCATGTACGCACCCTAGTCCTATATAAGTACTCAATGACACCATGTGACCCACCCTAGTCTTATATAAGTACTCAGTGACCACATGTGACCCCCCCTATTCCTATATTTGTACTCAATGACCCCATGTGACCCCCCCCTAGTCCTATATAAGTACACAATGACCCCATGTGACCCACCCTAGTCCTATATAAGTACTCAATGACCCCATGTGACCCCCCTAGTCCTATATAAGTACTCAATGACCCCAGGTGACCCACCCTAGTCCTATGTAAGTACTCAATGACCCCATGTGACCCTCCTTAGTCCTATATAAGTACTCAATGACCCCATGTGACCCCCCTATTCCAATATAAGTACACAATGACCCCAAGTGACCCCCCCCCTAGTCCTATATAACTACTCAATGACCACATGTGACCCACCCTAGTCCTATATAAGTACTCAATTACCCCATATGACCCCCCCCTAGTCCTATATAAGTATTCAATGACCCCATGTGACCCACCCTAGTCTTATATAAGTACTCAATGACCTCATGTAACCCACCCTAGTCTTATATAAGTACACAGTGACCCCATGCAATCCCCCCTAGTCCTATATAAGTACTCAATGACCCCATGTGACCCACCCTAGTCCTATATAAGTACTCGATGACCCCAGGTGACCCACCCTAGTCCAATATAAATACTCAATGACCCCATGTGACCCCCCCATGTCCTATATAAGTACTCAATGACCCCATGTGACCCCCCCTAGTCCTATATTAGTGCTCAATGACCCCTTGTGACCCAACCTAGTCCTATATAAGTACTCAATGACCTTATAGGACCCACCCTAGTCCTATATAAGTACTCAATGACCCCATGTGACCCCCCCTAGTCCTATATAAGTACTCGATGACCCCAGGTGACCCACCCTAGTCCAATATAAATACTCAATGACCCCATGTGACCCCCCCATGTCCTATATAAGTACTCAATGACCCCATGTGACCCCCCCTAGTCCTATATAAGTACTCAATGACACCATGTGACCCACCCTAGTCTTATATAAGTACTCAATGACCCCATGTGACCCCCCTAGTCCTATATAAGTACCCAATAACCACTTGTGACCCCCCCTAGTCCTATATAAGTTCTCAATAACCCCTTGTGACCCCCCCTAGTCCTATATAAGTACTCAATGACCCCTTGTGACCCAACCTAGTCCTATATAAGTACTCAATGACCTCATGTAAACCACCCTAGTCTTATATAAGTACTCAGTGACCCCATGCGACCCCCCCTAGTCCTATATAAGTACTCAATGACCCCATGTGACCCCCCCTAGTCCAATATAAATACTGAATGACCCCATGTGACCCACCCTAGTCCTATATAAGTACTCAATGACCCCATGTGACCCCCCCTAGTCCTATAAAAGTACTCAATGACCCCTTGTGACCCAACCTAGTCCTATATAAGTACTCAATGACCTCATGTAAACCACCCTAGTCTTATATAAGTACTCAGTGACCCCATGCGACCCCCCCTAGTCCTATATAAGTACTCAATGACCCCATGTGACCCCCCCTAGTCCTATATAAGTACTCAATGACCTCATGTAACCCACCCTAGTCTTATATAAGTACTCAGTGACCCCATGAGACCCACCCTAGTCCTATATAAGTACTTAATGACCCCATGTGACCCCCCTAGTCTTATATAAGTACTCAATTACCCCATGTGACACCCCTAGTCCTATATAAATACTCAATGACCCAATGTGACCCAGCCTAGTCCTTTATAAGTACTCAATGACCCCATGTGACCCACCCGAGTCCTATATATGTACTCAATGACCCCATGTGACCCCCCTATTTCCTATATAAGTACTCAATGACCCCATGAGACCCCTCTAGTCCTATATAAGTACTGAATGACCCCATGTGACCCCCCTAGTCCTATATAAGTACTGAATGACCCCATGTGACCCCCCTAGTCCTATATAAGTACTGAATGACCCCATCTGACCCCCTTAGTCCTATATAAGTACTCAATTACCCCATGTGACCCCCCCATGTCCTATATAAGTACTCAATGACCCCATGTGACCCCCCTAGTCCTATATAAGTACCCAATAACCCCAGGTCAGCCTCCCTAGTCCTATATAAGTACTCAATAACCCCATGTGACCCCCCTTAGTCCTTTATAAGTACTCAATGATCCCATGTGACCCCCCCCCATGTCCTATATAAGTACTCAATGACCCCATGTGACCCCCCTAGTCCTATATAAGTACCCAATAACCCCTTGTGACCCCCCCTAGTCCTATATAAGTACTCAATGACCCCATGTGACCCACCGTAGTCCTATATAAGTACTCAATGACCCCATGTGACCCCCCATATCCTATATAAGTACTCAATGACCCCATGTGACCCCCCTAGTCCTATATAAGTACCCAATAACCCCTTGTGACCCCCCCTAGTCCTATATAAGTACTCAATAACCCCTTGTGACCCCCCCTAGTCCTATATAAGTACTCAATGACCTCATGTGACACACCCTAGTCCTATATAAGTACTCGATGACCCCAGGTGACCCACCCTAGTCCAATATAAATACTCAATGACCCCATGTGACCCCCCCATGTCCTATATAAGTACTCAATGACCCCATGTGACCCCCCCTAGTCCTATATAAGTACTCAATGACACCATGTGACCCACCCTAGTCTTATATAAGTACTCAATGACCCCATGTGACCCCCCTAGTCCTATATAAGTACCCAATAACCACTTGTGACCCCCCCTAGTCCTATATAAGTTCTCAATAACCCCTTGTGACCCCCCCTAGTCCTATATAAGTACTCAATGACCCCTTGTGACCCAACCTAGTCCTATATAAGTACTCAATGACCTCATGTAAACCACCCTAGTCTTATATAAGTACTCAGTGACCCCATGCGACCCCCCCTAGTCCTATATAAGTACTCAATGACCCCATGTGACCCCCCCTAGTCCAATATAAATACTGAATGACCCCATGTGACCCACCCTAGTCCTATATAAGTACTCAATGACCCCATGTGACCCCCCCTAGTCCTATAAAAGTACTCAATGACCCCTTGTGACCCAACCTAGTCCTATATAAGTACTCAATGACCTCATGTAAACCACCCTAGTCTTATATAAGTACTCAGTGACCCCATGCGACCCCCCCTAGTCCTATATAAGTACTCAATGACCCCATGTGACCCCCCCTAGTCCTATATAAGTACTCAATGACCTCATGTAACCCACCCTAGTCTTATATAAGTACTCAGTGACCCCATGAGACCCACCCTAGTCCTATATAAGTACTTAATGACCCCATGTGACCCCCCTAGTCTTATATAAGTACTCAATTACCCCATGTGACCCCCCTAGTCCTATATAAATACTCAATGACCCAATGTGACCCAGCCTAGTCCTTTATAAGTACTCAATGACCCCATGTGACCCACCCTAGTCCTATATATGTACTCAATGACCCCATGTGACCCCCCTATTTCCTATATAAGTACTCAATGACCCCATGAGACCCCTCTAGTCCTATATAAGTACTGAATGACCCCATGTGACCCCCCTAGTCCTATATAAGTACTGAATGACCCCATGTGACCCCCCTAGTCCTATATAAGTACTGAATGACCCCATCTGACCCCCCTAGTCCTATATAAGTACTCAATTACCCCATGTGACCCCCCCATGTCCTATATAAGTACTCAATGACCCCATGTGACCCCCCTAGTCCTATATAAGTACCCAATAACCCCAGGTCAGCCTCCCTAGTCCTATATAAGTACTCAATAACCCCATGTGACCCCCCTTAGTCCTATATAAGTACTCAATGATCCCATGTGACCCCCCCCATGTCCTATATAAGTACTCAATGACCCCATGTGACCCCCCTAGTCCTATATAAGTACCCAATAACCCCTTGTGACCCCCCCTAGTCCTATATAAGTACTCAATGACCCCATGTGACCCACCGTAGTCCTATATAAGTACTCAATGACCCCATGTGACCCCCCATGTCCTATATAAGTACTCAATGACCCCATGTGACCCCCCTAGTCCTATATAAGTACCCAATAACCCCTTGTGACCCCCCCTAGTCCTATATAAGTACTCAATAACCCCTTGTGACCCCCCCTAGTCCTATATAAGTACTCAATGACCCCATGTAACCCACCCTAGTCCTATATAAGTACTCGATGACCCCAGGTGACCCACCCTAGTCCAATATAAATACTCAATGACCCCATGTGACCCCCCCATGTCCTATATAAGTACTCAATGACCCCATGTGACCCCCCCTAGTCCTATATAAGTACTCAATGACCCCTTGTGACCCAACCTAGTCCTATATAAGTACTCAATGACCTTATAGGACCCACCCTAGTCCTATATAAGTACTCAATGACCCCATGTGACCCCCCCTAGTCCTATATAAGTACTCGATGACCCCAGGTGACCCACCCTAGTCCAATATAAATACTCAATGACCCCATGTGACCCCCCCATGTCCTATATAAGTACTCAATGACCCCATGTGACCCCCCCTAGTCCTATATAAGTACTCAATGACACCATGTGACCCACCCTAGTCTTATATAAGTACTCAGTGACCACATGTGACCCCCCCTATTCCTATATTTGTACTCAATGACCCCATGTGACCCCCCCCTAGTCCTATATAAGTACACAATGACCCCATGTGACCCACCCTAGTCCTATATAAGTACTCAATGACCCCATGTGACCCCCCCCTAGTCCTATATAAGTATTCAATGACCCCATGTGACCCACCCTAGTCCTATATAAGTACTCAAGTACCCCAGGTGACCCCTCCTAGTCCTATATAAGTACTCAATGAACCCATGTGACCCACCGTAGTCATATATAAGTACTCAATGACACCATGCGACCCCCCCCTCATATCCAATATAAGTACTCAATGACCCCATGTGACCCCCCTAGTCCTATATAAGTACTCAATGACCCCATGTGACCACCCCTAGTCCTATCTAAGTACTCAATGACCCCGTGTGACCCAGCCTAGTCCTATATAAGTACTCAATGACCCCATGTGACCCATACTAGTCCCATGTATGTACTCAATGAACCCATGTGTCCCAACCTAGTCCAATATAAATACTCAATGACCCCATGTGACCCACCCTAGTCCTATTTAAGTACTCAATGACCCCATGTGACCCCCCCTAGTCCTATATAAGTACTCAATGACCCCTTGAGACCCAACCTAGTCCTATATAAGTACTCAATGACCTCATGTAACCCACCCTAGTCTTATATAAGTACTCAGTGACCCCATGAGACCCACCCTAGTCCTATATAAGTACTCAATGACACCAAGTGACCCACCCTAGTCCAATATAAGTATTCTATGACCCCAGGTAAGCCTTTCTAGTCCTATACAAGTACTCAATGACCCCTGGTCAGCCACCCTAGTCCTATATAAGTACTTAATGACCCCATGTGACCCCCCTAGTCCTATATAAGTACTCAATAACCCCTTGTGACCCCCCCTAGTCCTATATAAGTACTCAATGACCCCATGTGACCCACCCTAGTCCTATATAAGTACTCGATGACCCCAGGTGACCCACCCTAGTCCAATATAAATACTCAATGACCCCATGTGACCCCCCATGTCCTATATAAGTACTCAATGACCCCATGTGACCCCCCCTAGTCCTATATAAGTACTCAATGACCCCTTGTGACCCAACCTAGTCCTATATAAGTACTCAATGACCTTATAGGACCCACCCTAGTCCTATATAAGTACTCAATGACCCAATGTGACCCCCCCTAGTCCTACATAAGTACTCAATGACCCCATGTACGCACCCTAGTCCTATATAAGTACTCAATGACACCATGTGACCCACCCTAGTCTTATATAAGTACTCAGTGACCACATGTGACCCCCCCTATTCCTATATTTGTACTCAATGACCCCATGTGACCCCCCCCTAGTCCTATATAAGTACACAATGACCCCATGTGACCCACCCTAGTCCTATATAAGTACTCAATGACCCCATGTGACCCCCCTAGTCCTATATAAGTACTCAATGACCCCAGGTGACCCACCCTAGTCCTATGTAAGTACTCAATGACCCCATGTGACCCTCCTTAGTCCTATATAAGTACTCAATGACCCCATGTGACCCCCCTATTCCAATATAAGTACACAATGACCCCAAGTGACCCCCCCCCTAGTCCTATATAACTACTCAATGACCACATGTGACCCACCCTAGTCCTATATAAGTACTCAATTACCCCATATGACCCCCCCCTAGTCCTATATAAGTATTCAATGACCCCATGTGACCCACCCTAGTCTTATATAAGTACTCAATGACCTCATGTAACCCACCCTAGTCTTATATAAGTACACAGTGACCCCATGCAATCCCCCCTAGTCCTATATAAGTACTCAATGACCCCATGTGACCCACCCTAGTCCTATATAAGTACTCGATGACCCCAGGTGACCCACCCTAGTCCAATATAAATACTCAATGACCCCATGTGACCCCCCCATGTCCTATATAAGTACTCAATGACCCCATGTGACCCCCCCTAGTCCTATATTAGTGCTCAATGACCCCTTGTGACCCAACCTAGTCCTATATAAGTACTCAATGACCTTATAGGACCCACCCTAGTCCTATATAAGTACTCAATGACCCCATGTGACCCCCCCTAGTCCTATATAAGTACTCGATGACCCCAGGTGACCCACCCTAGTCCAATATAAATACTCAATGACCCCATGTGACCCCCCCATGTCCTATATAAGTACTCAATGACCCCATGTGACCCCCCCTAGTCCTATATAAGTACTCAATGACACCATGTGACCCACCCTAGTCTTATATAAGTACTCAATGACCCCATGTGACCCCCCTAGTCCTATATAAGTACCCAATAACCACTTGTGACCCCCCCTAGTCCTATATAAGTTCTCAATAACCCCTTGTGACCCCCCCTAGTCCTATATAAGTACTCAATGACCCCTTGTGACCCAACCTAGTCCTATATAAGTACTCAATGACCTCATGTAAACCACCCTAGTCTTATATAAGTACTCAGTGACCCCATGCGACCCCCCCTAGTCCTATATAAGTACTCAATGACCCCATGTGACCCCCCCTAGTCCAATATAAATACTGAATGACCCCATGTGACCCACCCTAGTCCTATATAAGTACTCAATGACCCCATGTGACCCCCCCTAGTCCTATAAAAGTACTCAATGACCCCTTGTGACCCAACCTAGTCCTATATAAGTACTCAATGACCTCATGTAAACCACCCTAGTCTTATATAAGTACTCAGTGACCCCATGCGACCCCCCCTAGTCCTATATAAGTACTCAATGACCCCATGTGACCCCCCCTAGTCCTATATAAGTACTCAATGACCTCATGTAACCCACCCTAGTCTTATATAAGTACTCAGTGACCCCATGAGACCCACCCTAGTCCTATATAAGTACTTAATGACCCCATGTGACCCCCCTAGTCTTATATAAGTACTCAATTACCCCATGTGACACCCCTAGTCCTATATAAATACTCAATGACCCAATGTGACCCAGCCTAGTCCTTTATAAGTACTCAATGACCCCATGTGACCCACCCGAGTCCTATATATGTACTCAATGACCCCATGTGACCCCCCTATTTCCTATATAAGTACTCAATGACCCCATGAGACCCCTCTAGTCCTATATAAGTACTGAATGACCCCATGTGACCCCCCTAGTCCTATATAAGTACTGAATGACCCCATGTGACCCCCCTAGTCCTATATAAGTACTGAATGACCCCATCTGACCCCCTTAGTCCTATATAAGTACTCAATTACCCCATGTGACCCCCCCATGTCCTATATAAGTACTCAATGACCCCATGTGACCCCCCTAGTCCTATATAAGTACCCAATAACCCCAGGTCAGCCTCCCTAGTCCTATATAAGTACTCAATAACCCCATGTGACCCCCCTTAGTCCTTTATAAGTACTCAATGATCCCATGTGACCCCCCCCATGTCCTATATAAGTACTCAATGACCCCATGTGACCCCCCTAGTCCTATATAAGTACCCAATAACCCCTTGTGACCCCCCCTAGTCCTATATAAGTACTCAATGACCCCATGTGACCCACCGTAGTCCTATATAAGTACTCAATGACCCCATGTGACCCCCCATATCCTATATAAGTACTCAATGACCCCATGTGACCCCCCTAGTCCTATATAAGTACCCAATAACCCCTTGTGACCCCCCCTAGTCCTATATAAGTACTCAATAACCCCTTGTGACCCCCCCTAGTCCTATATAAGTACTCAATGACCTCATGTGACACACCCTAGTCCTATATAAGTACTCGATGACCCCAGGTGACCCACCCTAGTCCAATATAAATACTCAATGACCCCATGTGACCCCCCCATGTCCTATATAAGTACTCAATGACCCCATGTGACCCCCCCTAGTCCTATATAAGTACTCAATGACCCCTTGTGACCCAACCTAGTCCTATATAAGTACTCAATGACCTTATAGGACCCACCCTAGTCCTATATAAGTACTCAATGACCCCATGTGACCCCCCCTAGTCCTATATAAGTACTCGATGACCCCAGGTGACCCACCCTAGTCCAATATAAATACTCAATGACCCCATGTGACCCCCCCATGTCCTATATAAGTACTCAATGACCCCATGTGACCCCCCCTAGTCCTATATAAGTACTCAATGACACCATGTGACCCACCCTAGTCTTATATAAGTACTCAGTGACCACATGTGACCCCCCCTATTCCTATATTTGTACTCAATGACCCCATGTGACCCCCCCCTAGTCCTATATAAGTACACAATGACCCCATGTGACCCACCCTAGTCCTATATAAGTACTCAATGACCCCATGTGACCCCCCCTAGTCCTATATAAGTATTCAATGACCCCATGTGACCCACCCTAGTCCTATATAAGTACTCAAGTACCCCAGGTGACCCCTCCTAGTCCTATATAAGTACTCAATGAACCCATGTGACCCACCGTAGTCATATATAAGTACTCAATGACACCATGCGACCCCCCCCATATCCAATATAAGTACTCAATGACCCCATGTGACCCCCCTAGTCCTATATAAGTACTCAATGACCCCATGTGACCACCCCTAGTCCTATCTAAGTACTCAATGACCCCGTGTGACCCAGCCTAGTCCTATATAAGTACTCAATGACCCCATGTGACCCATACTAGTCCCATGTATGTACTCAATGAACCCATGTGTCCCAACCTAGTCCAATATAAATACTCAATGACCCCATGTGACCCACCCTAGTCCTATATAAGTACTCAATGACCCCATGTGACCCCCCCTAGTCCTATATAAGTACTCAATGACCCCTTGAGACCCAACCTAGTCCTATATAAGTACTCAATGACCTCATGTAACCCACCCTAGTCTTATATAAGTACTCAGTGACCCCATGAGACCCACCCTAGTCCTATATAAGTACTCAATGACACCAAGTAACCCACCCTAGTCCAATATAAGTATTCTATGACCCCAGGTAAGCCTTTCTAGTCCTATACAAGTACTCAATGACCCCTGGTCAGCCACCCTAGTCCTATATAAGTACTTAATGACCCCATGTGACCCCCCTAGTCCTATATAAGTACTCAATAACCCCTTGTGACCCCCCCTAGTCCTATATAAGTACTCAATGACCCCATGTGACCCACCCTAGTCCTATATAAGTACTCGATGACCCCAGGTGACCCACCCTAGTCCAATATAAATACTCAATGACCCCATGTGACCCCCCATGTCCTATATAAGTACTCAATGACCCCATGTGACCCCCCCTAGTCCTATATAAGTACTCAATGACCCCTTGTGACCCAACCTAGTCCTATATAAGTACTCAATGACCTTATAGGACCCACCCTAGTCCTATATAAGTACTCAATGACCCAATGTGACCCCCCCTAGTCCTACATAAGTACTCAATGACCCCATGTACGCACCCTAGTCCTATATAAGTACTCAATGACACCATGTGACCCACCCTAGTCTTATATAAGTACTCAGTGACCACATGTGACCCCCCCTATTCCTATATTTGTACTCAATGACCCCATGTGACCCCCCCCCCTAGTCCTATATAAGTACACAATGACCCCATGTGACCCGCCCTAGTCCTATATAAGTACTCAATGACCCCATGTGACCCCCCTAGTCCTATATAAGTACTCAATGACCCCAGGTGACCCACCCTAGTCCTATGTAAGTACTCAATGACCCCATGTGACCCTCCTTAGTCCTATATAAGTACTCAATGACCCCATGTGACCCCCCTATTCCAATATAAGTACACAATGACCCCAAGTGACCCCCCCCTAGTCCTATATAACTACTCAATGACCACATGTGACCCACCCTAGTCCTATATAAGTACTCAATTACCCCATATGACCCCCCCCTAGTCCTATATAAGTATTCAATGACCCCATGTGACCCACCCTAGTCTTATATAAGTACTCAATGACCTCATGTAACCCACCCTAGTCTTATATAAGTACTCAGTGACCCCATGCAATCCCCCCTAGTCCTATATAAGTACTCAATGACCCCATGTGACCCACCCTAGTCCTATATAAGTACTCGATGACCCCAGGTGACCCACCCTAGTCCAATATAAATACTCAATGACCCCATGTGACCCCCCCATGTCCTATATAAGTACTCAATGACCCCATGTGACCCCCCCTAGTCCTATATAAGTGCTCAATGACCCCTTGTGACCCAACCTAGTCCTATATAAGTACTCAATGACCTTATAGGACCCACCCTAGTCCTATATAAGTACTCAATGACCCCATGTGACCCCCCCTAGTCCTATATAAGTACTCGATGACCCCAGGTGACCCACCCTAGTCCAATATAAATACTCAATGACCCCATGTGACCCCCCCATGTCCTATATAAGTACTCAATGACCCCATGTGACCCCCCCTAGTCCTATATAAGTACTCAATGACACCATGTGACCCACCCTAGTCTTATATAAGTACTCAGTGACCACATGTGACCCCCCCTATTCCTATATTTGTACTCAATGACCCCATGTGACCCCCCCCCCTAGTCCTATATAAGTACACAATGACCCCATGTGACCCACCCTAGTCATATATAAGTACTCAATGACCCCATGTGACCCCCCCCTAGTCCTATATAAGTATTCAATGACCCCATGTGACCCACCCTAGTCCTATATAAGTACTCAAGTACCCCAGGTGACCCCTCCTAGTCCTATATAAGTACTCAATGAACCCATGTGACCCACCGTAGTCATATATAAGTACTCAATGACACCATGCGACCCCCCGCCCCCCCATATCCTATATAAGTACTCTATGACCCCATGTGACCCCCCTAGTCCTATATAAGTACTCAATGACCCCATGTAACCACCCCTAGTCCTATCTAAGTACTCAATGACCCCGTGTGACCCAGCCTAGTCCTATATAAGTACTCAATGACCCCATGTGACCCATACTAGTCCCATGTAAGTACTCAATGACCCCATGTGTCCCAACCTAGTCCAATATAAATACTCAATGACCCCATGTGACCCACCCTAGTCCTATATAAGTACTCAATGACCCCATGTGACCCCCCCTAGTCCTATATAAGTACTCAATGACCCCTTGAGACCCAACCTAGTCCTATATAAGTACACAATGACCTCATGTAACCCACCCTAGTCTTATATAAGTACTCAGTGACCCCATGAGACCCACCCTAGTCCTATATAAGTACTCAATGACACCAAGTGACCCACCCTAGTTCAATATAAGTATTCTATGACCCCAGGTAAGCCTTTCTAGTCCTATACAAGTACTCAATGACCCCTGGTCAGCCACCCTAGTCCTATATAAGTACTTAATGACCCCATGTGACCCCCCTAGTCCTATATAAGTACTCAATAACCCCTTGTGACCCCCCCTAGTCCTATATAAGTACTCAATGACCCCATGTGACCCACCCTAGTCCTATATAAGTACTCGATGACCCCAGGTGACCCACCCTAGTCCAATATAAATACTCAATGACCCCATGTGACCCCCCCATGTCCTATATAAGTACTCAATGACCCCATGTGACCCCCCCTAGTCCTATATAAGTACTCAATGACCCCTTGTGACCCAACCTAGTCCTATATAAGTACTCAATGACCTTATAGGACCCACCCTAGTCCTATATAAGTACTCAATGACCCCATGTGACCCCCCCTAGTCCTATATAAGTACTCAATGACCCCTTGAGACCCAACCTAGTCCTATATAAGTACACAATGACCTCATGTAACCCACCCTAGTCTTATATAAGTACTCAGTGACCCCATGAGACCCACCCTAGTCCTATATAAGTACTCAATGACACCAAGTGACCCACCCTAGTTCAATATAAGTATTCTATGACCCCAGGTAAGCCTTTCTAGTCCTATACAAGTACTCAATGACCCCTGGTCAGCCACCCTAGTCCTATATAAGTACTTAATGACCCCATGTGACCCCCCTAGTCCTATATAAGTACTCAATAACCCCTTGTGACCCCCCCTAGTCCTATATAAGTACTCAATGACCCCATGTACGCACCCTAGTCCTATATAAGTACTCAATGACACCATGTGACCCACCCTAGTCTTATATAAGTACTCAGTGACCACATGTGACCCCCCCTATTCCTATATATGTACTCAATGACCCCATGTGACCCCCCCTAGTCCTATATAAGTACTCAATGACCCCATGTGACCCACCCTAGTCCTATATAAGTACTCAATGACCCCATGTGACCCTCCTAGTCCTATATAAGTACTCAATGACCCCAGGTGATCCACCCTAGTCCTATGTAAGTACTCAATGACCCCATGTGACCCTCCTTAGTCCTATATAAGTACTCAATGACCCCATGTGACCCCCCTATTCCAATATAAGTACTCAATGACCCCAAGTGACCCCCCCTAGTCCTATATAACTACTCAATGACCACATGTGACCCACCCTAGTCCTATATAAGTACTCAATTACCCCATGTGACCCCCCCCTAGTCCTATATAAGTATTCAATGACCCCATGTGACCCCCCTTGTCCTATATAAGTACCCAATAACCCCTTGTGACCCCTCCTAGTCCTATATAAGTACTCAAGTACCCCAGGTGACCCCTCCTAGTCCTATATAAGTACTCAATGAACCCATGTGACCCACCGTAGTCATATATAAGTACTCATTGACACCATGCGACCCCCCCCCCCCCATATCCTACATAAGTACTCAATGACCCCATGTGACCCCCCTAGTCCTATATAAGTACTCAATGACCCCATGTGACCACCCCTAGTCCTATCTAAGTACTCAATGACCCCGTGTGACCCAGCCTAGTCCTATATAAGTACTCAATGACCCCATGTGACCCATACTAGTCCCATGAAAGTACTCAATGACCCCATGTGTCCCAACCTAGTCCAATATAAATACTCAATGACCCCATGTGACCCACCCTAGTCCTATATAAGTACTCAATGACCCCATGTGACCCCCCTAGTCCTATATAAGTACTCAATGACCCCATTTGACCCCCCCCATGTCCTATATAAGTAATCAATGACCCCATGAGACCCCTCCTAGTCCTATATAAGTACTCAATGAACCCATGTGACCCCCCCTAGTCCTATATAAGTACTCTCTAACCCCAGGTGAGCCACCCTAGTCCTATATAAGTACTCAATGACCCCATATGACCCCCCCATGTCCTATATAAGTACTCAATAAACCCATGTGACCCACCGTAGTCCTATATAAGTACTCAATGACCCCATGTGACCCCCCCATGTCCTATATAAGTACTGAATGACCCCATGTGACCCCCCTAGTCCTATATAAGTACTCAATTACCCCATGTGACCCCCCCATGTCCTATATAAGTACTCAATGACCCCATGTGACCCCCCTAGTCCTATATAAGTACCCAATAACCCCAGGTCAGCCTCCCTAGTCCTATATAAGTACTCAATAACCCCATGTGACCCCCCCTAGTCCTATATAAGTACTCAATGACCTCATGTGACCCCCCCATGTCCTATATAAGTACTCAATGACCCCATGTGACCCCCCTTGTCCTATATAAGTACCCAATAACCCCTTGTGACCCCTCCTAGTCCTATATAAGTACTCAATGACCCCATGTGACCCCCCCATGTCCTATATAAGTACACAATAAACCCATGTGACCCACCGTAGTCCTATATAAGTACTCGATGACCCCATGTGACCCACCCTAGTCCAATATAAATATTCAATGACCCCATGTGACCCCCCCATATCCTATATAAGTACTCAATGACCCCATGTGACCCCCCCTAGTCCTATATAAGTACTCAATGACCCCTTGTGACCCAACCTAGTCCTATATAAGTACTCAGTGACCTCATGTGACCCACCCTAGTCTTATATAAGTAATCAATGACCCCATGAGACCCACCATAGTCCTATATAAGTACTCAATGACCCCTTGTGACCCAACCTAGTCCTATATAAATACTCAATGACCCCATGTGACCCAACCTAGTCCTATATAAGTAATCAATGACCCCATGTGACCCCTCCTAGTCCTATATAAGTACTCAATGAACCCATGTGACCACCCCTAGTCCTATATAAGTACTCTCTAACACCAGGTGAGCCACCCTAGTCCTATATAAGTACTCAATGACCCCATATGACCCCCCCATGTCCTATATAAGTACTCAATGAACCCATGTGACCCCCCCTAGTCCTATATAAGTACTCTCTAACCCCAGGTGAGCCACCCTAGTCCTATATAAGTACTCAATGACCCCATATGACCCCCCCATGTCCTATATAAGTACTCAATAAACCCATGTGACCCACCGTAGTCCTATATAAGTACTCAATGACCCCATGTGACCCCCCCATGTCCTATATAAGTACTGAATGACCCCATGTGACCCCCCCAGTCCTATATAAGTACTCAATTACCCCATGTGACCCCCCCATGTCCTATATAAGTACTCAATGACCCCATGTGACCCCCCTAGTCCTATATAAGTACCCAATAACCCCAGGTCAGCCTCCCTAGTCCTATATAAGTACTCAATAACCCCATGTGACCCCCCCTAGTCCTATATAAGTACTCAATGACCTCATGTGACCCCCCCATGTCCTATATAAGTACTCAATGACCCCATGTGACCCCCCTTGTCCTATATAAGTACCCAATAACCCCTTGTGACCCCTCCTAGTCCTATATAAGTACTCAATGACCCCATGTGACCCCCCCATGTCCTATATAAGTACACAATAAACCCATGTGACCCACCGTAGTCCTATATAAGTACTCGATGACCCCATGTGACCCACCCTAGTCCAATATAAATATTCAATGACCCCATGTGACCCCCCCATGTCCTATATAAGTACTCAATGACCCCATGTGACCCCCCCTAGTCCTATATAAGTACTCAATGACCCCTTGTGACCCAACCTAGTCCTATATAAGTACTCAGTGAACTCATGTGACCCACCCTAGTCTTATATAAGTAATCAATGACCCCATGAGACCCACCATAGTCCTATATAAGTACTCAATGACCCCTTGTGACCCAACCTAGTCCTATATAAGTACTCAATGACCTCATGTAAACCACCCTAGTCTTATATAAGTACTCAGTGACCCCATGCGACCCCCCCTAGTCCTATATAAGTACTCAATGACCCCATGTGACCCCCCCTAGTCCTATATAAGTACTCAATGACCTCATGTAACCCACCCTAGTCTTATATAAGTACTCAGTGACCCCATGAGACCCACCCTAGTCCTATATAAGTACTTAATGACCCCATGTGACCCCCCTAGTCTTATATAAGTACTCAATTACCCCATGTGACCCCCCTAGTCCTATATAAATACTCAATGACCCAATGTGACCCAGCCTAGTCCTTTATAAGTACTCAATGACCCCATGTGACCCACCCTAGTCCTATATATGTACTCAATGACCCCATGTGACCCCCCTATTTCCTATATAAGTACTCAATGACCCCATGAGACCCCTCTAGTCCTATATAAGTACTGAATGACCCCATGTGACCCCCCTAGTCCTATATAAGTACTGAATGACCCCATGTGACCCCCCTAGTCCTAAATAAGTACTCAATGACCCCATCTGACCCCCCTAGTCCTATATAAGTACTCAATTACCCCATGTGACCCCCCATGTCCTATATAAGTACTCAATGACCCCATGTGACCCCCCTAGTCCTATATAAGTACCCAATAACCCCAGGTCAGCCTCCCTAGTCCTATATAAGTACTCAATAACCCCATGTGACCCCCCTTAGTCCTATATAAGTACTCAATGATCCCATGTGACCCCCCCCATGTCCTATATAAGTACTCAATGACCCCATGTGACCCCCCTAGTCCTATATAAGTACCCAATAACCCCTTGTGACCCCCCCTAGTCCTATATAAGTACTCAATGACCCCATGTGACCCACCGTAGTCCTATATAAGTACTCAATGACCCCATGTGACCCCCCATGTCCTATATAAGTACTCAATGACCCCATGTGACCCCCCTAGTCCTATATAAGTACCCAATAACCCCTTGTGACCCCCCCTAGTCCTATATAAGTACTCAATAACCCCTTGTGACCCCCCCTAGTCCTATATAAGTACTCAATGACCCCATGTGACCCACCCTAGTCCTATATAAGTACTCGATGACCCCAGGTGACCCACCCTAGTCCAATATAAATACTCAATGACCCCATGTGACCCCCCCATGTCCTATATAAGTACTCAATGACCCCATGTGACCCCCCCTAGTCCTATATAAGTACTCAATGACCCCTTGTGACCCAACCTAGTCCTATATAAGTACTCAATGACCTTATAGGACCCACCCTAGTCCTATATAAGTACTCAATGACCCCATGTGACCCCCCCTAGTCCTATATAAGTACTCGATGACCCCAGGTGACCCACCCTAGTCCAATATAAATACTCAATGACCCCATGTGACCCCCCCATGTCCTATATAAGTACTCAATGACCCCATGTGACCGCCCCTAGTCCTATATAAGTACTCAATGACACCATGTGACCCACCCTAGTCTTATATAAGTACTCAGTGACCACATGTGACCCCCCCTATTCCTATATTTGTACTCAATGACCCCATGTGACCCCCCCCTAGTCCTATATAAGTACACAATGACCCCATGTGACCCACCCTAGTCCTATATAAGTACTCAATGACCCCATGTGACCCCCCCCTAGTCCTATATAAGTATTCAATGACCCCATGTGACCCACCCTAGTCCTATATAAGTACTCAAGTACCCCAGGTGACCCCTCCTAGTCCTATATAAGTACTCAATGAACCCATGTGACCCACCGTAGTCATATATAAGTACTCAATGACACCATGCAACCCCCCCCCCCCCCCCCCATATCCAATATAAGTACTCAATGACCCCATGTGACCCCCCTAGTCCTATATAAGTACTCAATGACCCCATGTGACCACCCCTAGTCCTATCTAAGTACTCAATGACCCCGTGTGACCCAGCCTAGTCCTATATAAGTACTCAATGACCCCATGTGACCCTTACTAGTCCCATGTATGTACTCAATGAACCCATGTGTCCCAACCTAGTCCAATATAAATACTCAATGACCCCATGTGACCCACCCTAGTCCTATATAAGTACTCAATGACCCCATGTGACCTCCCCTAGTCCTATATAAGTACTCAATGACCCCTTGAGACCCAACCTAGTCCTATATAAGTACTCAATGACCTCATGTAACCCACCCTAGTCTTATATAAGTACTCAGTGACCCCATGAGACCCACCCTAGTCCTATATAAGTACTCAATGACACCAAGTGACCCACCCTAGTCCAATATAAGTATTCTATGACCCCAGGTAAGCCTTTCTAGTCCTATACAAGTACTCAATGACCCCTGGTCAGCCACCCTAGTCCTATATAAGTACTTAATGACCCCATGTGACCCCCCTAGTCCTATATAAGTACTCAATAACCCCTTGTGACCCCCCCTAGTCCTATATAAGTACTCAATGACCCCATGTGACCCACCCTAGTCCTATATAAGTACTCGATGACCCCAGGTGACCCACCCTAGTCCAATATAAATACTCAATGACCCCATGTGACCCCCCATGTCCTATATAAGTACTCAATGACCCCATGTGACCCCCCCTAGTCCTATATAAGTACTCAATGACCCCTTGTGACCCAACCTAGTCCTATATAAGTACTCAATGACCTTATAGGACCCACCCTAGTCCTATATAAGTACTCAATGACCCAATGTGACCCCCCCTAGTCCTACATAAGTACTCAATGACCCCATGTACGCACCCTAGTCCTATATAAGTACTCAATGACACCATGTGACCCACCCTAGTCTTATATAAGTACTCAGTGACCACATGTGACCCCCCCTATTCCTATATTTGTACTCAATGACCCCATGTGACCCCCCCCTAGTCCTATATAAGTACACAATGACCCCATGTGACCCACCCTAGTCCTATATAAGTACTCAATGACCCCATGTGACCCCCCTAGTCCTATATAAGTACTCAATGACCCCAGGTGACCCACCCTAGTCCTATGTAAGTACTCAATGACCCCATGTGACCCTCCTTAGTCCTATATAAGTACTCAATGACCCCATGTGACCCCCCTATTCCAATATAAGTACACAATGACCCCAAGTGACCCCCCCCTAGTCCTATATAACTACTCAATGACCACATGTGACCCACCCTAGTCCTATATAAGTACTCAATTACCCCATATGACCCCCCCCTAGTCCTATATAAGTATTCAATGACCCCATGTGACCCACCCTAGTCTTATATAAGTACTCAATGACCTCATGTAACCCACCCTAGTCTTATATAAGTACTCAGTGACCCCATGCAATCCCCCCTAGTCCTATATAAGTACTCAATGACCCCATGTGACCCACCCTAGTCCTATATAAGTACTCGATGACCCCAGGTGACCCACCCTAGTCCAATATAAATACTCAATGACCCCATGTGACCCCCCCATCTCCTATATAAGTACTCAATGACCCCATGTGACCCCCCCTAGTCCTATATAAGTGCTCAATGACCCCTTGTGACCCAACCTAGTCCTATATAAGTACTCAATGACCTTATAGGACCCACCCTAGTCCTATATAAGTACTCAATGACCCCATGTGACCCCCCCTAGTCCTATATAAGTACTCGATGACCCCAGGTGACCCACCCTAGTCCAATATAAATACTCAATGACCCCATGTGACCCCCCCATGTCCTATATAAGTACTCAATGACCCCATGTGACCCCCCCTAGTCCTATATAAGTACTCAATGACACCATGTGACCCACCCTAGTCTTATATAAGTACTCAGTGACCACATGTGACCCCCCCTATTCCTATATTTGTACTCAATGACCCCATGTGACCCCCCCCCTAGTCCTATATAAGTACACAATGACCCCATGTTACCCACCCTAGTCATATATAAGTACTCAATGACCCCATGTGACCCCCCCCTAGTCCTATATAAGTATTCAATGACCCCATGTGACCCACCCTAGTCCTATATAAGTACTCAAGTACCCCAGGTGACCCCTCCTAGTCCTATATAAGTACTCAATGAACCCATGTGACCCACCGTAGTCATATATAAGTACTCAATGACACCATGCGACCCCCCCCCCCCCCCCCCATATCCTATATAAGTACTCAATGACCCTATGTGACCCCCCTAGTCCTATATAAGTACTCAATGACCCCATGTGACCACCCCTAGTCCTATCTAAGTACTCAATGACCCCGTGTGACCCAGCCTAGTCCTATATAAGTACTCAATGACCCCATGTGACCCATACTAGTCCCATGTAAGTACTCAATGACCCCATGTGTCCCAACCTAGTCCAATATAAATACTCAATGACCCCATGTGACCCACCCTAGTCCTATATAAGTACTCAATGACCCCATGTGACCCCCCCTAGTCCTATATAAGTACTCAATGACCCCTTGAGACCCAACCTAGTCCTATATAAGTACACAATGACCTCATGTAACCCACCCTAGTCTTATATAAGTACTCAGTGACCCCATGAGACCCACCCTAGTCCTATATAAGTACTCAATGACACCAAGTGACCCACCCTAGTTCAATATAAGTATTCTATGACCCCAGGTAAGCCTTTCTAGTCCTATACAAGTACTCAATGACCCCTGGTCAGCCACCCTAGTCCTATATAAGTACTTAATGACCCCATGTGACCCCCCTAGTCCTATATAAGTACTCAATAACCCCTTGTGACCCCCCCTAGTCCTATATAAGTACTCAATGACCCCATGTGACCCACCCTAGTCCTATATAAGTACTCGATGACCCCAGGTGACCCACCCTAGTCCAATATAAATACTCAATGACCCCATGTGACCCCCCCATGTCCTATATAAGTACTCAATGACCCCATGTGACCCCCCCTAGTCCTATATAAGTACTCAATGACCCCTTGAGACCCAACCTAGTCCTATATAAGTACACAATGACCTCATGTAACCCACCCTAGTCTTATATAAGTACTCAGTGACCCCATGAGACCCACCCTAGTCCTATATAAGTACTCAATGACACCAAGTGACCCACCCTAGTTCAATATAAGTATTCTATGACCCCAGGTAAGCCTTTCTAGTCCTATACAAGTACTCAATGACCCCTGGTCAGCCACCCTAGTCCTATATAAGTACTTAATGACCCCATGTGACCCCCCTAGTCCTATATAAGTACTCAATAACCCCTTGTGACCCCCCCTAGTCCTATATAAGTACTCAATGACCCCATGTGACCCACCCTAGTCCTATATAAGTACTCAATAACCCCTTGTGACCCACCCTAGTCTTATATAAGTACCCAGTGACCACATGTGACCCCCCCTATTCCTATATATGTACTCAATGACCCCATGTGACCCCCCCTAGTCCTATATAAGTACTCAATGACCCCATGTGACCCACCCTAGTCCTATATAAGTACTCAATGACCCCATGTGACCCTCCTAGTCCTATATAAGTACTCAATGACCCTTAGGTGATCCACCCTAGTCCTATGTAAGTACTCAATGACCCCATGTGACCCTCCTTAGTCCTATATAAGTACTCAATGACCCCATGTGACCCCCCTATTCCAATATAAGTACTCAATGACCCCAAGTGACCCCCCCTAGTCCTATATAACTACTCAATGACCACATGTGACCCACCCTAGTCCTATATAAGTACTCAATTACCCCATGTGACCCCCCTAATCCTATATAAGTACTCAATTACCCCATGTGACCCCCCCCTAATCCTATATAAGTATTCAATGACCCCATGTGACCCACCCTAGTCCTATATAAGTACTCAAGTACCCCAGGTGACCCCCCTAGTCCTATATAAGTACTCAATGAACCCATGTGACCCACCGTAGTCCTATATAAGTACTCAATGACACCATGCGACCCCCCCATGTCCTATATAAGTACTCAATGACCCCATGTGACCCCCCTAATCCTATATAAGTACTCAATGACCCCATGTGACCACCCCTAGTCCTATCTAAGTACTCAATGACCCCGTGTGACCCAGCCTAGTCCTATATAAGTACTCAATAACCCCATGTGACCCATACTAGTCCCATGTAAGTACTCAATGACCCCATGTGACCCAACCTAGTCCAATATAAATACTCAATGACCCTATGTGACCCACCCTAGTCCTATATAATTACTCAATGACCCCATGTGACACCCCCTAGTCCTATATAAGTACTCAATGACCCCTTGTGACCCAACCTAGTCCTATATAAGTACTCAATGACCCCAAATGACCCACCCTAGTCCAATATAAGTATTCTATGACCCCAGGTCAGCCTCCCTAGTCCTATACAAGTACTCAATGACCCCTGGTCAGCCACCCTAGTCCTATATAAGTACTTAATGACCCCATGTGACCCCCCTAGTCCTATATAAGTACTCAATAACCCCATGTGACCCATACTAGTCCCATGTAAGTACTCAATGACCTCATGTGACCCAACCTAGTCCAATATAAATACTCAATGACCCCATGTGACCCACCCTAGTCTTATATAAATACTCAGTGACCTCATGAGACCCACCCTAGTCCTATATAAGTACTCAATGACCCCATGTGACCCACCCTAGTCTTATATAAGTACTCAATGACCCCAAGTGACCCACCCTAGTCCAATATAAGTATTCTATGACCCCAGGTCAGCCTCCCTAGTCCTATACAAGTACTCAATGACCCCTGGTCAGCCACCGTAGTCCTATATAAGTACTTAATGACCCCATGTGACCCCCCTAGTCCTATATAAGTACTCAATTACCCCATGTGACCCCCCTAGTCCTATATAAGTACTCAATGACCCAATGTGACCCACCCTAGTTTTTTATAAGTACTCAATGACCCCATGTGACCCCCCCTAGTCCTATATAAGTACTCAATGACCCCATTTACGCACCCTAGTCCTATATAAGTACTCAATAACCCCATGTGACACCCCTAGACCTATATAAGTACTCAATGACCCCATGTGACCCACCCTAGTCCTATGTAAGTAGTCAATGACCCCATGTGACCCACCCTAGTCCTATATAAGTACTCAATGTCCCCAGGTCAGCCTCCGTAGTCCTATATAAGTACTCAATAACCCCATGTGACCCCCTCTAGTCCCATATAAGTACTCAATGACCACATGTGACCCCCCCATTTCCTACATAAGTACTCCCTGACCCCAAGTGAGTTACTCTCGTCTCATATAAGTACTCCCTGACCCCAAGTCAGTTACCCTCGTCCCATATAAGTACTCCCTGACCCAGTGTGAGTTACCCTCGTCCCATATAAGTACTCCCTGACCCCAAGTGAGTTACCCTCGTCCCATATAAGCACTTACTGATCCCCAAGTGAGTTACCCTCGTCCCATATAAGTACTCCCTGAACCCGTGTGAGTTACCCTCGTCCCATATAAGTACTCCCTGACCCCAAGTGAATTACCTTCGTCCCACATAAGTACTCCCCGACTCCAAGTGTGTTACCCTCGTCCCATATAAGTACTCCCTGAGTCCGAGTGAGTTACCCAGGTCCCATATAAGTACACACTGATCCCCAAGTGAGTTACCCTCGTCCCATATCAGTACTCCCTGACCCCAAGTGAGTTACCCTCGTCCCATATAAGTACTCACTGATACCAAGTGAGTTACCCTGTTACCATATAAGTACTCCCTGACCCTCAAGTGAGATACCCTTGTCCCATATAAGTACTCCCTGACCCCGCGTGAATTACCCTAGTCCCAAATAAGTACTCCCTAACCCTAAGTGAGTTACCCTCGTCCCATATAAGTACTCACTGATCCCCAAGTGAGTTACCCTCGTCCCATATAAGTATTCACTGGTCCACAAGTGAGTTACCCTCGTCCCATATAAGAACTCTCTGACCCCGTGTGAATTACCCAAGTCCCAAATAAGTACTCCCTGACCCTAAGTGAGATACCCTCGTCCCATATAAGTACTCACTGATCCCCAAGTGAGTTACACTAGTCCCATATAAGTACTCCCTGACACCAAGTGAGTTACCTCGTCCCATATAAGAACTCCCTGACCCCAAGTCAGTTACCCTCGTCCCATATAAGTACTCCCTGACCCCGTGTGAGTTACCCTCGTCCCATATAAGTACTCCCTGACCCCAAGTGAGTTACCCTCGTCCCAAATAAGTACTCCCTGACCCCAATTCAGTTACCCTCGTCCCATATAAGTACTCCCTGACCCAGTGTGAGTTACCCTCGTCCCATATAAGTACTGCCTGTCCCCAAGTGAGTTACCCTCGTCCCATATAAGTACTTCCTGATCCCAAGTGAGTTACCCTCGTCCCATAAAAGTACACCCCGACCCCAAGTGAGTTACCCTCGTCCCATATAAGTACTCCCCGACCCCAAGTGAGTTACCCTCGTCCCATATAAGTACTCTCTGACCCCAAGTAAGTTACCCTCGTCCCATATAAGTACTCACTGATCCCCAAGTGAGTTACCATCGTCCCATATAAGTACTCCCTGACCCCGCGTGAATTACCCTAGTCCCAAATAAGTACTCCCTGACCCCAAGTGAGTTACCCTCGTCCCAAATAAGTACTCACTGATCCCCAAGTGAGATACCTTCGTCCCATATAAATACTCCCTGACCCCCAAGTGAGGTACCCTCGTTCCATATAAGTACTCCCTGACCCCGTGTGAGTTACCTTCGTCCCATATAAGTACTCACTGATCCACAAGTGAGTTACCCGCTTCCTTATAAGTACTCCCTGACCCAAAGTGAGTTACCCTAGTCCCATATAAGTACTCCCTGACCCCGTGTGAGTTACCCTCGTCCCATATAAGTAATCCCTGACCCTAAGTGAGTTACCCTCGTCCCTTATAAGTACTCCCTGACCCCAAGTGAGTTACCCTCGTCCCATATAAGTACTCACTGATCCCCAAGTGAGTTACCCTCGTCCCATATAAGTACTCCCTGACCCCCAAGTGAGTTACCCTTGTCCCATATAAGTACTCACTGTTACCAAGTGAGTTACCTCGTCCCATATAAGTACTCACTGTTACCAAGTCAGTTACCCTCGTCCCATATAAGTACTCCCTGACCCCGTGTGAATTACCCTCGTCCCATATAAGTAATCCCTGACCCTAAGTGAGTTACCCTCGTCCCATATAAGTACTCCCCGACTCCAAGTGTGTTACCCTCGTCCCATATAAGTACTACCTGAGTCCGAGTGAGTTACCCAAGTCCCATATAAGTACTCACTGATCCCCAAGTTAGTTACCCTCGTCCCATATAAGTATTCCCTGACCCCAAGTGAGTTACCCTCGTCCCATATAAGTACTTCCTGACCCCCAAATGAGTTAACTTTGTCCCATATAAGTAGTTCCTGACCACGCGTGAATTACCCTAGTCCCAAATAAGTACTCTCTGACCCTAAGTGAGTTACCTTCGTCCCATATAAGTACTCAATGACCCCATGTGACCCATACTAGTCCCATGAAAGTACTCAATGACCCCATGTGTCCCAACCTAGTCCAATATAAATACTCAATGACCCCATGTGACCCACCCTAGTCCTATATAAGTACTCAATGACCCCATGTGACCCCCCCTAGTCCTATATAAGTACTCAATGACCCCTTGAGACCCAACCTTGTCTTATATAAGTACTCAATGACCTCTTGTAACCCACCCTAGTCTTATATAAGTACTCAGTGACCCCATGAGACCCACCCTAGTCCTATATAAGTACTCAATGACCCCATGTGACCCACCCTAGTCCTATATAAGTACTCAATGACCCCAAGTGACCCACCCTAGTCCAATATAAGTATTCTATGACCCCAGGTAAGCCTCCCTAGTCCTATACAAGTACTCAATGACCCCTGGTCAGCCACCCTAGTCCTATATAAGTACTTAATGACCCCATGTGACCCCCCTAGTCCTATATAAGTACTCAATTACCCCATGTGACCCCCCTAGTCCTACATAGGTACTCAATGACCCAATGTGACCCACCCTACTCCTTTATAAGTACTCAATGACCCCATGTGACCCACCCTAGTCCTATATAAGTACTCAATGACCCCAGGTCAGCCTCCGTAGTCCTATATAAGTACTCAATAACCCCATGTGACCCCCTCTAGTCCCATATAAGTACTCAATGACCCCATGTGACCCCCCTATTCCAATATAAGTACTCAATGACCCCAAGTGACCCCCCCTAGTCCTATATAACTACTCAATGACCACATGTGACCCACCCTAGTCCTATATAAGTACTCAATTACCCCATGTGACCCCCCCCTAGTCCTATATAAGTATTCAATGACCCCATGTGACCCCCCTTGTCCTATATAAGTACCCAATAACCCCTTGTGACCCCTCCTAGTCCTATATAAGTACTCAAGTACCCCAGGTGACCCCTCCTAGTCCTATATAAGTACTCAATGAACCCATGTGACCCACCGTAGTCATATATAAGTACTCATTGACACCATGCGACCCCCCCCCCCATATCCTACATAAGTACTCAATGACCCCATGTGACCCCCCTAGTCCTATATAAGTACTCAATGACCCCATGTGACCACCCCTAGTCCTATCTAAGTACTCAATGACCCCGTGTGACCCAGCCTAGTCCTATATAAGTACTCAATGACCCCATGTGACCCATACTAGTCCCATGAAAGTACTCAATGACCCCATGTGTCCCAACCTAGTCCAATATAAATACTCAATGACCCCATGTGACCCACCCTAGTCCTATATAAGTACTCAATGACCCCATGTGACCCCCCTAGTCCTATATAAGTACTCAATGACCCCATTTGACCCCCCCATGTCCTATATAAGTAATCAATGACCCCATGAGACCCCTCCTAGTCCTATATAAGTACTCAATGAACCCATGTGACCCCCCCTAGTCCTATATAAGTACTCTCTAACCCCAGGTGAGCCACCCTAGTCCTATATAAGTACTCAATGACCCCATATGACCCCCCCATGTCCTATATAAGTACTCAATAAACCCATGTGACCCACCGTAGTCCTATATAAGTACTCAATGACCCCATGTGACCCCCCCATGTCCTATATAAGTACTGAATGACCCCATGTGACCCCCCTAGTCCTATATAAGTACTCAATTACCCCATGTGACCCCCCCATGTCCTATATAAGTACTCAATGACCCCATGTGACCCCCCTAGTCCTATATAAGTACCCAATAACCCCAGGTCAGCCTCCCTAGTCCTATATAAGTACTCAATAACCCCATGTGACCCCCCCTAGTCCTATATAAGTACTCAATGACCTCATGTGACCCCCCCATGTCCTATATAAGTACTCAATGACCCCATGTGACCCCCCTTGTCCTATATAAGTACCCAATAACCCCTTGTGACCCCTCCTAGTCCTATATAAGTACTCAATGACCCCATGTGACCCCCCCATGTCCTATATAAGTACACAATAAACCCATGTGACCCACCGTAGTCCTATATAAGTACTCGATGACCCCATGTGACCCACCCTAGTCCAATATAAATATTCAATGACCCCATGTGACCCCCCCATGTCCTATATAAGTACTCAATGACCCCATGTGACCCACCGTAGTCCTATATAAGTACTCAATGACCCCATGTGACCCCCCCATGTCCTATATAAGTACTCAATGACCCCATGTGACCCCCCTAGTCCTATATAAGTACCCAATAACCCCTTGTGACCCCCCCTAGTCCTATATAAGTACTCAATAACCCCTTGTGACCCCCCCTAGTCCTATATAAGTATTCAATGACCCCATGTGACCCACCCTAGTCCTATATAAGTACTCAATGACCCCATGTGACCCCCCTAGTCCTATATAAGTACTCAATTACCCCATGTGACCCCGCCTAGTCCTATATAAGTACTCAATGACCCCATGTGACCCACCCTAGTCCTATATAAGTACTCAATGACCCCATGTGACCCCCCCTAGTCCTACATAAGTACTCAATGACCCCATGTACGCACCCTAGTCCTATATAAGTACTCAATGACACCATGTGACCCACCCTAGTCTTATATAAGTACTCAGTGACCACATGTGACCCCCCCCTATTCCTATATATGTACTCAATGACCCCATGTGACCCCCCCCCTAGTCCTATATAAGTACTCAATGACCCCATGTGACCCACCCTAGTCCTATATAAGTACTCAATGACCCCATGTGACCCACCCTAGTCCTATATAAGTACTCAATGACCCCAGGTGACCCATCGTAGTCCTATGTAAGTACTCAATGACCCCATGTGACCCTCCTTAGTCCAATATAAGTACTCAATAACCCCATGTGACCCCCCTATTCCAATATAAGTACTCAATGACCCCAAGTGACCCCCCCTAGTCCTATATAACTACTCAATGACCCCATGTGACCCACCCTAGTCCTATATAAGTACTCAATGACCCCATGTGACCCCCCTAATCCTATATAAGTACTCAATTACCCCATGTGACCCCCCCCTAATCCTATATAAGTATTCAATGACCCCATGTGACCCACCCTAGTCCTATATAAGTACTCAAGTACCCCAGGTGACCCCCCTAGTCCTATATAAGTACTCAATGAACCCATGTGACCCACCGTAGTCCTATATAAGTACTCAATGACACCATGCGACCCCCCCATGTCCTATATAAGTACTCAATGACCCCATGTGACCCCCCTAATCCTATATAAGTACTCAATGACCCCATGTGACCACCCCTAGTCCTATCTAAGTACTCAATGACCCCGTGTGACCCAGCCTAGTCCTATATAAGTACTCAATAACCCCATGTGACCCATACTAGTCCCATGTAAGTACTCAATGACCCCATGTGACCCAACCTAGTCCAATATAAATACTCAATGACCCTATGTGACCCACCCTAGTCCTATATAATTACTCAATGACCCCATGTGACACCCCCTAGTCCTATATAAGTACTCAATGACCCCTTGTGACCCAACCTAGTCCTATATAAGTACTCAATGACCCCAAATGACCCACCCTAGTCCAATATAAGTATTCTATGACCCCAGGTCAGCCTCCCTAGTCCTATACAAGTACTCAATGACCCCTGGTCAGCCACCCTAGTCCTATATAAGTACTTAATGACCCCATGTGACCCCCCTAGTCCTATATAAGTACTCAATAACCCCATGTGACCCATACTAGTCCCATGTAAGTACTCAATGACCTCATGTGACCCAACCTAGTCCAATATAAATACTCAATGACCCCATGTGACCCACCCTAGTCTTATATAAATACTCAGTGACCTCATGAGACCCACCCTAGTCCTATATAAGTACTCAATGACCCCATGTGACCCACCCTAGTCTTATATAAGTACTCAATGACCCCAAGTGACCCACCCTAGTCCAATATAAGTATTCTATGACCCCAGGTCAGCCTCCCTAGTCCTATACAAGTACTCAATGACCCCTGGTCAGCCACCGTAGTCCTATATAAGTACTTAATGACCCCATGTGACCCCCCTAGTCCTATATAAGTACTCAATTACCCCATGTGACCCCCCTAGTCCTATATAAGTACTCAATGACCCAATGTGACCCACCCTAGTCCTTTATAAGTACTCAATGACCCCATGTGACCCCCCCTAGTCCTATATAAGTACTCAATGACCCCATTTACGCACCCTAGTCCTATATAAGTACTCAATAACCCCATGTGACACCCCTAGACCTATATAAGTACTCAATGACCCCATGTGACCCACCCTAGTCCTATGTAAGTAGTCAATGACCCCATGTGACCCACCCTAGTCCTATATAAGTACTCAATGTCCCCAGGTCAGCCTCCGTAGTCCTATATAAGTACTCAATAACCCCATGTGACCCCCTCTAGTCCCATATAAGTACTCAATGACCACATGTGACCCCCCCATTTCCTACATAAGTACTCCCTGACCCCAAGTGAGTTACTCTCGTCTCATATAAGTACTCCCTGACCCCAAGTCAGTTACCCTCGTCCCATATAAGTACTCCCTGACCCAGTGTGAGTTACCCTCGTCCCATATAAGTACTCCCTGACCCCAAGTGAGTTACCCTCGTCCCATATAAGCACTTACTGATCCCCAAGTGAGTTACCCTCGTCCCATATAAGTACTCCCTGAACCCGTGTGAGTTACCCTCGTCCCATATAAGTACTCCCTGACCCCAAGTGAATTACCTTCGTCCCACATAAGTACTCCCCGACTCCAAGTGTGTTACCCTCGTCCCATATAAGTACTCCCTGAGTCCGAGTGAGTTACCCAGGTCCCATATAAGTACACACTGATCCCCAAGTGAGTTACCCTCGTCCCATATCAGTACTCCCTGACCCCAAGTGAGTTACCCTCGTCCCATATAAGTACTCACTGATACCAAGTGAGTTACCCTGTTACCATATAAGTACTCCCTGACCCTCAAGTGAGATACCCTTGTCCCATATAAGTACTCCCTGACCCCGCGTGAATTACCCTAGTCCCAAATAAGTACTCCCTAACCCTAAGTGAGTTACCCTCGTCCCATATAAGTACTCACTGATCCCCAAGTGAGTTACCCTCGTCCCATATAAGTATTCACTGGTCCACAAGTGAGTTACCCTCGTCCCATATAAGAACTCTCTGACCCCGTGTGAATTACCCAAGTCCCAAATAAGTACTCCCTGACCCTAAGTGAGATACCCTCGTCCCATATAAGTACTCACTGATCCCCAAGTGAGTTACACTAGTCCCATATAAGTACTCCCTGACACCAAGTGAGTTACCTCGTCCCATATAAGAACTCCCTGACCCCAAGTCAGTTACCCTCGTCCCATATAAGTACTCCCTGACCCCGTGTGAGTTACCCTCGTCCCATATAAGTACTCCCTGACCCCAAGTGAGTTACCCTCGTCCCAAATAAGTACTCCCTGACCCCAATTCAGTTACCATCGTCCCATATAAGTACTCCCTGACCCAGTGTGAGTTACCCTCGTCCCATATAAGTACTGCCTGTCCCCAAGTGAGTTACCCTCGTCCCATATAAGTACTTCCTGATCCCAAGTGAGTTACCCTCGTCCCATAAAAGTACACCCCGACCCCAAGTGAGTTACCCTCGTCCCATATAAGTACTCCCCGACCCCAAGTGAGTTACCCTCGTCCCATATAAGTACTCTCTGACCCCAAGTAAGTTACCCTCGTCCCATATAAGTACTCACTGATCCCCAAGTGAGTTACCATCGTCCCATATAAGTACTCCCTGACCCCGCGTGAATTACCCTAGTCCCAAATAAGTACTCCCTGACCCCAAGTGAGTTACCCTCGTCCCAAATAAGTACTCACTGATCCCCAAGTGAGATACCTTCGTCCCATATAAATACTCCCTGACCCCCAAGTGAGGTACCCTCGTTCCATATAAGTACTCCCTGACCCCGTGTGAGTTACCTTCGTCCCATATAAGTACTCACTGATCCACAAGTGAGTTACCCGCTTCCTTATAAGTACTCCCTGACCCAAAGTGAGTTACCCTAGTCCCATATAAGTACTCCCTGACCCCGTGTGAGTTACCCTCGTCCCATATAAGTAATCCCTGACCCTAAGTGAGTTACCCTCGTCCCTTATAAGTACTCCCTGACCCCAAGTGAGTTACCCTCGTCCCATATAAGTACTCACTGATCCCCAAGTGAGTTACCCTCGTCCCATATAAGTACTCCCTGACCCCCAAGTGAGTTACCCTTGTCCCATATAAGTACTCACTGTTACCAAGTGAGTTACCTCGTCCCATATAAGTACTCACTGTTACCAAGTCAGTTACCCTCGTCCCATATAAGTACTCCCTGACCCCGTGTGAATTACCCTCGTCCCATATAAGTAATCCCTGACCCTAAGTGAGTTACCCTCGTCCCATATAAGTACTCCCCGACTCCAAGTGTGTTACCCTCGTCCCATATAAGTACTACCTGAGTCCGAGTGAGTTACCCAAGTCCCATATAAGTACTCACTGATCCCCAAGTTAGTTACCCTCGTCCCATATAAGTATTCCCTGACCCCAAGTGAGTTACCCTCGTCCCATATAAGTACTTCCTGACCCCCAAATGAGTTAACTTTGTCCCATATAAGTAGTTCCTGACCACGCGTGAATTACCCTAGTCCCAAATAAGTACTCTCTGACCCTAAGTGAGTTACCTTCGTCCCATATAAGTACTCAATGACCCCATGTGACCCATACTAGTCCCATGAAAGTACTCAATGACCCCATGTGTCCCAACCTAGTCCAATATAAATACTCAATGACCCCATGTGACCCACCCTAGTCCTATATAAGTACTCAATGACCCCATGTGACCCCCCCTAGTCCTATATAAGTACTCAATGACCTCATGTGACCCACCCTAGTCTTATATAAGTACTCAGTGACCCCATGAGACCCACCCTATTCCTATATAAGTACTCAATGACCCCATGTGACCCACCCTAGTCCTATATAAGTACTCAATGACCCCATGTGACCCACCCTAGTCCAATATAAGTACTCTATGACCCCAGGTCAGCCTCCCTAGTCCTATACAAGTACTCAATGACCCCATTTACGCACCCTAGTCCTATATAAGTACTCAATAACCCCATGTGACACCCATAGACCTATATAAGTACTCAATGACCCCATGTGACCCACCGTAGTCCTATATAAGTACTCAATGACCCCATGTGACCCATCCTAGTCCTATATAAGTACTCAATGACCCCATGTGACCCACCCTAGTCCTATATAAGTACTCAATGACCCCAGGTCAGCCTCCGTAGTCCTATATAAGTACTCAATAACCCCATGTGACCCCCTCTAGTCCCATATAAGTACTCAATGACCCCATGTGACCCCCCCATTTCCTATATAAGTACTCAATGACCCCATGTGACCTCCCTAGTCCTATATAAGTACTCAATTACCCAATGTGACCCCCCCCATGTCCTATATAAGTACTCAATGACCCCTTGTCACCCAACCTAGTCCTATATAAGTACTCAATGACCTCATGTAACCCACCCTAGTCTTATATAAGTACTCAGTGACCCCATGAGACCCACCCTAGTCCTATATAAGTACTCAATGACCCCATGTGACCCACCCTAGTCTTATATAAGTACTCAATGACCACATGTGACCCACCCTAGTCCTATATAAGTACTCTATGACCCAAGGTCAACCTCCCTAGTCCTATACAAGTACTCAATGACCCCATGTGATCCACCCTAGTCCTATATAAGTACTCAATGACCACATGTGACCCACCCTGGTCCTATATAAGTACTCAATGACACCATGTGACCCACCGTAGTCCTATATAAGTACTCAATGACCCCATGTGACCCCCCCCAATGTCCTATATAAGTACTCAATGACCCCATGTGACCCCCCTAGTCCTATATAAGTACCCAATAACCCCTTGTGACCCCCCCTAGTCCTAAATAAGTACTCAATAACCCCTTGTGACCCCCCCTAGTCCTATATAAGTACTCAATGACCCCATGTGACCCACCCTAGTCCTATATAAGTACTCAATGACCCCATGTGACCCCCCCTAGTCCTATATAAGTACTCAATGACCCCATGTGACCCACCCTAGTCCTATATAAGTACTCAATGACCCCATGTGACCCCCCCATGTCCTATATAAGTACTCAATGACCCCATGTGACCCCCCTAGTCCTATATAAGTACCCAATAACCCCTTGTGACCACCCCTAGTCCTATATAAGTACTCAATGAACCCATATGATCCACCCTAGTCCTATATAAGTACTCAATGACCCCATGTGACCCACCCTGGTCCTATATAAGTACTCAATGACCCCATGTGACCCACCGTAGTCCTATATAAGTACTCAATGACCCCATGTGACCCCCCCATGTCCTATATAAGTACTCAATGACCCCATGTGACCCCCCTATTCCTATATAAGTACCCAATAACCCCTTGTGACCCCCCCTAGTCCTATATAAGTACTCAATAACCCCTTGTGACCCCCCCTAGTCCTATATAAGTGCTCAATGACCCCATGTGACCCACCCTAGTCCTATATAAGTACTCAATGACCCCATATGATCGACCCTAGTCCTATATAAGTATTCAATGACCCCATGTGACCCACCCTAGTCCTATATAAGTACTCAATGACCCCATGTGACCCCCCTAGTCCTATATAAGTACTCAATTACCCCATGTGACCCCTCCTAGTCCTATATAAGTACTCAATGACTTCATGTGACCCACCCTATTCCTATATAAGTACTCAATGACCCCATGTGACCCCCCCTAGTCCTACATAAGTACTCAATTACCCCATGTACGCACCCTAGTCCTATATAAGTACTCAATGACACCATGTGACCCACCCTAGTCTTATATAAGTACTCAGTGACCACATGTGACCCCCCCTATTCCTATATATGTACTCAATGACCCCATGTGACCCCCCCCCTAGTCCTATATAAGTACTCAATGACCCCATGTGACCCACCCTAGTCCTATATAAGTACTCAATGACCCCATGTGACCCACCCTAGTCCTATATAAGTACTCAATGACCCCATGTGACCCACCCTAGTCCTATGTAAGTACTCAATGACCCCATGTGACCCTCCTTAGTCCTATATAAGTACTCAATGACCCCATGTGACCCACCTATTCCAATATAAGTACTCAATGACCCCAAGTGACCCCCCCTAGTCCTATATAAGTACTCAATGACCCCATGTGACCCCCCTAGTCCTATATAAGTACTCAATTACCCCATGTGACCCCCCCTAGTCCTATATAAGTACTCAATGATCCCATGTGACCCACCCTAGTCCTATATAAGTACTCAATGACCCCATGTGACCCCCCCTAGTCCTACATAAGTACTCAATGACCCCATGTACGCACCCTAGTCCTATATAAGTACTCAATGACACCATGTGACCCACCCTAGTCTTATATAAGTACTCAGTGACCACATGTGACCCCCCCTATTCCTATATATGTACTCAATGACCCCATGTGACCCACCGTAGTCCTATATAAGTACTCAATGACCCCATGTGACCCCCCCCCCCATGTCCTATATAAGCACTCAATGACCCCATGTGACCCCCCTAGTCCTATATAAGTATCCAATAACCCCTTGTGACCCCCCCTAGTCCTATATAAGTACTCAATAACCCCTTGTGACCCCCCCTAGTCCTATATAAGTACTCAATGACCCCATGTGACCCACCCTAGTCCTATATAAGTACTCAATGACCCCATGTGACCCCCCCATTTCCTACATAAGTACTCAATGACCCCATGTGACCCCCCTAGTCCTATATAAGTACCCAATAACCCCTTGTGACCCCCCCCTAGTCCTATATAAGTACTCAATGACCCCATGTGATCCACCCTAGTCCTATATAAGTACTCAATGACCCCATGTGACCCACCCTGGTCCTATATAAGTACTCAATGACCCCATGTGACCCACCGTAGTTCTATATAAGTACTCAATGACCCCATGTGACCCCCCCATGTCCTATATAAGTACTCAATGGCCCCATGTGACCCCCCTATTCCTATATAAGTACCCAATAACCCCTTGTGACCCCCCCTAGTCCTATATAAGTACTCAATAACCCCTTGTGACCCCCCCTAGTCCTATATAAGTACTCAATGACCCCATGTGACCCACCCTAGTCCTATATAAGTACTCAATGACCCCATATGATCGACCCTAGTCCTATATAAGTATTCAATGACCCCATGTGACCCACCCTAGTCCTATATAAGTACTTGATGACGCCATGTGACACCCCTTGTCCTATATAAGTACTCAATTACCCCATGTGACACCCCTAGTCCTATATAAGTACTCAATGACCCAATGTGACCCACCCTAGTCATATATAAGTACTCAGTGATCCCATGAGACCCACCCTAGTCCTATATAAGTACTCAATGACCCCATGTGACCCACCCTAGTCCTATATAAGTACTCAATGACCCCAAGTGACCCACCCTAGTCAAATATAAGTATTCTATGACCCCAGGTCAGCCTCCCTAGTCCTATACAAGTACTCAATGACCCCATTTACGCACCCTAGTCCTATATAAGTACTCAATGACCCCAGGTCAGCCTCCGTAGTCCCATATAAGTACTCAATGACCCCATGTGACCCCCCCATTTCCTATATAAGTACTCAATGACCCCATGTGACCTCCCTAGTCCTATATAAGTACTCAATTACCCAATGTGACCCCCCCATGACCTATATAAGTACTCAATGACCCCATATGATCGACCCTAGTCCTATATAAGTATTCAATGACCCCATGTGACCCACCCTAGTCCTATATAAGTACTTGATGACGCCATGTGACACCCCTTGTCCTATATAAGTACTCAATTACCCCATGTGACACCCCTAGTCCTATATAAGTACTCAATGACCCAATGTGACCCACCCTAGTCTTATATAAGTACTCAGTGACCCCATGAGACCCACCCTAGTCCTATATAAGTACTCAATGACCCCATGTGACCCACCCTAGTCTTATACAAGTACTCAATGACCCCATGTGACCCACCCTAGTCCTATATAAGTACTCTATGACCCCAGGTCAACCTCCCTAGGCCTATACAAGTACTCAATGACCCCTGGTCAGCCACCCTAGTCCTATATAAGTACTCAATGACCCCATGTGATCCACCCTAGTCCTATATAAGTACTCAATGACCACATGTGACCTACCCTGGTCCTATATAAGTACTCAATGACCCCATGTGACCCACCGTATTCCTATATAAGTACTCAATGACCCCATGTGACCCCCCCCCCCATGTCCTATATAAGTACTCAATGACCCCATGTGACCCCCCTAGTCCTATATAAGTACCCAATAACCCCTTGTGACCCCCCCTAGTCCTATATAAGTACTCAATAACCCCTTGTGACCCCCCCTAGTCCTATATAAGTACTCAATGACCCCATGTGACCCACCCTAGTCCTATATAAGTACTCAATGACCCCATGTGACCCCCCTAGTCCTTTATAAGTACTCAATTACCCCATGTGACCCCCCTAGTCCTATATAAGTACTCAATGACCCCATGTGACCCCCCCTAGTCCTACATAAGTACTCAATGACCCCATGTACGCACCCTAGTCCTATATAAGTACTCAATGACACCATGTGACCCACCCTAGTCTTATATAAGTACTCAGTGACCACATGTGACCCCCCCTATTCCTATATATGTACTCAATGACCCCATGTGACCCCCCCCCCCTAGTCCTATATAAGTACTCAATGACCCCATGTGACCCACCCTAGTCCTATATAAGTACTCAATGACCCCATGTGACCCACCCTAGTCCTATATAAGTACTCAATGACCCCATGTGACCCACCCTAGTCCTATGTAAGTACTCAATGACCCCATGTGACCCTCCTTAGTCCTATATAAGTACTCAATGACCCCATGTGACCCACCCTGGTCCTATATAAGTACTCAATGACCCCATGTGACCCACCGTAGTCCTATATAAGTACTCAATGACCCCATGTGACCCCCCCCATGTCCTATATAAGTACTCAATGACCCCATGTGACCCCCCCATTTCCTATATAAGTACTCAATGACCCCATGTGACCTCCCTAGTCCTATATAAGTACTCAATTACCCAATGTGACCCCCCCATGACCTATATAAGTACTCAATGACCCCTTGTCACCCAACCTAGTCCTATATAAGTACTCAATGACCCCATGTGACCCACCCTAGTCCTATATAAGTACTCAATGACCCCATGTGACCCCCCCATGTCCTACATAAGTACTCAATGACCCCATGTGACCCCCCTAGTCCTATATAAGTACCCAATAACCCCTTGTGACCCCCCCTAGTCCTATATAAGTACTCAATGACCCCATGTGATCCACCCTAGTCCTATATAAGTACTCAATGACCCCATGTGACCCACCCTGGTCCTATATAAGTACTCAATGACCCCATGTGACCCACCGTAGTTCTATATAAGTACTCAATGACCCCATGTGACCCCCCCATGTCCTATATAAGTACTCAATGACCCCATGTGACCCCCCTATTCCTATATAAGTACCCAATAACCCCTTGTGACCCCCCCTAGTCCTATATAAGTACTCAATAACCCCTTGTGACCCCCCCTAGTCCTATATAAGTACTCAATGACCCCATGTGACCCACCCTAGTCCTATATAAGTTATCAATGACCCCATATGATCGACCCTAGTCCTATATAAGTATTCAATGACCCCATGTGACCCCCCCTATTCCTATATATGTACTCAATGACCCCATGTGACCCACCCTAGTCCTATATAAGTACTCAATGACCCCATGTGACCCCCCTAGTCCTATATAAGTACCCAATAACCCCTTGTGACCCCCCCTAGTCCTATATAAGTACTCAATGACCCCATGTGATCCACCCTAGTCCTATATAAGTACTCAATGACCCCATGTGACCCACCCTGGTCCTATATAAGTACTCAATGACCCCATGTGACCCACCGTAGTTCTATATAAGTACTCAATGACCCCATGTGACCCCCCCATGTCCTATATAAGTACTCAATGACCCCATGTGACCCCCCTATTCCTATATAAGTACCCAATAACCCCTTGTGACCACCCCTAGTCCTATATAAGTACTCAATAACCCCTTGTGACCCCCCCTAGTCCTATATAAGTACTCAATGACCCCATGTGACCCACCCTAGTCCTATATAAGTAATAAATGACCCCATATGATCGACCCTAGTCCTATATAAGTATTCAATGACCCCATGTGACCCCCCCTATTCCTATATATGTACTCAATGACCCCATGTGACCCACCCTAGTCCTATATAAGTACTCAATGACCCCATGTGACCCCCCCTAGTCCTATATAAGTACTCAATGACCCCTTGTGACCCAACCTAGTCCTATATAAGTACTCCATGCCCTCATGTAACCCACCCTAGTCTTATATAAGTACTCAGTGACCCCATGAGACACCCCTAGTCCTATATAAGTAGTCAATGAACCAATGTGACCCACCCTAGTCCTTTATAAGTACTCAATGACCCCATGTGACCACCCCTAGTCCTATATAAGTACTCAATGACCCCATTTACGCACCCTAGTCCTAAATAAGTACTCAATAACCCCATGTGACCCACCCTAGTCCTATATAAGCACTCAATGACCCCATGTGACCCACCCTAGTCCTATATAAGTACTCAATTACCCCATGTGACCCCCCCCATGTCCTATATAAGTACTCAATGACTCCATGTGACCCCCCTAGTCCTATATAAGTACCCAATAACCCCAGGTCAGCCTCCCTAGTCCTATATATGTACTGAATAACCCCATGTGACCCACCCTAGTCCTATATAAGTACTCAATGACCCCATGTGACCCCCCCATGTCCTATATAAGTACTCAATGACCCCATGTGACCCCCCTAGTCCTATATAAGTACCCAATAACCCCTTGTGACCCCCCCTAGTCCTATATAAGTACACAATGACCCCATGTGACCCCCCCATGTCCTATATAAGTACTCAATAAACCCATATGACCCACCGTAGTCCTATATAAGTACTCAATGACCCCATGTGACCCACCGTAGTCCTATATAAGTACTCAATGACCCCATGTGACCCCCCCATGTCCTATATAAGTACTCAATGACCCCATGTGACCCCCCTAGTCCTATATAAGTACCCAATAACCCCTTGTGACCCCCCCTAGTCCTATATAAGTACTCAATAACCCCTTGTGACCCCCCCTAGTCCTATATAAGTACTCAATGACCCCATGTGACCCACCCTAGTCCTATATAAGTACTCGATGACCCCATGTGACCCACCCTAGTCCAATATAAATACTCAATGACCCCATGTGACCCCCCCATGTCCTATATAAGTACTCAATGACCCCTTGTGACCCCCCCTAGTCCTATATAAGTACTCAATAACCCCTTGTGACCCCCCCTAGTCCTATATAAGTACTCAATGACCCCATGTGACCCACCCTAGTCCTATATAAGTACTCGATGACCCCATTTGACCCACCCTAGTCCAATATAAATACTCAATGACCCCATGTGACCCCCCCATGTCCTATATAAGTACTCAATGACCCCATGTGACCCCCCCCCCTAGTCCTATATAAGTACTCAATGACCCCTTGTGACCCAACCTAGTCCTATATAAGTACTCAATGACCCCATGTGACCCACCCTAGTCCTATATAAGTACTCAATGACCCCATGTGACCCACCCTAGTCCTATATAAGTACTCAATGACCCCAGGTCAGCCTCCGTAGTCCTATATAAGTACTCTATGACCCCAGGTCAACCTCCCTAGTCCTATACAAGTACTCAATGACCCCTGGTCAGCCACCCTAGTCCTATATAAGTACTCAATGACCCCATGTGATCCACCCTAGTCCTATATAAGTACTCAATGACCCCTTGTGACCACCCCTAGTCCTACATAAGTACGCAATGACCCCATGTACGCACCCTAGTCCTATATAAGTACTCAATGACACCATGTGACCCACCCTGGTCCTATATAAGTACTCAATGACCCCATGTGACCCACCGTAGTCCTATATAAGTACTCAATGACCCCATGTGACCCCCCCCCCCCCATGTCCTATTTAACTACTCAATGACCCCATGTGACCCCCCTAGTCCTATATAAGTACCCAATAACCCCTTGTGACCCGCCCTAGTCCTATATAAGTACTCAATAACCCCTTGTGACCCCCCTAGTCCTATATAAGTACTCAATGACCCCATGTGACCCACCCTAGTCCTATATAAGTACCCAATAACCCCTTGTGACCCCCCCTAGTCCTATATAAGTACTCAATGACCCCATGTGATCCACCCTAGTCCTATATAAGTACTCAATGACCCCAGGTCAACCTCCCTAGTCCTATACAAGTACTCAATGACCCCTGGTCAGCCACCCTAGTCCTATATAAGTACTCAATGACCCCATGTGATCCACCCTAGTCTTATATAAGTACTCAATGACCCCATGTGACCCCCCTATTCCTATATAAGTACCCAATAATCCCTTGTGACCCCCCCTAGTCCTATATAAGTACTCAATAACCCCTTGTGACCCCCCCTAGTCCTACATAAGTACTCAATGACCCCATGTACGCACCCTAGTCCTATATAAGTACTCAATGACACCATGTGACCCACCCTAGTCTTATATAAGTACTCAGTGACCACATGTGACCCCCCCTATTCCTATATATGTACTCAATGACCCCATGTGACCCCCCCCCCCTAGTCCTATATAAGTACTCAATGACCCCATGTGACCCACCTATTCCAATATAAGTACTCAATGACCCCAAGTGACCCCCCTTAGTCCTATATAAGTACTCAATGACCCCATGTGACCCCCCTAGTCCTATATAAGTACTCAATTACCCCATGTGACCCCCCCTAGTCCTATATAAGTACTCAATGACCCCATGTGACCCACCCTAGTCCTATATAAGTACTCAATGACCCCATGTGACCCCCCCTAGTCCTACATAAGTACTCAATGACCCCATGTACGCACCATAGTCCTATATAAGTACTCAATGACACCATGTGACCCACCCTAGTCTTATATAAGTACTCAGTGACCACATGTGACCCCCCCTATTCCTATATATGTACTCAATGACCCCATGTGACCCACCCTAGTCCTATATAAGTACACAATGACCCCATGTGACCCACCCTAGTCCTATATAAGTACTCAATGACCCCAGGTGACCCACCCTAGTCCTATGTAAGTACTCAATGACCCCATGTGACCCACCCTAGTCCTATATAAGTACTCAATGACCCCATGTGACCCCCCTAGTCCTATATAAGTACTGAATTACCCCATGTGACCCCCCCCCTAGTCCTATATAAGTATTCAATGACCCCATGTGACCCACCCTAGTCCTATATAAGTACTCAATGACCCCATGTGACCCACCCTGGTCCTATATAAGTACTCAATGACCCCATGTGACCCACCGTAGTCCTATATAAGTACTCAATGACCCCATTTACGCACCCTAGTCCTAAATAAGTACTCAATAACCCCATGTGACCCACCCTAGTCCTATATAAGCACTCAATGACCCCATGTGACCCACCCTAGTCCTATATAAGTACTCAATTACCCCATGTGACCCCCCCATGTCCTATATAAGTACTCAATGACTCCATGTGACCCCCCTAGTCCTATATAAGTACCCAATAACCCCAGGTCAGCCTCCCTAGTCCTATATATGTACTGAATAACCCCATGTGACCCACCCTAGTCCTATATAAGTACTCAATGACCCCATGTGACCCCCCCATGTCCTATATAAGTACTCAATGACCCCATGTGACCCCCCTAGTCCTATATAAGTACCCAATAACCCCTTGTGACCCCCCCTAGTCCTATATAAGTACACAATGACCCCATGTGACCCCCCCATGTCCTATATAAGTACTCAATAAACCCATATGACCCACCGTAGTCCTATATAAGTACTCAATGACCCCATGTGACCCACCGTATTCCTATATAAGTACTCAATGACCCCATGTGACCCCCCCATGTCCTATATAAGTACTCAATGACCCCATGTGACCCCCCTAGTCCTATATAAGTACCCAATAACCCCTTGTGACCCCCCCTAGTCCTATATAAGTACTCCATAACCCCTTGTGACCCCCCCTAGTCCTATATAAGTACTCAATGACCCCATGTGACCCACCCTAGTCCTATATAAGTACTCGATGACCCCATGTGACCCACCCTAGTCCAATATAAATACTCAATGACCCCATGTGACCCCCCCATGTCCTATATAAGTACTCAATGACCCCATGTGACCCCCCCCTAGTCCTATATAAGTACTCAATGACCCCTTGTGACCCAACCTAGTCCTATATAAGTACTCAATGACCCCATGTGACCCACCCTAGTCCTATATAAGTACTCAATGACCCCATGTGACCCACCCTAGTCCTATATAAGTACTCAATGACCCCAGGTCAGCCTCCGTAGTCCTATATAAGTACTCTATGACCCCAGGTCAACCTCCCTAGTCCTATACAAGTACTCAATGACCCCTGGTCAGCCACCCTAGTCCTATATAAGTACTCAATGACCCCATGTGATCCACCCTAGTCCTATATAAGTACTCAATGACCCCTTGTGACCACCCCTAGTCCTACATAAGTACTCAATGACCCCATGTACGCACCCTAGTCCTATATAAGTACGCAATGACACCATGTGACCCACCCTGGTCCTATATAAGTACTCAATGACCCCATGTGACCCACCGTAGTCCTATATAAGTACTCAATGACCCCATGTGACCCCCCCCCCCCCCCATGTCCTATTTAACTACTCAATGACCCCATGTGACCCCCCTAGTCCTATATAAGTACCCAATAACCCCTTGTGACCCCCCCTAGTCCTATATAAGTACTCCATAACCCCTTGTGACCCCCCCTAGTCCTATATAAGTACTCAATGACCCCATGTGACCCACCCTAGTCCTATATAAGTACTCAATGACCCCATGTGACCCCCCTAGTCCTATATAAGTACTCAATGACCCCATGTGATCCACCCTAGTCCTATATAAGTACTCAATGACCCCTTGTGACCACCCCTAGTCCTACATAAGTACTCAATGACCCCATGTACGCACCCTAGTCCTATATAAGTACTCAATGACCCCATGTGACCCACCCTAGTCCTATATAAGTACTCAATGACCCCAGGTGACCCACCCTAGTCCTATGTAAGTACTCAATGACCCCATGTGACCCACCCTAGTCCTATATAAGTACTCAATGACCCCATGTGACCCCCCTAGTCCTATATAAGTACTGAATTACCCCATGTGACCCCCCCCCCTAGTCCTATATAAGTATTCAATGACCCCATGTGACCCACCCTAGTCTTATATAAGTACTCAATGACCCCATGTGACCCACCCTGGTCCTATATAAGTACTCAATGACCCCATGTGACCCACCGTAGTCCTATATAAGTACTCAATGACCCCATGTGACCCCCCCCCCCCATGTCCTATATAAGTACTCAATGACCCCATGTGACCCCCCTAGTCCTATATAAGTACCCAATAACCCCTTGTGACCCCCCCTAGTCCTATATAAGTACTCAATAACCCCTTGTGACCCTCCCTAGTCCTATATAAGTACTCAATGACCCCATGTGACCCACCCTAGTCCTATATAAGTACTCAATGACCCCATGTGACCCCCCCATGTCCTACATAAGTACTCAGTGACCACATGTGACCCCCCCTATTCCTATATATGTACTCAATGACCGCATGTGACCCACCCTAGTCCTATATAAGTACACAATGACCCCATGTGACCCACCCTAGTCCTATATAAGTACTCAATGACCCCAGGTGACCCACCCTAGTCCTATGTAAGTACTCAATGACCCCATGTGACCCACCCTAGTCCTATATAAGTATTCAATGACCCCATGTGACCCACCCTAGTCCTATATAAGTACTCAATGACCCCATGTGACCCACCCTGGTCCTATATAAGTACTCAATGACCCTATGTGATCCACCCTAGTCCTATATAAGTACTCAATGACCCCATGTGACCCACCCTGGTCCTATATAAGTACTCAATGACCCCATGTGACCCACCGTAGTTCTATATAAGTACTCAATGACCCCATGTGACCCCCCCCCATGTCCTATATAAGTACTCAATGACCCCATGTGACCCCCCTATTCCTATATAAGTACCCAATAACCCCTTGTGACCCCCCCTAGTCCTATATAAGTACTCAATAACCCCTTGTGACCCCCCCTAGTCCTATATAAGTACTCAATGACCCCATGTGACCCACCCTAGTCCTATATAAGTACTCAATGACCCCATATGATCGACCCTAGTCCTATATAAGTATTCAATGACCCCATGTGACCCACCCTAGTCCTATATAAGTACTCAATGACCCCATGTTACCCCCCTAGTCCTATATAAGTACTCAATTACCACATGTGACCCCCCTAGTCCTATATAAGTACTCAATGACCCCATGTGACCCACCCTAGTCCTATATAAGTACTCAATGACCCCATATGATCGACCCTAGTCCTATATAAGTATTCAATGACCCCATGTGACCCACCCTAGTCCTATATAAGTACTCAATGACCCCATGTTACCCCCCTAGTCCTATATAAGTACTCAATTACCACATGTGACCCCCCTAGTCCTATATAAGTACTCAATGACCCCATGTGATCCACTCTAGTCCTATATAAGTACTCAATGACCCCATGTGACCCACCCTGGTCCTATATAAGTACTCAATGACCCCATGTGACCCACCGTAGTCCTATATAAGTACTCAATGACCCCATGTGACCCCCCCATGTCCTATATAAGTACTCAATGACCCCATGTGACCCCCCCTAGTCCTATATAAGTACTCAATGACCCCATGTGACCCCCCCAGTCCTATATAAGTACTGAATTACCCCATGTGACCCCCCCCTAGTCCTATATAAGTATTCAATGACTCCATGTGACCCACCCTAGTCCTATATAAGTACTCAATGACCCCATGTGACCCACCCTGGTCCTATATAAGTACTCAATGACCCCATGTGACCCACCGTAGTCCTATATAAGTACTCAATGACCCCATGTGACCCACCGTAGTCCTATATAAGTACTCAATGACCCCATGTGACCCCCCCCCCATGTCCTATATAAGTACTCAATGACCCCATGTGACCCCCCTAGTCCTATATAAGTATCCAATAACCCCTTGTGACCCCCCCTAGTCCTATATAAGTACTCAATAACCCCTTGTGACCCCCCCTAGTCCTATATAAGTACTCAATGACCCCATGTGACCCACCCTAGTCCTATATAAGTACTCAATGACCCCATGTGACCCCCCCATGTCCTACATAAGTACTCAATGACCCCATGTGACCCCCCTAGTCCTATATAAGTACCCAATAACCCCTTGTGACCCCCCCCTAGTCCTATATAAGTACTCAATGACCCCATGTGATCCACCCTAGTCCTATATAAGTACTCAATGACCCCATGTGACCCACCCTGGTCCTATATAAGTACTCAATGACCCCATGTGACCCACCGTAGTTCTATATAAGTACTCAATGACCCCATGTGACCCCCCCATGTCCTATATAAGTACTCAATGACCCCATGTGACCCCCCTATTCCTATATAAGTACCCAATAACCCCTTGTGACCCCCCCTAGTCCTATATAAGTACTCAATAACCCCTTGTGACCCCCCCTAGTCCTATATAAGTACTCAATGACCCCATGTGACCCACCCTAGTCCTATATAAGTACTCAATGACCCCATATGATCGACCCTAGTCCTATATAAGTATTCAATGACCCCATGTGACCCACCCTAGTCCTATATAAGTACTTGATGACGCCATGTGACACCCCTTGTCCTATATAAGTACTCAATTACCCCATGTGACCCCCCTAGTCCTATATAAGTACTCAATGACCCAATGTGACCCACCCTAGTCATATATAAGTACTCAGTGATCCCATGAGACCCACCCTAGTCCTATATAAGTACTCAATGACCCCATGTGACCCACCCTAGTCCTATATAAGTACTCAATGACCCCAAGTGACCCACCCTAGTCAAATATAAGTATTCTATGACCCCAGGTCAGCCTCCGTAGTCCTATACAAGTACTCAATGACCCCATTTACGCACCCTAGTCCTATATAAGTACTCAATAACCCCATGTGACACCCCTAGACCTATATAAGTACTCAATGACCCCATGTGACCCACCCTAGTCCTATATAAGTACTCAATGACCCCATGTGACCCACCCTAGTCCTATATAAGTACTCAATGACCCCATGTGACCCACCCTAGTCCTATATAAGTACTCAATGACCCCAGGTCAGCCTCCGTAGTCCCATATAAGTACTCAATGACCCCATGTGACCCCCCCATTTCCTATATAAGTACTCAATGACCCCATGTGACCTCCCTAGTCCTATATAAGTACTCAATTACCCAATGTGACCCCCCCATGACCTATATAAGTACTCAATGACCCCTTGTCACCCAACCTAGTCCTATATAAGTACTCAATGACCTCATGTAACCCACCCTAGTCTTATATAAGTACTCAGTGACCCCATGAGACCCACCCTAGTCCTATATAAGTACTCAATGACCCCATGTGACCCACCCTAGTCTTATACAAGTACTCAATGACCCCATGTGACGCACCCTAGTCCTATATAAGTACTCTATGACCCCAGGTCAACCTCCCTAGTCCTATACAAGTACTCAATGACCCCTGGTCAGCCACCCTAGTCCTATATAAGTACTCAATGACCCCATGTGATCCACCCTAGTCCTATATAAGTACTCAATGACCACATGTGACCCACCCTGGTCCTATATAAGTACTCAATGACCCCATGTGACCCACCGTATTCCTATATAAGTACTCAATGACCCCATGTGACCCCCCCCCCCCCATGTCCTATATAAGTACTCAATGACCCCATGTGACCCCCCTAATCCTATATAAGTACCCAATAACCCCTTGTGACCCCCCCTAGTCCTATATAAGTACTCAATAACCCCTTGTGACCCCCCCTAGTCCTATATAAGTGCTCAATGACCCCATGTGACCCACCCTAGTCCTATATAAGTACTCAATGACCCCATATGATCGACCCTAGTCCTATATAAGTATTCAATGACCCCATGTGACCCACCCTAGTCCTATATAAGTACTCAATGACCCCATGTGACCCCCCTAGTCCTATATAAGTACTCAATTACCCCATGTGACCCCCCCTAGTCCTATATAAGTACTCAATGACTTCATGTGACCCACCCTAGTCCTATATAAGTACTCAATGACCCCATGTGACCCCCCCTAGTCCTACATAAGTACTCAATGACCCCATGTACGCACCCTAGTCCTATATAAGTACTCAATGACTCCATGTGACCCACCCTAGTCTTATATAAGTACTCAGTGACCACATGTGACCCCCCCTATTCCTATATATGTACTCAATGACCCCATGTGACCCCCCCCCTAGTCCTATATAAGTACTCAATGACCCCATGAGACCCACCCTAGTCCTATATAAGTACTCAATGACCCCATGTGACCCACCCTAGTCCTATATAAGTACTCAATGACCCCAAGTGACCCACCCTAGTCAAATATAAGTATTCTATGACCCCAGGTCAGCCTCCCTAGTCCTATACAAGTACTCAATGACCCCATTTACGCACCCTAGTCCTATATAAGTACTCAATAACCCCATGTGACACCCCTAGACCTATATAAGTACTCAATGACCCCATGTGACCCACCCTAGTCCTATATAAGTACTCAATGACCCCATGTAACCCACCCTAGTCTTATATAAGTACTCAGTGACCCCATGAGACCCACCCTAGTCCTATATAAGTACTCAATGACCCCATGTGACCCACCCTAGTCTTATACAAGTACTCAATGACCCCATGTGACCCACCCTAGTCCTATATAAGTACTCTATGACCCCAGGTCAACCTCCCTAGTCCTATACAAGTACTCAATGACCCCTGGTCAGCCACCCTAGTCCTATATAAGTACTCAATGACCCCATGTGACCCCCCCATGTCCTATATAAGTACTCAATGACCCCATGTGACCCCCCTAGTCCTATATAAGTACCCAATAACCCCTTGTGACCACCCCTAGTCCTATATAAGTACTCAATGACCCCATGTGATCCACTCTAGTCCTATATAAGTACTCAATGACCCCATGTGACCCACCCTGGTCCTATATAAGTACTCAATGACCCCATGTGACCCACCGTAGTCCTATATAAGTACTCAATGACCCCATGTGACCCCCCCATGTCCTATATAAGTACTCAATGACCCCATGTGACCCCCCTATTCCTATATAAGTACCCAATAACCCCTTGTGACCCCCCCTAGTCCTATATAAGTACTCAATAACCCCTTGTGACCCCCCCTAGTCCTATATAAGTGCTCAATGACCCCATGTGACCCACCCTAGTCCTATATAAGTACTCAATGACCCCATATGATCGACCCTAGTCCTATATAAGTATTCAATGACCCCATGTGACCCACCCTAGTCCTATATAAGTACTCAATGACCCCATGTGACCCCCCTAGTCCTATATAAGTACTCAATTACCCCATGTGACCCCCCCTAGTCCTATATAAGTACTCAATGACTTCATGTGACCCACCCTAGTCCTATATAAGTACTCAATGACCCCATGTGACCCCCCCTAGTCCTACATAAGTACTCAATGACCCCATGTACGCACCCTAGTCCTATATAAGTACTCAATGACACCATGTGACCCACCCTAGTCTTATATAAGTACTCAGTGACCACATGTGACCCCCCCTATTCCTATATATGTACTCAATGACCCCATGTGACCCCCCCCCCTAGTCCTATATAAGTACTCAATGACCCCATGTGACCCACCCTAGTCCTATATAAGTACTCAATGACCCCATGTGACCCACCCTAGTCCTATATAAGTACTCAATGACCCCATGTGACCCACCCTAGTCCTATGTAAGTACTCAATGACACCATGTGACCCTCCTTAGTCCTATATAAGTACTCAATGACCCCATGTGACCCACCTATTCCAATATAAGTACTCAATGACCCCAAGTGACCCCCCCCCTAGTCCTATATAAGTACTCAATGACCCCATGTGACCCTCCTAGTCCTATATAAGTACTCAATTACCCCATGTGACCCCCCCTAGTCCTATATAAGTACTCAATGACCCCATGTGACCCACCCTAGTCCTATATAAGTACTCAATGACCCCATGTGACCCCCCCTAGTCCTACATAAGTACTCAATGACCCCATGTACGCACCCTAGTCCTATATAAGTACTCAATGACACCATGTGACCCACCCTAGTCTTATATAAGTACTCAGTGACCACATGTGACCCCCCCTATTCCTATATATGTACTCAATGACCCCAAGTGACCCACCCTAGTCCTATATAAGTACTCAATGACCCCATGTGACCCACCCTAGTCCTATGTAAGTACTCAATGACCCCAGGTGACCCACCCTAATCCTATGTAAGTACTCAATGACCCCATGTGACCCACCCTAGTCCTATATAAGTACTCAATGACCCCATGTGACCCCCCCAGTCCTATATAAGTACTGAATTACCCCATGTGACCCCCCCCCTAGTCCTATATAAGTATTCAATGACTCCATGTGACCCACCCTAGTCCTATATAAGTACTCAATGACCCCATGTGACCCACCCTGGTCCTATATAAGTACTCAATGACCCCATGTGACCCACCGTAGTCCTATATAAGTACTCAATGACCCCATGTGACCCCCCCCCATGTCCTATATAAGTACTCAATGACCCCATGTGACCCCCCTAGTCCTATATAAGTATCCAATAACCCCTTGTGACCCCCCCTAGTCCTATATAAGTACTCAATAACCCCTTGTGACCCCCCCTAGTCCTATATAAGTACTCAATGACCCCATGTGACCCACCCTAGTCCTATATAAGTACTCAATGACCCCATGTGACCCCCCCATGTCCTACATAAGTACTCAATGACCCCATGTGACCCCCCTAGTCCTATATAAGTACCCAATAACCCCTTGTGACCCCCCCCTAGTCCTATATAAGTACTCAATGACCCCATGTGATCCACCCTAGTCCTATATAAGTACTCAATGACCCCATGTGACCCACCCTGGTCCTATATAAGTACTCAATGACCCCATGTGACCCACCGTAGTTCTATATAAGTACTCAATGACCCCATGTGACCCACCCTAGTCCTATATAAGTACTCAATGACCCCAGGTGACCCACCCTAGTCCTATGTAAGTACTCAATGACCCCATGTGACCCACCCTAGTCCTATATAAGTACTCAATGACCCCATGTGACCCCCCCAGTCCTATATAAGTACTGAATTACCCCATGTGACCCCCCCCCTAGTCCTATATAAGTATTCAATGACTCCATGTGACCCACCCTAGTCCTATATAAGTACTCAATGACCCCATGTGACCCACCCTGGTCCTATATAAGTACTCAATGACCCCATGTGACCCACCGTAGTCCTATATAAGTACTCAATGACCCCATGTGACCCCCCCCCATGTCCTATATAAGTACTCAATGACCCCATGTGACCCCCCTAGTCCTATATAAGTATCCAATAACCCCTTGTGACCCCCGCTAGTCCTATATAAGTACTCAATAACCCCTTGTGACCCCCCCTAGTCCTATATAAGTACTCAATGACCCCATGTGACCCACCCTAGTCCTATATAAGTACTCAATGACCCCATGTGACCCCCCCATGTCCTACATAAGTACTCAATGACCCCATGTGACCCCCCTAGTCCTATATAAGTACCCAATAACCCCTTGTGACCCCCCCCCTAGTCCTATATAAGTACTCAATGACCCCATGTGATCCACCCTAGTCCTATATAAGTACTCAATGACCCCATGTGACCCACCCTGGTCCTATATAAGTACTCAATGACCCCATGTGACCCACCGTAGTTCTATATAAGTACTCAATGACCCCATGTGACCCCCCCATGTCCTATATAAGTACTCAATGACTCCATGTGACCCACCCTAGTCTTATATAAGTACTCAGTGACCACATGTGACCCCCCCTATTCCTATATATGTACTCAATGACCCCATGTGACCCCCCCCCTAGTCCTATATAAGTACTCAATGACCCCATGAGACCCACCCTAGTCCTATATAAGTACTCAATGACCCCATGTGACCCACCCTTGTCCTATATAAGTACTCAATGACCCCAGGTCAGCCTCCCTAGTCCTATACAAGTACTCAATGACCCCATTTACGCACCCTAGTCCTATATAAGTACTCAATAACCCCATGTGACACCCCTAGACCTATATAAGTACTCAATGACCCCATGTGACCCACCCTAGTCCTATATAAGTACTCAATGACCCCATGTGACCCACCCTAGTCCTATATAAGTACTCAATGACCCCAGGTCAGCCTCCGTAGTCCCATATAAGTACTCAATGACCCCATGTGACCCCCCCATTTCCTATATAAGTACTCAATGACCCCATGTGACCTCCCTAGTCCTATATAAGTACTCAATTACCCAATGTGACCCCCCCATGACCTATATAAGTACTCAATGACCCCTTGTCACCCAACCTAGTCCTATATAAGTACTCAATGACCTCATGTAACCCACCCTAGTCTTATATAAGTACTCAGTGACCCCATGAGACCCACCCTAGTCCTATATAAGTACTCAATGACCCCATGTGACCCACCCTAGTCTTATACAAGTACTCAATGACCCCATGTGACCCACCCTAGTCCTATATAAGTACTCTATGACCCCAGGTCAACCTCCCTAGTCCTATACAAGTACTCAATGACCCCTGGTCAGCCACCCTAGTCCTATATAAGTACTCAATGACCCCATGTGACCCCCCCATGTCCTATATAAGTACTCAATGACCCCATGTGACCCCCCTAGTCCTATATAAGTACCCAATAACCCCTTGTGACCACCCCTAGTCCTATATAAGTACTCAATGACCCCATGTGATCCACTCTAGTCCTATATAAGTACTCAATGACCCCATGTGACCCACCCTGGTCCTATATAAGTACTCAATGACCCCATGTGACCCACCGTAGTCCTATATAAGTACTCAATGACCCCATGTGACCCCCCCATGTCCTATATAAGTACTCAATGACCCCTTGTGACCCCCCCTAGTCCTATATAAGTACTCAATAACCCCTTGTGACCCCCCCTAGTCCTATATAAGTGCTCAATGACCCCATGTGACCCACCCTAGTCCTATATAAGTACTCAATGACCCCATATGATCGACCCTAGTCCTATATAAGTATTCAATGACCCCATGTGACCCACCCTAGTCCTATATAAGTACTCAATGACCCCATGTGACCCCCCTAGTCCTATATAAGTACTCAATTACCCCATGTGACCCCCCCTAGTCCTATATAAGTACTCAATGACTTCATGTGACCCACCCTAGTCCTATATAAGTACTCAATGACCCCATGTGACCCCCCCTAGTCCTACATAAGTACTCAATGACCCCATGTACGCACCCTAGTCCTATATAAGTACTCAATGACACCATGTGACCCACCCTAGTCTTATATAAGTACTCAGTGACCACATGTGACCCCCCCTATTCCTATATATGTACTCAATGACCCCATGTGACCCCCCCCCTAGTCCTATATAAGTACTCAATGACCCCATGTGACCCACCCTAGTCCTATATAAGTACTCAATGACCCCATGTGACCCACCCTAGTCCTATATAAGTACTCAATGACCCCATGTGACCCACCCTAGTCCTATGTAAGTACTCAATGACACCATGTGACCCTCCTTAGTCCTATATAAGTACTCAATGACCCCATGTGACCCACCAATTCCAATATAAGTACTCAATGACCCCAAGTGACCCCCCCCCTAGTCCTATATAAGTACTCAATGACCCCATGTGACCCCCCTAGTCCTATATAAGTACTCAATTACCCCATGTGACCCCCCCTAGTCCTATATAAGTACTCAATGACCCCATGTGACCCACCCTAGTCCTATATAAGTACTCAATGACCCCATGTGACCCCCCCTAGTCCTACATAAGTACTCAATGACCCCATGTACGCACCCTAGTCCTATATAAGTACTCAATGACACCATGTGACCCACCCTAGTCTTATATAAGTACTCAGTGACCACATGTGACCCCCCCTATTCCTATATATGTACTCAATGACCCCAAGTGACCCACCCTAGTCCTATATAAGTACTCAATGACCCCATGTGACCCACCCTAGTCCTATATAAGTACTCAATGACCCCAGGTGACCCACCCTAGTCCTATGTAAGTACTCAATGACCCCATGTGACCCACCCTAGTCCTATATAAGTACTCAATGACCCCATGTGACCCCCCCAGTCCTATATAAGTACTGAATTACCCCATGTGACCCCCCCCTAGTCCTATATAAGTATTCAATGACTCCATGTGACCCACCCTAGTCCTATATAAGTACTCAATGACCCCATGTGACCCACCCTGGTCCTATATAAGTACTCAATGACCCCATGTGACCCACCGTAGTCCTATATAAGTACTCAATGACCCCATGTGACCCCCCCCCATGTCCTATATAAGTACTCAATGACCCCATGTGACCCCCCTAGTCCTATATAAGTATCCAATAACCCCTTGTGACCCCCCCTAGTCCTATATAAGTACTCAATAACCCCTTGTGACCCCCCCTAGTCCTATATAAGTACTCAATGACCCCATGTGACCCACCCTAGTCCTATATAAGTACTCAATGACCCCATGTGACCCCCCCATGTCCTACATAAGTACTCAATGACCCCATGTGACCCCCCTAGTCCTATATAAGTACCCAATAACCCCTTGTGACCCCCCCCTAGTCCTATATAAGTACTCAATGACCCCATGTGATCCACCCTAGTCCTATATAAGTACTCAATGACCCCATGTGACCCACCCTGGTCCTATATAAGTACTCAATGACCCCATGTGACCCACCGTAGTTCTATATAAGTACTCAATGACCCCATGTGACCCCCCCATGTCCTATATAAGTACTCAATGACCCCATGTGACCCCCCTATTCCTATATAAGTACCCAATAACCCCTTTTGACCCCCCCTAGTCCTATATAAGTACTCAATAACCCCTTGTGACCCCCCCTAGTCCTATATAAGTACTCAATGACCCCATGTGACCCACCCTAGTCCTATATAAGTACTCAATGACCCCATATGATCGACCCTAGTCCTATATAAGTATTCAATGACCCCATGTGACCCACCCTAGTCCTATATAAGTACTTGATGACGCCATGTGACACCCCTTGTCCTATATAAGTACTCAATTACCCCATGTGACCCCCCTAGTCCTATATAAGTACTCAATGACCCAATGTGACCCACCCTAGTCATATATAAGTACTCAGTGATCCCATGAGACCCACCCTAGTCCTATATAAGTACTCAATGACCCCATGTGACCCACCCTAGTCCTATATAAGTACTCAATGACCCCAAGTGACCCACCCTAGTCAAATATAAGTATTCTATGACCCCAGTTCAGCCTCCCTAGTCCTATACAAGTACTCAATGACCCCTTTTACGCACCCTAGTCCTATATAAGTACTCAATAACCCCATGTGACACCCCTAGACCTATATAAGTACTCAATGACCCCATGTGACCCACCCTAGTCCTATATAAGTACTCAATGACCCCATGTGACCCACCCTAGTCCTATATAAGTACTCAATGACCCCATGTGACCCACCCTAGTCCTATATAAGTACTCAATGACCCCAGGTCAGCCTCCGTAGTCCCATATAAGTACTCAATGACCCCATGTGACCCCCCCATTTCCTATATAAGTACTCAATGACCCCATGTGACCTCCCTAGTCCTATATAAGTACTCAATTACCCAATGTGACCCCCCCATGACCTATATAAGTACTCAATGACCCCTTGTCACCCAACCTAGTCCTATATAAGTACTCAATGACCTCATGTAACCCACCCTAGTCTTATATAAGTACTCAGTGACCCCATGAGACCCACCCTAGTCCTATATAAGTACTCAATGACCCCATGTGACCCACCCTAGTCTTATACAAGTACTCAATGACCCCATGTGACCCACCCTAGTCCTATATAAGTACTCTATGACCCCAGGTCAACCTCCCTAGTCCTATACAAGTACTCAATGACCCCTGGTCAGCCACCCTAGTCCTATATAAGTACTCAATGACCCCATGTGATCCACCCTAGTCCTATATAAGTACTCAATGACCACATGTGACCCACCCTGGTCCTATATAAGTACTCAATGACCCCATGTGACCCACCGTATTCCTATATAAGTACTCAATGACCCCATGTGACCCCCCCCCCCATGTCCTATATAAGTACTCAATGACCCCATGTGACCCCCCTAATCCTATATAAGTACCCAATAACCCCTTGTGACCCCCCCTAGTCCTATATAAGTACTCAATAACCCCTTGTGACCCCCCCTAGTCCTATATAAGTACTCAATGACCCCATGTGACCCACCCTAGTCCTATATAAGTACTCAATGACCCCATGTGACCCCCCTAGTCCTTTATAAGTACTCAATTACCCCATGTGACCCCCATAGTCCTATATAAGTACTCAATGACCCCATGTGACCCCCCCTAGTCCTACATAAGTACTCAATGACCCCATGTACGCACCCTAGTCCTATATAAGTACTCAATGACACCATGTGACCCACCTTAGTCTTATATAAGTACTCAGTGACCACATATGACCCCCCCTATTCCTATATATGTACTCAATGACCCCATGTGACCCCCCCCCCCCTAGTCCTATATAAGTACTCAATGACCCCATGTGACCCACCCTAGTCCTATATAAGTACTCAATGACCCCATGTGACCCACCCTAGTCCTATATAAGTACTCAATGACCCCATGTGACCCACCCTAGTCCTATGTAAGTACTCAATGACCCCATGTGACCCTCCTTAGTCCTATATAAGTACTCAATGACCCCATGTGACCCACCTATTCCAATATAAGTACTCAATGACCCCATGTGACCCCCCTAGTCCTATATAAGTACTGAATTACCCCATGTGACCCCCCCCCCCCCTAGTCCTATATAAGTATTCAATGACCCCATGTGACCCACCCTAGTCCTATATAAGTACTCAGTGACCCCATGTGACCCACCCTGGTCCTATATAAGTACTCAATGACCCCATGTGACCCACCGTAGTCCTATATAAGTACTCAATGACCCCATGTGACCCCCCCATGTCCTATATAAGTACTCAATGACCCCATGTGACCCCCCTAGTCCTATATAAGTACCCAATAACCCCTTGTGACCCCCCCTAGTCCTATATAAGTACTCAATAACCCCTTGTGACCCCCCCAGTCCTATATAAGTACTCAATGACCCCATGTGACCCACCCTAGTCCTATATAAGTAATCAATGACCCCATATGATCGACCCTAGTCCTATATAAGTATTCAATGACCCCATGTGACCCCCCCTATTCCTATATATGTACTCAATGACCCCATGTGACCCACCCTAGTCCTATATAAGTACTCAATGACCCCATGTGACCCCCCCTAGTCCTATATAAGTACTCAATGACCCCTTGTGACCCAACCTAGTCCTATATAAGTACTCCATGCCCTCATGTAACCCACCCTAGTCTTATATAAGTACTCAGTGACCCCATGAGACACCCCTAGTCCTATATAAGTAGTCAATGAACCAATGTGACCCACCCTAGTCCTTTATAAGTACTCAATGACCCCATGTGACCACCCCTAGTCCTATATAAGTACTCAATGACCCCATTTACGCACCCTAGTCCTAAATAAGTACTCAATAACCCCATGTGACCCACCCTAGTCCTATATAAGCACTCAATGACCCCATGTGACCCACCCTAGTCCTATATAAGTACTCAATTACCCCATGTGACCCCCCCATGTCCTATATAAGTACTCAATGACTCCATGTGACCCCCCTAGTCCTATATAAGTACCCAATAACCCCAGGTCAGCCTCCCTAGTCCTATATAAGTACTCAATGACCCCATGTGACCCCCCCATGTCCTATATAAGTACTCAATGACCCCATGTGACCCCCCTAGTCCTATATAAGTACCCAATAAGCCCTTGTGACCCCCCCTAGTCCTATATAAGTACACAATGACCCCATGTGACCCCCCCATGTCCTATATAAGTACTCAATAAACCCATATGACCCACCGTAGTCCTATATAAGTACTCAATGACCCCATGTGACCCCCCTAGTCCTATATAAGTACCCAATAACCCCTTGTGACCCCCCCTAGTCCTATATAAGTACTCAATAACCCCTTGTAACCCCCCCTAGTCCTATATAAGTACTCAATGACCCCATGTGACCCACCCTAGTCCTATATAAGTACTCGATGACCCCATGTGACCCACCCTAGTCCAATATAAATACTCAATGACCCCATGTGACCCCCCCATGTCCTATATAAGTACACAATGACCCCATGTGACCCCCCCCTAGTCCTATATAAGTACTCAATGACCCCTTGTGACCCAACCTAGTCCTATATAAGTACTCAATGACCCCATGTGACCCACCCTAGTCCTATATAAGTACTCAATGACCCCAGGTCTGCCTCCGTAGTCCTATATAAGTACTCTATGACCCCAGGTCAACCTCCCTAGTCCTATACAAGTACTCAATGACCCCTGGTCAGCCACCCTAGTCCTATATAAGTACTCAATGACCCCATCTGATCCACCCTAGTCCTATATAAGTACTCAATGACCCCTTGTGACCACCCCTAGTCCTACATAAGTACTCAATGACCCCATGTACGCACCCTAGTCCTATATAAGTACTCAATGACACCATGTGACCCACCCTGGTCCTATATAAGTACTCAATGACCCCATGTGACCCACCGTAGTCCTATATAAGTACTCAATGACCCCATGTGACCCCCCCCCATGTCCTATTTAACTACTCAATGACCCCATGTGACCCCCCTAGTCCTATATAAGTACTCAATGACCCCATGTGACACACCCTAGTCCTATATAAGTACTCAATGACCCCATGTGACCCACCCTAGTCCTATATAAGTACTCAATGACCCCAGGTGACACACCCTAGTCCTATGTAAGTACTCAATGACCCCATGTGACCCTCCTTAGTCCTATATAAGTACTCAATGACCACATGTGACCCACCTATTCCAATATAAGTACTCAATGACCCCAAGTGACCCCCCCTAGTCCTATATAACTACTCAATGACCCCATGTGACCCCCCCTAGTCCTACATAAGTACTCAATGACCCCATGTACGCACCCTAGTCCTATATAAGTACTCAATGACACCATGTGACCCACCCTAGTCTTATATAAGTACTCAGTGACCACATGTGACCCCCCCTATTCCTATATATGTACTCAATGACCCCTTGTGACCCAACCTAGTCCTATATAAGTACTCCATGCCCACATGTAACCCACCCTAGTCTTATATAAGTACTCAGTGACCCCATGAGACACCCCTAGTCCTATATAAGTAGTCAATGAACCAATGTGACCCACCCTAGTCCTTTATAAGTACTCAATGACGCCATGTGACCACCCCTAGTCCTATATAAGTACTCAATGACCCCATGTGACCCACCCTAGTCCTATATAAGTATTCAATGACCCCAAGTGACCCACCTATTCCAATATAAGTACTCAATGACCCCAAGTGACCCCCCCCCCTAGTCCTATATAAGTACTCAATGACCCCATGTGACCCCCCTAGTCCTATATAAGTACTCAATTACCCCATGTGACCCCCCCTAGTCCTATATAAGTACTCAATGACCCCATGTGACCCACCCTAGTCCTATATAAGTACTCAATGACCCCATGTGACCCCCCCTAGTCCTACATAAGTACTCAATGACCCCATGTACGCACCCTAGTCCTATATAAGTACTCAATGACACCATGTGACCCACCCTAGTCTTATATAAGTACTCAGTGACCACATGTGACCCCCCCTATTCCTATATATGTACTCAATGACCCCATGTGACCCACCCTAGTCCTATATAAGTACTCAATGACCCCATGTGACCCACCCTAGTCCTATATAAGTACTCAATGACCCCAGGTGACCCACCCTAGTCCTATGTAAGTACTCAATGACCCCATGTGACCCACCCTAGTCCTATATAAGTACTCAATGACCCCATGTGACCCCCCCAGTCCTATATAAGTACTGAATTACCCCATGTGACCCCCCCCTAGTCCTATATAAGTATTCAATGACTCCATGTGACCCACCCTAGTCCTATATAAGTACTCAATGACCCCATGTGACCCACCCTGGTCCTATATAAGTACTCAATGACCCCATGTGACCCACCGTAGTCCTATATAAGTACTCAATGACCCCATGTGACCCCCCCCCATGTCCTATATAAGTACTCAATGACCCCATGTGACCCCCCTAGTCCTATATAAGTATCCAATAACCCCTTGTGACCCCCCCTAGTCCTATATAAGTACTCAATAACCCCTTGTGACCCCCCCTAGTCCTATATAAGTACTCAATGACCCCATGTGACCCACCCTAGTCCTATATAAGTACTCAATGACCCCATGTGACCCACCCTAGTCCTATATAAGTACTCAATGACCCCAAGTGACCCACCCTAGTCAAATATAAGTATTCTATGACCCCAGGTCAGCCTCCCTAGTCCTATACAAGTACTCAATGACCCCTTTTACGCACCCTAGTCCTATATAAGTACTCAATAACCCCATGTGACACCCCTAGACCTATATAAGTACTCAATGACCCCATGTGACCCACCCTAGTCCTATATAAGTACTCAATGACCCCATGTGACCCACCCTAGTCCTATATAAGTACTCAATGACCCCATGTGACCCACCCTAGTCCTATATAAGTACTCAATGACCCCAGGTCAGCCTCCGTAGTCCCATATAAGTACTCAATGACCCCATGTGACCCCCCCATTTCCTATATAAGTACTCAATGACCCCATGTGACCTCCCTAGTCCTATATAAGTACTCAATTACCCAATGTGACCCCCCCATGACCTATATAAGTACTCAATGACCCCTTGTCACCCAACCTAGTCCTATATAAGTACTCAATGACCTCATGTAACCCACCCTAGTCTTATATAAGTACTCAGTGACCCCATGAGACCCACCCTAGTCCTATATAAGTACTCAATGACCCCATGTGACCCACCCTAGTCTTATACAAGTACTCAATGACCCCATGTGACCCACCCTAGTCCTATATAAGTACTCTATGACCCCAGGTCAACCTCCCTAGTCCTATACAAGTACTCAATGACCCCTGGTCAGCCACCCTAGTCCTATATAAGTACTCAATGACCCCATGTGATCCACCCTAGTCCTATATAAGTACTCAATGACCACATGTGACCCACCCTGGTCCTATATAAGTACTCAATGACCCCATGTGACCCACCGTATTCCTATATAAGTACTCAATGACCCCATGTGACCCCCCCCCCCCCCATGTCCTATATAAGTACTCAATGACCCCATGTGACCCCCCTAATCCTATATAAGTACCCAATAACCCCTTGTGACCCCCCCTAGTCCTATATAAGTACTCAATAACCCCTTGTGACCCCCCCTAGTCCTATATAAGTACTCAATGACCCCATGTGACCCACCCTAGTCCTATATAAGTACTCAATGACCCCATGTGACCCCCCTAGTCCTTTATAAGTACTCAATTACCCCATGTGACCCCCATAGTCCTATATAAGTACTCAATGACCCCATGTGACCCCCCCTAGTCCTACATAAGTACTCAATGACCCCATGTACGCACCCTAGTCCTATATAAGTACTCAATGACACCATGTGACCCACCTTAGTCTTATATAAGTACTCAGTGACCACATGTGACCCCCCCTATTCCTATATATGTACTCAATGACCCCATGTGACCCCCCCCCTAGTCCTATATAAGTACTCAATGACCCCATGTGACCCACCCTAGTCCTATATAAGTACTCAATGACCCCATGTGACCCACCCTAGTCCTATATAAGTACTCAATGACCCCATGTGACCCACCCTAGTCCTATGTAAGTACTCAATGACCCCAGGTGACCCACCCTAGTCCTATGTAAGTACTCAATGACCCCATGTGACCCACCCTAGTCCTATATAAGTACTCAATGACCCCATGTGACCCCCCCAGTCCTATATAAGTACTGAATTACCCCATGTGACCCCCCCCTAGTCCTATATAAGTATTCAATGACTCCATGTGACCCACCCTAGTCCTATATAAGTACTCAATGACCCCATGTGACCCACCCTGGTCCTATATAAGTACTCAATGACCCCATGTGACCCACCGTAGTCCTATATAAGTACTCAATGACCCCATGTGACCCCCCCCATGTCCTATATAAGTACTCAATGACCCCATGTGACCCCCCTAGTCCTATATAAGTACCCAATAACCCCTTGTGACCCCCCCTAGTCCTATATAAGTACTCAATAACCCCTTGTGACCCCCCCTAGTCCTATATAAGTACTCAATGACCCCATGTGACCCACCCTAGTCCTATATAAGTACTCAATGACCCCATGTGACCCCCCCATGTCCTACATAAGTACTCAATGACCCCATGTGACCCCCCTAGTCCTATATAAGTACCCAATAACCCCTTGTGACCCCCCCCTAGTCCTATATAAGTACTCAATGACCCCATGTGATCCACCCTAGTCCTATATAAGTACTCAATGACCCCATGTGACCCACCCTGGTCCTATATAAGTACTCAATGACCCCATGTGACCCACCGTAGTTCTATATAAGTACTCAATGACCCCATGTGACCCCCCATGTCCTATATAAGTACTCAATGACCCCATGTGACCCCCCTATTCCTATATAAGTACCCAATAACCCCTTGTGACCCCCCCTAGTCCTATATAAGTACTCAATAACCCCTTGTGACCCCCCCTAGTCCTATATAAGTACTCAATGACCCCATGTGACCCACCCTAGTCCTATATAAGTACTCAATGACCCCATATGATCGACCCTAGTCCTATATAAGTATTCAATGACCCCATGTGACCCACCCTAGTCCTATATAAGTACTTGATGACGCCATGTGACCCCCTTGTCCTATATAAGTACTCAATTACCCCATGTGACCCCCCTAGTCCTATATAAGTACTCAATGACCCAATGTGACCCACCCTAGTCATATATAAGTACTCAGTGATCCCATGAGACCCACCCTAGTCCTATATAAGTACTCAATGACCCCATGTGACCCACCCTAGTCCTATATAAGTACTCAATGACCCCAAGTGACCCACCCTAGTCAAATATAAGTATTCTATGACCCCAGGTCAGCCTCCCTAGTCCTATACAAGTACTCAATGACCCCATTTACACACCCTAGTCCTATATAAGTACTCAATAACCCCATGTGACACCCCTAGACCTATATAAGTACTCAATGACCCCATGTGACCCACCCTAGTCCTATATAAGTACTCAATGACCCCATGTGACCCACCCTAGTCCTATATAAGTACTCAATGACCCCATATGACCCACCCTAGTCCTATATAAGTACTCAATGACCCCAGGTCAGCCTCCGTAGTCCCATATAAGTACTCAATGACCCCATGTGACCCCCCCATTTCCTATATAAGTACTCAATGACCCCATGTGACCTCCCTAGTCCTATATAAGTACTCAATTACCCAATGTGACCCCCCCATGACCTATATAAGTACTCAATGACCCCTTGTCACCCAACCTAGTCCTATATAAGTACTCAATGACCTCATGTAACCCACCCTAGTCTTATATAAGTACTCAGTGACCCCATGAGACCCACCCTAGTCCTATATAAGTACTCAATGACCCCATGTGACCCACCCTAGTCTTATACAAGTACTCAATGACCCCATTTGACCCACCCTAGTCCTATATAAGTACTCTATGACCCCAGGTCAACCTCCCTAGTCCTATACAAGTACTCAATGACCCCTGGTCAGCCACCCTAGTCCTATATAAGTACTCAATGACCCCATGTGATCCACCCTAGTCCTATATAAGTACTCAATGACCACATGTGACCCACCCTGGTCCTATATAAGTACTCAATGACCCCATGTGACCCACCGTATTCCTATATAAGTACTCAATGACCCCATGTGACCCCCCCCCCCATGTCCTATATAAGTACTCAATGACCCCATGTGACCCCCCTAATCCTATATAAGTACCCAATAACCCCTTGTGACCCCCCCTAGTCCTATATAAGTACTCAATAACCCCTTGTGACCCCCCCTAGTCCTATATAAGTACTCAATGACCCCATGTGACCCACCCTAGTCCTATATAAGTACTCAATGACCCCATGTGACCCCCCTAGTCCTTTATAAGTACTCAATTACCTTATGTGACCCCCATAGTCCTATATAAGTACTCAATGACCCCATGTGACCCCCCCTAGTCCTACATAAGTACTCAATGACCCCATGTACGCACCCTAGTCCTATATAAGTACTCAATGACACCATGTGACCCACCTTAGTCTTATATAAGTACTCAGTGACCACATGTGACCCCCCCTATTCCTATATATGTACTCAATGACCCCATGTGACCCCCCCCCCTAGTCCTATATAAGTACTCAATGACCCCATGTGACCCACCCTAGTCCTATATAAGTACTCAATGACCCCATGTGACCCACCCTAGTCCTATATAAGTACTCAATGACCCCATGTGACCCACCCTAGTCCTATGTAAGTACTCAATGACCCCATGTGACCCTCCTTAGTCCTATATAATTACTCAATGACCCCATGTGACCCACCTATTCCAATATAAGTACTCAATGACCCCATGTGACCCCCCTAGTCCTATATAAGTACTGAATTACCCCATGTGACCCCCCCCCCCCCACTAGTCCTATATAAGTATTCAATGACCCCATGTGACCCACCCTAGTCCTATATAAGTACTCAATGACCCCATGTGACCCACCCTGGTCCTATATAAGTACTCAATGACCCCATGTGACCCACCGTAGTCCTATATAAGTACTCAATGACCCCATGTGACCCCCCCATGTCCTATATAAGTACTCAATGACCCCATGTGACCCCCCTAGTCCTATATAAGTACCCAATAACCCCTTGTGACCCCCCCTAGTCCTATATAAGTACTCAATAACCCCTTGTGACCCCCCCTAGTCCTATATAAGTACTCAATGACCCCATGTGACCCACCCTAGTCCTATATAAGTACTCAATGACCCCATGTGACCCCCCCATGTCCTACATAAGTACTCAATGACCCCATGTGACCCCCCTAGTCCTATATAAGTACCCAATAACCCCTTGTGACCCCCCCTAGTCCTATATAAGTACTCAATGACCCCATGTGATCCACCCTAGTCCTATATAAGTACTCAATGACCCCATGTGACCCACCCTGGTCCTATATAAGTACTCAATGACCCCATGTGACCCACCGTAGTTCTATATAAGTACTCAATGACCCCATGTGACCACCCCATGTCCTATATAAGTACTCAATGACCCCATGTGACCCCCCTATTCCTATATAAGTACCCAATAACCCCTTGTGACCCCCCCTAGTCCTATATAAGTACTCAATAACCCCTTGTGACCCCCCCCAGTCCTATATAAGTACTCAATGACCCCATGTGACCCACCCTAGTCCTATATAAGTAATCAATGACCCCATATGATCGACCCTAGTCCTATATAAGTATTCAATGACCCCATGTGACCCCCCCTATTCCTATATATGTACTCAATGACCCCATGTGACCCACCCTAGTCCTATATAAGTACTCAATGACCCCATGTGACCCCCCCTAGTCCTATATAAGTACTCAATGACCCCTTGTGACCCAACCTAGTCCTATATAAGTACTCCATGCCCTCATGTAACCCACCCTAGTCTTATATAAGTACTCAGTGACCCCATGAGACACCCCTAGTCCTATATAAGTAGTCAATGAACCAATGTGACCCACCCTAGTCCTTTATAAGTACTCAATGACCCCATGTGACCACCCCTAGTCCTATATAAGTACTCAATGACCCCATTTACGCACCCTAGTCCTAAATAAGTACTCAATAACCCCATGTGACCCACCGTAGTCCTATATAAGCACTCAATGACCCCATGTGACCCACCCTAGTCCTATATAAGTACTCAATTACCCCATGTGACCCCCCCATGTCCTATATAAGTACTCAATGACTCCATGTGACCCCCCTAGTCCTATATAAGTACCCAATAACCCCAGGTCAGCCTCCCTAGTCCTATATAAGAACTCAATGACCCCATGTGACCCCCCCATGTCCTATATAAGTACTCAATGACCCCATGTGACCCCCCTAGTCCTATATAAGTACCCAATAAGCCCTTGTGACCCCCCCTAGTCCTATATAAGTACACAATGACCCCATGTGACCCCCCCATGTCCTATATAAGTACTCAATAAACCCATATGACCCACCGTAGTCCTATATAAGTACTCAATGACCCCATGTGACCCACCGTAGTCCTATATAAGTACTCAATGACCCCATGTGACCCCCCCATGTCCTATATAAGTACTCAATGACCCCATGTGACGCCCCTAGTCCTATATAAGTACCCAATAACCCCTTGTGACCCCCCCTAGTCCTATATAAGTACTCAATAACCCCTTGTGACCCCCCCTAGTCCTATATAAGTACTCAATGACCCCATGTGACCCACCCTAGTCCTATATAAGTACTCGATGACCCCATGTGACCCACCCTAGTCCAATATAAATACTCAATGACCCCATGTGACCCCCCCATGTCCTATATAAGTACACAATGACCCCATGTGACCCCCCCTAGTCCTATATAAGTACTCAATGACCCCTTGTGACCCAACCTAGTCCTATATAAGTACTCAATGACCCCATGTGACCCACCCTAGTCCTATATAAGTACTCAATGACCCCATGTGACCCACCCTAGTCCTATATAAGTACTCAATGACCCCAGGTCAGCCTCCGTAGTCCTATATAAGTACTCTATGACCCCAGGTCAACCTCCCTAGTCCTATACAAGTACTCAATGACCCCTGGTCAGCCACCCTAGTCCTATATAAGTACTCAATGACCCCATCTGATCCACCCTAGTCCTATATAAGTACTCAATGACCCCTTGTGACCACCACTAGTCCTACATAAGTACTCAATGACCCCATGTACGCACCCTAGTCCTATATAAGTACTCAATGACACCATGTGACCCACCCTGGTCCTATATAAGTACTCAATGACCCCATGTGACCCACCGTAGTCCTATATAAGTACTCAATGACCCCATGTGACCCCCCCCCCCCATGTCCTATTTAACTACTCAATGACCCCATGTGACCCCCCTAGTCCTATATAAGTACTCAATGACCCCATGTGACACACCCTAGTCCTATATAAGTACTCAATGACCCCATGTGACCCACCCTAGTCCTATATAAGTACTCAATGACCCCAGGTGACACACCCTAGTCCTATGTAAGTACTCAATGACCCCATGTGACCCTCCTTAGTCCTATATAAGTACTCAATGACCACATGTGACCCACCTATTCCAATATAAGTACTCAATGACCCCAAGTGACCCCTCCTAGTCCTATATAACTACTCAATGACCCCATGTGACCCCCCCATGTCCTACATAAGTACTCAATGACCCCATGTACGCGCCCTAGTCCTATATAAGTACTCAATGACACCATGTGACCCACCCTGGTCCTATATAAGTACTCAATGACCCCATGTGACCCCCCCCCATGTCCTATATAAGTACTCAATGACCCCATGTGACCCCCCTATTCCTATATAAGTACCCAATAACCCCTTGTGACCCCCCCTAGTCCTATATAAATACTCAATGACCCCATGTGATCCACCCTAGTCCTATATAAGTACTCAATGACCCCATGTGACCCACCCTGGTCCTATATAAGTACTCAATGACCACATGTGACCCACCGTAGTTCTATATAAGTACTCAATGACCCCATGTGACCCCCCTATTCCTATATAAGTACTCAATGACCCCATATGATCGACCCTAGTCCTATATAAGTATTCAATGACCCCATGTGACCCACCCTAGTCCTATATAAGTACTCAATGACCCCATGTGACCCCCCTAGTCCTATATAAGTACTCAATTACCCCATGTGACCCCCCCTAGTCCTATATAAGTACTCAATGACTTCATGTGACCCACCCTAGTCCTATATAAGTACTCAATGACCCCATGTGACCCCCCCTAGTCCTACATAAGTACTCAATGACCCCATGTACGCACCCTAGTCCTATATAAGTACTCAATGACACCATGTGACCCACCCTAGTCTTATATAAGTACTCAGTGACCACATGTGACCCCCCCTATTCCTATATATGTACTCAATGACCCCATGTGACCCCCCCCCTAGTCCTATATAAGTACTCAATGACCCCATGTGACCCACCCTAGTCCTATATAAGTACTCAATGACCCCATGTGACCCACCCTAGTCCTATATAAGTACTCAATGACCCCATGTGACCCACCCTAGTCCTATGTAAGTACTCAATGACCCCATGTGATCCTCCTTAGTCCTATATAATTACTCAATGACCCCATGTGACCCACCTATTCCAATATAAGTACTCAATGACCCCAAGTGACCCCCCCTAGTCCTATATAAGTACTCAATGACCCCATGTGACCCCCCTAGTCCTATATAAGTACTCAATTACCCCATGTGACCCCCCCTAGTCCTATATAAGTACTCAATGACCCCATGTGACCCACCCTAGTCCTATATAAGTACTCAATGACCCCATGTGACCCCCCCTAGTCCTACATAAGTACTCAATGACCCCATGTACGCACCCTAGTCCTATATAAGTACTCAATGACACCATGTGACCCACCCTAGTCTTATATAAGTACTCAGTGACCACATGTGACCCCCCCTATTCCTATATATGTACTCAATGACCCCTTGTGACCCAACCTAGTCCTATATAAGTACTCCATGCCCACATGTAACCCACCCTAGTCTTATATAAGTACTCAGTGACCCCATGAGACACCCCTAGTCCTATATAAGTAGTCAATGAACCAATGTGACCCACCCTAGTCCTTTATAAGTACTCAATGACGCCATGTGACCACCCCTAGTCCTATATAAGTACTCAATGACCCCATGTGACCCACCCTAGTCCTATATAAGTACTCAATGACCCCAAGTGACCCACCCTAGTCAAATATAAGTATTCTATGACCCCAGGTCAGCCTCCCTAGTCCTATACAAGTACTCAATGACCCCATTTACGCACCCTAGTCCTATATAAGTACTCAATAACCCCATGTGACACCCCTAGACCTATATAAGTACTCAATGACCCCATGTGACCCACCCTAGTCCTATATAAGTACTCAATGACCCCATGTGACCCACCCTAGTCCTATATAAGTACTCAATGACCCCATGTGACCCACCCTAGTCCTATATAAGTACTCAATGACCCCAGGTCAGCCTCCGTAGTCCCATATAAGTACTCAATGACCCCATGTGACTCCCCCATTTCCTATATAAGTACTCAATGACCCCATGTGACCTCCCTAGTCCTATATAAGTACTCAATTACCCAATGTGACCCCCCCATGTCCTATATAAGTACTCAATGACCCCTTGTCACCCAACCTAGTCCTATATAAGTACTCAATGACCTCATGTAACCCACCCTAGTCTTATATAAGTACTCAGTGACCCCATGAGACCCACCCTAGTCCTATATAAGTACTCAATGACCCCATGTGACCCACCCTAGTCTTATACAAGTACTCAATGACCCCATGTGACCCACCCTAGTCCTATATAAGTACTCTATGACCCCAGGTCAACCTCCCTAGTCCTATACAAGTACTCAATGACCCCTGGTCAGCCACCCTAGTCCTATATAAGTACTCAATGACCCCATGTGATCCACCCTAGTCCTATATAAGTACTCAATGACCACATGTGACCCACCCTGGTCCTATATAAGTACTCAATGACCCCATGTGACCCACCGTATTCCTATATAAGTACTCAATGACCCCATGTGACCCCCCCCCCCCCCATGTCCTATATAAGTACTCAATGACCCCATGTGACCCCCCTAGTCCTATATAAGTACCCAAAAACCCCTTGTGACCCCCCCTAGTCCTATATAAGTACTCAATAACCCCTTGTGACCCCCTCTAGTCCTATATAAGTACTCAATGACCCCATGTGACCCACCCTAGTCCTATATAAGTACTCAATGACCCCATGTGACCCCCCTAGTCCTTTATAAGTACTCAATTACCCCATGTGACCCCCCTAGTCCTATATAAGTACTCAATGACCCCATGTGACCCCCCCTAGTCCTACATAAGTACTCAATGACCCCATGTACGCACCCTAGTCCTATATAAGTACTCAATGACACCATGTGACCCACCCTAGTCTTATATAAGTACTCAGTGACCACATGTGACCCCCCCTATTCCTATATATGTACTCAATGACCCCATGTGACCCCCCCCCTAGTCCTATATAAGTACTCAATGACCCCATGTGACCCACCCTAGTCCTATATAAGTACTCAATGACCCCATGTGACCCACCCTAGTCCTATATAAGTACTCAATGACCCCATGTGACCCACCCTAGTCCTATGTAAGTACTCAATGACCCCATGTGACCCTCCTTAGTCCTATATAAGTACTCAATGACCCCATGTGACCCACCTATTCCAATATAAGTACTCAATGACCCCATGTGACCCCCCTAGTCCTATATAAGTACTGAATTACCCCATGTGACCCCCCCCCCTAGTCCTATATAAGTATTCAATGACCCCATGTGACCCACCCTAGTCCTATATAAGTATTCAATGACCCCATGTGACCCACCGTAGTCCTATATAAGTACTCAATGACCCCATGTGACCCCCCCCATGTCCTATATAAGTACTCAATGACCCCATGTGACCCCCCTAGTCCTATATAAGTACCCAATAACCCCTTGTGACCCCCCTAGTCCTATATAAGTACACAATAACCCCTTGTGACCCCCCCTAGTCCTATATAAGTACTCAATGACCCCATGTGACCCACCCTAGTCCTATATAAGTACTCAATGACCCCATGTGACCCCCCCATGTCCTACATAAGTACTCAATGACCCCTTGTGATCCCCCCTAGTCCTATATAAGTACCCAATAACCCCTTGTGACCCCCCTAGTCCTATATAAGTACTCAATAACCCCTTGTGACCCCCCCTAGTCCTATATAAGTACTCAATGACCCCATGTGACCCACCCTAGTCCTATATAAGTACTCAATGACCCCATGTGACCCACCCTAGTCCTATATAAGTACTCAATGACCCCATGTGACCCACCCTAGTCCTATGTAAGTACTCAATGACCCCATGTGACCCACCCTAGTCCTATGTAAGTACTCAATGACCCCATGTGACCCTCCTTAGTCCTATATAAGTACTCAATGACCCCATGTGACCCACCTATTCCAATATAAGTACTCAATGACCCCATGTGACCCCCCTAGTCCTATATAAGTACTGAATTACCCCATGTGACCCCCCCCCTAGTCCTATATAAGTATTCAATGACCCCATGTGACCCACCCTAGTCCTATATAAGTACTCAATGACCCCATGTGACCCACCCTGGTCCTATATGAGTACTCAATGACCCCATGTGACCCAACCTAGTCCTATATAAGTACTCAATGACCTCATGTAACCCACCCTAGTCTTATATAAGTACTCAGTGACCCCATGAGACCCACCCTAGTCCTATATAAGTACTCAATGACCCCATGTGACCCACCCTAGTCTTATACAAGTACTCAATGACCCCATGTGACCCACCCTAGTCCTATATAAGTACTCTATGACCCCAGGTCAACCTCCCTAGTCCTATACAAGTACTCAATGACCCCTGGTCAGCCACCCTAGTCCTATATAAGTACTCAATGACCCCATGTGATCCACCCTAGTCCTATATAAGTACTCAATGACCACATGTGACCCACCCTGGTCCTATATAAGTACTCAATGACCCCATGTGACCCACCGTATTCCTATATAAGTACTCAATGACCCCATGTGACCCCCCCCCCCCCATGTCCTATATAAGTACTCAATGACCCCATGTGACCCCCCTAGTCCTATATAAGTACCCAATAACCCCTTGTGACCCCCCCTAGTCCTATATAAGTACTCAATAACCCCTTGTGACCCCCTCTAGTCCTATATAAGTACTCAATGACCCCATGTGACCCACCCTAGTCCTATATAAGTACTCAATGACCCCATGTGACCCCCCTAGTCCTTTATAAGTACTCAATTACCCCATGTGACCCCCCTAGTCCTATATAAGTACTCAATGACCCCATGTGACCCCCCCTAGTCCTACATAAGTACTCAATGACCCCATGTACGCACCCTAGTCCTATATAAGTACTCAATGACACCATGTGACCCACCCTAGTCTTATATAAGTACTCAGTGACCACATGTGACCCCCCCTATTCCTATATATGTACTCAATGACCCCATGTGACCCCCCCCCTAGTCCTATATAAGTACTCAATGACCCCATGTGACCCACCCTAGTCCTATATAAGTACTCAATGACCCCATGTGACCCACCCTAGTCCTATATAAGTACTCAATGACCCCATGTGACCCACCCTAGTCCTATGTAAGTACTCAATGACCCCATGTGACCCTCCTTAGTCCTATATAAGTACTCAATGACCCCATGTGACCCACCTATTCCAATATAAGTACTCAATGACCCCATGTGACCCCCCTAGTCCTATATAAGTACTGAATTACCCCATGTGACCCCCCCCCCTAGTCCTATATAAGTATTCAATGACCCCATGTGACCCACCCTAGTCCTATATAAGTATTCAATGACCCCATGTGACCCACCGTAGTCCTATATAAGTACTCAATGACCCCATGTGACCCCCCCCATGTCCTATATAAGTACTCAATGACCCCATGTGACCCCCCTAGTCCTATATAAGTACCCAATAACCCCTTGTGACCCCCCTAGTCCTATATAAGTACACAATAACCCCTTGTGACCCCCCCTAGTCCTATATAAGTACTCAATGACCCCATGTGACCCACCCTAGTCCTATATAAGTACTCAATGACCCCATGTGACCCCCCCATGTCCTACATAAGTACTCAATGACCCCTTGTGATCCCCCCTAGTCCTATATAAGTACCCAATAACCCCTTGTGACCCCCCTAGTCCTATATAAGTACTCAATAACCCCTTGTGACCCCCCCTAGTCCTATATAAGTACTCAATGACCCCATGTGACCCACCCTAGTCCTATATAAGTACTCAATGACCCCATGTGACCCACCCTAGTCCTATATAAGTACTCAATGACCCCATGTGACCCACCCTAGTCCTATGTAAGTACTCAATGACCCCATGTGACCCACCCTAGTCCTATGTAAGTACTCAATGACCCCATGTGACCCTCCTTAGTCCTATATAAGTACTCAATGACCCCATGTGACCCACCTATTCCAATATAAGTACTCAATGACCCCATGTGACCCCCCTAGTCCTATATAAGTACTGAATTACCCCATGTGACCCCCCCCCTAGTCCTATATAAGTATTCAATGACCCCATGTGACCCACCCTAGTCCTATATAAGTACTCAATGACCCCATGTGACCCACCCTGGTCCTATATGAGTACTCAATGACCCCATGTGACCCACCGTAGTCCTATATAAGTACTCAATGACCCTGTAACGTCCAAATTAGTTTTAATACATTTATATATATATATATACATATATTTTAACGGGTTATTTTATGACCATCGATGAATCGGAGATCACACTGGAGACAGCGGATTGGTTTTTAGAGGAATTTCTGTATATCTTATTTTTCCAACCTTTTCTTTCAAATTAACAATTAATAACTTTCCTACTTCGCCAACTCGATACTAATCGCAGCCAGACGCAAAATCAGCAGATCTCACGCTACTGGCTTGAGCCATCCTATCTCCTCTCCGCTACACCCTGTGTGCGTTTTCAAATCCATCCGCCGCTTGATCTCCAGTGCGGTACCGCGGGGACATATGGCTCCCTTTTCCTCCTCCGAACCATCTGGGCCACCTAGTATATTTCGCTACCATAGGAATAAGAAACTTATGCATCAGCGCATCCGGCCTCGCGATGGCTTGGCATCGCGTTAACAGATAGCCACGTGTAAATTGTTTAACAATTTTATTTGTGGGAACAATTAACCGTTTGACAGCAATGTCGTGTAATTACTTCCTAAAGGATAAATGTTTTCCCCTTCTTGCAGAGGTCTATATTTTTTCTTTCTTTTTAAGGAATTAAATCAATACACTGGCTAATGTTACTGCGAAACCCTACCTTGAAATTATTTTTTATTATTATTCATTAAAAATTGCGTCTTTGAATAAATAAACGATTGTATACCGAAAGTGCAAGCTCAACATCCTTGCTCTTCTTCTCTAGCGCATCAGCTCAGGCGGTCGTGCCTTCTGATTGGTCAGAGGTGGCATCTCACTCCCCTCTCGACTAATTATTTAAGCTGGGAGCGAGTGGACGCGAGCGGCTTTTGATATAGATTCGTTACTTAATTAGGTCGTTTTTTCCAATCGTCATAAATTTTTTTGTCTTAGAGAGCGAGGTTGAGTTCGTGATTTTGTGTCATTCAGATATCTCGTGTTTTAATTGTCACGCGAATTAATTTGTGTAATTCAATTGATTAAAGTTTTTTATTACTCATACTTAATCTGGTGTTCACGTTAACGACCACATACTCACACACGCACATATCCTCGCCAATCCAAGGACTCCCTACGGCGATCACGTCCGTAGTCTACTGAGCAGTCGACAAGAGAGGTCCCTTTCTACCTTTATATTTTGTTGTTGTTTGGGTTCATTACAATACTCACGAATAGGTAAGGTGTTGTATTATATTTGTTATATTTTTCTTCTCTCTTCATTTTTGTGCGCCCAGAGTTCATCATTTACCCATAACGCCTTACGTGAAGGCTAGATACGCTACCAGTAACAGTCAAAATAACGATTATGCTACTCTGGACGTTACAACACCATGTGACCCCCCCCATGTCCTATATAAGTACTCAATGACCCCATGTGACCCCCTAGTCCTATATAAGTACCCAATAACCCCTTGTGACCCCCCCTAGTCCTATATAAGTACTCAATAACCCCTTGTGACCCCCCCTAGTCCTATATAAGTACTCAATGACCCCATGTGACCCACCCTAGTCCTATATAAGAACTCAATGACCCCATGTGACCCCCCCATGTCCTACATAAGTACTCAATGACCCCATGTGACCCCCCTAGTCCTATATAAGTACCCAATAACCCCTTGTGACCCCCCCTAGTCCTATATAAGTACTCAATGACCCCATGTGATCCACCCTAGTCCTATATAAGTACTCAATGACCCCATGTGACCCACCCTGGTCCTATATAAGTACTCAATGACCCCATGTGACCCACCCTAGTTCTATATAAGTACTCAATGACCCCATGTGACCCCCCCATGTCCTATATAAGTACTCAATGACCCCATGTGACCCCCCTATTCCTATATAAGTACCCAATAACCCCTTGTGACCCCCCCTAGTCCTATATAACTACTCAATAACCCCTTGTGACCCCCCCTAGTCCTATATAAGTACTCAATGACCCCATGTGACCCACCCTAGTCCTATATAAGTAATCAATGACCCCATATGATCGACCCTAGTCCTATATAAGTATTCAATGACCCCATGTGACCCCCCCTATTCCTATATATGTACTCAATGACCCCATGTGACCCACCCTAGTCCTATATAAGTACTCAATGACCCCATGTGACCCCCCCTAGTCCTATATAAGTACTCAATGACCCCTTGTGACACAACCTAGTCCTATATAAGTACTCCATGCCCTCATGTAACCCACCCTAGTCTTATATAAGTACTCAGTGACCCCATGAGACACCCCTAGTCCTATATAAGTAGTCAATGAACCAATGTGACCCACCCTAGTCCTTTATAAGTACTCAATGACCCCATGTGACCACCCCTAGTCCTATATAAGTACTCAATGACCCCATTTACGCACCCTAGTCCTAAATAAGTACTCAATAACCACATGTGACCCACCCTAGTCCTATATAAGCACTCAATGACCCCATGTGACCCACCCTAGTCCTATATAAGTACTCAATTACCCCATGTGACCCCCCTAGTCCTATATAAGTACCCAATAACCCCAGGTCAGCCTCCCTAGTCCTATATATGTACTGAATAACCCCATGTGACCCACCCTAGTCCTATATAAGTACTCAATGACCCCATGTGACCCCCCCATGTCCTATATAAGTACTCAATGACCCCATGTGACCCCCCTAGTCCTATATAAGTACCCAATAACCCCTTGTGACCCCCCCTAGTCCTATATAAGTACTCAATGACCCAATGTGACCCCCCCCATGTCCTATATAAGTACTCAATGACCCCATGTGACCCCCCTAGTCCTATATAAGTACCCAATAACCCCTTGTGACCCCCCCTAGTCCTATATAAGTACTCAATAACCCCTTGTGACCCCCCCTAGTCCTATATAAGTACTCAATGACCCCATGTGACCCACCCTAGTCCTATATAAGTACTCAATGACCCCATGTGACCCCCCCATGTCCTACATAAGTACTCAATGACCCCATGTGACCCCCCTAGTCCTATATAAGTACCCAATAACCCCTTGTGACCCCCCCTAGTCCTATATAAGTACTCAATGACCCCATGTGATCCACCCTAGTCCTATATAAGTACTCAATGACCCCATGTGACCCACCCTGGTCCTATATAAGTACTCAATGACCCCATGTGACCCACCCTAGTTCTATATAAGTACTCAATGACCCCATGTGACCCCCCCATGTCCTATATAAGTACTCAATGACCCCATGTGACCCCCCTATTCCTATATAAGTACCCAATAACCCCTTGTGACCCCCCCTAGTCCTATATAAGTACTCAATAACCCCTTGTGACCCCCCCTAGTCCTATATAAGTATTCAATGACCCCATGTGACCCACCCTAGTCCTATATAAGTAATCAATGACCCCATATGATCGACCCTAGTCCTATATAAGTATTCAATGACCCCATGTGACCCCCCCTATTCCTATATATGTACTCAATGACCCCATGTGACCCACCCTAGTCCTATATAAGTACTCAATGACCCCATGTGACCCCCCCTAGTCCTATATAAGTACTCAATGACCCCTTGTGACCCAACCTAGTCCTATATAAGTACTCCATGCCCTCATGTAACCCACCCTAGTCTTATATAAGTACTCAGTGACACCATGAGACACCCCTAGTCCTATATAAGTAGTCAATGAACCAATGTGACCCACCCTAGTCCTTTATAAGTACTCAATGACCCCATGTGACCACCCCTAGTCCTATATAAGTACTCAATGACCCCATTTACGCACCCTAGTCCTAAATAAGTACTCAATAACCCCATGTGACCCACCCTAGTCCTATATAAGCACTCAATGACCCCATGTGACCCACCCTAGTCCTATATAAGTACTCAATTACCCCATGTGACCCCCCCATATCCTATATAAGTACTCAATGACTCCATGTGACCCCCCTAGTCCTATATAAGTACCCAATAACCCCAGGTCAGCCTCCCTAGTCCTATATATGTACTGAATAACCCCATGTGACCCACCCTAGTCCTATATAAGTACTCAATGACCCCATGTGACCCCCCCATGTCCTATATAAGTACTCAATGACCCCATGTGACCCCCCTAGTCCTATATAAGTACCCAATAACCCCTTGTGACCCCCCCTAGTCCTATATAAGTACACAATGACCCCATGTGACCCCCCCATGTCCTATATAAGTACTCAATAAACCCATATGACCCACCGTAGTCCTATATAAGTACTCAATGACCCCATGTGACCCACCGTAGTCCTATATAAGTACTCAATGACCCCATGTGACCCACCGTAGTTCTATATAAGTACTCAATGACCCCATGTGACCCCCCCATGTCCTATATAAGTACTCAATGACCCCATGTGACCCCCCTATTCCTATATAAGTACCCAATAACCCCTTGTGACCCCCCCTAGTCCTATATAAGTACTCAATAACCCCTTGTGACCCCCCTAGTCCTATATAAGTACTCAATGACCCCATGTGACCCACCCTAGTCCTATATAAGTAATCAATGACCCCATATGATCGACCCTAGTCCTATATAAGTATTCAATGACCCCATGTGACCCCCCCTATTCCTATATATGTACTCAATGACCCCATGTGACCCACCCTAGTCCTATATAAGTACTCAATGACCCCATGTGACCCCCCCTAGTCCAATATAAGTACTCAATGACCCCTTGTGACCCAACCTAGTCCTATATAAGTACTCCATGCCCTCATGTAACCCACCCTAGTCTTATATAAGTACTCAGTGACCCCATGAGACACCCCTAGTCCTATATAAGTAGTCAATGAACCAATGTGACCCACCCTAGTCCTTTATAAGTACTCAATGACCCCATGTGACCACCCCTAGTCCTATATAAGTACTCAATGACCCCATTTACGCACCCTAGTCCTAAATAAGTACTCAATAACCCCATGTGACCCACCCTAGTCCTATATAAGCACTCAATGACCCCATGTGACCCACCCTAGTCCTATATAAGTACTCAATTACCCCATGTGACCCCCCCATGTCCTATATAAGTACTCAATGACTCCATGTGACCCCCCTAGTCCTATATAAGTACCCAATAACCCCAGGTCAGCCTCCCTAGTCCTATATATGTACTGAATAACCCCATGTGACCCACGCTAGTCCTATATAAGTACTCAATGACCCCATGTGACCCCCCCATGTCCTATATAAGTACTCAATGACCCCATGTGACCCCCCTAGTCCTATATAAGTACCCAATAACCCCTTGTGACCCCCCCTAGTCCTATATAAGTACACAATGACCCCATGTGACCCCCCCATGTCCTATATAAGTACTCAATAAACCCATATGACCCACCGTAGTCCTATATAAGTACTCAATGACCCCATGTGACTCACCGTAGTCCTATATAAGTACTCAATGACCCCATGTGACCCCCCCATGTCCTATATAAGTACTCAATGACCCCATGTGACCCCCCTAGTCCTATATAAGTACCCAATAACCCCTTGTGACCCCCCCTAGTCCTATATAAGTACTCAATAACCCCTTGTGACCCCCCCTAGTCCTATATAAGTACTCAATGACCCCATGTGACCCACCCTAGTCCTATATAAGTACTCGATGACCCCATGTGACCCACCCTAGTCCAATATAAATACTCAATGACCCCATGTGACCCCCCCATGTCCTATATAAGTACTCAATGACCCCATGTGACCCCCCCCTAGTCCTATATAAGTACTCAATGACCCCTTGTGACCCAACCTAGTCCTATATAAGTACTCAATGACCCCATGTGACCCACCCTAGTCCTATATAAGTACTCAATGACCCCATGTGACCCACCCTAGTCCTATATAAGTACTCAATGACCCCATGTGACCCCCCCTAGTCCTACATAAGTACTCAATGACCCCATGTACGCACCCTAGTCCTATATAAGTACTCAATGACACCATGTGACCCACCCTAGTCTTATATAAGTACTCAGTGACCACAAGTGACCCCCCCTATTCCTATATATGTACTCAATGACCCCATGTGACCCACCCTAGTCCTATATAAGTACTCAATGACCCCATGTGACCCACCCTAGTCCTATATAAGTACTCAATGACCCCAGGTGACCCACCCTAGTCCTATGTAAGTACTCAATGACCCCATGTGACCCACCCTAGTCCTATATAAGTACTCAATGACCCCATGTGACCCCCCTAGTCCTATATAAGTACTGAATTACCCCATGTGACCCCCCCCCTAGTCCTATATAAGTATTCAATGACTCCATGTGACCCACCCTAGTCCTATATAAGTACTCAATGACCCCATGTGACCCACCCTGGTCCTATATAAGTACTCAATGACCCCATGTGACCCACCGTAGTCCTATATAAGTACTCAATGACCCCATGTGACCCCCCCCCCCATGTCCTATATAAGTACTCAATGACCCCATGTGACCCCCCTAGTCCTATATAAGTATCCAATAACCCCTTGTGACCCCCCCTAGTCCTATATAAGTACTCAATAACCCCTTGTGACCCCCCCTAGTCCTATATAAGTACTCAATGACCCCATGTGACCCACCCTAGTCCTATATAAGTACTCAATGACCCCATGTGACCCCCCCATGTCCTACATAAGTACTCAATGACCCCATGTGACCCCCCTAGTCCTATATAAGTACCCAATAACCCCTTGTGACCCCCCCCTAGTCCTATATAAGTACTCAATGACCCCATGTGATCCACCCTAGTCCTATATAAGTACTCAATGACCCCATGTGACCCACCCTGGTCCTATATAAGTACTCAATGACCCCATGTGACCCACCGTAGTTCTATATAAGTACTCAATGACCCCATGTGACCCACCCTAGTCCTATATAAGTACTCAATGACCCCATGTGACCCACCCTAGTCCTATATAAGTACTCAATGACCCCATGTGACCCACCCTAGTCCTATGTAAGTACTCAATGACCCCATGTGATCCTCCTTAGTCCTATATAAGTACTCAATGACCCCATGTGACCCACCTATTCCAATATAAGTACTCAATGACCCCATGTGACCCCCCCATGTCCTATATAAGTACTCAATGACCCCATGTGACCCCCCTATTCCTATATAAGTACCCAATAACCCCTTGTGACCCCCCCTAGTCCTATATAAGTACTCAATAACCCCTTGTGACCCCCCTAGTCCTATATAAGTACTCAATGACCCCATGTGACCCACCCTAGTCCTATATAAGTAATCAATGACCCCATATGATCGACCCTAGTCCTATATAAGTATTCAATGACCCCATGTGACCCCCCCTATTCCTATATATGTACTCAATGACCCCATGTGACCCACCCTAGTCCTATATAAGTACTCAATGACCCCATGTGACCCCCCCTAGTCCTATATAAGTACTCAATGACCCCTTGTGACCCAACCTAATCCTATATAAGTACTCCATGCCCTCATGTAACCCACCCTAGTCTTATATAAGTACTCAGTGACCCCATGAGACACCCCTAGTCCTATATAAGTAGTCAATGAACCAATGTGACCCACCCTAGTCCTTTATAAGTACTCAATGACCCCATGTGACCACCCCTAGTCCTATATAAGTACTCAATGACCCCATTTACGCACCCTAGTCCTAAATAAGTACTCAATAACCCCATGTGACCCACCCTAGTCCTATATAAGCACTCAATGACCCCATGTGACCCACCCTAGTCCTATATAAGTACTCAATTACCCCATGTGACCCCCCTAGTCCTATATAAGTACCCAATAACCCCAGGTCAGCCTCCCTAGTCCTATATATGTACTGAATAACCCCATGTGACCCACCCTAGTCCTATATAAGTACTCAATGACCCCATGTGACCCCCCCATGTCCTATATAAGTACTCAATGACCCCATGTGACCCCCCTAGTCCTATATAAGTACCCAATAACCCCTTGTGACCCCCCCTAGTCCTATATAAGTACTCAATGACCCAATGTGACCCCCCCCATGTCCTATATAAGTACTCAATGACCCCATGTGACCCCCCTAGTCCTATATAAGTACCCAATAACCCCTTGTGACCCCCCCTAGTCCTATATAAGTACTCAATAACCCCTTGTGACCCCCCCTAGTCCTATATAAGTACACAATGACCCCATGTGACCCACCCTAGTCCTATATAAGTACTCAATGACCCCATGTGACCCCCCCATGTCCTACATAAGTACTCAATGACCCCATGTGACCCCCCTAGTCCTATATAAGTACCCAATAACCCCTTGTGACCCCCCCTAGTCCTATATAAGTACTCAATGACCCCATGTGATCCACCCTAGTCCTATATAAGTACTCAATGACCCCATGTGACCCACCCTGGTCCTATATAAGTACTCAATGACCCCATGTGACCCACCCTAGTTCTATATAAGTACTCAATGACCCCATGTGACCCCCCCATGTCCTATATAAGTACTCAATGACCCCATGTGACCCCCCTATTCCTATATAAGTACCCAATAACCCCTTGTGACCCCCCCTAGTCCTATATAAGTACTCAATAACCCCTTGTGATCCACCCTAGTCCTATATAAGTACTCAATGACCCCATGTGACCCACCCTGGTCTTATATAAGTACTCAATGACCCCATGTGACCCACCCTAGTTCTATATAAGTACTCAATGACCCCATGTGACCCCCCCATGTCCTATATAAGTACTCAATGACCCCATGTGACCCCCCTATTCCTATATAAGTACCCAATGACCCCATGTGACCCACCCTAGTCCTATATAAGTAATCAATGACCCCATGTGACCCCCCCATGTCCTACATAAGTACTCAATGACGCCATGTGACCCCCCTAGTCCTATATAAGTACCCAATAACCCCTTGTGACCCCCCCTAGTCCTATATAAGTACTCAATGACCCCATGTGATCCACCCTAGTCCTATATAAGTACTCAATGACCCCATGTGACCCACCCTGGTCCTATATAAGTACTCAATGACCCCATGTGACCCACCCTAGTTCTATATAAGTACCCAATAACCCCTTGTGACCCCCCCTAGTCCTATATAAGTACTCAATAACCCCTTGTGACCCCCCCTAGTCCTATATAAGTACTCAATGACCCCATGTGACCCACCCTAGTCCTATATAAGTACTCAATGACCCCATGTGACCCCCCCATGTCCTACATAAGTACTCAATGACCCCATGAGACCCCCCTAGTCCTATATAAGTACCCAATAACCCCTTGTGACCCCCCCTAGTCCTATATAAGTACTCAATGACCCCATGTGATCCACCCTAGTCCTATATAAGTACTCAATGACCCCATGTGACCCACCCTGGTCCTATATAAGTACTCAATGACCCCATGTGACCCACCCTAGTTCTATATAAGTACTCAATGACCCCATGTGACCCCCCCATGTCCAATATAAGTACTCAATGACCCCATGTGACCCCCCTATTCCTATATAAGTACCCAATGACCCCATGTGACCCACCCTAGTCCTATATAAGTAATCAATGACCCCATATGATCGACCCTAGTCCTATATAAGTATTCAATGACCCCATGTGACCCCCCCTATTCCTATATATGTACTCAATGACCCCATGTGACCCACCCTAGTCCTATATAAGTACTCAATGACCCCATGTGACCCCCCCTAGTCCTATATAAGTACTCAATGACCCCTTGTGACCCAACCTAGTCCTATATAAGTACTCCATGCCCTCATGTAACCCACCCTAGTCTTATATAAGTACTCAGTGACCCCATGAGACACCCCTAGTCCTATATAAGTAGTCAATGAACCAATGTGACCCACCCTAGTCCTTTATAAGTACTCAATGACCCCATGTGACCACCCCTAGTCCTATATAAGTACTCAATGACCCCATTTACGCACCCTAGTCCTAAATAAGTACTCAATAACCCCATGTGACCCACCCTAGTCCTATATAAGCACTCAATGACCCCATGTGACCCACCCTAGTCCTATATAAGTACTCAATTACCCCATGTGACCCCCCCATGTCCTATATAAGTACTCAATGACTCCATGTGACCCCCCTAGTCCTATATAAGTACCCAATAACCCCAGGTCAGCCTCCCTAGTCCTATATATGTACTGAATAACCCCATGTGACCCACCCTAGTCCTATATAAGTACTCAATGACCCCATGTGACCCCCCCATGTCCTATATAAGTACTCAATGACCCCATGTGACCCCCCTAGTCCTATATAAGTACCCAATAACCCCTTGTGACCCCCCCTAGTCCTATATAAGTACTCAATGACCCCATGTACGCACCCTAGTCCTATATAAGTACTCAATGACACCATGTGACCCACCCTAGTCTTATATAAGTACTCAGTGACCACAAGTGACCCCCCCTATTCCTATATATGTACTCAATGACCCCATGTGACCCACCCTAGTCCTATATAAGTACTCAATGACCCCATGTGACCCACCCTAGTCCTATATAAGTACTCAATGACCCCAGGTGACCCACCCTAGTCCTATGTAAGTACTCAATGACCCCATGTGACCCACCCTAGTCCTATATAAGTACTCAATGACCCCATGTGACCCCCCTAGTCCTATATAAGTACTGAATTACCCCATGTGACCCCCCCCCTAGTCCTATATAAGTATTCAATGACTCCATGTGACCCACCCTAGTCCTATATAAGTACTCAATGACCCCATGTGACCCACCCTGGTCCTATATAAGTACTCAATGACCCCATGTGACCCACCGTAGTCCTATATAAGTACTCAATGACCCCATGTGACCCCCCCCCATGTCCTATATAAGTACTCAATGACCCCATGTGACCCCCCTAGTCCTATATAAGTATCCAATAACCCCTTGTGACCCCCCCTAGTCCTATATAAGTACTCAATAACCCCTTGTGACCCCCCCTAGTCCTATATAAGTACTCAATGACCCCATGTGACCCACCCTAGTCCTATATAAGTACTCAATGACCCCATGTGACCCCCCCATGTCCTACATAAGTACTCAATGACCCCATGTGACCCCCCTAGTCCTATATAAGTACCCAATAACCCCTTGTGACCCCCCCTAGTCCTATATAAGTACTCAATGACCCCATGTGATCCACCCTAGTCCTATATAAGTACTCAATGACCCCATGTGACCCACCCTGGTCCTATATAAGTACTCAATGACCCCATGTGACCCACCGTAGTTCTATATAAGTACTCAATGACCCCATGTGACCCCCCCATGTCCTATATAAGTACTCAAAGACCCCATGTGACCCCCCTATTCCTATATAAGTACCCAATAACCCCTTGTGACCCCCCCTAGTCCTATATAAGTACTCAATAACCCCTTGTGACCCCCCCTAGTCCTATATAAGTACTCAATGACCCCATGTGACCCACCCTAGTCCTATATAAGTACTCAATGACCCCATATGATCGACCCTAGTCCTATATAAGTATTCAATGACCCCATGTGACCCACCCTAGTCCTATATAAGTACTTGATGACGCCATGTGACACCCCTTGTCCTATATAAGTACTCAATTACCCCATGTGACCCCCCTAGTCCTATATAAGTACTCAATGACCCAATGTGACCCACCCTAGTCTTATATAAGTACTCAGTGATCCCATGAGACCCACCCTAGTCCTATATAAGTATTCAATGACCCCATGTGACCCACCCTAGTCCTATATAAGTACTCAATGACCCCAAGTGACCCACCCTAGTCAAATATAAGTATTCTATGACCCCAGGTCAGCCTCCCTAGTCCTATACAAGTACTCAATGACCCCATTTACGCACCCTAGTCCTATATAAGTACTCAATAACCCCATGTGACACCCCTAGACCTATATAAGTACTCAATGACCCCATGTGACCCACCCTAGTCCTATATAAGTACTCAATGACCCCATGTGACCCACCCTAGTCCTATATAAGTACTCAATGACCCCATGTGACCCACCCTAGTCCTATATAAGTACTCAATGACCTCAGGTCAGCCTCCGTAGTCCCATATAAGTACTCAATGACCCCATGTGACCCCCCCATTTCCTATATAAGTACTCAATGACCCCATGTGACCTCTCTAGTCCTATATAAGTACTCAATTACCCAATGTGACCCCCCCATGTCCTATATAAGTACTCAATGACCCCTTGTCACCCAACCTAGTCCTATATAAGTACTCAATGACCTCATGTAACCCACCCTAGTCTTATATAAGTACTCAGTGACCCCATGAGACCCACCCTAGTCCTATATAAGTACTCAATGACCCCATGTGACCCACCCTAGTCTGATACAAGTACTCAATAACCCCATGTGACCCACCCTAGTCCTATATAAGTACTCTATGACCCCAGGTCAACCTCCCTAGTCCTATACAAGTACTCAATGACCCCTGGTCAGCCACCCTAGTCCTATATAAGTACTCAATGACCCCATGTGATCCACCCTAGTCCTATATAAGTACTCAATGACCACATGTGACCCACCCTGGTCCTATATAAGTACTCAATGACCCCATGTGACCCACCGTATTCCTATATAAGTACTCAATGACCCCATGTGACCCCCCCCCCCCCCATGTCCTATATAAGTACTCAATGACCCCATGTGACCCCCCTAGTCCTATATAAGTACCCAATAACCCCTTGTGACCCCCCCTAGTCCTATATAAGTACTCAATAACCCCTTGTGACCCCCCCTAGTCCTATATAAGTACTCAATGACCCCATGTGACCCACCCTAGTCCTATATAAGTACTCAATGACCCCATGTGACCCCCCTAGTCCTTTATAAGTACTCAATTACCCCATGTGACCCCCCTAGTCCTATATAAGTACTCAATGACCCCATGTGACCCCCCCTAGTCCTACATAAGTACTCAATGACCCCATGTACGCACCCTAGTCCTATATAAGTACTCAATGACACCATGTGACCCACCCTAGTCTTATATAAGTACTCAGTGACCACATGTGACCCCCCTATTCCTATATATGTACTCAATGACCCCATGTGACCCCCCCCCTAGTCCTATATAAGTACTCAATGACCCCATGTGACCCACCCTAGTCCTATATAAGTACTCAATGACCCCATGTGACCCACCCTAGTCCTATATAAGTACTCAATGACCCCATGTGACCCACCCTAGTCCTATGTAAGTACTCAATGACCCCATGTGACCCTCCTTAGTCCTATATAAGTACTCAATGACCCCATGTGACCCACCTATTCCAATATAAGTACTCAATGACCCCATGTGACCCCCCTAGTCCTATATAAGTACTGAATTACCCCATGTGACCCCCCCCCCCCCCCCTAGTCCTATATAAGTATTCAATGACCCCATGTGACCCACCCTAGTCCTATATAAGTACTCAATGACCCCATGTGACCCACCCTGGTCCTATATAAGTACTCAATGACCCCATGTGACCCACCCTAGTTCTATATAAGTACTCAATGACCCTATGTGACCCCCCCATGTCCTATATAAGTACTCAATGACCCCATGTGACCCCCCTATTCCTATATAAGTACCCAATAACCCCTTGTGACCCCCCCCTAGTCCTATATAAGTACTCAATAACCCCTTGTGACCCCCCCTAGTCCTATATAAGTACTCAATGACCCCATGTGACCCACCCTAGTCCTATATAAGTAATCAATGACCCCATATGATCGACCCTAGTCCTATATAAGTATTCAATGACCCCATGTGACCCCCCCTATTCCTATATATGTACTCAATGACCCCATGTGACCCACCCTAGTCCTATATAAGTACTCAATGACCCCATGTGACCCCCCCTAGTCCTATATAAGTACTCAATGACCCCATGTGACCCCCCCCATGTCCTATATAAGTACGCAATGACCCCATGTGACCCCCCTAGTCCTATATAAGTACCCAATAACCCCTTGTGACCCCCCCTAGTCCTATATAAGTACACAATGACCCCATGTGACCCCCCCATGTCCTATATAAGTACTCAATAAACCCATATGACCCACCGTAGTCCTATATAAGTACTCAATGACCCCATGTGACCCCCCTAGTCCTATATAAGTACTCAATTACCACATGTGACCCACCCTAGTCCTATATAAGTACTCAATGACCCCATGTGACCCCCCCTAGTCCTACATAAGTACTCAATGACCCCATGTACGCACCCTAGTCCTATATAAGTACTCAATGACACCATGTGACCCACCCTAGTCTTATATAAGTACTCAGTGACCACATGTGACCCCCCCTATTCCTATATATGTACTCAATGACCCCATGTGACCCCCCCCCTAGTCCTATATAAGTACTCAATGACCCCATGTGACACACCCTAGTCCTATATAAGTACTCAATGACCCCATGTGACCCACCCTAGTCCTATATAAGTACTCAATGACCCCAGGTGACCCACCCTAGTCCTATGTAAGTACTCAATGACCCCATGTGACCCTCCTTAGTCCTATATAAGTACTCAATGACCCCATGTGACCCACCTATTCCAATATAAGTACTCAATGACCCCAAGTGACCCCCCCTAGTCCTATATAACTACTCAATGACCCCATGTGACCCACCCTAGTCCTATATAAGTACTCAATGACCCCATGTGACCCACCCTAGTCCTATATAAGTACTCAAGTACCCCAGGTGACCCCCCCTAGTCCTATATAACTACTAAATGACCCCATGTGACCCACCCTAGTCCTATATAAGTACTCAATGACCCCATGTGACCCACCCTAGTCCTATATAAGTACTCAAGTACCCCAGGTGACCCCCCCTAGACCTATATAAGTACTCAATGACCCCATGTGATCCTCCTTAGTCCTATATAAGTACTCAATGACCCCATGTGACCCACCTATTCCAATATAAGTACTCAATGACCCCAAGTGACCCCCCCTAGTCCTATATAACTACTCAATGACCCCATGTGACCCTCCTTAGTCCTATATAAGTACTCAATGACCCCATGTGACCCACCTATTCCAATATAAGTACTCAATGACCCCAAGTGACCCCCCCTAGTCCTATATAACTACTCAATGACCCCATGTGACCCACCCTAGTCCTATATAAGTACTCAATGACCCCATGTGACCCACCCTAGTCCTATATAAGTACTCAAGTACCCCAGGTGACCCCCCCTAGACCTATATAAGTACTCAATGAACCCATGTGACCCACCGTAGTCATATATTAGTACTCAATGACACCATGCGACCCCCCCCCCATGTCCTATATAAGTACTCAATGACCCCATGTGACCCCCCTAGTCCTATATAAGTACTCAATGACCCCATGTGACCCATACTAGTCCCATGTAAGTACTCAATGACCCCATGTGACCCAACCTAGTCCAATATAAATACTCAATGACCCCATGTGACCCACCCTAGTCCTATATAAGTACTCAATGACACCATGTGATCCACCCTAGTCCTATATAAGTACTCAATGACCCCATGTGACCCACCCTGGTCCTATATAAGTACTCAATGACCCCATGTGACCCACCGTAGTTCTATATAAGTACTCAATGACCCCATGTGACCCCCCCATGTCCTATATAAGTACTCAATGACCCCATGTGACCCCCCTATTCCTATATAAGTACCCAATAACCCCTTGTGACCCCCCCTAGTCCTATATAAGTACTCAATAACCCCTTGTGACCACCCCTAGTCCTATATAAGTACTCAATGACCCCATGCGACCCACCCTAGTCCTATATAAGTACTCAATGACCCCATATGATCGACCCTAGTCCTATATAAGTATTCAATGACCCCATGTGACCCCCCCTATTCCTATATATGTACTCAATGACCCCATGTGACCCACCCTAGTCCTATATAAGTACTCAATGACCCCATGTGACCCCCCCTAGTCCTATATAAGTACTCAATGACCCCTTGTGAACCAACCTAGTCCTATATAAGTACTCAATGACCCCATGTGACCCACCCTAGTCCTATATAAGTACTCAATGACCCCATGTGACCCCCCCTAGTCCTACATAAGTACTCAATGACCCCATGTACGCACCCTAGTCCTATATAAGTACTCAATGACACCATGTGACCCACCCTAGTCTTATATAAGTACTCAGTGACCACAAGTGACCCCCCCTATTCCTATATATGTACTCAATGACCCCATGTGACCCACCCTAGTCCTATATAAGTACTCAATGACCCCATGTGACCCACCCTAGTCCTATATAAGTACTCAATGACCCCAGGTGACCCACCCTAGTCCTATGTAAGTACTCAATGACCCCATGTGACCCACCCTAGTCCTATATAAGTACTCAATGACCCCATTTGACCCCCCTAGTCCTATATAAGTACTGAATTACTCCATGTGACCCCCCCCTAGTCCTATATAAGTATTCAATGACTCCATGTGACCCACCCTAGTCCTATATAAGTACTCAATGACCCCATGTGACCCACCCTGGTCCTATATAAGTACTCAATGACCCCATGTGACCCACCGTAGTCCTATATAAGTACTCAATGACCCCATGTGACCCCCCCCCATGTCCTATATAAGTACTCAATGACCCCATGTGACCCCCCTAGTCCTATATAAGTATCCAATAACCCCTTGTGACCCCCCCTAGTCCTATATAAGTACTCAATAACCCCTTGTGACCCCCCCTAGTCCTATATAAGTACTCAATGACCCCATGTGACCCACCCTAGTCCTATATAAGTACTCAATGACCCCATGTGATCCACCCTAGTCCTATATAAGTACTCAATGACCCCATGTGACCCACCCTGGTCCTATATAAGTACTCAATGACCCCATGTGACCCACCGTAGTTCTATATAAGTACTCAATGACCCCATGTGACCCACCCTAGTCCTATATAAGTACTCAATGACCCCATGTGACCCACCCTAGTCCTATATAAGTACTCAATGACCCCATGTGACCCACCCTAGTCCTATGTAACTACTCAATGACCCCATGTGATCCTCCTTAGTCCTATATAAGTACTCAATGACCCCATGTGACCCACCTATTCCAATATAAGTACTCAATGACCCCATGTGACCCCCCCATGTCCTATATAAGTACTCAATGACCCCATGTGACCCCCCTATTCCTATATAAGTACCCAATAACCCCTTGTGACCCCCCCTAGTCCTATATAAGTACTCAATAACCCCTTGTGACCCCCCTAGTCCTATATAAGTACTCAATGACCCCATGTGACCCACCCTAGTCCTATATAAGTAATCAATGACCCCATATGATCGACCCTAGTCCTATATAAGTATTCAATGACCCCATGTGACCCCCCCTATTCCTATATATGTACTCAATGACCCCATGTGACCCACCCTAGTCCTATATAAGTACTCAATGACCCCATGTGACCCCCCCTAGTCCTATATAAGTACTCAATGACCCCTTGTGACCCAACCTAGTCCTATATAAGTACTCCATGCCCTCATGTAACCCACCCTAGTCTTATATAAGTACTCAGTGACCCCATGAGACACCCCTAGTCCTATATAAGTAGTCAATGAACCAATGTGACCCACCCTAGTCCTTTATAAGTACTCAATGACCCCATGTGACCACCCCTAGTCCTATATAAGTACTCAATGACCCCATTTACGCACCCTAGTCCTAAATAAGTACTCAATAACCCCATGTGACCCACCCTAGTCCTATATAAGCACTCAATGACCCCATGTGACCCACCCTAGTCCTATATAAGTACTCAATTACCCCATGTGACCCCCCTAGTCCTATATAAGTACCCAATAACCCCAGGTCAGCCTCCCTAGTCCTATATATGTACTGAATAACCCCATGTGACCCACCCTAGTCCTATATAAGTACTCAATGACCCCATGTGACCCCCCCATGTCCTATATAAGTACTCAATGACCCCATGTGACCCCCCTAGTCCTATATAAGTACCCAATAACCCCTTGTGACCCCCCCTAGTCCTATATAAGTACTCAATGACCCAATGTGACCCCCCCCATGTCCTATATAAGTACTCAATGACCCCATGTGACCCCCCTAGTCCTATATAAGTACCCAATAACCCCTTGTGACCCCCCCTAGTCCTATATAAGTACTCAATAACCCCTTGTGACCCCCCCTAGTCCTATATAAGTACACAATGACCCCATGTGACCCACCCTAGTCCTATATAAGTACTCAATGACCCCATGTGACCCCCCCATGTCCTACATAAGTACTCAATGACCCCATGTGACCCCCCTAGTCCTATATAAGTACCCAATAACCCCTTGTGACCCCCCCTAGTCCTATATAAGTACTCAATGACCCCATGTGATCCACCCTAGTCCTATATAAGTACTCAATGACCCCATGTGACCCACCCTGGTCCTATATAAGTACTCAATGACCCCATGTGACCCACCCTAGTTCTATATAAGTACTCAATGACCCCATGTGACCCCCCCATGTCCTATATAAGTACTCAATGACCCCATGTGACCCCCCTATTCCTATATAAGTACCCAATAACCCCTTGTGACCCCCCCTAGTCCTATATAAGTACTCAATAACCCCTTGTGATCCACCCTAGTCCTATATAAGTACTCAATGACCCCATGTGACCCACCCTGGTCTTATATAAGTACTCAATGACCCCATGTGACCCACCCTAGTTCTATATAAGTACTCAATGACCCCATGTGACCCCCCCATGTCCTATATAAGTACTCAATGACCCCATGTGACCCCCCTATTCCTATATAAGTACCCAATGACCCCATGTGACCCACCCTAGTCCTATATAAGTAATCAATGACCCCATGTGACCCCCCCATGTCCTACATAAGTACTCAATGACCCCATGTGACCCCCCTAGTCCTATATAAGTACCCAATAACCCCTTGTGACCCCCCCTAGTCCTATATAAGTACTCAATGACCCCATGTGATCCACCCTAGTCCTATATAAGTACTCAATGACCCCATGTGACCCACCCTGGTCCTATATAAGTACTCAATGACCCCATGTGACCCACCCTAGTTCTATATAAGTACCCAATAACCCCTTGTGACCCCCCCTAGTCCTATATAAGTACTCAATAACCCCTTGTGACCCCCCCTAGTCCTATATAAGTACTCAATGACCCCATGTGACCCACCCTAGTCCTATATAAGTACTCAATGACCCCATGTGACCCCCCCATGTCCTACATAAGTACTCAATGACCCCATGAGACCCCCCTAGTCCTATATAAGTACCCAATAACCCCTTGTGACCCCCCCTAGTCCTATATAAGTACTCAATGACCCCATGTGATCCACCCTAGTCCTATATAAGTACTCAATGACCCCATGTGACCCACCCTGGTCCTATATAAGTACTCAATGACCCCATGTGACCCACCCTAGTTCTATATAAGTACTCAATGACCCCATGTGACCCCCCCATGTCCAATATAAGTACTCAATGACCCCATGTGACCCCCCTATTCCTATATAAGTACCCAATGACCCCATGTGACCCACCCTAGTCCTATATAAGTAATCAATGACCCCATATGATCGACCCTAGTCCTATATAAGTATTCAATGACCCCATGTGACCCCCCCTATTCCTATATATGTACTCAATGACCCCATGTGACCCACCCTAGTCCTATATAAGTACTCAATGACCCCATGTGACCCCCCCTAGTCCTATATAAGTACTCAATGACCCCTTGTGACCCAACCTAGTCCTATATAAGTACTCCATGCCCTCATGTAACCCACCCTAGTCTTATATAAGTACTCAGTGACCCCATGAGACACCCCTAGTCCTATATAAGTAGTCAATGAACCAATGTGACCCACCCTAGTCCTTTATAAGTACTCAATGACCCCATGTGACCACCCCTAGTCCTATATAAGTACTCAATGACCCCATTTACGCACCCTAGTCCTAAATAAGTACTCAATAACCCCATGTGACCCACCCTAGTCCTATATAAGCACTCAATGACCCCATGTGACCCACCCTAGTCCTATATAAGTACTCAATTACCCCATGTGACCCCCCCATGTCCTATATAAGTACTCAATGACTCCATGTGACCCCCCTAGTCCTATATAAGTACCCAATAACCCCAGGTCAGCCTCCCTAGTCCTATATATGTACTGAATAACCCCATGTGACCCACCCTAGTCCTATATAAGTACTCAATGACCCCATGTGACCCCCCCATGTCCTATATCAGTACTCAATGACCCCATGTGACCCCCCTAGTCCTATATAAGTACCCAATAACCCCTTGTGACCCCCCCTAGTCCTATATAAGTACTCAATGACCCCATGTACGCACCCTAGTCCTATATAAGTACTCAATGACACCATGTGACCCACCCTAGTCTTATATAAGTACTCAGTGACCACAAGTGACCCCCCCTATTCCTATATATGTACTCAATGACCCCATGTGACCCACCCTAGTCCTATATAAGTACTCAATGACCCCATGTGACCCACCCTAGTCCTATATAAGTACTCAATGACCCCAGGTGACCCACCCTAGTCCTATGTAAGTACTCAATGACCCCATGTGACCCACCCTAGTCCTATATAAGTACTCAATGACCCCATGTGACCCCCCTAGTCCTATATAAGTACTGAATTACCCCATGTGACCCCCCCCCTAGTCCTATATAAGTATTCAATGACTCCATGTGACCCACCCTAGTCCTATATAAGTACTCAATGACCCCATGTGACCCACCCTGGTCCTATATAAGTACTCAATGACCCCATGTGACCCACCGTAGTCCTATATAAGTACTCAATGACCCCATGTGACCCCCCCCCATGTCCTATATAAGTACTCAATGACCCCATGTGACCCCCCTAGTCCTATATAAGTATCCAATAACCCCTTGTGACCCCCCCTAGTCCTATATAAGTACTCAATAACCCCTTGTGACCCCCCCTAGTCCTATATAAGTACTCAATGACCCCATGTGACCCACCCTAGTCCTATATAAGTACTCAATGACCCCATGTGACCCCCCCATGTCCTACATAAGTACTCAATGACCCCATGTGACCCCCCTAGTCCTATATAAGTACCCAATAACCCCTTGTGACCCCCCCTAGTCCTATATAAGTACTCAATGACCCCATGTGATCCACCCTAGTCCTATATAAGTACTCAATGACCCCATGTGACCCACCCTGGTCCTATATAAGTACTCAATGACCCCATGTGACCCACCGTAGTTCTATATAAGTACTCAATGACCCCATGTGACCCCCCCATGTCCTATATAAGTACTCAAAGACCCCATGTGACCCCCCTATTCCTATATAAGTACCCAATAACCCCTTGTGACCCCCCCTAGTCCTATATAAGTACTCAATAACCCCTTGTGACCCCCCCTAGTCCTATATAAGTACTCAATGACCCCATGTGACCCACCCTAGTCCTATATAAGTACTCAATGACCCCATATGATCGACCCTAGTCCTATATAAGTATTCAATGACCCCATGTGACCCACCCTAGTCCTATATAAGTACTTGATGACGCCATGTGACACCCCTTGTCCTATATAAGTACTCAATTACCCCATGTGACCCCCCTAGTCCTATATAAGTACTCAATGACCCAATGTGACCCACCCTAGTCTTATATAAGTACTCAGTGATCCCATGAGACCCACCCTAGTCCTATATAAGTATTCAATGACCCCATGTGACCCACCCTAGTCCTATATAAGTACTCAATGACCCCAAGTGACCCACCCTAGTCAAATATAAGTATTCTATGACCCCAGGTCAGCCTCCCTAGTCCTATACAAGTACTCAATGACCCCATTTACGCACCCTAGTCCTATATAAGTACTCAATAACCCCATGTGACACCCCTAGACCTATATAAGTACTCAATGACCCCATGTGACCCACCCTAGTCCTATATAAGTACTCAATGACCCCATGTGACCCACCCTAGTCCTATATAAGTACTCAATGACCCCATGTGACCCACCCTAGTCCTATATAAGTACTCAATGACCCCAGGTCAGCCTCCGTAGTCCCATATAAGTACTCAATGACCCCATGTGACCCCCCCATTTCCTATATAAGTACTCAATGACCCCATGTGACCTCTCTAGTCCTATATAAGTACTCAATTACCCAATGTGACCCCCCCATGTCCTATATAAGTACTCAATGACCCCTTGTCACCCAACCTAGTCCTATATAAGTACTCAATGACCTCATGTAACCCACCCTAGTCTTATATAAGTACTCAGTGACCCCATGAGACCCACCCTAGTCCTATATAAGTACTCAATGACCCCATGTGACCCACCCTAGTCTGATACAAGTACTCAATGACCCCATGTGACCCACCCTAGTCCTATATAAGTACTCTATGACCCCAGGTCAACCTCCCTAGTCCTATACAAGTACTCAATGACCCCTGGTCAGCCACCCTAGTCCTATATAAGTACTCAATGACCCCATGTGATCCACCCTAGTCCTATATAAGTACTCAATGACCACATGTGACCCACCCTGGTCCTATATAAGTACTCAATGACCCCATGTGACCCACCGTATTCCTATATAAGTACTCAATGACCCCATGTGACCCCCCCCCCCCCCCATGTCCTATATAAGTACTCAATGACCCCATGTGACCCCCCTAGTCCTATATAAGTACCCAATAACCCCTTGTGACCCCCCCTAGTCCTATATAAGTACTCAATAACCCCTTGTGACCCCCCCTAGTCCTATATAAGTACTCAATGACCCCATGTGACCCACCCTAGTCCTATATAAGTACTCAATGACCCCATGTGACCCCCCTAGTCCTTTATAAGTACTCAATTACCCCATGTGACCCCCCTAGTCCTATATAAGTACTCAATGACCCCATGTGACCCCCCCTAGTCCTACATAAGTACTCAATGACCCCATGTACGCACCCTAGTCCTATATAAGTACTCAATGACACCATGTGACCCACCCTAGTCTTATATAGGTACTCAGTGACCACATGTGACCCCCCCTATTCCTATATATGTACTCAATGACCCCATGTGACCCCCCCCCTAGTCCTATATAAGTACTCAATGACCCCATGTGACCCACCCTAGTCCTATATAAGTACTCAATGACCCCATGTGACCCACCCTAGTCCTATATAAGTACTCAATGACCCCATGTGACCCACCCTAGTCCTATGTAAGTACTCAATGACCCCATGTGACCCTCCTTAGTCCTATATAAGTACTCAATGACCCCATGTGACCCACCTATTCCAATATAAGTACTCAATGACCCCATGTGACCCCCCTAGTCCTATATAAGTACTGAATTACCCCATGTGACCCCCCCCCCTAGTCCTATATAAGTATTCAATGACCCCATGTGACCCACCCTAGTCCTATATAAGTACTCAATGACCCCATGTGACCCACCCTGGTCCTATATAAGTACTCAATGACCCCATGTGACCCACCGTAGTCCTATATAAGTACTCAATGACCCCATGTGACCCCCCCCCATGTCCTATATAAGTACTCAATGACCCCATGTGACCCCCCTAGTCCTATATAAGTACCCAATAACCCCTTGTGACCCCCCCTAGTCCTATATAAGTACTCAATAACCCCTTGTGACCCCCCCTAGTCCTATATAAGTACTCAATGACCCCATGTGACCCACCCTAGTCCTATATAAGTACTCAATGACCGCATGTGACCCCCCCATGTCCTACATAAGTACTCAATGACCCCATGTGACCCCCCTAGTCCTATATAAGTACCCAATAACCCCTTGTGACCCCCCCTAGTCCTATATAAGTACTCAATGACCCCATGTGATCCACCCTAGTCCTATATAAGTACTCAATGACCCCATGTGACCCACCCTGGTCCTATATAAGTACTCAATGACCCCATGTGACCCACCCTAGTTCTATATAAGTACTCAATGACCCTATGTGACCCCCCCCATGTCCTATATAAGTACTCAATGACCCCATGTGACCCCCCTATTCCTATATAAGTACCCAATAACCCCTTGTGACCCCCCCTAGTCCTATATAAGTACTCAATAACCCCTTGTGACCCCCCCTAGTCCTATATAAGTACTCAATGACCCCATGTGACCCACCCTAGTCCTATATAAGTAATCAATGACCCCATATGATCGACCCTAGTCCTATATAAGTATTCAATGACCCCATGTGACCCCCCCTATTCCTATATATGTACTCAATGACCCCATGTGACCCACCCTAGTCCTATATAAGTACTCAATGACCCCATGTGACCCCCCCTAGTCCTATATAAGTACTCAATGACCCCATGTGACCCCCCCCATGTCCTATATAAGTACGCAATGACCCCATGTGACCCCCCTAGTCCTATATAAGTACCCAATAACCCCTTGTGACCCCCCCTAGTCCTATATAAGTACACAATGACCCCATGTGACCCCCCCATGTCCTATATAAGTACTCAATAAACCCATATGACCCACCGTAGTCCTATATAAGTACTCAATGACCCCATGTGACCCCCCTAGTCCTATATAAGTACTCAATTACCACATGTGACCCACCCTAGTCCTATATAAGTACTCAATGACCCCATGTGACCCCCCCTAGTCCTACATAAGTACTCAATGACCCCATGTACGCACCCTAGTCCTATATAAGTACTCAATGACACCATGTGACCCACCCTAGTCTTATATAAGTACTCAGTGACCACATGTGACCCCCCCTATTCCTATATATGTACTCAATGACCCCATGTGACCCCCCCCCTAGTCCTATATAAGTACTCAATGACCCCATGTGACACACCCTAGTCCTATATAAGTACTCAATGACCCCATGTGACCCACCCTAGTCCTATATAAGTACTCAATGACCCCAGGTGACCCACCCTAGTCCTATGTAAGTACTCAATGACCCCATGTGACCCTCCTTAGTCCTATATAAGTACTCAATGACCCCATGTGACCCACCTATTCCAATATAAGTACTCAATGACCCCAAGTGACCCCCCCTAGTCCTATATAACTACTCAATGACCCCATGTGACCCACCCTAGTCCTATATAAGTACTCAATGATCCCATGTGACCCACCCTAGTCCTATATAAGTACTCAAGTACCCCAGGTGACCCCCCCTAGTCCTATATAACTACTCAATGACCCCATGTGACCCACCCTAGTCCTATATAAGTACTCAATGACCCCATGTGACCCACCCTAGTCCTATATAAGTACTCAAGTACCCCAGGTGACCCCCCCTAGACCTATATAAGTACTCAATGACCCCATGTGATCCTCCTTAGTCCTATATAAGTACTCAATGACCCCATGTGACCCACCTATTCCAATATAAGTACTCAATGACCCCAAGTGACCCCCCCTAGTCCTATATAACTACTCAATGACCCCATGTGACCCTCCTTAGTCCTATATAAGTACTCAATGACCCCATGTGACCCACCTATTCCAATATAAGTACTCAATGACCCCAAGTGACCCCCCCTAGTCCTATATAACTACTCAATGACCCCATGTGACCCACCCTAGTCCTATATAAGTACTCAATGACCCCATGTGACCCACCCTAGTCCTATATAAGTACTCAAGTACCCCAGGTGACCCCCCCTAGACCTATATAAGTACTCAATGAACCCATGTGACCCACCGTAGTCATATATTAGTACTCAATGACACCATGTGACCCACCCTGGTCCTATATAAGTACTCAATGACCCCATGTGACCCACCCTAGTTCTATATAAGTACTCAATGACCCCATGTGACCCATACTAGTCCCATGTAAGTACTCAATGACCCCATGTGACCCAACCTAGTCCAATATAAATACTCAATGACCCCATGTGACCCACCGTAGTCCTATATAAGTACTCAATGACACCATGTGATCCACCCTAGTCCTATATAAGTACTCAATGACCCCATGTGACCCACCCTGGTCCTATATAAGTACTCAATGACCCCATGTGACCCACCGTAGTTCTATATAAGTACTCAATGACCCCATGTGACCCCCCCATGTCCTATATAAGTACTCAATGACCCCATGTGACCCCCCTATTCCTATATAAGTACCCAATAACCCCTTGTGACCTCCCCTAGTCCTATATAAGTACTCAATAACCCCTTGTGACCACCCCTAGTCCTATATAAGTACTCAATGACCCCATGTGACCCACCCTAGTCCTATATAAGTACTCAATGACCCCATATGATCGACCCTAGTCCTATATAAGTATTCAATGACCCCATGTGACCCCCCCTATTCCTATATATGTACTCAATGACCCCATGTGACCCACCCTAGTCCTATATAAGTACTCAATGACCCCATGTGACCCCCCCTAGTCCTATATAAGTACTCAATGACCCCTTGTGAACCAACCTAGTCCTATATAAGTACTCCATGCCCTCATGTAACCCACCCTAGTCTTATATAAGTACTCAGTGACCCCATGAGACACCCCTAGTCCTATATAAGTAGTCAATGAACCAATGTGACCCACCCTAGTCCTTTATAAGTACTCAATGACCCCATGTGACCACCCCTAGTCCTATATAAGTACTCAATGACCCCATTTACGCACCCTAGTCCTAAATAAGTACTCAATAACCCCATGTGACCCACCCTAGTCCTATATAAGCACTCAATGACCCCATGTGACCCACCCTAGTCCTATATAAGTACTCAATTACCCCATGTGACCCCCCATGTCCTATATAAGTACTCAATGACTCCATGTGACCCCCCTAGTCCTATATAAGTACCCAATAACCCCAGGTCAGCCTCCCTAGTCCTATATATGTACTGAATAACCCCATGTGACCCACCCTAGTCCTATATAAGTACTCAATGACCCCATGTGACCCCCCCCATGTCCTATATAAGTACGCAATGACCCCATGTGACCCCCCTAGTCCTATATAAGTACCCAATAACCCCTTGTGACCCCCCCTAGTCCTATATAAGTACTCAATGACCCCATGTGACCCCCCTAGTCCTATATAAGTACTCAATGACCCCATGTGACCACCCCTAGTCCTATCTAAGTACTCAATGACCCCGTGTGACCCAGCCTAGTCCTATATAAGTACTCAATGACCCCATGTGACCCATACTAGTCCCATGTAAGTACTCAATGACCCCATGTGACCCAACCTAGTCCAATATAAATACTCAATGACCCCATGTGACCCACCCTAGTCCTATATAAGTACTCAATGACCCCATGTGATCCACCCTAGTCCTATATAAGTACTCAATGACCCCATGTGACCCACCCTGGTCCTATATAAGTACTCAATGACCCCATGTGACCCACCGTAGTTCTATATAAGTACTCAATGACCCCATGTGACCCCCCCATGTCCTATATAAGTACTCAATGACCCCATGTGACCCCCCTATTCCTATATAAGTACCCAATAACCCCTTGTGACCCCCCCTAGTCCTATATAAGTACTCAATAACCCCTTGTGACCACCCCTAGTCCTATATAAGTACTCAATGACCCCATGTGACCCACCCTAGTCCTATATAAGTACTCAATGACCCCATATGATCGACCCTAGTCCTATATAAGAATTCAATGACCCCATGTGACCCCCCCTATTCCTATATATGTACTCAATGACCCCATGTGACCCACCCTAGTCCTATATAAGTACTCAATGACCCCATGTGACCCCCCCTAGTCCTATATAAGTACTCAATGACCCCTTGTGAACCAACCTAGTCCTATATAAGTACTCCATGCCCTCATGTAACCCACCCTAGTCTTATATAAGTACTCAGTGACCCCATGAGACACCCCTAGTCCTATATAAGTAGTCAATGAACCAATGTGACCCACCCTAGTCCTTTATAAGTACTCAATGACCCCATGTGACCTCCCCTAGTCCTATATAGGTACTCAATGACCCCATTTACGCACCCTAGTCCTAAATAAGTACTCAATATCCCCATGTGACCCACCCTAGTCCTATATAAGCACTCAATGACCCCATGTGACCCACCCTAGTCCTATATAAGTACTCAATGACCCCATGTGACCCACCCTAGTCCTATATAAGTACTCGATGACCCCATGTGACCCACCCTAGTCCAATATAAATACTCAATGACCCCATGTGGCCCCCCCATGTCCTATATAAGTACTCAATGACCCCATGTGACCCCCCCCTAGTCCTATATAAGTACTCAATGACCCCTTGTGACCCAACCTAGTCCTATATAAGTACTCAATGACCCCATGTGACCCACCCTAGTCCTATATAAGTACTCAATGACCCCATGTGACCCACCCTAGTCCTATATAAGTACTCAATGACCCCAGGTCAGCCTCCGTAGTCCTATATAAGTACTCTATGACCCCAGGTCAACCTCCCTAGTCCTATACAAGTACTCAATGACCCCTGGTCAGCCACCCTAGTCCTATATAAGTACTCAATGACCCCATGTGATCCACCCTAGTCCTATATAAGTACTCAATGACCCCTTGTGACCACCCCTAGTCCTACATAAGTACTCAATGACCCCATGTACGCACCCTAGTCCTATATAAGTACTCAATGACACCATGTGACCCACCCTGGTCCTATATAAGTACTCAATGACCCCATGTGACCCACCGTAGTCCTATATAAGTACTCAATGACCCCATGTGACCCCCCCCCCCCCCATGTCCTATTTAACTACTCAATGACCCCATGTCACCCCCCTAGTCCTATATAAGTACCCAATAACCCCTTGTGACCCCCCCTAGTCCTATATAAGTACTCAATAACCCCTTGTGACCCCCCCTAGTCCTATATAAGTACTCAATGACCCCATGTGACCCACCCTTGTCCTATATAAGTACTCAATGACCCCATGTGACCCCCCCATGTCCTATATAAGTACTCAATGACCCCATGTGACCCCCCGAGTCCTATATAAGTACCCAATAACCCCTTGTGACCCCCCCTAGTCCTATATAAGTACTCAATGACCCCATGTGATCCACCCTAGTCCTATATAAGTACTCAATGACCCCAGGTCAACCTCCCTAGTCCTATACAAGTACTCAATGACCCCTGGTCAGCCACCCTAGTCCTATATAAGTACTCAATGACCCCATGTGATCCACCCTAGTCTTATATAAGTACTCAATGACCCCATGTGACCCCCCTATTCCTATATAAGTACCCAATAATCCCTTGTGACCCCCCCTAGTCCTATATAAGTACTCAATAACCCCTTGTGACCCCCCCTAGTCCTACATAAGTACTCAATGACCCCATGTACGCACCCTAGTCCTATATAAGTACTCAATGACACCATGTGACCCACCCTAGTCTTATATAAGTACTCAGTGACCACATGTGACCCCCCCTATTCCTATATATGTACTCAATTACCCCATGTGACCCCCCCCCCCTAGTCCTATATAAGTACTCAATGACCCCATGTGACCCACCTATTCCAATATAAGTACTCAATGACCCCAAGTGACCCCCCCTAGTCCTATATAAGTACTCAATGACCCCATGTGACCCCCCTAGTCCTATATAAGTACTCAATTACCCCATGTGACCCCCCCTAGTCCTATATAAGTACTCAATGACCCCATGTGACCCACCCTAGTCTTATATAAGTACTCAATGACCCCATGTGACCCCCCCTAGTCCTACATAAGTACTCAATGACCCCATGTGACCCACCCTAGTCCTATATAAGTACTCAATGACCCCAGGTGACCCACCATAGTCCTATATAAGTACTCAATGACACCATGTGACCCACCCTAGTCTTATATAAGTACTCAGTGACCACATGTGACCCCCCTATTCCTATATATATGTACTCAATGACCCCATGTGACCCACCCTAGTCCTATATAAGTACACAATGACCCCATGTGACCCACCCTAGTCCTATATAAGTACTCAATGACCCCAGGTGACCCACCCTAGTCCTATGTAAGTACTCAATGACCCCATGTGACCCACCCTAGTCCTATATAAGTACTCAATGACCCCATGTGACCCCCCTAGTCCTATATAAGTACTGAATTACCCCATGTGACCCCCCCCCCCTAGTCCTATATAAGTATTGAATGACCCCATGTGACCCACCCTAGTCCTATATAAGTACTCAATGACCCCATGTGACCCACCCTGGTCCTATATAAGTACTCAATGACCCCATGTGACCCACCGTAGTCCTATATAAGTACTCAATGACCCCATGTGACCCCCCCCCCATGTCCTATATAAGTACTCAATGACCCCATGTGACCCCCCCTATTCCTATATATGTACTCAATGACCCCATGTGACCCACCCTAGTCCTATATAAGTACTCAATGACCCCATGTGACCCCCTATTCCTATATAAGTACCCAATAACCCCTTGTGACCCCCCCTAGTCCTATATAAGTACTCAATAACCCCTTGTGACCCCCCCTAGTCCTATATAAGTACTCAATGACCCCATGTGACCCACCCTAGTCCTATATAAGTACTCAATGACCCCATATGATCGACCCTAGTCCTATATAAGTACTGAATGACCCCATGTGACCCACCCTAGTCCTATATAAGTATTCAATGACCCCATGTGACCCACCCTTGTCCTATATAAGTACTCAATGACCCCATGTGACCCACCCTGGTCCTATATAAGTACTCAATGACCCCATGTGATCCACCCTAGTCCTATATAAGTACTCAATGACCCCATGTGACCCACCCTGGTCCTATATAAGTACTCAATGACCCCATGTGACCCACCGTAGTTCTATATAAGTACTCAATGACCCCATGTGACCCCCCCATGTCCTATATAAGTACTCAATGACCCCATGTGACCCCCCTAGTCCTATATAAGTACTCAATTACCACATGTGACCCCCCTAGTCCTATATAAGTACTCAATGACCCCATGTGACCCACCCTAGTCCTATATAAGTACTCAATGACCCCATGTGACCCCCCCTAGTCCTACATAAGTACTCAATGACCCCATGTACGCACCCTAGTCCTATATAAGTACTCAATGACACCATGTGACCCACCCTAGTCTTATATAAGTACTCAGTGACCACATGTGACCCCCCCTATTCCTATATATGTACTCAATGACCCCATGTGACCCCCCCCCTAGTCCTATATAAGTACTCAATGACCCCATGTGACCCACCCTAGTCCTATATAAGTACTGAATGACCCCATGTGACCCACCCTAGTCCTATATAAGTACTCAATGACCCCAGGTGACCCACCCTAGTCCTATGTAAGTACTCAATGACCCCATGTGACCCTCCTTAGTCCTATATAAGTACTCAATGACCCCATGTGACCCCCCCTAGTCCTACATAAGTACTCAATGACCCCATGTACGCACCCTAGTCCTATATAAGTACTCAATGACACCATGTGACCCACCCTAGTCTTATATAAGTACTCAGTGACCACATGTGACCCCCCCTATTCCTATATATGTACTCAATGACCCCATGTGACCCCCCCCCTAGTCCTATATAAGTACTCAATGACCCCATGTGACCCACCCTATTCCTATATATGTACTCAATGACCCCAAGTGACCCCCCCTAGTCCTATATAACTACTCAATGACCCCATGTGACCCACCCTAGTCCTATATAAGTACTCAATGACCCCATGTGACCCACCCTAGTCCTATATAAGTACTCAAGTACCCCAGGTGACCCCCCCTAGACCTATATAAGTACTCAATGAACCCATGTGACCCACCGTAGTCATATATTAGTACTCAATGACCCCATGTGACCCCCCTAGTCCTATATAAGTACTGAATTACCCCATGTGACCCCCCCCCTAGTCCTATATAAGTATTCAATGACCCCATGTGACCCACCCTAGTCCTATATAAGTACTCAATGACCCCAAGTGACCCACCCTGGTCCTATATAAGTACTCAATGACCCCATGTGACCCACCGTAGTCCTATATAAGTACTCAATGACCCCATGTGACCCCCCCCATGTCCTATATAAGTACTCAATGACCCCATGTGACCCCCCTAGTCCTATATAAGTACTCAATGACCCCATGTGACCACCCCTAGTCCTATCTAAGTACTCAATGACCCCGTGTGACCCAGCCTAGTCCTATATAAGTACTGAATGACCCCATGTGACCCATACTAGTCCCATGTAAGTACTCAATGACCCCATGTGACCCAACCTAGTCCAATATAAATACTCAATGACCCCATGTGACCCACCCTAGTCCTATATAAGTACTCATTGACCCCATGTGATCCACCCTAGTCCTATATAAGTACTCAATGACCCCATGTGACCCCCCCCATGTCCTATATAAGTACTCAATGACCCCATGTGACCCCCCCTATTCCTATATATGTACTCAACGACCCCATGTGACCCACCCTAGTCCTATATAAGTACACAATGACCCCATGTGACCCACCCTAGTCCTATATAAGTACTCAATGACCCCAGGTGACCCACCCTAGTCCTATGTAAGTACTGAATGACCCCATGTGACCCACCCTAGTCCTGTATAAGTATTCAATGACCCCATGTGACCCACCCTAGTCCTATATAAGTACTCAATGACCCCATGTGACCCACCCTGGTCCTATATAAGTACTCAATGACCCCATGTGATCCACCCTAGTCCTATATAAGTACTCAATGACCCCATGTGACCCACCCTGGTCCTATATAAGTACTCAATGACCCCATGTGACCCACCGTAGTTCTATATAAGTACTCAATGACCCCATGTGACCCCCCCATGTCCTATATAAGTACTCAATGACCCCATGTGACCCCCCTATTCCAATATAAGTACCCAATAACCCCTTGTGACCCCCCCTAGTCCTATATAAGTACTCAATAACCCCTTGTGACCCCCCCCAGTCCTATATAAGTACTCAATGACCCCATGTGACCCACCCTAGTCCTATATAAGTACTCAATGACCCCAGGTGACCCACCCTAGTCCTATGTAAGTACTCAATGACCCCATGTGACCCTCCTTAGTCCTATATAAGTACTCAATGACCCCATGTGACCCACCTATTCCAATATAAGTACTCAATGACCCCATGTGACCCCCCCCTAGTCCTATATAAGTACTCAATGACCCCATGTGACCCACCCTAGTCCTATATAAGTACTCAATGACCCCATGTGACCCACCCTAGTCCTATATAAGTACTCAATGACCCCAGGTGACCCACCCTAGTCCTATGTAAGTACTCAATGACCCCATGTGACCCTCCTTAGTCCTATATAAGTACTCAATGACCCCATGTGACCCACCTATTCCAATATAAGTACTCAATGACCCCAAGTGACCCCCCCTAGTCCTATATAACTACTCAATGACCCCATGTGACCCACCCTAGTCCTATATAAGTACTCAATGACCCCATGTGACCCACCCTAGTCCTATATAAGTACTCAAGTACCCCAGGTGACCTCCCCCCTAGTCCTATATAAGTATTCAATGACCCCATGTGACCCACCCTAGTCCTATATAAGTACTCAAGTACCCCAGGTGACCCCCCCTAGTCCTATATAAGTACTCAATGAACCCATGTGACCCACCGTAGTCATATATTAGTACTCAATGACACCATGCGACCCCTCCCCCCATGTCCTATATAAGTACTCAATGACCCCATGTGACCCCCTTCGTCCTATATAAGTACTCAATGACCCCATGTGACTACCCCTAGTCCTATCTAAGTACTCAATGACCCCGTGTGACCCAGCCTAGTCCTATATAAGTACTCAATGACCCCATGTGACCCATACTAGTCCCATGTAAGTACTCAATGACCCCATGTGACCCAACCTAGTCCAATATAAATACTCAATGACCCCATGTGACCCACCCTAGTCCTATAAAAGTACTCAATGACACCATGTGACCCCCCCTAGTCCTATATAAGTACTCAATGACCCCTTGTGACCCAACCTAGTCCTATATAAGTATTCAATGCCCTCATGTAACCCACCCTAGTCTTATATAAGTACTCAGTGACCCCATGAGACACCCCTAGTCCTATATAAGTAGTCAATGAACCAATGTGACCCACCCTAGTCCTTTATAAGTACTCAATGACCCCATGTGACCACCCCTAGTCCTATATAAGTACTCAATGACCCCATTTACGCACCCTAGTCCTATATAAGTACTCAATAACCCCACGTGACACCCCTAGACCTATATAAGTACTCAATGACCCCATGTGACCCACCCTAGTCCTATATAAGCACTCAATGACCCCATGTGACCCACCCTAGTCCTATATAAGTACTCAATTACCCCATGTGACCCCCCCATGTCCCTTATAAGTACTCAATGACTCCATGTGACCCCCCTAGTCCTATATAAGTACCCAATAACCCCAGGTCAGCCTCCCTAGTCCTATATATGTACTCAATAACCCCATGTGACCCACCCTAGTCCTGTATAAGTACTCAATGACCCCATGTGGCCCCCCCATGTTCTAAATAAGTACTCAATGACCCCATGTGACCCCCCTAGTCCTATATAAGTACTCAATGACCCCATGTGACCCCCCCATGTCCTATATAAGTACTCAATAAACCCATATGACCCACCGTAGTCCTATATAAGTACTCAATGACCCCATGTGACCCACCGTAGTCCTATATAAGTACTCAATGACCCCATGTGACCCCCCCATGTCCTATATAAGTACTCAATGACCCTATGTGACCCCCCTAGTCCTATATAAGTACCCAATAACCCCTTGTGACCCCCCCTAGTCCTATATAAGTACTCAATAACCCCTTGTGACTCCCCCTAGTCCTATATAAGTACTCAATGACCCCATGTGATCCACCCTAGTCCTATATAAGTACTCAATGATCCCATGTGACCCACCCTGGTCATATATAAGTACTCAATGACCCCATGTGACCCACCGTAGTCCTATATAAGTACTCAATGACCCCATGTGACCCCCCTAGTCCTATATAAGTACCCAATAACCCCTTGTGACCCCCCCTAGTCCTATATAAGTACTCAATGACCCCATGTGATCCACCCTAGTCCTATATAAGTACTCAATGATCCCATGTGACCCACCCTGGTCCTATATAAGTACTCAATGACCCCATGTGACCCACCGAAGTCCTATATAAGTACTCAATGACCCCATGTGACCCCCCCATGTCCTATATAAGTACTCAATAACCCCTTGTGACCCCCCCTAGTCCTATATAAGTACTCAATGACCCCATGTGACCCACCCTAGTCCTATATAAGTACTCAATGACCCCATATGATCGACCCTAGTCCTATATAAGTATTCAATGACCCCATGTGACCCACCCTAGTCCTATATAAGTACTCAATGACCCCATGTGACCCCCCTAGTCCTATATAAGTACTCAATTACCCCATGTGACCCCCCCTAGTCCTATATAAGTACTCAATGACCCCATGTGACCCACCCTAGTCCTATATAAGTACTCAATGACCCCATGTGACCCCCCCTAGTCCTACATAAGTACTCAATGACCCCATGTACGCACCCTAGTCCTATATAAGTACTCAATGACACCATGTGACCCACCCTAGTCTTATATAAGTACTCAGTGACCACATGTGACCCCCCCTATTCCTATATATGTACTCAATGACCCCATGTGACCCCCCCCCTAGTCCTATATAAGTACTCAATGACACCATGCGACCCCCCCCCCCATGTCCTATATAAGTACTCAATGACCCCATGTGACCCCCCTAGTCCTATATAAGTACTCAATGACCCCATGTGACCACCCCTAGTCCTATCTAAGTACTCAATGACCCCATGTGGCCCCCCCATGTCCTAAATAAGTACTCAATGACCCCATGTGACCCCCCTAGTCCTATATAAGTACTCAATGACCCCATGTGACCCCCCCATGTCCTATATAAGTACTCAATAAACCCATATGACCCACCGTAGTCCTATATAAGTACTCAATGACCCCATGTGACCCACCGTAGTCCTATATAAGTACTCAATGACCCCATGTGACCCCCCCATGTCCTATATAAGTACTCAATGACCCTATGTGACCCCCCTAGTCCTATATAAGTACCCAATAACCCCTTGTGACCCCCCCTAGTCCTATATAAGTACTCAATAACCCCTTGTGACTCCCCCTAGTCCTATATAAGTACTCAATGACCCCATGTGATCCACCCTAGTCCTATATAAGTACTCAATGATCCCATGTGACCCACCCTGGTCATATATAAGTACTCAATGACCCCATGTGACCCACCGTAGTCCTATATAAGTACTCAATGACCCCATGTGACCCCCCTAGTCCTATATAAGTACCCAATAACCCCTTGTGACCCCCCCTAGTCCTATATAAGTACTCAATGACCCCATGTGATCCACCCTAGTCCTATATAAGTACTCAATGATCCCATGTGACCCACCCTGGTCCTATATAAGTACTCAATGACCCCATGTGACCCACCGAAGTCCTATATAAGTACTCAATGACCCCATGTGACCCCCCCATGTCCTATATAAGTACTCAATAACCCCTTGTGACCCCCCCTAGTCCTATATAAGTACTCAATGACCCCATGTGACCCACCCTAGTCCTATATAAGTACTCAATGACCCCATATGATCGACCCTAGTCCTATATAAGTATTCAATGACCCCATGTGACCCACCCTAGTCCTATATAAGTACTCAATGACCCCATGTGACCCCCCTAGTCCTATATAAGTACTCAATTACCCCATGTGACCCCCCCTAGTCCTATATAAGTACTCAATGACCCCATGTGACCCACCCTAGTCCTATATAAGTACTCAATGACCCCATGTGACCCCCCCTAGTCCTACATAAGTACTCAATGACCCCATGTACGCACCCTAGTCCTATATAAGTACTCAATGACACCATGTGACCCACCCTAGTCTTATATAAGTACTCAGTGACCACATGTGACCCCCCCTATTCCTATATATGTACTCAATGACCCCATGTGACCCCCCCCCTAGTCCTATATAAGTACTCAATGACACCATGCGACCCCCCCCCCATGTCCTATATAAGTACTCAATGACCCCATGTGACCCCCCTAGTCCTATATAAGTACTCAATGACCCCATGTGACCACCCCTAGTCCTATCTAAGTACTCAATGACCCCGTGTGACCCAGCCTAGTCCTATATAAGTACTCAATGACCCCATGTGACCCATACTAGTCCCATGTAAGTACTCAATGACCCCATGTGACCCAACCTAGTCCAATATAAATACTCAATGACCCCATGTGACCCACCCTAGTCCTATATAAGTACTCAATGACCCCATGTGACCCCCCCTAGTCCTATATAAGTACTCAATGACCCCTTGTGACCCAACCTAGTCCTATATAAGTACTCAATGCCCTCATGTAACCCACCCTAGTCTTATATAAGTACTCAGTGACCCCATGAGACACCCCTAGTCCTATATAAGTAGTCAATGACCCAATGTGACCCACCCTAGTCTTTTATAAGTACTCAATGTCCCCATGTGACCACCCCTAGTCCTATATAAGTACTCAATGACCCCATTTACGCACCCTAGTCCTATATAAGTACTCAATAACCCCATGTGACACCCCTAGACCTATATAAGTACTCAATGACCCCATGTGACCCACCCTAGTCCTATATAAGCACTCAATGACCCCATGTGACCCACCCTAGTCCTATATAAGTACTCAATTACCCCATGTGACCCCCCCATGTCCTATATAAGTACTCAATGACTCCATGTGACCCCCCTAGTCCTATATAAGTACCCAATAACCCCAGGTCAGCCTCCCTAGTCCTATATATGTACTCAATAACCCCATGTGACCCACCCTAGTCCTATATAAGTACTAAATGACCCCATGTGACCCCCCCATGTCCTATATAAGTACTCAATGACCCCATGTGACCCCCCTAGTCCTATATAAGTACCCAATAACCCCCTTGTGACCCCCCCTAGTCCTATATAAGTACTCAATGACCCCCATGTGACCCCCCATGTCCTATATAAGTACTCAATGACCCCATGTGACCCACCCTAGTCCTATATAAGTACTCGATGACCCCATGTGACCCACCCTAGTCCAATATAAATACTCAATGACCCCATGTGACCCCCCCCATGTCCTATATAAGTACTCAATGACCCCATGTGACCCCCCCTAGTCCTATATAAGTACTCAATGACCCCTTGTGACCCAACCTAGTCCTATATAAGTACTCAATGACCTCATAGGACACACCCTAGTCCTATATAAGTACTCAATGACCCCATGTGACCCCCCCTAGTCCTACATGAGTACTCAATGACCCCATGTACGCACCCTAGTCCTATATAAGTACTCAATGACACCATGTGACCCACCCTAGTCTTATATAAGTACTCAGTGACCACATGTGACCCCCCCTATTCCCATATATGTACTCAATGACCCCATGTGACCCCACCCTAGTCCTATATAAGTACTAAATGACCCCATGTGACCCACCCTAGTCCTATATAAGTACTCAATGACCCCATGTGACCCACCCTAGTCCTATATAAGTACTCAATGACCCCAGGTGACCCACCCTAGTCCTATGTAAGTACTCAATGACCCCATGTGACCCTCCTTAGTCCTATATAAGTACTCAATGACCCCAAGTGACCCCCCCTATTCCAATATAAGTACACAATGACCCCAAGTGACCCCCCCTAGTCCTATATAACTACTCAATGACCACATGTGACCCACCCTAGTCCTATATAAGTACTCAATGACCCCATGTGACCCCCCTAGTCCTATATAAGTACTCAATTACCCCATGTGACCCCCCTAGTCCTATATAAGTATTCAATGACCCCATGTGACCCACCCTAGTCCCTATATAAGTACTCATGTACCCCAGGTGACCCCCCCTAGTCCCAATATAAGTACTCAATGAACCCATGTGACCCACCGTAGTCCATATATAAGTACTCAATGACACCATGCGACCCCCCCCCCATGTCCTATATAAGTACTCAATGACCCCATGTGACCCCCCTAGTCCTATATAAGTACTCAATGACCCCATGTGAACACCCCTAGTCCTATCTAAGTACTCAATGACCCCGTGTGACCCAGCATAGTCGGAAATAAGTACTGAATGACCCCATGTGACCCATACTAGTCCCATGTAAGTACTCAATGACCCCATGTGACCCAACCTAGTCCAATATAAATACTCAATGACCCCATGTGACCCCACCCTAGTCCTATATAAGTACTCAATGACCCCATGTGACCCCCCCTAGTCCTATAAAAGTACTCAATGACCCCTTGTGACCCAACCTAGTCCTATATAAGTACTCAATGACCTCATGTAACCCCCCCCCCCCCTAGTCCAATATAAGTACTCAATGAACCCATGTGACCCACCGTAGTCATATATAAGTACTCAATGACACCATGCGACCCCCCCCATGTCCTATATAAGTACTCAATGACCCCATGTGACCCCCCTAGTCCTATATAAGTACTCAATGACCCCATGTGAACACCCTTAGTCCTATCTAAGTACTCAATGACCCCGTGTGACCCAGCCTAGTCGGAAATAAGTACTGAATGACCCCATGTGACCCATACTAGTCCCATGTAAGTACTCAATGACCCCATGTGACCCAACCTAGTCCAATATAAATACTCAATGACCCCATGTGACCCACCCTGGTCCTATATAAGTACTCAATGACCCCATGTGACCCACCGAAGTCCTATATAAGTACTCAATGACCCCATGTGACCCCCCCATGTCCTATATAAGTAGTCAATGACCCCATGTGACCCCCCTATTCCTATATAAGTACCCTATAACCCCTTGTGACCCCCCCTAGTCCTATATAAGTACTCAATAACCCCTTGTGACCCCCCCTAGTCCTATATAAGTACTCAATGACCCCATGTGACCCACCCTAGTCCTATATAAGTACTCAATGACCCCATATGATCGACCCTAGTCCTATATAAGTATTCAATGACCCCATGTGACCCACCCTAGTCCTATATAAGTACTCAATGACCCCATGTGACCCCCCTAGTCCTATATAAGTACTCAATTACCCCATGTGACCCCCCCTAGTCCTATATAAGTACTCAATGACCCCATGTGACCCACCCTAGTCCTATATAAGTACTCAATGACCCCATGTGACCCCCCCCTAGTCCTACATAAGTACTCAATGACCCCATGTACGCACCCTAGTCCTATATAAGTACTCAATGACACCATGTGACCCACCCTAGTCTTATATAAGTACTCAGTGACCACATGTGACCCCCCCTATTCCTATATATGTACTCAATGACCCCATGTGACCCCCCCCCTAGTCCTATATAAGTACTCAATGACACCATGCGACCCCCCCCCCATGTCCTATATAAGTACTCAATGACCCCATGTGACCCCCCTAGTCCTATATAAGTACTCAATGACCCCATGTGACCACCCCTAGTCCTATCTAAGTACTCAATGACCCCGTGTGACCCAGCCTAGTCCTATATAAGTACTCAATGACCCCATGTGACCCATACTAGTCCCATGTAAGTACTCAATGACCCCATGTGACCCAACCTAGTCCAATATAAATACTCAATGACCCCATGTGACCCACCCTAGTCCTATATAAGTACTCAATGACCCCATGTGACCCCCCCTAGTCCTATATAAGTACTCAATGACCCCTTGTGACCCAACCTAGTCCTATATAAGTACTCAATGCCCTCATGTAACCCACCCTAGTCTTATATAAGTACTTAGTGACCCCATGAGACACCCCTAGTCCTATATAAGTAGTCAATGACCCAATGTGACCCACCCTAGTCTTTTATAAGTACTCAATGTCCCCATGTGACCACCCCTAGTCCTATATAAGTACTCAATGACCCCATTTACGCACCCTAGTCCTATATAAGTACTCAATAACCCCATGTGACACCCCTAGACCTATATAAGTACTCAATGACCCCATGTGACCCACCCTAGTCCTATATAAGCACTCAATGACCCCATGTGACCCACCCTAGTCCTATATAAGTACTCAATTACCCCATGTGACCCCCCCATGTCCTATATAAGTACTCAATGACCCCATGTGACCCCCCTAGTCCTATATAAGTACCCAATAACCCCTTGTGACCCCCCCTAGTCCTATATAAGTACTCAATGACCCCATGTGACCCCCCATGTCCTATATAAGTACTCAATGACCCCATGTGACCCACCCTAGTCCTATATAAGTACTCGATGACCCCATGTGACCCACCCTAGTCCAATATAAATACTCAATGACCCCATGTGACCCCCCCATGTCCTATATAAGTACTCAATGACCCCATGTGACCCCCCCTAGTCCTATATAAGTACTCAATGACCCCTTGTGACCCAACCTAGTCCTATATAAGTACTCAATGACCTCATAGGACACACCCTAGTCCTATATAAGTACTCAATGACCCCATGTGACCCCCCCTAGTCCTACATAAGTACTCAATGACCCCATGTACGCACCCTAGTCCTATATAAGTACTCAATGACACCATGTGACCCACCCTAGTCTTATATAAGTACTCAGTGACCACATGTGACCCCCCCTATTCCCATATATGTACTCAATGACCCCATGTGACCCCCCCCTAGTCCTATATAAGTACTAAATGACCCCATGTGACCCACCCTAGTCCTATATAAGTACTCAATGACCCCATGTGACCCACCCTAGTCCTATATAAGTACTCAATGACCCCATGTGACCCTCCTTAGTCCTATATAAGTACTCAATGACCCCAAGTGACCCCCCTATTCCAATATAAGTACACAATGACCCCAAGTGACCCCCCCTAGTCCTATATAACTACTCAATGACCACATGTGACCCACCCTAGTCCTATATAAGTACTCAATGACCCCATGTGACCCCCCTAGTCCTATATAAGTACTCAATTACCCATTGTGACCCCCCTAGTCCTATATAAGTATTCAATGACCCCATGTGACCCACCCTAGTCCTATATAAGTACTCATGTACCCCAGGTGACCCCCCCTAGTCCAATATAAGTACTCAATGAACCCATGTGACCCACCGTAGTCATATATAAGTACTCAATGACCTCATGTAACCCACCCTAGTCTTATATAAGTACTCAGTAACCCCATGAGACCCACCCATGTCCTATATAAGTACTCAATGACCCCATGTGACCCCCCTAGTCCTATATAAGTACTCAATGAACCCATGTGAACACCCCTAGTCCTATCTAAGTACTCAATGACCCCGTGTGACCCAGCCTAGTCGGAAATAAGTACTGAATGACCCCATGTGACCCATACTAGTCCCATGTAAGTACTCAATGACCCCATGCGACCCAACCTAGTCCAATATAAATACTCAATGACCCCATGTGACCCACCCTAGTCCTATATAAGTACTCAATGACCCCATGTGACCCCCCCTAGTCCTATAAAAGTACTCAATGACCCCTTGTGACCCAACCTAGTCCTATATAAGTACTCAATGACCTCATGTAACCCACCCTAGTCTTATATAAGTACTCAGTGACCCCATGTGACCCCCCCTAGTCCTATATAAGTACTCAATGACCCCATGTGACCCCCCCTAGTCCTATATAAGTACTCAATGACCTCATGTAACCCACCCTAGTCTTATATAAGTACTCAGTAACCCCATGAGACCCACCCTAGTCCTATATAAGTACTTAATGACCCCATGTGACCCCCCTAGTCCTATATAAGTACTCAATTACCCCATGTGACCCCCCTAGTCCTATATAAGTACTCAATGACCCAATGTGACCCAGCCTAGTCCTTTATAAGTACTCAATGACCCCATGTGACCCCCCCATGTCCTATATACGTACTCAATAAACCCATGTGACCCACCGTAGTCCTATATAAGTACTCAATGACCCCATGTGACCCACCGTAGTCCTATATAAGTACTCAATGACCCCATGTGACCCCCCCTAGTCCTATATAAGTACTCAATGACCCCTTGTGAGCCAACCTAGTCCTATATAAGTACTCAATGACCCCATGTGACCCCACTTAGTCCTATATAAGTACTCAATGACCCCTTGTGACCCAACCTAGTCCTATATAAGTACTCAATGACCTCATGTAACCTACCCTAGTCTTATATAAGTACTCAGTGACCCCATGAGACCCACCCTAGTCCTATATAAGTACTCAATGACCCCAAGTGACCCACCCTAGTCCAATATAAGTATTCTATGACCCCAGGTAAGCCTCCCTAGTCCTATACAAGTACTCAATGACCCCTGGTCAGCCACCCTAGTCCTATATAAGTACCCAATAACCCCAGGTCAGCCTCCCTAGTCCTATATAAGTACTCAATAACCCCATGTGACCCCCCCTAGTCCTATATAAGTACTCAATGACCCCATGTGAACCCCCCATGTCCTATATAAGTACTCAATGACCCCATGTGACCCCCCTAGTCCTATATAAGTACCCAATAACCCCTTGTGACCCCCCCTAGTCCTATATAAGTACTCAATGACCCCATGTGACCCCCCCCATGTCCTTTATAAGTACTCAATAAACCCATGTGACCCACCGTAGTCCTATATAAGTACTCAATGACCCCATGTGACCCACCGTAGTCCTATATAAGTACTCAATGACCCCATGTGACCTCCCCATGTCCTATATAATTACTCAATGACCCCATGTGACCCCCCTAGTCCTATATAAGTACCCAATAACCCCTTGTGACCCCCCCTAGTCCTATATAAGTAATCAATAACCCCTTGTGACCCCCCCTAGTCCTATATAAGTACTCAATGACCCCATGTGACCCACCCTAGTCCTATATAAGTACTCGATGACCCCATGTGACCCACCCTAGTCCAATATAAATACTCAATGACCCCATGTGACCCCCCAATGTCCTATATAAGTACTCAATAAACCCATGTGACCCACCGTAGTCCTATATAAGTACTCAATGACCCCATGTGACCCCCCCATGTCCTATATAATTACTCAATGACCCCATGTGACCCCCCTAGTCCTATATAAGTATCCAATAACCCCTTGTGACTCAACCTAGTCCTATATAAGTACTCAATGACCCCATGTGACCCACCCTAGTCCTATATAAGTACTCAATGACCCCAAGTGACCAACCCTAGTCCAATATAAGTATTCTATGACCCCAGGTAAGCCTCCCTAGTCCTATACAATTACTCAATGACCCCTGGCCAGCCACCCTAGTCCTATATAAGTACTTAATGACCCCATGTGACCCCCCTAGTCCTATATAAGTACTCAATTACCCCATGTGACCCCCCTAGTCCTAAATAAGTACTCAATGACCCCATGTGACCCACCCTAGTCCAATATAAATACTCAATGACCCCATGTGACCCCCCAATGTCCTATATAAGTACTCAATAAACCCATTTACGCACCCTAGTCCTATATAAGTACTCAATAACCCCATGTGACACCCCTAGACCTATATAAGTACTCAATGACCCCATGTGACCACCCCTAGTCCTATATAAGTACTCAATGACCCCATTTACGCACCCTAGTCCTATATAAGTACTCAATAACCCCATGTGACACCCCTAGACCTATATAAGTACTCAATGACCCCATGTGACCCACCCTAGTCCTATATAAGCACTCAATGACCCCATGTGACCCACCCTAGTCCTATATAAGTACTCAATTACCCCATGTGACCCCCCCATGTCCTATATAAGTACTCAATGACTCCATGTGACCCCCCTAGTCCTATATAAGTACCCAATAACCCCAGGTCAGCCTCCCTAGTCCTATATATGTACTCAATGACCCCATGTGACCCCCCCCCTAGTCCTATATAAGTACTCAATGACACCATGCGACCCCCCCCCATGTCCTATATAAGTACTCAATGACCCCATGTGACCCCCCTAGTCCTATATAAGTACTCAATGACCCCATGTGACCACCCCTAGTCCTATCTAAGTACTCAATGACCCCGTGTGACCCAGCCTAGTCCTATATAAGTACTCAATGACCCCATGTGACCCATACTAGTCCCATGTAAGTACTCAATGACCCCATGTGACCCAACCTAGTCCAATATAAATACTCAATGACCCCATGTGACCCACCCTAGTCCTATATAAGTACTCAATGACCCCATGTGACCCCCCCTAGTCCTATATAAGTACTCAATGACCCCTTGTGACCCAACCTAGTCCTATATAAGTACTCAATGCCCTCATGTAACCCACCCTAGTCTTATATAAGTACTCAGTGACCCCATGAGACACCCCTAGTCCTATATAAGTAGTCAATGACCCAATGTGACCCACCCTAGTCTTTTATAAGTACTCAATGTCCCCATGTGACCACCCCTAGTCCTATATAAGTACTCAATGACCCCATTTACGCACCCTAGTCCTATATAAGTACTCAATAACCCCATGTGACACCCCTAGACCTATATAAGTACTCAATGACCCCATGTGACCCACCCTAGTCCTATATAAGCACTCAATGACCCCATGTGACCCACCCTAGTCCTATATAAGTACTCAATTACCCCATGTGACCCCCCCATGTCCTATATAAGTACTCAATGACTCCATGTGACCCCCCTAGTCCTATATAAGTACCCAATAACCCCAGGTCAGCCTCCCTAGTCCTATATATGTACTCAATAACCCCATGTGACCCACCCTAGTCCTATATAAGTACTCAATGACCCCATGTGACCCCCCCATGTCCTATATAAGTACTCAATGACCCCATGTGACCCCCCTAGTCCTATATAAGTACCCAATAACCCCTTGTGACCCCCCCTAGTCCTATATAAGTACTCAATGACCCCATGTGACCCCCCATGTCCTATATAAGTACTCAATGACCCCATGTGACCCACCCTAGTCCTATATAAGTACTCGATGACCCCATGTGACCCACCCTAGTCCAATATAAATACTCAATGACCCCATGTGACCCCCCCATGTCCTATATAAGTACTCAATGACCCCATGTGACCCCCCCTAGTCCTATATAAGTACTCAATGACCCCTTGTGACCCAACCTAGTCCTATATAAGTACTCAATGACCTCATAGGACACACCCTAGTCCTATATAAGTACTCAATGACCCCATGTGACCCCCCCTAGTCCTACATAAGTACTCAATGACCCCATGTACGCACCCTAGTCCTATATAAGTACTCAATGACACCATGTGACCCACCCTAGTCTTATATAAGTACTCAGTGACCACATGTGACCCCCCCTATTCCCATATATGTACTCAATGACCCCATGTGACCCCCCCCTAGTCCTATATAAGTACTAAATGACCCCATGTGACCCACCCTAGTCCTATATAAGTACTCAATGACCCCATGTGACCCACCCTAGTCCTATATAAGTACTCAATGACCCCATGTGACCCTCCTTAGTCCTATATAAGTACTCAATGACCCCAAGTGACCCCCCTATTCCAATATAAGTACACAATGACCCCAAGTGACCCCCCCTAGTCCTATATAACTACTCAATGACCACATGTGACCCACCCTAGTCCTATATAAGTACTCAATGACCCCATGTGACCCCCCTAGTCCTATATAAGTACTCAATTACCCCATGTGACCCCCCTAGTCCTATATAAGTATTCAATGACCCCATGTGACCCACCCTAGTCCTATATAAGTACTCATGTACCCCAGGTGACCCCCACTAGTCCAATATAAGTACTCAATGAACCCATGTGACCCACCGTAGTCATATATAAGTACTCAATGACACCATGCGACCCCCCCCCCCATGTCCTATATAAGTACTCAATGACCCCATGTGACCCCCCTAGTCCTATATAAGTACTCAATGACCCCATGTGAACACCCCTAGTCCTATCTAAGTACTCAATGACCCCGTGTGACCCAGCCTAGTCGGAAATAAGTACTGAATGACCCCATGTGACCCATACTAGTCCCATGTAAGTACTCAATGACCCCATGTGACCCAACCTAGTCCAATATAAATACTCAATGACCCCATGTGACCCACCCTAGTCCTATATAAGTACTCAATGACCCCATGTGACCCCCCCTAGTCCTATAAAAGTACTCAATGACCCCTTGTGACCCAACCTAGTCCTATATAAGTACTCAATGACCTCATGTAACCCACCCTAGTCTTATATAAGTACTCAGTGACCCCATGTGACCCCCCCTAGTCCTATATAAGTACTCAATGACCCCATGTGACCCCCCCTAGTCCTATATAAGTACTCAATGACCTCATGTAACCCACCCTAGTCTTATATAAGTACTCAGTAACCCCATGAGACCCACCCTAGTCCTATATAAGTACTTAATGACCCCATGTGACCCCCCTAGTCCTATATAAGTACTCAATTACCCCATGTGACCCCCCTAGTCCTATATAAGTACTCAATGACCCAATGTGACCCAGCCTAGTCCTTTATAAGTACTCAATGACCCCATGTGACCCCCCCATGTCCTATATACGTACTCAATAAACCCATGTGACCCACCGTAGTCCTATATAAGTACTCAATGACCCCATGTGACCCACCGTAGTCCTATATAAGTACTCAATGACCCCATGTGACCCCCCCTAGTCCTATATAAGTACTCAATGACCCCTTGTGAGCCAACCTAGTCCTATATAAGTACTCAATGACCCCATGTGACCCCACTTAGTCCTATATAAGTACTCAATGACCCCTTGTGACCCAACCTAGTCCTATATAAGTACTCAATGACCTCATGTAACCTACCCTAGTCTTATATAAGTACTCAGTGACCCCATGAGACCCACCCTAGTCCTATATAAGTACTCAATGACCCCAAGTGACCCACCCTAGTCCAATATAAGTATTCTATGACCCCAGGTAAGCCTCCCTAGTCCTATACAAGTACTCAATGACCCCTGGTCAGCCACCCTAGTCCTATATAAGTACCCAATAACCCCAGGTCAGCCTCCCTAGTCCTATATAAGTACTCAATAACCCCATGTGACCCCCCCTAGTCCTATATAAGTACTCAATGACCCCATGTGAACCCCCCATGTCCTATATAAGTACTCAATGACCCCATGTGACCCCCCTAGTCCTATATAAGTACCCAATAACCCCTTGTGACCCCCCCTAGTCCTATATAAGTACTCAATGACCCCATGTGACCCCCCCATGTCCTTTATAAGTACTCAATAAACCCATGTGACCCACCGTAGTCCTATATAAGTACTCAATGACCCCATGTGACCCACCGTAGTCCTATATAAGTACTCAATGACCCCATGTGACCTCCCCATGTCCTATATAATTACTCAATGACCCCATGTGACCCCCCTAGTCCTATATAAGTACCCAATAACCCCTTGTGACCCCCCCTAGTCCTATATAAGTAATCAATAACCCCTTGTGACCCCCCCTAGTCCTATATAAGTACTCAATGACCCCATGTGACCCACCCTAGTCCTATATAAGTACTCGATGACCCCATGTGACCCACCCTAGTCCAATATAAATACTCAATGACCCCATGTGACCCCCCAATGTCCTATATAAGTACTCAATAAACCCATGTGACCCACCGTAGTCCTATATAAGTACTCAATGACCCCATGTGACCCCCCCATGTCCTATATAATTACTCAATGACCCCATGTGACCCCCCTAGTCCTATATAAGTATCCAATAACCCCTTGTGACTCAACCTAGTCCTATATAAGTACTCAATGACCCCATGTGACCCACCCTAGTCCTATATAAGTACTCAATGACCCCAAGTGACCAACCCTAGTCCAATATAAGTATTCTATGACCCCAGGTAAGCCTCCCTAGTCCTATACAATTACTCAATGACCCCTGGCCAGCCACCCTAGTCCTATATAAGTACTTAATGACCCCATGTGACCCCCCTAGTCCTATATAAGTACTCAATTACCCCATGTGACCCCCCTAGTCCTAAATAAGTACTCAATGACCCCATGTGACCCACCCTAGTCCAATATAAATACTCAATGACCCCATGTGACCCCCCAATGTCCTATATAAGTACTCAATAAACCCATTTACGCACCCTAGTCCTATATAAGTACTCAATAACCCCATGTGACACCCCTAGACCTATATAAGTACTCAATGACCCCATGTGACCACCCCTAGTCCTATATAAGTACTCAATGACCCCATTTACGCACCCTAGTCCTATATAAGTACTCAATAACCCCATGTGACACCCCTAGACCTATATAAGTACTCAATGACCCCATGTGACCCACCCTAGTCCTATATAAGCACTCAATGACCCCATGTGACCCACCCTAGTCCTATATAAGTACTCAATTACCCCATGTGACCCCCCCATGTCCTATATAAGTACTCAATGACTCCATGTGACCCCCCTAGTCCTATATAAGTACCCAATAACCCCAGGTCAGCCTCCCTAGTCCTATATATGTACTCAATAACCCCATGTGACCCACCCTAGTCCTATATAAGTACTCAATGACCCCATGTGACCCCCCCATGTCCTATATAAGTACTCAATGACCCCATGTGACCCCCCTAGTCCTATATAAGTACCCAATAACCCCTTGTGACCCCCCCTAGTCCTATATAAGTACTCAATGACCCCATGTGACCCCCCATGTCCTATATAAGTACTCAATGACCCCATGTGACCCACCCTAGTCCTATATAAGTACTCGATGACCCCATGTGACCCACCCTAGTCCAATATAAATACTCAATGACCCCATGTGACCCCCCCATGTCCTATATAAGTACTCAATGACCCCATGTGACCCCCCCTAGTCCTATATAAGTACTCAATGACCCCTTGTGACCCAACCTAGTCCTATATAAGTACTCAATGACCTCATAGGACACACCCTAGTCCTATATAAGTACTCAATGACCCCATGTGACCCCCCCTAGTCCTACATAAGTACTCAATGACCCCATGTACGCACCCTAGTCCTATATAAGTACTCAATGACACCATGTGACCCACCCTAGTCTTATATAAGTACTCAGTGACCACATGTGACCCCCCCTATTCCCATATATGTACTCAATGACCCCATGTGACCCCCCCCTAGTCCTATATAAGTACTAAATGACCCCATGTGACCCACCCTAGTCCTATATAAGTACTCAATGACCCCATGTGACCCACCCTAGTCCTATATAAGTACTCAATGACCCCATGTGACCCTCCTTAGTCCTATATAAGTACTCAATGACCCCAAGTGACCCCCCTATTCCAATATAAGTACACAATGACCCCAAGTGACCCCCCCTAGTCCTATATAACTACTCAATGACCACATGTGACCCACCCTAGTCCTATATAAGTACTCAATGACCCCATGTGACCCCCCTAGTCCTATATAAGTACTCAATTACCCCATGTGACCCCCCTAGTCCTATATAAGTATTCAATGACCCCATGTGACCCACCCTAGTCCTATATAAGTACTCATGTACCCCAGGTGACCCCCCCTAGTCCAATATAAGTACTCAATGAACCCATGTGACCCACCGTAGTCATATATAAGTACTCAATGACACCATGCGACCCCCCCCCCCCCATGTCCTATATAAGTACTCAATGACCCCATGTGACCCCCCTAGTCCTATATAAGTACTCAATGACCCCATGTGAACACCCCTAGTCCTATCTAAGTACTCAATGACCCCGTGTGACCCAGCCTAGTCGGAAATAAGTACTGAATGACCCCATGTGACCCATACTAGTCCCATGTAAGTACTCAATGACCCCATGTGACCCAACCTAGTCCAATATAAATACTCAATGACCCCATGTGACCCACCCTAGTCCTATATAAGTACTCAATGACCCCATGTGACCCCCCCTAGTCCTATAAAAGTACTCAATGACCCCTTGTGACCCAACCTAGTCCTATATAAGTACTCAATGACCTCATGTAACCCACCCTAGTCTTATATAAGTACTCAGTGACCCCATGTGACCCCCCCTAGTCCTATATAAGTACTCAATGACCCCATGTGACCCCCCCTAGTCCTATATAAGTACTCAATGACCTCATGTAACCCATCCTAGTCTTATATAAGTACTCAGTAACCCCATGAGACCCACCCTAGTCCTATATAAGTACTTAATGACCCCATGTGACCCCCCTAGTCCTATATAAGTACTCAATTACCCCATGTGACCCCCCTAGTCCTATATAAGTACTCAATGACCCAATGTGACCCAGCCTAGTCCTTTATAAGTACTCAATGACCCCATGTGACCCCCCCATGTCCTATATACGTACTCAATAAACCCATGTGACCCACCGTAGTCCTATATAAGTACTCAATGACCCCATGTGACCCACCGTAGTCCTATATAAGTACTCAATGACCCCATGTGACCCCCCCTAGTCCTATATAAGTACTCAATGACCCCTTGTGAGCCAACCTAGTCCTATATAAGTACTCAATGACCCCATGTGACCCCACTTAGTCCTATATAAGTACTCAATGACCCCTTGTGACCCAACCTAGTCCTATATAAGTACTCAATGACCTCATGTAACCTACCCTAGTCTTATATAAGTACTCAGTGACCCCATGAGACCCACCCTAGTCCTATATAAATACTCAATGACCCCAAGTGACCCACCCTAGTCCAATATAAGTATTCTATGACCCCAGGTAAGCCTCCCTAGTCCTATACAAGTACTCAATGACCCCTGGTCAGCCACCCTAGTCCTATATAAGTACCCAATAACCCCAGGTCAGCCTCCCTAGTCCTATATAAGTACTCAATAACCCCATGTGACCCCCCCTAGTCCTATATAAGTACTCAATGACCCCATGTGAACCCCCCATGTCCTATATAAGTACTCAATGACCCCATGTGACCCCCCTAGTCCTATATAAGTACCCAATAACCCCTTGTGACCCCCCCTAGTCCTATATAAGTACTCAATGACCCCATGTGACCCCCCCATGTCCTTTATAAGTACTCAATAAACCCATGTGACCCACCGTAGTCCTATATAAGTACTCAATGACCCCATGTGACCCACCGTAGTCCTATATAAGTACTCAATGACCCCATGTGACCTCCCCATGTCCTATATAATTACTCAATGACCCCATGTGACCCCCCTAGTCCTATATAAGTACCCAATAACCCCTTGTGACCCCCCCTAGTCCTATATAAGTAATCAATAACCCCTTGTGACCCCCCCTAGTCCTATATAAGTACTCAATGACCCCATGTGACCCACCCTAGTCCTATATAAGTACTCGATGACCCCATGTGACCCACCCTAGTCCAATATAAATACTCAATGACCCCATGTGACCCCCCAATGTCCTATATAAGTACTCAATAAACCCATGTGACCCACCGTAGTCCTATATAAGTACTCAATGACCCCATGTGACCCCCCCATGTCCTATATAATTACTCAATGACCCCATGTGACCCCCCTAGTCCTATATAAGTACCCAATAACCCCTTGTGACTCAACCTAGTCCTATATAAGTACTCAATGACCCCATGTGACCCACCCTAGTCCTATATAAGTACTCAATGACCCCAAGTGACCAACCCTAGTCCAATATAAGTATTCTATGACCCCAGGTAAGCCTCCCTAGTCCTATACAATTACTCAATGACCCCTGGCCAGCCACCCTAGTCCTATATAAGTACTTAATGACCCCATGTGACCCCCCTAGTCCTATATAAGTACTCAATTACCCCATGTGACCCCCCTAGTCCTAAATAAGTACTCAATGACCCCATGTGACCCACCCTAGTCCAATATAAATACTCAATGACCCCATGTGACCCCCCAATGTCCTATATAAGTACTCAATAAACCCATGTGACCCACCGTAGTCCTATATAAGTACTCAATGACCCCATGTGACCCCCCCATGTCCTATATAATTACTCAATGACCCCATGTGACCCCCCTAGTCCTATATAAGTACCCAATAACCCCTTGTGACTCAACCTAGTCCTATATAAGTACCCAATAACCCCTTGTGACTCAACCTAGTCCTATATAAGTACTCAATGACCCCATGTGACCCCCCTAGTCCTATATAAGTACCCAATAACCCCTTGTGACCCCCCCTAGTCCTATATAAGTAATCAATAACCCCTTGTGACCCCCCCTAGTCCTATATAAGTACTCAATGACCCCATGTGACCAACCCTAGTCCAATATAAGTATTCTATGACCCCAGGTAAGCCTCCCTAGTCCTATACAAGTACTCAATGACCCCTGGTCAGCCACCCTAGTCCTATATAAGTACTTAATGACCCCATGTGACCCCCCCTAGTCCTATATAAGTACTCAATGACCCCATGTGACCCACCCTAGTCCTATATAAGTACTCGATGACCCCATGTGACCCACCCTAGTCCAATATAAATACTCAATGACCCCATGTGACCCACCCTAGTCCTATATAAGTACTCAATGACCCCATGTGACCCCCCCTAGTCCTATAAAAGTACTCAATGACCCCTTGTGACCCAACCTAGTCCTATATAAGTACTCAATGACCTCATGTAACCCACCCTAGTCTTATATAAGTACTCAGTGACCCCATGTGACCCCCCCTAGTCCTATATAAGTACTCAATGACCCCATGTGACCCCCCCTAGTCCTATATAAGTACTCAATGACCTCATGTAACCCACCCTAGTCTTATATAAGTACTCAGTAACCCCATGAGACCCACCCTAGTCCTATATAAGTACTTAATGACCCCATGTGACCCCCCTAGTCCTATATAAGTACTCAATTACCCCATGTGACCCCCCTAGTCCTATATAAGTACTCAATGACCCAATGTGACCCAGCCTAGTCCTTTATAAGTACTCAATGACCCCATGTGACCCCCCCATGTCCTATATACGTACTCAATAAACCCATGTGACCCACCGTAGTCCTATATAAGTACTCAATGACCCCATGTGACCCACCGTAGTCCTATATAAGTACTCAATGACCCCATGTGACCCCCCCTAGTCCTATATAAGTACTCAATGACCCCTTGTGAGCCAACCTAGTCCTATATAAGTACTCAATGACCCCATGTGACCCCACTTAGTCCTATATAAGTACTCAATGACCCCTTGTGACCCAACCTAGTCCTATATAAGTACTCAATGACCTCATGTAACCTACCCTAGTCTTATATAAGTACTCAGTGACCCCATGAGACCCACCCTAGTCCTATATAAGTACTCAATGACCCCAAGTGACCCACCCTAGTCCAATATAAGTATTCTATGACCCCAGGTAAGCCTCCCTAGTCCTATACAAGTACTCAATGACCCCTGGTCAGCCACCCTAGTCCTATATAAGTACCCAATAACCCCAGGTCAGCCTCCCTAGTCCTATATAAGTACTCAATAACCCCATGTGACCCCCCCTAGTCCTATATAAGTACTCAATGACCCCATGTGAACCCCCCATGTCCTATATAAGTACTCAATGACCCCATGTGACCCCCCTAGTCCTATATAAGTACCCAATAACCCCTTGTGACCCCCCCTAGTCCTATATAAGTACTCAATGACCCCATGTGACCCCCCCATGTCCTTTATAAGTACTCAATAAACCCATGTGACCCACCGTAGTCCTATATAAGTACTCAATGACCCCATGTGACCCACCGTAGTCCTATATAAGTACTCAATGACCCCATGTGACCTCCCCATGTCCTATATAATTACTCAATGACCCCATGTGACCCCCCTAGTCCTATATAAGTACCCAATAACCCCTTGTGACCCCCCCTAGTCCTATATAAGTAATCAATAACCCCTTGTGACCCCCCCTAGTCCTATATAAGTACTCAATGACCCCATGTGACCCACCCTAGTCCTATATAAGTACTCGATGACCCCATGTGACCCACCCTAGTCCAATATAAATACTCAATGACCCCATGTGACCCCCCAATGTCCTATATAAGTACTCAATAAACCCATGTGACCCACCGTAGTCCTATATAAGTACTCAATGACCCCATGTGACCCCCCCATGTCCTATATAATTACTCAATGACCCCATGTGACCCCCCTAGTCCTATATAAGTATCCAATAACCCCTTGTGACTCAACCTAGTCCTATATAAGTACTCAATGACCCCATGTGACCCACCCTAGTCCTATATAAGTACTCAATGACCCCAAGTGACCAACCCTAGTCCAATATAAGTATTCTATGACCCCAGGTAAGCCTCCCTAGTCCTATACAATTACTCAATGACCCCTGGCCAGCCACCCTAGTCCTATATAAGTACTTAATGACCCCATGTGACCCCCCTAGTCCTATATAAGTACTCAATTACCCCATGTGACCCCCCTAGTCCTAAATAAGTACTCAATGACCCCATGTGACCCACCCTAGTCCAATATAAATACTCAATGACACCATGTGACCCCCCAATGTCCTATATAAGTACTCAATAAACCCATTTACGCACCCTAGTCCTATATAAGTACTCAATAACCCCATGTGACACCCCTAGACCTATATAAGTACTCAATGACCCCATGTGACCACCCCTAGTCCTATATAAGTACTCAATGACCCCATTTACGCACCCTAGTCCTATATAAGTACTCAATAACCCCATGTGACACCCCTAGACCTATATAAGTACTCAATGACCCCATGTGACCCACCCTAGTCCTATATAAGCACTCAATGACCCCATGTGACCCACCCTAGTCCTATATAAGTACTCAATTACCCCATGTGACCCCTCCATGTCCTATATAAGTACTCAATGACTCCATGTGACCCCCCTAGTCCTATATAAGTACCCAATAACCCCAGGTCAGCCTCCCTAGTCCTATATATGTACTCAATAACCCCATGTGACCCACCCTAGTCCTATATAAGTACTCAATGACCCCATGTGACCCCCCCATGTCCTATATAAGTACTCAATGACCCCATGTGACCCCCCTAGTCCTATATAAGTACCCAATAACCCCTTGTGACCCCCCCTAGTCCTATATAAGTACTCAATGACCCCATGTGACCCCCCATGTCCTATATAAGTACTCAATGACCCCATGTGACCCACCCTAGTCCTATATAAGTACTCGATGACCCCATGTGACCCACCCTAGTCCAATATAAATACTCAATGACCCCATGTGACCACCCCATGTCCTATATAAGTACTCAATGACCCCATGTGACCCCCCCTAGTCCTATATAAGTACTCAATGACCCCTTGTGACCCAACCTAGTCCTATATAAGTACTCAATGACCTCATAGGACACACCCTAGTCCTATATAAGTACTCAATGACCCCATGTGACCCCCCCTAGTCCTACATAAGTACTCAATGACCCCATGTACGCACCCTAGTCCTATATAAGTACTCAATGACACCATGTGACCCACCCTAGTCTTATATAAGTACTCAGTGACCACATGTGACCCCCCCTATTCCCATATATGTACTCAATGACCCCATGTGACCCCCCCCTAGTCCTATATAAGTACTAAATGACCCCATGTGACCCACCCTAGTCCTATATAAGTACTCAATGACCCCATGTGACCCACCCTAGTCCTATATAAGTACTCAATGACCCCATGTGACCCTCCTTAGTCCTATATAAGTACTCAATGACCCCAAGTGACCCCCCTTTTCCAATATAAGTACACAATGACCCCAAGTGACCCCCCCTAGTCCTATATAACTACTCAATGACCACATGTGACCCACCCTAGTCCTATATAAGTACTCAATGACCCCATGTGACCCCCCTAGTCCTATATAAGTACTCAATTACCCCATGTGACCCCCCTAGTCCTATATAAGTATTCAATGACCCCATGTGACCCACCCTAGTCCTATATAAGTACTCATGTACCCCAGGTGACCCCCCCTAGTCCAATATAAGTACTCAATGAACCCATGTGACCCACCGTAGTCATATATAAGTACTCAATGACACCATGCGACCCCCCCCCCCCATGTCCTATATAAGTACTCAATGACCCCATGTGACCCCCCTAGTCCTATATAAGTACTCAATGACCCCATGTGAACACCCCTAGTCCTATCTAAGTACTCAATGACCCCGTGTGACCCAGCCTAGTCGGAAATAAGTACTGAATGACCCCATGTGACCCATACTAGTCCCATGTAAGTACTCAATGACCCCATGTGACCCAACCTAGTCCAATATAAATACTCAATGACCCCATGTGACCCACCCTAGTCCTATATAAGTACTCAATGACCCCATGTGACCCCCCCTAGTCCTATAAAAGTACTCAATGACCCCTTGTGACCCAACCTAGTCCTATATAAGTACTCAATGACCTCATGTAACCCACCCTAGTCTTATATAAGTACTCAGTGACCCCATGTGACCCCCCCTAGTCCTATATAAGTACTCAATGACCCCATGTGACCCCCCCTAGTCCTATATAAGTACTCAATGACCTCATGTAACCCACCCTAGTCTTATATAAGTACTCAGTAACCCCATGAGACCCACCCTAGTCCTATATAAGTACTTAATGACCCCATGTGACCCCCCTAGTCCTATATAAGTACTCAATTACCCCATGTGACCCCCCTAGTCCTATATAAGTACTCAATGACCCAATGTGACCCAGCCTAGTCCTTTATAAGTACTCAATGACCCCATGTGACCCCCCCATGTCCTATATACGTACTCAATAAACCCATGTGACCCACCGTAGTCCTATATAAGTACTCAATGACCCCATGTGACCCACCGTAGTCCTATATAAGTACTCAATGACCCCATGTGACCCCCCCTAGTCCTATATAAGTACTCAATGACCCCTTGTGAGCCAACCTAGTCCTATATAAGTACTCAATGACCCCATGTGACCCCACTTAGTCCTATATAAGTACTCAATGACCCCTTGTGACCCAACCTAGTTCTATATAAGTACTCAATGACCTCATGTAACCTACCCTAGTCTTATATAAGTACTCAGTGACCCCATGAGACCCACCCTAGTCCTATATAAATACTCAATGACCCCAAGTGACCCACCCTAGTCCAATATAAGTATTCTATGACCCCAGGTAAGCCTCCCTAGTCCTATACAAGTACTCAATGACCCCTGGTCAGCCACCCTAGTCCTATATAAGTACCCAATAACCCCAGGTCAGCCTCCCTAGTCCTATATAAGTACTCAATAACCCCATGTGACCCCCCCTAGTCCTATATAAGTACTCAATGACCCCATGTGAACCCCCCATGTCCTATATAAGTACTCAATGACCCCATGTGACCCCCCTAGTCCTATATAAGTACCCAATAACCCCTTGTGACCCCCCCTAGTCCTATATAAGTACTCAATGACCCCATGTGACCCCCCCATGTCCTTTATAAGTACTCAATAAACCCATGTGACCCACCGTAGTCCTATATAAGTACTCAATGACCCCATGTGACCCACCGTAGTCCTATATAAGTACTCAATGACCCCATGTGACCTCCCCATGTCCTATATAATTACTCAATGACCCCATGTGACCCCCCTAGTCCTATATAAGTACCCAATAACCCCTTGTGACCCCCCCTAGTCCTATATAAGTAATCAATAACCCCTTGTGACCCCCCCTAGTCCTATATAAGTACTCAATGACCCCATGTGACCCACCCTAGTCCTATATAAGTACTCGATGACCCCATGTGACCCACCCTAGTCCAATATAAATACTCAATGACCCCATGTGACCCCCCAATGTCCTATATAAGTACTCAATAAACCCATGTGACCCACCGTAGTCCTATATAAGTACTCAATGACCCCATGTGACCCCCCCATGTCCTATATAATTACTCAATGACCCCATGTGACCCCCCTAGTCCTATATAAGTACCCAATAACCCCTTGTGACTCAACCTAGTCCTATATAAGTACTCAATGACCCCATGTGACCCACCCTAGTCCTATATAAGTACTCAATGACCCCAAGTGACCAACCCTAGTCCAATATAAGTATTCTATGACCCCAGGTAAGCCTCCCTAGTCCTATACAATTACTCAATGACCCCTGGCCAGCCACCCTAGTCCTATATAAGTACTTAATGACCCCATGTGACCCCCCTAGTCCTATATAAGTACTCAATTACCCCATGTGACCCCCCTAGTCCTAAATAAGTACTCAATGACCCCATGTGACCCACCCTAGTCCAATATAAATACTCAATGACCCCATGTGACCCCCCAATGTCCTATATAAGTACTCAATAAACCCATGTGACCCACCGTAGTCCTATATAAGTACTCAATGACCCCATGTGACCCCCCCATGTCCTATATAATTACTCAATGACCCCATGTGACCCCCCTAGTCCTATATAAGTACCCAATAACCCCTTGTGACTCAACCTAGTCCTATATAAGTACCCAATAACCCCTTGTGACTCAACCTAGTCCTATATAAGTACTCAATGACCCCATGTGACCCCCCTAGTCCTATATAAGTACCCAATAACCCCTTGTGACCCCCCCTAGTCCTATATAAGTAATCAATAACCCCTTGTGACCCCCCCTAGTCCTATATAAGTACTCAATGACCCCATGTGACCAACCCTAGTCCAATATAAGTATTCTATGACCCCAGGTAAGCCTCCCTAGTCCTATACAAGTACTCAATGACCCCTGGTCAGCCACCCTAGTCCTATATAAGTACTTAATGACCCCATGTGACCCCCCCTAGTCCTATATAAGTACTCAATGACCCCATGTGACCCACCCTAGTCCTATATAAGTACTCGATGACCCCATGTGACCCACCCTAGTCCAATATAAATACTCAATGACCCCATGTGACCCCCCAATGTCCTATATAAGTACTCAATAAACCCATGTGACCCACCGTAGTCCTATATAAGTACTCAATGACCCCATGTGACCCCCCCATGTCCTATATAATTACTCAATGACCCCATGTGACCCCCCTAGTCCTATATAAGTACCCAATAACCCCTTGTGACTCAACCTAGTCCTATATAAGTACTCAATGACCCCATGTGACCCACCCTAGTCCTATATAAGTACTCAATGACCCCAAGTGACCAACCCTAGTCCAATATAAGTATTCTATGACCCCAGGTAAGCCTCCCTAGTCCTATACAAGTACTCAATGACCCCTGGCCAGCCACCCTAGTCCTATATAAGTACTTAATGACCCCATGTGACCCCCCTAGTCCTATATAAGTACTCAATTACCCCATGTGACCCCCCTAGTCCTAAATAAGTACTCAATGACCCCATGTGACCCGCCCTAGTCCTATATAAGTACTCGATGACCCCATGTGACCCATCCTAGTCCAATATAAATACTCAATGACCCCATGTGACCCCCCCATGTCCTATATAAGTACTCAATGACCCCATGTGACCCCCCCTAGTCCTATAAAAGTACTCAATGACCCCTTGTGACCCAACCTAGTCCTATATAAGTACTCAATGACCTCATGTAACCCCCCCCCCTAGTCCAATATAAGTACTCAATGAACCCATGTGACCCACCGTAGTCATATATAAGTACTCAATGACACCATGCGACCCCCCCCCCCATGTCCTATATAATTACTCAATGACCCCATGTGACCCCCCTAGTCCTATATAAGTACCCAATAACCCCTTGTGACTCAACCTAGTCCTATATAAGTACTCAATGACCCCATGTGACCCACCCTAGTCCTATATAAGTACTCAATGACCCCAAGTGACCAACCCTAGTCCAATATAAGTATTCTATGACCCCAGGTAAGCCTCCCTAGTCCTATACAATTACTCAATGACCCCTGGCCAGCCACCCTAGTCCTATATAAGTACTTAATGACCCCATGTGACCCCCCTAGTCCTATATAAGTACTCAATTACCCCATGTGACCCCCCTAGTCCAAAATAAGTACTCAATGACCCCATGTGACCCACCCTAGTCCAATATAAATACTCAATGACCCCATGTGACCCCCCAATGTCCTATATAAGTACTCAATAAACCCATGTGACCCACCGTAGTCCTATATAAGTACTCAATGACCCCATGTGACCCCCCCATGTCCTATATAATTACTCAATTACCCCATGTGACCCCCCTAGTCCTATATAAGTACCCAATAACCCCTTGTGACTCAACCTAGTCCTATATAAGTACCCAATAACCCCTTGTGACTCAACCTAGTCCTATATAAGTACTCAATGACCCCATGTGACCCCCCTAGTCCTATATAAGTACCCAATAACCCCTTGTGACCCCCCCTAGTCCTATATAAGTAATCAATAACCCCTTGTGACCCCCCCTAGTCCTATATAAGTACTCAATGACCCCATGTGACCAACCCTAGTCCAATATAAGTATTCTATGACCCCAGGTAAGCCTCCCTAGTCCTATACAAGTACTCAATGACCCCTGGTCAGCCACCCTAGTCCTATATAAGTACTTAATGACCCCATGTGACCCCCCCTAGTCCTATATAAGTACTCAATGACCCCATGTGACCCACCCTAGTCCTATATAAGTACTCGATGACCCCATGTGACCCACCCTAGTCCAATATAAATACTCAATGACCCCATGTGACCCCCCAATGTCCTATATAAGTACTCAATAAACCCATGTGACCCACCGTAGTCCTATATAAGTACTCAATGACCCCATGTGACCCCCCCATGTCCTATATAATTACTCAATGACCCCATGTGACCCCCCTAGTCCTATATAAGTACCCAATAACCCCTTGTGACTCAACCTAGTCCTATATAAGTACTCAATGACCCCATGTGACCCACCCTAGTCCTATATAAGTACTCAATGACCCCAAGTGACCAACCCTAGTCCAATATAAGTATTCTATGACCCCAGGTAAGCCTCCCTAGTCCTATACAAGTACTCAATGACCCCTGGCCAGCCACCCTAGTCCTATATAAGTACTTAATGACCCCATGTGACCCCCCTAGTCCTATATAAGTACTCAATTACCCCATGTGACCCCCCTAGTCCTAAATAAGTACTCAATGACCCCATGTGACCCGCCCTAGTCCTATATAAGTACTCGATGACCCCATGTGACCCACCCTAGTCCAATATAAATACTCAATGACCCCATGTGACCCCCCCATGTCCTATATAAGTACTCAATGACCCCATGTGACCCCCCCTAGTCCTATAAAAGTACTCAATGACCCCTTGTGACCCAACCTAGTCCTATATAAGTACTCAATGACCTCATGTAACCCCCCCCTAGTCCAATATAAGTACTCAATGAACCCATGTGACCCACCGTAGTCATATATAAGTACTCAATGACACCATGCGACCCCCCCCCCCCCATGTCCTATATAAGTACTCAATGACCCCATGTGACCCCCCTAGTCCTATATAAGTACTCAATGACCCCATGTGAACACCCCTAGTCCTATTTAAGTACTCAATGACCCCGTGTGACCCAGCCTAGTCGGAAATAAGTACTGAATGACCCCATGTGACCCATACTAGTCCCATGTAAGTACTCAATGACCCCATGTGACCCAACCTAGTCCAATATAAATACTCAATGACCCCATGTGACCCACCCTGGTCCTATATAAGTACTCAATGACCCCATGTGACCCACCGAAGTCCTATATAAGTACTCAATGACCCCATGTGACCCCCCCATGTCCTATATAAGTACTCAATGACCCCATGTGACCCCCCTATTCCTATATAAGTACCCTATAACCCCTTGTGACCCCCCCTAGTCCTATATAAGTACTCAATAACCCCTTGTGACCCCCCCTAGTCCTATATAAGTACTCAATGACCCCATGTGACCCACCCTAGTCCTATATAAGTACTCAATGACCCCATATGATCGACCCTAGTCCTATATAAGTATTCAATGACCCCATGTGACCCACCCTAGTCCTATATTAGTACTCAATGACCCCAAGTGACCCCCCTAGTCCTATATAAGTACTCAATTACCCCATGTGACCCCCCCTAGTCCTATATAAGTACTCAATGACCCCATGTGACCCACCCTAGTCCTATATAAGTACTCAATGACCCCATGTGACCCCCCCTAGTCTTATATAAGTACTCAATGACCCCATGTGACCACCCCTAGTCCTATCTAAGTACTCAATGACCCCATGTGACCCACCCTAGTCCTATATAAGTACTCAATGACCCCATGTGACCCCCCCTAGTCTTATATAAGTACTCAGTGACCACATGTGACCCCCCCTATTCCTATATATGTACTCAATGACCCCATGTGACCCCCCCCCTAGTCCTATATAAGTACTCAATGACACCATGCGACCCCCCCCCCCCCCCCATGTCCTATATAAGTACTCAATGACCCCATGTGACCCCCCTAGTCCTATATAAGTACTCAATGACCCCATGTGACCACCCCTAGTCCTATCTAAGTACTCAATGACCCCGTGTGACCCAGCCTAGTCCTATATAAGTACTCAATGACCCCATGTGACCCATACTAGTCCCATGTAAGTACTCAATGACCCCATGTGACCCAACCTAGTCCAATATAAATACTCAATGACCCCATGTGACCCACCCTAGTCCTATATAAGTACTCAATGACCCCATGTGACCCCCCCTAGTCCTATATAAGTACTCAATGACCCCTTGTGACCCAACCTAGTCCTATATAAGTACTCAATGCCCTCATGTAACCCACCCTAGTCTTATATAAGTACTCAGTGACCCCATGAGACACCCCTAGTCCTATATAAGTAGTCAATGACCCAATGTGACCCACCCTAGTCTTTTATAAGTACTCAATGTCCCCATGTGACCACCCCTAGTCCTAAATAAGTACTCAATGACCCCATGTGACCCGCCCTAGTCCTATATAAGTACTCGATGACCCCATGTGACCCATCCTAGTCCAATATAAATACTCAATGACCCCATGTGACCCCCCCATGTCCTATATAAGTACTCAATGACCCCATGTGACCCCCCCTAGTCCTATAAAAGTACTCAATGACCCCTTGTGACCCAACCTAGTCCTATATAAGTACTCAATGACCTCATGTAACCCCCCCCCCTAGTCCAATATAAGTACTCAATGAACCCATGTGACCCACCGTAGTCATATATAAGTACTCAATGACACCATGCGACCCCCCCCCCCATGTCCTATATAATTACTCAATGACCCCATGTGACCCCCCTAGTCCTATATAAGTACCCAATAACCCCTTGTGACTCAACCTAGTCCTATATAAGTACTCAATGACCCCATGTGACCCACCCTAGTCCTATATAAGTACTCAATGACCCCAAGTGACCAACCCTAGTCCAATATAAGTATTCTATGACCCCAGGTAAGCCTCCCTAGTCCTATACAATTACTCAATGACCCCTGGCCAGCCACCCTAGTCCTATATAAGTACTTAATGACCCCATGTGACCCCCCTAGTCCTATATAAGTACTCAATTACCCCATGTGACCCCCCTAGTCCAAAATAAGTACTCAATGACCCCATGTGACCCACCCTAGTCCAATATAAATACTCAATGACCCCATGTGACCCCCCAATGTCCTATATAAGTACTCAATAAACCCATGTGACCCACCGTAGTCCTATATAAGTACTCAATGACCCCATGTGACCCCCCCATGTCCTATATAATTACTCAATTACCCCATGTGACCCCCCTAGTCCTATATAAGTACCCAATAACCCCTTGTGACTCAACCTAGTCCTATATAAGTACCCAATAACCCCTTGTGACTCAACCTAGTCCTATATAAGTACTCAATGACCCCATGTGACCCCCCTAGTCCTATATAAGTACCCAATAACCCCTTGTGACCCCCCCTAGTCCTATATAAGTAATCAATAACCCCTTGTGACCCCCCCTAGTCCTATATAAGTACTCAATGACCCCATGTGACCAACCCTAGTCCAATATAAGTATTCTATGACCCCAGGTAAGCCTCCCTAGTCCTATACAAGTACTCAATGACCCCTGGTCAGCCACCCTAGTCCTATATAAGTACTTAATGACCCCATGTGACCCCCCCTAGTCCTATATAAGTACTCAATGACCCCATGTGACCCACCCTAGTCCTATATAAGTACTCGATGACCCCATGTGACCCACCCTAGTCCAATATAAATACTCAATGACCCCATGTGACCCCCCAATGTCCTATATAAGTACTCAATAAACCCATGTGACCCACCGTAGTCCTATATAAGTACTCAATGACCCCATGTGACCCCCCCATGTCCTATATAATTACTCAATGACCCCATGTGACCCCCCTAGTCCTATATAAGTACCCAATAACCCCTTGTGACTCAACCTAGTCCTATATAAGTACTCAATGACCCCATGTGACCCACCCTAGTCCTATATAAGTACTCAATGACCCCAAGTGACCAACCCTAGTCCAATATAAGTATTCTATGACCCCAGGTAAGCCTCCCTAGTCCTATACAAGTACTCAATGACCCCTGGCCAGCCACCCTAGTCCTATATAAGTACTTAATGACCCCATGTGACCCCCCTAGTCCTATATAAGTACTCAATTACCCCATGTGACCCCCCTAGTCCTAAATAAGTACTCAATGACCCCATGTGACCCGCCCTAGTCCTATATAAGTACTCGATGACCCCATGTGACCCACCCTAGTCCAATATAAATACTCAATGACCCCATGTGACCCCCCCATGTCCTATATAAGTACTCAATGACCCCATGTGACCCCCCCTAGTCCTATAAAAGTACTCAATGACCCCTTGTGACCCAACCTAGTCCTATATAAGTACTCAATGACCTCATGTAACCCCCCCCTAGTCCAATATAAGTACTCAATGAACCCATGTGACCCACCGTAGTCATATATAAGTACTCAATGACACCATGCGACCCCCCCCCCCCCATGTCCTATATAAGTACTCAATGACCCCATGTGACCCCCCTAGTCCTATATAAGTACTCAATGACCCCATGTGAACACCCCTAGTCCTATTTAAGTACTCAATGACCCCGTGTGACCCAGCCTAGTCGGAAATAAGTACTGAATGACCCCATGTGACCCATACTAGTCCCATGTAAGTACTCAATGACCCCATGTGACCCAACCTAGTCCAATATAAATACTCAATGACCCCATGTGACCCACCCTGGTCCTATATAAGTACTCAATGACCCCATGTGACCCACCGAAGTCCTATATAAGTACTCAATGACCCCATGTGACCCCCCCATGTCCTATATAAGTACTCAATGACCCCATGTGACCCCCCTATTCCTATATAAGTACCCTATAACCCCTTGTGACCCCCCCTAGTCCTATATAAGTACTCAATAACCCCTTGTGACCCCCCCTAGTCCTATATAAGTACTCAATGACCCCATGTGACCCACCCTAGTCCTATATAAGTACTCAATGACCCCATATGATCGACCCTAGTCCTATATAAGTATTCAATGACCCCATGTGACCCACCCTAGTCCTATATTAGTACTCAATGACCCCAAGTGACCCCCCTAGTCCTATATAAGTACTCAATTACCCCATGTGACCCCCCCTAGTCCTATATAAGTACTCAATGACCCCATGTGACCCACCCTAGTCCTATATAAGTACTCAATGACCCCATGTGACCCCCCCTAGTCTTATATAAGTACTCAATGACCCCATGTGACCACCCCTAGTCCTATCTAAGTACTCAATGACCCCATGTGACCCACCCTAGTCCTATATAAGTACTCAATGACCCCATGTGACCCCCCCTAGTCTTATATAAGTACTCAGTGACCACATGTGACCCCCCCTATTCCTATATATGTACTCAATGACCCCATGTGACCCCCCCCCTAGTCCTATATAAGTACTCAATGACACCATGCGACCCCCCCCCCCCCCCCATGTCCTATATAAGTACTCAATGACCCCATGTGACCCCCCTAGTCCTATATAAGTACTCAATGACCCCATGTGACCACCCCTAGTCCTATCTAAGTACTCAATGACCCCGTGTGACCCAGCCTAGTCCTATATAAGTACTCAATGACCCCATGTGACCCATACTAGTCCCATGTAAGTACTCAATGACCCCATGTGACCCAACCTAGTCCAATATAAATACTCAATGACCCCATGTGACCCACCCTAGTCCTATATAAGTACTCAATGACCCCATGTGACCCCCCCTAGTCCTATATAAGTACTCAATGACCCCTTGTGACCCAACCTAGTCCTATATAAGTACTCAATGCCCTCATGTAACCCACCCTAGTCTTATATAAGTACTCAGTGACCCCATGAGACACCCCTAGTCCTATATAAGTAGTCAATGACCCAATGTGACCCACCCTAGTCTTTTATAAGTACTCAATGTCCCCATGTGACCACCCCTAGTCCTATATAAGTACTCAATGACCCCATTTACGCACCCTAGTCCTATATAAGTACTCAATAACCCCATGTGACACCCCTAGACCTATATAAGTACTCAATGACCCCATGTGACCCACCCTAGTCCTATATAAGCACTCAATGACCCCATGTGACCCACCCTAGTCCTATATAAGTACTCAATTACCCCATGTGACCCCCCCCCCCGTCCTATATAAGTACTCAATGACTCCATGTGACCCCCCTAGTCCTATATAAGTACCCAATAACCCCAGGTCAGCCTCCCTAGTCCTATATATGTACTCAATAACCCCATGTGACCCACCCTAGTCCTATATAAGTACTCAATGACCCCATGTGACCCCCCCATGTCCTATATAAGTACTCAATGACCCCATGTGACCCCCCTAGTCCTATATAAGTACCCAATAACCCCTTGTGACCCCCCCTAGTCCTATATAAGTACTCAATGACCCCATGTGACCCCCCATGTCCTATATAAGTACTCAATGACCCCATGTGACCCACCCTAGTCCTATATAAGCACTCAATGACCCCATGTGACCCACCCTAGTCCTATATAAGTACTCAATTACCCCATGTGACCCCCCCCCCGTCCTATATAAGTACTCAATGACTCCATGTGACCCCCCTAGTCCTATATAAGTACCCAATAACCCCAGGTCAGCCTCCCTAGTCCTATATATGTACTCAATAACCCCATGTGACCCACCCTAATCCTATATAAGTACTCAATGACCCCATGTGACCCCCCCATGTCCTATATAAGTACTCAATGACCCCATGTGACCCCCCTAGTCCTATATAAGTACCCAATAACCCCTTGTGACCCCCACTAGTCCTATATAAGTACTCAATGACCCCATGTGACCCCCCATGTCCTATATAAGTACTCAGTGACCCCATGAGACCCACCCTAGTCCTATATAAGTACTCAATGACCCCAAGTGACCCACCCTAGTCCAATATAAGTATTCTATGACCCCAGGTAAGCCTCCCTAGTCCTATACAAGTACTCAATGACCCCTGGTCAGCCACCCTAGTCCTATATAAGTACCCAATAACCCCAGGTCAGCCTCCCTAGTCCTATATAAGTACTCAATAACCCCATGTGACCCCCCCTAGTCCTATATAAGTACTCAATGACCCCATGTGAACCCCCCATGTCCTATATAAGTACTCAATGACCCCATGTGACCCCCCTAGTCCTATATAAGTACCCAATAACCCCTTGTGACCCCCCCTAGTCCTATATAAGTACTCAATGACCCCATGTGACCCCCCCATGTCCTTTATAAGTACTCAATAAACCCATGTGACCCACCGTAGTCCTATATAAGTACTCAATGACCCCATGTGACCCACCGTAGTCCTATATAAGTACTCAATGACCCCATGTGACCTCCCCATGTCCTATATAATTACTCAATGACCCCATGTGACCCCCCTAGTCCTATATAAGTACCCAATAACCCCTTGTGACCCCCCCTAGTCCTATATAAGTAATCAATAACCCCTTGTGACCCCCCCTAGTCCTATATAAGTACTCAATGACCCCATGTGACCCACCCTAGTCCTATATAAGTACTCGATGACCCCATGTGACCCACCCTAGTCCAATATAAATACTCAATGACCCCATGTGACCCCCCAATGTCCTATATAAGTACTCAATAAACCCATGTGACCCACCGTAGTCCTATATAAGTACTCAATGACCCCATGTGACCCCCCCATGTCCTATATAATTACTCAATGACCCCATGTGACCCCCCTAGTCCTATATAAGTACTCAATGACCCCAAGTGACCAACCCTAGTCCAATATAAGTATTCTATGACCCCAGGTAAGCCTCCCTAGTCCTATACAATTACTCAATGACCCCTGGCCAGCCACCCTAGTCCTATATAAGTACTTAATGACCCCATGTGACCCCCCTAGTCCTATATAAGTACTCAATTACCCCATGTGACCCCCCTAGTCCTAAATAAGTACTCAATGACCCCATGTGACCCACCCTAGTCCAATATAAATACTCAATGACCCCATGTGACCCCCCAATGTCCTATATAAGTACTCAATAAACCCATTTACGCACCCTAGTCCTATATAAGTACTCAATAACCCCATGTGACACCCCTAGACCTATATAAGTACTCAATGACCCCATGTGACCACCCCTAGTCCTATATAAGTACTCAATGACCCCATTTACGCACCCTAGTCCTATATAAGTACTCAATAACCCCATGTGACACCCCTAGACCTATATAAGTACTCAATGACCCCATGTGACCCACCCTAGTCCTATATAAGCACTCAATGACCCCATGTGACCCACCCTAGTCCTATATAAGTACTCAATTACCCCATGTGACCCCTCCATGTCCTATATAAGTACTCAATGACTCCATGTGACCCCCCTAGTCCTATATAAGTACCCAATAACCCCAGGTCAGCCTCCCTAGTCCTATATATGTACTCAATAACCCCATGTGACCCACCCTAGTCCTATATAAGTACTCAATGACCCCATGTGACCCCCCCATGTCCTATATAAGTACTCAATGACCCCATGTGACCCCCCTAGTCCTATATAAGTACCCAATAACCCCTTGTGACCCCCCCTAGTCCTATATAAGTACTCAATGACCCCATGTGACCCCCCATGTCCTATATAAGTACTCAATGACCCCATGTGACCCACCCTAGTCCTATATAAGTACTCGATGACCCCATGTGACCCACCCTAGTCCAATATAAATACTCAATGACCCCATGTGACCCCCCCATGTCCTATATAAGTACCCAATGACCCCATGTGACCCCCCCTAGTCCTATATAAGTACTCAATGACCCCTTGTGACCCAACCTAGTCCTATATAAGTACTCAATGACCTCATAGGACACACCCTAGTCCTATATAAGTACTCAATGACCCCATGTGACCCCCCTAGTCCTATATAAGTACTCAATGACCCCATGTGACCACCCCTAGTCCTATCTAAGTACTCAATGACCCCGTGTGACCCAGCCTAGTCCTATATAAGTACTCAATGACCCCATGTGACCCATACTAGTCCCATGTAAGTACTCAATGACCCCATGTGACCCAACCTAGTCCAATATAAATACTCAATGACCCCATGTGACCCACCCTAGTCCTATATAAGTACTCAATGACCCCATGTGACCCCCCCTAGTCCTATATAAGTACTCAATGACCCCTTGTGACCCAACCTAGTCCTATATAAGTACTCAATGCCCTCATGTAACCCACCCTAGTCTTATATAAGTACTCAGTGACCCCATGAGACACCCCTAGTCCTATATAAGTAGTCAATGACCCAATGTGACCCACCCTAGTCTTTTATAAGTACTCAATGTCCCCATGTGACCACCCCTAGTCCTATATAAGTACTCAATGACCCCATTTACGCACCCTAGTCCTATATAAGTACTCAATAACCCCATGTGACACCCCTAGACCTATATAAGTACTCAATGACCCCATGTGACCCACCCTAGTCCTATATAAGCACTCAATGACCCCATGTGACCCACCCTAGTCCTATATAAGTACTCAATTACCCCATGTGACCCCCCCCCCGTCCTATATAAGTACTCAATGACTCCATGTGACCCCCCTAGTCCTATATAAGTACCCAATAACCCCAGGTCAGCCTCCCTAGTCCTATATATGTACTCAATAACCCCATGTGACCCACCCTAGTCCTATATAAGTACTCAATGACCCCATGTGACCCCCCCATGTCCTATATAAGTACTCAATGACCCCATGTGACCCCCCTAGTCCTATATAAGTACCCAATAACCCCTTGTGACCCCCCCTAGTCCTATATAAGTACTCAATGACCCCATGTGACCCCCCATGTCCTATATAAGTACTCAATGACCCCATGTGACCCACCCTAGTCCTATATAAGCACTCAATGACCCCATGTGACCCACCCTAGTCCTATATAAGTACTCAATTACCCCATGTGACCCCCCCCCCGTCCTATATAAGTACTCAATGACTCCATGTGACCCCCCTAGTCCTATATAAGTACCCAATAACCCCAGGTCAGCCTCCCTAGTCCTATATATGTACTCAATAACCCCATGTGACCCACCCTAGTCCTATATAAGTACTCAATGACCCCATGTGACCCCCCCATGTCCTATATAAGTACTCAATGACCCCATGTGACCCCCCTAGTCCTATATAAGTACCCAATAACCCCTTGTGACCCCCCCTAGTCCTATATAAGTACTCAATGACCCCATGTGACCCCCCATGTCCTATATAAGTACTCAGTGACCCCATGAGACCCACCCTAGTCCTATATAAGTACTCAATGACCCCAAGTGACCCACCCTAGTCCAATATAAGTATTCTATGACCCCAGGTAAGCCTCCCTAGTCCTATACAAGTACTCAATGACCCCTGGTCAGCCACCCTAGTCCTATATAAGTACCCAATAACCCCAGGTCAGCCTCCCTAGTCCTATATAAGTACTCAATAACCCCATGTGACCCCCCCTAGTCCTATATAAGTACTCAATGACCCCATGTGAACCCCCCATGTCCTATATAAGTACTCAATGACCCCATGTGACCCCCCTAGTCCTATATAAGTACCCAATAACCCCTTGTGACCCCCCCTAGTCCTATATAAGTACTCAATGACCCCATGTGACCCCCCCATGTCCTTTATAAGTACTCAATAAACCCATGTGACCCACCGTAGTCCTATATAAGTACTCAATGACCCCATGTGACCCACCGTAGTCCTATATAAGTACTCAATGACCCCATGTGACCTCCCCATGTCCTATATAATTACTCAATGACCCCATGTGACCCCCCTAGTCCTATATAAGTACCCAATAACCCCTTGTGACCCCCCCTAGTCCTATATAAGTAATCAATAACCCCTTGTGACCCCCCCTAGTCCTATATAAGTACTCAATGACCCCATGTGACCCACCCTAGTCCTATATAAGTACTCGATGACCCCATGTGACCCACCCTAGTCCAATATAAATACTCAATGACCCCATGTGACCCCCCAATGTCCTATATAAGTACTCAATAAACCCATGTGACCCACCGTAGTCCTATATAAGTACTCAATGACCCCATGTGACCCCCCCATGTCCTATATAATTACTCAATGACCCCATGTGACCCCCCTAGTCCTATATAAGTACTCAATGACCCCAAGTGACCAACCCTAGTCCAATATAAGTATTCTATGACCCCAGGTAAGCCTCCCTAGTCCTATACAATTACTCAATGACCCCTGGCCAGCCACCCTAGTCCTATATAAGTACTTAATGACCCCATGTGACCCCCCTAGTCCTATATAAGTACTCAATTACCCCATGTGACCCCCCTAGTCCTAAATAAGTACTCAATGACCCCATGTGACCCACCCTAGTCCAATATAAATACTCAATGACCCCATGTGACCCCCCAATGTCCTATATAAGTACTCAATAAACCCATTTACGCACCCTAGTCCTATATAAGTACTCAATAACCCCATGTGACACCCCTAGACCTATATAAGTACTCAATGACCCCATGTGACCACCCCTAGTCCTATATAAGTACTCAATGACCCCATTTACGCACCCTAGTCCTATATAAGTACTCAATAACCCCATGTGACACCCCTAGACCTATATAAGTACTCAATGACCCCATGTGACCCACCCTAGTCCTATATAAGCACTCAATGACCCCATGTGACCCACCCTAGTCCTATATAAGTACTCAATTACCCCATGTGACCCCTCCATGTCCTATATAAGTACTCAATGACTCCATGTGACCCCCCTAGTCCTATATAAGTACCCAATAACCCCAGGTCAGCCTCCCTAGTCCTATATATGTACTCAATAACCCCATGTGACCCACCCTAGTCCTATATAAGTACTCAATGACCCCATGTGACCCCCCCATGTCCTATATAAGTACTCAATGACCCCATGTGACCCCCCTAGTCCTATATAAGTACCCAATAACCCCTTGTGACCCCCCCTAGTCCTATATAAGTACTCAATGACCCCATGTGACCCCCCATGTCCTATATAAGTACTCAATGACCCCATGTGACCCACCCTAGTCCTATATAAGTACTCGATGACCCCATGTGACCCACCCTAGTCCAATATAAATACTCAATGACCCCATGTGACCCCCCCATGTCCTATATAAGTACTCAATGACCCCATGTGACCCCCCCTAGTCCTATATAAGTACTCAATGACCCCTTGTGACCCAACCTAGTCCTATATAAGTACTCAATGACCTCATAGGACACACCCTAGTCCTATATAAGTACTCAATGACCCCATGTGACCCCCCCTAGTCCTACATAAGTACTCAATGACCCCATGTACGCACCCTAGTCCTATATAAGTACTCAATGACACCATGTGACCCACCCTAGTCTTATATAAGTACTCAGTGACCACATGTGACCCCCCCTATTCCCATATATGTACTCAATGACCCCATGTGACCCCCCCCTAGTCCTATATAAGTACTAAATGACCCCATGTGACCCACCCTAGTCCTATATAAGTACTCAATGACCCCATGTGACCCACCCTAGTCCTATATAAGTACTCAATGACCCCAGGTGACCCACCCTAGTCCTATGTAAGTACTCAATGACCCCATGTGACCCTCCTTAGTCCTATATAAGTACTCAATGACCCCAAGTGACCCCCCTATTCCAATATAAGTACACAATGACCCCAAGTGACCCCCCCTAGTCCTATATAACTACTCAATGACCACATGTGACCCACCCTAGTCCTATATAAGTACTCAATGACCCCATGTGACCCCCCCATGTCCTATATAATTACTCAATGACCCCATGTGACCCCCCTAGTCCTATATAAGTACCCAATAACCCCTTGTGACTCAACCTAGTCCTATATAAGTACCCAATAACCCCTTGTGACTCAACCTAGTCCTATATAAGTACTCAATGACCCCATGTGACCCCCCTAGTCCTATATAAGTACCCAATAACCCCTTGTGACCCCCCCTAGTCCTATATAAGTAATCAATAACCCCTTGTGACCCCCCCTAGTCCTATATAAGTACTCAATGACCCCATGTGACCCCCCATGTCCTATATAAGTACTCAATGACCCCATGTGACCCACCCTAGTCCTATATAAGTACTCGATGACCCCATGTGACCCACCCTAGTCCAATATAAATACTCAATGACCCCATGTGACCCCCCCATGTCCTATATAAGTACTCAATGACCCCATGTGACCCCCCCTAGTCCTATATAAGTACTCAATGACCCCTTGTGACCCAACCTAGTCCTATATAAGTACTAAATGACCCCATGTGACCCACCCTAGTCCTATATAAGTACTCAATGACCCCATGTGACCCACCCTAGTCCTATATAAGTACTCAATGACCCCAGGTGACCCACCCTAGTCCTATGTAAGTACTCAATGACCACATGTGACCCACCCTAGTCCTATATAAGTACTCAATGACCCCATGTGACCCCCCTAGTCCTATATAAGTACTCAATTACCCCATGTGACCCCCCTAGTCCTATATAAGTATTCAATGACCCCATGTGACCCACCCTAGTCCTATATAAGTACTCATGTACCCCAGGTGACCCCCCCTAGTCCAATATAAGTACTCAATGAACCCATGTGACCCACCGTAGTCATATATAAGTACTCAATGACACCATGCGACCCCCCCCCCCCATGTCCTATATAAGTACTCAATGACCCCATGTGACCCCCCTAGTCCTATATAAGTACTCAATGACCCCATGTGAACACCCCTAGTCCTATCTAAGTACTCAATGACCCCGTGTGACCCAGCCTAGTCGGAAATAAGTACTGAATGACCCCATGTGACCCATACTAGTCCCATGTAAGTACTCAATGACCCCATGTGACCCAACCTAGTCCAATATAAATACTCAATGACCCCATGTGACCCACCCTAGTCCTATATAAGTACTCAATGACCCCATGTGACCCCCCCTAGTCCTATAAAAGTACTCAATGACCCCTTGTGACCCAACCTAGTCCTATATAAGTACTCAATGACCTCATGTAACCCACCCTAGTCTTATATAAGTACTCAGTGACCCCATGTGACCCCCCCTAGTCCTATATAATTACTCAATGACCCCATGTGACCCCCCCTAGTCCTATATAAGTACTCAATGACCTCATGTAACCCACCCTAGTCTTATATAAGTACTCAGTGACCCCATGAGACCCACCCTAGTCCTATATAAGTACTTAATGACCCCATGTGACCCCCCTAGTCCTATATAAGTACTCAATTACCCCATGTGACCCCCCTAGTCCTATATAAGTACTCAATGACCCAATGTGACCCAGCCTAGTCCTTTATAAGTACTCAATGACCCCATGTGACCCCCCCATGTCCTATATACGTACTCAATAAACCCATGTGACCCACCGTAGTCCTATATAAGTACTCAATGACCCCATGTGACCCACCGTAGTCCTATATAAGTACTCAATGACCCCATGTGACCCCCCCTAGTCCTATATAAGTACTCAATGACCCCTTGTGAGCCAACCTAGTCCTATATAAGTACTCAATGACCCCATGTGACCCCACTTAGTCCTATATAAGAACTCAATGACCCCTTGTGACCCAACCTAGTCCTATATAAGTACTCAATGACCTCATGTAACCTACCCTAGTCTTATATAAGTACTCAGTGACCCCATGAGACCCACCCTAGTCCTATATAAGTACTCAATGACCCCAAGTGACCCACCCTAGTCCAATATAAGTATTCTATGACCCCAGGTAAGCCTCCCTAGTCCTATACAAGTACTCAATGACCCCTGGTCAGCCACCCTAGTCCTATATAAGTACCCAATAACCCCAGGTCAGCCTCCCTAGTCCTATATAAGTACTCAATAACCCCATGTGACCCCCCCTAGTCCTATATAAGTACTCAATGACCCCATGTGAACCCCCCATGTCCTATATAAGTACTCAATGACCCCATGTGACCCCCCTAGTCCTATATAAGTACCCAATAACCCCTTGTGACCCCCCCTAGTCCTATATAAGTACTCAATGACCCCATGTGACCCCCCCATGTCCTTTATAAGTACTCAATAAACCCATGTGACCCACCGTAGTCCTATATAAGTACTCAATGACCCCATGTGACCCACCGTAGTCCTATATAAGTACTCAATGACCCCATGTGACCTCCCCATGTCCTATATAATTACTCAATGACCCCATGTGACCCCCCTAGTCCTATATAAGTACCCAATAACCCCTTGTGACCCCCCCTAGTCCTATATAAGTAATCAATAACCCCTTGTGACCCCCCCTAGTCCTATATAAGTACTCAATGACCCCATGTGACCCACCCTAGTCCTATATAAGTACTCGATGACCCCATGTGACCCACCCTAGTCCAATATAAATACTCAATGACCCCATGTGACCCCCCAATGTCCTATATAAGTACTCAATAAACGCATGTGACCCACCGTAGTCCTATATAAGTACTCAATGACCCCATGTGACCCCCCCATGTCCTATATAATTACTCAATGACCCCATGTGACCCCCCTAGTCCTATATAAGTACCCAATAACCCCTTGTGACTCAACCTAGTCCTATATAAGTACTCAATGACCCCATGTGACCCACCCTAGTCCTATATAAGTACTCAATGACCCCAAGTGACCAACCCTAGTCCAATATAAGTATTCTATGACCCCAGGTAAGCCTCCCTAGTCCTATACAATTACTCAATGACCCCTGGCCAGCCACCCTAGTCCTATATAAGTACTTAATGACCCCATGTGACCCCCCTAGTCCTATATAAGTACTCAATTACCCCATGTGACCCCCCTAGTCCTAAATAAGTACTCAATGACCCCATGTGACCCACCCTAGTCCAATATAAATACTCAATGACCCCATGTGACCCCCCAATGTCCTATATAAGTACTCAATAAACCCATGTGACCCACCGTAGTCCTATATAAGTACTCAATGACCCCATGTGACCCCCCCATGTCCTATATAATTACTCAATGACCCCATGTGACCACCCTAGTCCTATATAAGTACCCAATAACCCCTTGTGACTCAACCTAGTCCTATATAAGTACCCAATAACCCCTTGTGACTCAACCTAGTCCTATATAAGTACTCAATGACCCCATGTGACCCCCCTAGTCCTATATAAGTACCCAATAACCCCTTGTGACCCCCCCTAGTCCTATATAAGTAATCAATAACCCCTTGTGACCCCCCCTAGTCCTATATAAGTACTCAATGACCCCATGTGACCAACCCTAGTCCAATATAAGTATTCTATGACCCCAGGTAAGCCTCCCTAGTCCTATACAAGTACTCAATGACCCCTGGTCAGCCACCCTAGTCCTATATAAGTACTTAATGACCCCATGTGACCCCCCATGTCCTATATAAGTACTCAATGACCCCATGTGACCCACCCTAGTCCTATATAAGTACTCGATGACCCCATGTGACCCACCCTAGTCCAATATAAATACTCAATGACCCCATGTGACCCCCCCATGTCCTATATAAGTACTCAATGACCCCATGTGACCCCCCCTAGTCCTATATAAGTACTCAATGACCCCTTGTGACCCAACCTAGTCCTATATAAGTACTAAATGACCCCATGTGACCCACCCTAGTCCTATATAAGTACTCAATGACCCCATGTGACCCACCCTAGTCCTATATAAGTACTCAATGACCCCAGGTGACCCACCCTAGTCCTATGTAAGTACTCAATGACCCCATGTGACCCTCCTTAGTCCTATATAAGTACTCAATGACCCCAAGTGACCCCCCTATTCCAATATAAGTACACAATGACCCCAAGTGACCCCCCCTAGTCCTATATAACTACTCAATGACCACATGTGACCCACCCTAGTCCTATATAAGTACTCAATGACCCCATGTGACCCCCCTAGTCCTATATAAGTACTCAATTACCCCATGTGACCCCCCTAGTCCTATATAAGTATTCAATGACCCCATGTGACCCACCCTAGTCCTATATAAGTACTCATGTACCCCAGGTGACCCCCCCTAGTCCAATATAAGTACTCAATGAACCCATGTGACCCACCGTAGTCATATATAAGTACTCAATGACACCATGCGACCCCCCCCCCCATGTCCTATATAAGTACTCAATGACCCCATGTGACCCCCCTAGTCCTATATAAGTACTCAATGACCCCATGTGAACACCCCTAGTCCTATCTAAGTACTCAATGACCCCGTGTGACCCAGCCTAGTCGGAAATAAGTACTGAATGACCCCATGTGACCCATACTAGTCCCATGTAAGTACTCAATGACCCCATGTGACCCAACCTAGTCCAATATAAATACTCAATGACCCCATGTGACCCACCCTAGTCCTATATAAGTACTCAATGACCCCATGTGACCCCCCCTAGTCCTATAAAAGTACTCAATGACCCCTTGTGACCCAACCTAGTCCTATATAAGTACTCAATGACCTCATGTAACCCACCCTAGTCTTATATAAGTACTCAGTGACCCCATGTGACCCCCCCTAGTCCTATATAATTACTCAATGACCCCATGTGACCCCCCCTAGTCCTATATAAGTACTCAATGACCTCATGTAACCCACCCTAGTCTTATATAAGTACTCAGTGACCCCATGAGACCCACCCTAGTCCTATATAAGTACTTAATGACCCCATGTGACCCCCCTAGTCCTATATAAGTACTCAATTACCCCATGTGACCCCCCTAGTCCTATATAAGTACTCAATGACCCAATGTGACCCAGCCTAGTCCTTTATAAGTACTCAATGACCCCATGTGACCCCCCCATGTCCTATATACGTACTCAATAAACCCATGTGACCCACCGTAGTCCTATATAAGTACTCAATGACCCCATGTGACCCACCGTAGTCCTATATAAGTACTCAATGACCCCATGTGACCCCCCCTAGTCCTATATAAGTACTCAATGACCCCTTGTGAGCCAACCTAGTCCTATATAAGTACTCAATGACCCCATGTGACCCCACTTAGTCCTATATAAGAACTCAATGACCCCTTGTGACCCAACCTAGTCCTATATAAGTACTCAATGACCTCATGTAACCTACCCTAGTCTTATATAAGTACTCAGTGACCCCATGAGACCCACCCTAGTCCTATATAAGTACTCAATGACCCCAAGTGACCCACCCTAGTCCAATATAAGTATTCTATGACCCCAGGTAAGCCTCCCTAGTCCTATACAAGTACTCAATGACCCCTGGTCAGCCACCCTAGTCCTATATAAGTACCCAATAACCCCAGGTCAGCCTCCCTAGTCCTATATAAGTACTCAATAACCCCATGTGACCCCCCCTAGTCCTATATAAGTACTCAATGACCCCATGTGAACCCCCCATGTCCTATATAAGTACTCAATGACCCCATGTGACCCCCCTAGTCCTATATAAGTACCCAATAACCCCTTGTGACCCCCCCTAGTCCTATATAAGTACTCAATGACCCCATGTGACCCCCCCATGTCCTTTATAAGTACTCAATAAACCCATGTGACCCACCGTAGTCCTATATAAGTACTCAATGACCCCATGTGACCCACCGTAGTCCTATATAAGTACTCAATGACCCCATGTGACCTCCCCATGTCCTATATAATTACTCAATGACCCCATGTGACCCCCCTAGTCCTATATAAGTACCCAATAACCCCTTGTGACCCCCCCTAGTCCTATATAAGTAATCAATAACCCCTTGTGACCCCCCCTAGTCCTATATAAGTACTCAATGACCCCATGTGACCCACCCTAGTCCTATATAAGTACTCGATGACCCCATGTGACCCACCCTAGTCCAATATAAATACTCAATGACCCCATGTGACCCCCCAATGTCCTATATAAGTACTCAATAAACGCATGTGACCCACCGTAGTCCTATATAAGTACTCAATGACCCCATGTGACCCCCCCATGTCCTATATAATTACTCAATGACCCCATGTGACCCCCCTAGTCCTATATAAGTACCCAATAACCCCTTGTGACTCAACCTAGTCCTATATAAGTACTCAATGACCCCATGTGACCCACCCTAGTCCTATATAAGTACTCAATGACCCCAAGTGACCAACCCTAGTCCAATATAAGTATTCTATGACCCCAGGTAAGCCTCCCTAGTCCTATACAATTACTCAATGACCCCTGGCCAGCCACCCTAGTCCTATATAAGTACTTAATGACCCCATGTGACCCCCCTAGTCCTATATAAGTACTCAATTACCCCATGTGACCCCCCTAGTCCTAAATAAGTACTCAATGACCCCATGTGACCCACCCTAGTCCAATATAAATACTCAATGACCCCATGTGACCCCCCAATGTCCTATATAAGTACTCAATAAACCCATGTGACCCACCGTAGTCCTATATAAGTACTCAATGACCCCATGTGACCCCCCCATGTCCTATATAATTACTCAATGACCCCATGTGACCACCCTAGTCCTATATAAGTACCCAATAACCCCTTGTGACTCAACCTAGTCCTATATAAGTACCCAATAACCCCTTGTGACTCAACCTAGTCCTATATAAGTACTCAATGACCCCATGTGACCCCCCTAGTCCTATATAAGTACCCAATAACCCCTTGTGACCCCCCCTAGTCCTATATAAGTAATCAATAACCCCTTGTGACCCCCCCTAGTCCTATATAAGTACTCAATGACCCCATGTGACCAACCCTAGTCCAATATAAGTATTCTATGACCCCAGGTAAGCCTCCCTAGTCCTATACAAGTACTCAATGACCCCTGGTCAGCCACCCTAGTCCTATATAAGTACTTAATGACCCCATGTGACCCCCCCTAGTCCTATATAAGTACTCAATGACCCCATGTGACCCACCCTAGTCCTATATAAGTACTCGATGACCCCATGTGACCCACCCTAGTCCAATATAAATACTCAATGACCCCATGTGACCCCCCAATGTCCTATATAAGTACTCAATAAACCCATGTGACCCACCGTAGTCCTATATAAGTACTCAATGACCCCATGTGACCCCCCCATGTCCTATATAATTACTCAATGACCCCATGTGACCCCCCTAGTCCTATATAAGTACCCAATAACCCCTTGTGACTCAACCTAGTCCTATATAAGTACTCAATGACCCCATGTGACCCACCCTAGTCCTATATAAGTACTCAATGACCCCAAGTGACCAACCCTAGTCCAATATAAGTATTCTATGACCCCAGGTAAGCCTCCCTAGTCCTATACAAGTACTCAATGACCCCTGGCCAGCCACCCTAGTCCTATATAAGTACTTAATGACCCCATGTGACCCCCCTAGTCCTATATAAGTACTCAATTACCCCATGTGACCCCCCTAGTCCTAAATAAGTACTCAATGACCCCATGTGACCCGCCTTAGTCCTATATAAGTACTCGATGACCCCATGTGACCCACCCTAGTCCAATATAAATACTCAATGACCCCATGTGACCCCCCCATGTCCTATATAAGTACTCAATGACCCCATGTGACCCCACTTAGTCCTATATAAGTACTCAATGACCCCTTGTGACCCAACCTAGTCCTATATAAGTACTCAATGACCTCATGTGACCCACCCTAGTCTTATATAAGTACTCAATGACCCCATGTGACCCCCCCTAGTCCTATATAAGTACTCAATGACCCCTTGTGACCCAACCTAGTCCTATATAAGTACTCAATGACCCAATGTGACCCAACCTAGTCCTATATAAGTACTCAATGACCCCATGTGACCCACCCTAGTCCTATATAAGTACTCGATGACCCCATGTGACCCACCCTAGTCCAATATAAATACTCAATGACCCCATGTGACCCCCCCATGTCCTATATAAGTACTCAATGACCCCATGTGACCCCCCTAGTCCTATATAAGTACTCAATGACCCCTTGTGACCCAACATAGTCCTATATAAGTACTCAATGACCTCATGTGACCCGCCCTGGTCCTATATAAGTACTCGATGACCCCATGTGACCCACCCTAGACCAATATAAATACTCAATGACCCCATGTGACCCCCCCATGTCCTATATAATTACTCAATGACCCCATGTGACCCCTCCTAGTCCTATATAAGTAATCAATGAACCCATGTGACCCCCCCTAGTCCTATATAAGTACTCTCTAACCCCAGGTGACCCACCGTAGTCCTATATAAGTACTCAATGACCCCATGTGACCCCCCCTAGTCCTATATAAGTACTCAATGACCCCTTGTGACCCAACCTAGTCCTATATAAGTACTCAATGACCCAATGTGACCCAACCTAGTCCTATATAAGTACTCAATGACCCCAATGTGACCCTCCCTAGTCCTTTATAAGTACTCAATGACCCCATGTGACCCCCCCCCCTAGTCCTATATAAGTACTCAATGACCCCATGTGACCCACCCTAGTCCTATATAAGTACTCGATGACCCCATGTGACCCACCCTAGTCCAATATAAATACTCAATGACCCCATGTGACCCCCCCATGTCCTATATAAGTACTCAATGACCCCATGTGACCCCCCTAGTCCTATATAAGTACTCAATGACCCCTTGTGACCCAACATAGTCTTATATAAGTACTCAATGACCTCATGTGACCCACCCTAGTCTTATATAAGTAATCAATGACCCCATGAGACCCCTCCTAGTCCTATATAAGTACTCAATGAACCCATGTGACCCCCCCTAGTCCTATATAAGTACTCTCTAACCCCAGGTGAGCCACCCTAGTCCTATATAAGTACTCAATGACCCCATATGACCTCCCCATGTCCTATATAAGTACTCAATAAACCCATGTGACACACCGTAGTCCTATATAAGTACTCAATGACCCCATGTGACCCACCGTAGTCCTATATAAGTACTCAATGACCCCATGTGACCCCCCCATGTCCTATATAAGTAATCAATGACCCCATGTGACCCCTCCTAGTCCTATATAAGTACTCAATGAACCCATGTGACCCCCCCTAGTCCTATATAAGTACTCTCTAACCCCAGGTGAGCCACCCTAGTCCTATATAAGTACTCAATGACCCCATATGACCCCCCCATGTCCTATATAAGTACTCAATAAACCCATGTGACCCACCGTAGTCCTATATAAGTACTCAATTTCCCCATGTGACCCCCCTAGTCCTATATAAGTACTCAATGACCCAATGTAACCCACCCTAGTCCTTTATAAGTACTCAATGACCCCATGTGACCCCCCTAGTCCTATATAAATACTCAATGACCCCATTTACGCACCCTAGTCCTATATAAGTACTCAATAACCCCATGTGACACCCCTAGACCTATATAAGTACTCAATGACCCCATGTGACCCACCCTGGTCCTATATAAGTACTCAATGACCCCATGTGACCCACCCTAGTCCTATATAAGTACTCAATGACCCCAGGTCATCCTCCGTAGTCCTATATAAGTACTCAATAACCCCATGTGACCCACCCTAGTCCAATATAAGTATTCTATGACCCCAGGTAAGCCTCCCTAGTCCTATACAAGTATTCAATGACCCCTGGTCAGCCACCCTAGTCCTATATAAGTACTTAATGACCCCATGTGACCCCCCTAGTCCTATATAAGTACTCAATTACCCCATGTGACCCCCCTAGTCCTATATAAGTACTTAATGACCCAATGTGACCCTCCCTAGTCCTTTATAAGTATTCAATGACCCCATGTGACCCCCCCTAGTCCTATATAAGTACTCAATGACCCCATGTGACCCCCCCATTTCCTATATAAGTACTCAATGACCCCATGTGACCCACCGTAGTCCTATATAAGTACTCAATGACCCCATGTAACCCCCCCTAGTCCTATATAAGTACTCAATGACCCCTTGTGACCCAACCTAGTCCTATATAAGTACTCAATGACCCCATGTGACCCCCCTAGTCCTATATAAGTACCCAATAACCCCAGGTCAGCCTCCCTAGTCCTATATAAGTACTCAATAACCCCATATGACCCCCCCATGTCCTATATAAGTACTCAATAAACCCATGTGACCCACCGTAGTCCTATATAAGTACTCTATGACCCCATGTGACTCACCGTAGTCCTATATAAGTACTCAATGACCCCATGTGACCCCCCCTAGTCCTACATAAGTACTCAATGACCCCTTGTGACCCAACCTAGTCCTATATAAGTACTCAATGACCTCATGTAACCCACCCTAGTCTTATATAAGTACTCAGTGACCCCATGAGACCCACCCCAGTCCTATATAAGTACTCAATGACCCCATGTGACCCACCCTAGTCCTATATAAGTACTCAATGACCCCAAGTGACCCACCCTAGTCCAATATAAGTATTCTATGACCCCAGGTAAGCCTCCCTAGTCCTATATAAGTACTCAATGAACCCATGTGACCCCCCCTAGTCCTATATAAGTACTCTCTAACCCCAGGTGAGCCACCCTAGTCCTATATAAGTACTCAATGACCCCATGTGACCCATACTAGTCCCATGTAAGTAATCAATGACCCCATGAGACCCCTCCTAGTCCTATATAAGTACTCAATGAACCCATGTGACCCCCCCTAGTCCTATATAAGTACTCTCTAACCCCAGGTGAGCCACCCTAGTCCTATATAAGTACTCAATGACCCCATATGACCTCCCCATGTCCTATATAAGTACTCAATAAACCCATGTGACACACCGTAGTCCTATATAAGTACTCAATGACCCCATGTGACCCACCGTAGTCCTATATAAGTACTCAATGACCCCATGTGACCCCCTCATGTCCTATATAAGTAATCAATGACCCCATGTGACCCCTCCTAGTCCTATATAAGTACTCAATGAACCCATGTGACCCCCCCTAGTCCTATATAAGTACTCTCTAACCCCAGGTGAGCCACCCTAGTCCTATATAAGTACTCAATGACCCCATATGACCCCCCCATGTCCTATATAAGTACTCAATAAACCCATGTGACCCACCGTAGTCCTATATAAGTACTCAATGACCCCATGTGACCCACCGTAGTCCTATATAAGTACTCAATGACCCCATGTGACCCCCCCTAGTCCTATATAAGTACTCTCTAACCCCAGGTGAGCCACCCTAGTCCTATATAAGTACTCAATGACCCCATATGACCCCCCCATGTCCTATATAAGTACTCAATAAACCCATGTGACCCACCGTAGTCCTATATAAGTACTCAATTTCCCCATGTGACCCCCCTAGTCCTATATAAGTACTCAATGACACAATGTGACCCACCCTAGTCCTTTATAAGTACTCAATGACCCCATGTGACCCCCCTAGTCCTATATAAGTACTCAATGACCCCATTTACGCACCCTAGTCCTATATAAGTACTCAATAACCCCATGTGACACCCCTAGACCTATATAAGTACTCAATGACCCCATGTGACCCACCCTGGTCCTATATAAGTACTCAATGACCCCATGTGACCCACCCTAGTCCTATATAAGTACTCAATGACCCCAGGTCATCCTCCGTAGTCCTATATAAGTACTCAATAACCCCATGTTACCCACCCTAGTCCAATATAAGTATTCTATGACCCCAGGTAAGCCTCCCTAGTCCTATACAAGTACTCAATGACCCCTGGTCAGCCACCCTAGTCCTATATAAGTACTTAATGACCCCATGTGACCCCCCTAGTCCTATATAAGTACTCAATTACCCCATGTGACCCCCCTAGTCCTATATAAGTACTCAATGACCCAATGTGACCCTCCCTAGTCCTTTATAAGTACTCAATGACCCCATGTGACCCCCCCTAGTCCTATATAAGTACTCAATGACCCCATGTGACCCCCCCATTTCCTATATAAGTACTCAATGACCCCATGTGACCCACCGTAGTCCTATATAAGTACTCAATGACCCCATGTGACCCCCCCTAGTCCTATATAAGTACTCAATGACCCCTTGTGACCCAACCTAGTCCTATATAAGTACTCAATGACCCCATGTGACCCCCCTAGTCCTATATAAGTACCCAATAATCCCAGGTCAGCCTCCCTAGTCCTATATAAGTACTCAATAACCCCATGTGACCCCCCTAGTCCTATATAAGTACTCAATGAACCCATGTGACCCCCCCTAGTCCTATATAAGTACTCTCTAACCCCAGGTGAGCCACCCTAGTCCTATATAAGTACTCAATGACCCCATATGACCCCCCCATGTCCTATATAAGTACTCAATAAACCCATGTGACCCACCGTAGTCCTATATAAGTACTCAATGACCCCATGTGACCCACCGTAGTCCTATATAAGTACTCAATGACCCCATGTGACCCCCCCTAGTCCTATATAAGTACTCAATGACCCCTTGTGACCCAACCTAGTCCTATATAAGTACTCAATGACCTCATGTAACCCACCCTAGTCTTATATAAGTACTCAGTGACCCCATGAGACCCACCCCAGTCCTATATAAGTACTCAATGACCCCATGTGACCCTCCCTAGTCCTATATAAGTACTCAATTTCCCCATGTGACCCCCCTAGTCCTATATAAGTACTCAATGACCCAATGTGACCCACCCTAGTCCTTTATAAGTACTCAATGACCCCATGTGACCCCCCCTAGTCCTATATAAGTACTCAATGACCCACTTTACGCACCCTAGTCCTATATAAGTACTCAATAACCCCATGTGACACCCCTAGACCTATATAAGTACTCAATGACCCCAGGTCATCCTCCGTAGTCCTATATAAGTACTCAATAACCCCATGTGACCCCCTCTAGTCCCATATAAGTACTCAATGACCCCATGTGACCCCCCCATTTCCTATATAAGTACTCAATGACCCCATGTGACCCCCCTAGTCCTATATAAGTAATGAATGACCCCATATGACCCCCCTAGTCCTATATAGGTACTCAATTACCCCATATGACCCCCCCATGTCCTATATAAGTACTCAATGACCCCATGTGACCCCCCTAGTCGTATATAAGTACCCAATAAACCCAGGTCAGCCTCCCTAGTCCTATATAAGTACTCAATAACCCCATGTGACCCCCCCTAGTCCTATATAAGTACTCAATGACCCCATGTGACCCCCCCATGTCCTATATAAGTACTCAATAACCCCATGTGACCCCCCTAGTCCTATATAAGTACCCAATAACCCCTTGTGACCCCCCCTAGTCCTATATAAGTACTCAATGACCCCATGAGACCCACCCTAGTCCTATATAAGTACTCAATGACCCCAAGTGACCCACCCTAGTCCAATATAAGTATTCTATGACCCCAGGTAAGCCTCCCTAGTCCTATACAAGTACTCAATGACCCCTGGTCAGCCACCCTAGTCCTATATAAGTACCCAATAACCCCAGGTCAGCCTCCCTAGTCCTATATAAGTACTCAATAACCCCATGTGACCCCCCCTAGTCCTATATAAGTACTCAATGACCCCATGTGAACCCCCCATGTCCTATATAAGTACTCAATGACCCCATGTGACCCCCCTAGTCCTATATAAGTACCCAATAACCCCTTGTGACCCCCCCTAGTCCTATATAAGTACTCAATGACCCCATGTGACCCCCCCATGTCCTTTATAAGTACTCAATAAACCCATGTGACCCACCGTAGTCCTATATAAGTACTCAATGACCCCATGTGACCCACCGTAGTCCTATATAAGTACTCAATGACCCCATGTGACCTCCCCATGTCCTATATAATTACTCAATGACCCCATGTGACCCCCCTAGTCCTATATAAGTACCCAATAACCCCTTGTGACCCCCCCTAGTCCTATATAAGTACTCGATGACCCCATGTGACCCACCCTAGTCCAATATAAATACTCAATGACTCCATGTGACCCCCCAATGTCCTATATAAGTACTCAATAAACGCATGTGACCCACCGTAGTCCTATATAAGTACTCAATGACCCCATGTGACCCCCCCATGTCCTATATAATTACTCAATGACCCCATGTGACCCCCCTAGTCCTATATAAGTACCCAATAACCCCTTGTGACTCAACCTAGTCCTATATAAGTACTCAATGACCCCATGTGACCCACCCTAGTCCTATATAAGTACTCAATGACCCCAAGTGACCAACCCTAGTCCAATATAAGTATTCTATGACCCCAGGTAAGCCTCCCTAGTCCTATACAATTACTCAATGACCCCTGGCCAGCCACCCTAGTCCTATATAAGTACTTAATGACCCCATGTGACCCCCCTAGTCCTATATAAGTACTCAATTACCCCATGTGACCCCCCTAGTCCTAAATAAGTACTCAATGACCCCATGTGACCCACCCTAGTCCAATATAAATACTCAATGACCCCATGTGACCCCCCAATGTCCTATATAAGTACTCAATAAACCCATGTGACCCACCGTAGTCCTATATAAGTACTCAATGACCCCATGTGACCCCCCCATGTCCTATATAATTACTCAATGACCCCATGTGACCCCCCTAGTCCTATATAAGTACCCAATAACCCCTTGTGACTCAACCTAGTCCTATATAAGTACCCAATAACCCCTTGTGACTCAACCTAGTCCTATATAAGTACTCAATGACCCCATGTGACCCCCCTAGTCCTATATAAGTACCCAATAACCCCTTGTGACCCCCCCTAGTCCTATATAAGTAATCAATAACCCCTTGTGACCCCCCCTAGTCCTATATAAGTACTCAATGACCCCATGTGACCAACCCTAGTCCAATATAAGTATTCTATGACCCCAGGTAAGCCTCCCTAGTCCTATACAAGTACTCAATGACCCCTGGTCAGCCACCCTAGTCCTATATAAGTACTTAATGACCCCATGTGACCCCCCCTAGTCCTATATAAGTACTCAATGACCCCATGTGACCCACCCTAGTCCTATATAAGTACTCGATGACCCCATGTGACCCACCCTAGTCCAATATAAATACTCAATGACCCCATGTGACCCCCCAATGTCCTATATAAGTACTCAATAAACCCATGTGACCCACCGTAGTCCTATATAAGTACTCAATGACCCCATGTGACCCCCCCATGTCCTATATAATTACTCAATGACCCCATGTGACCCCCCTAGTCCTATATAAGTACCCAATAACCCCTTGTGACTCAACCTAGTCCTATATAAGTACTCAATGACCCCATGTGACCCACCCTAGTCCTATATAAGTACTCAATGACCCCAAGTGACCAACCCTAGTCCAATATAAGTATTCTATGACCCCCGGTAAGCCTCCCTAGTCCTATACAAGTACTCAATGACCCCTGGCCAGCCACCCTAGTCCTATATAAGTACTTAATGACCCCATGTGACCCCCCTAGTCCTATATAAGTACTCAATTACCCCATGTGACCCCCCTAGTCCTAAATAAGTACTCAATGACCCCATGTGACCCGCCCTAGTCCTATATAAGTACTCGATTACCCCATGTGACCCACCCTAGTCCAATATAAATACTCAATGACCCCATGTGACCCCCCCATGTCCTATATAAGTACTCAATGACCCCATGTGCCCCACTTAGTCCTATATAAGTACTCAATGACCCCTTGTGACCCAACCTAGTCCTATATAAGTACTCAATGACCTCATGTGACCCACCCTAGTCTTATATAAGTACTCAATGACCCCATGTGACCCCCCCTAGTACTATATAAGTACTCAATGACCCCTTGTGACCCAACCTAGTCCTATATAAGTACTCAATGACCCAATGTGACCCAACCTAGTCCTATATAAGTACTCAATGACCCCATGTGACCCACCCTAGTCCTATATAAGTACTCGATGACCCCATGTGACCCACCCTAGTCCAATATAAATACTCAATGACCCCATGTGACCCCCCCATGTCTTATATAAGTACTCAATGACCCCATGTGACCCCCCTAGTCCTATATAAGTACTCAATGACCCCTTGTGACCCAACATAGTCCTATATAAGTACTCAATGACCTCATGTGACCCGCCCTAGTCCTATATAAGTACTCGATGACCCCATGTGACCCACCCTAGACCAATATAAATACTCAATGACCCCATGTGACCCCCCCATGTCCTATATAATTACTCAATGACCCCATGTGACCCCTTCTAGTCCTATATAAGTAATCAATGAACCCATGTGACCCCCCCTAGTCCTATATAAGTACTCTCTAACCCCAGGTGACCCACCGTAGTCCTATATAAGTACTCAATGACCCCATGTGACCCCCCCTAGTCCTATATAAGTACTCAATGACCCCTTGTGACCCAACCTAGTCCTATATAAGTACTCAATGACCCAATGTGACCCAACATAGTCCTATATAAGTACTCAATGAACCCATGTGACCCCCCCTAGTCCTATATAAGTACTCTCTAACCCCAGGTGAGCCACCCTAGTCCTATATAAGTACTCAATGACCCCATATGACCTCCCCATGTCCTATATAAGTACTCAATAAACCCATGTGACACACCGTAGTCCTATATAAGTACTCAATGACCCCATGTGACCCACCCTAGTCCAATATAAATACTCAATGACCCCATGTGACCCCCCAATGTCCTATATAAGTAATCAATGACCCCATGTGACCCCTCCTAGTCCTATATAAGTACTCAATGAACCCATGTGACCCCCCCTAGTCCTATATAAGTACTCTCTAACCCCAGGTGAGCCACCCTAGTCCTATATAAGTACTCAATGACCCCATATGACCCCCCCATGTCCTATATAAGTACTCAATAAACCCATGTGACCCACCGTAGTCCTATATAAGTACTCAATTTCCCCATGTGACCCCCCTAGTCCTATATAAGTACTCAATGACCCAATGTAACCCACCCTAGTCCTTTATAAGTACTCAATGACCCCATGTGACCCCCCTAGTCCTATATAAATACTCAATGACCCCATTTACGCACCCTAGTCCTATATAAGTACTCAATAACCCCATGTGACACCCCTAGACCTATATAAGTACTCAATGACCCCATGTGACCCACCCTGGTCCTATATAAGTACTCAATGACCCCATGTGACCCACCCTAGTCCTATATAAGTACTCAATGACCCCAGGTCATCCTCCGTAGTCCTATATAAGTACTCAATAACCCCATGTGACCCACCCTAGTCCAATATAAGTATTCTATGACCCCAGGTAAGCCTCCCTAGTCCTATACAAGTACTCAATGACCCCTGGTCAGCCACCCTAGTCCTATATAAGTACTTAATGACCCCATGTGACCCCCCTAGTCCTATATAAGTACTCAATTACCCCATGTGACCCCCCTAGTCCTATATAAGTACTTAATGACCCAATGTGACCCTCCCTAGTCCTTTATAAGTATTCAATGACCCCATGTGACCCCCCCTAGTCCTATATAAGTACTCAATGACCCCATGTGACCCCCCCATTTCCTATATAAGTACTCAATGACCCCATGTGACCCACCGTAGTCCTATATAAGTACTCAATGACCCCATGTAACCCCCCCTAGTCCTATATAAGTACTCAATGACCCCTTGTGACCCAACCTAGTCCTATATAAGTACTCAATGGCCCCATGTGACCCCCCTAGTCCTATATAAGTACCCAATAACCCCAGGTCAGCCTCCCTAGTCCTATATAAGTACTCAATAACCCCATATGACCCCCCCATGTCCTATATAAGTACTCAATAAACCCATGTGACCCACCGTAGTCCTATATAAGTACTCTATGACCCCATGTGACTCACCGTAGTCCTATATAAGTACTCAATGACCCCATGTGACCCCCCCTAGTCCTACATAAGTACTCAATGACCCCTTGTGACCCAACCTAGTCCTATATAAGTACTCAATGACCTCATGTAACCCACCCTAGTCTTATATAAGTACTCAGTGACCCCATGAGACCCACCCCAGTCCTATATAAGTACTCAATGACCCCATGTGACCCACCCTAGTCCTATATAAGTACTCAATGACCCCAAGTGACCCACCCTAGTCCAATATAAGTATTCTATGACCCCAGGTAAGCCTCCCTAGTCCTATATAAGTACTCAATGAACCCATGTGACCCCCCCTAGTCCTATATAAGTACTCTCTAACCCCAGGTGAGCCACCCTAGTCCTATATAAGTACTCAATGACCCCATATGACCTCCCCATGTCCTATATAAGTACTCAATAAACCCATGTGACACACCATAGTCCTATATAAGTACTCAATGACCCCATGTGACCCACCGTAGTCCTATATAAGTACTCAATGACCCCATGTGACCCCCTCATGTCCTATATAAGTAATCAATGACCCCATGTGACCCCTCCTAGTCCTATATAAGTACTCAATGAACCCATGTGACCCCCCCTAGTCCTATATAAGTACTCTCTAACCCCAGGTGAGCCACCCTAGTCCTATATAAGTACTCAATGACCCCATATGACCCCCCCATGTCCTATATAAGTACTCAATAAACCCATGTGACCCACCGTAGTCCTATATAAGTACTCAATGACCCCATGTGACCCACCGTAGTCCTATATAAGTACTCAATGACCCCATGTGACCCCCCCTAGTCCTATATAAGTACTCTCTAACCCCAGGTGAGCCACCCTAGTCCTATATAAGTACTCAATGACCCCATATGACCCCCCCATGTCCTATATAAGTACTCAATAAACCCATGTGACCCACCGTAGTCCTATATAAGTACTCAATTTCCCCATGTGACCCCCCTAGTCCTATATAAGTACTCAATGACACAATGTGACCCACCCTAGTCCTTTATAAGTACTCAATGACCCCATGTGACCCCCCTAGTCCTATATAAGTACTCAATGACCCCATTTACGCACCCTAGTCCTATATAAGTACTCAATAACCCCATGTGACACCCCTAGACCTATATAAGTACTCTCTAACCCCAGGTGAGCCACCCTAGTCCTATATAAGTACTCAATGACCCCATATGACCCCCCCATGTCCTATATAAGTACTCAATAAACCCATGTGACCCACCGTAGTCCTATATAAGTACTCAATTTCCCCATGTGACCCCCCTAGTCCTATATAAGTACTCAATGACCCAATGTAACCCACCCTAGTCCTTTATAAGTACTCAATGACCCCATGTGACCCCCCTAGTCCTATATAAATACTCAATGACCCCATTTACGCACCCTAGTCCTATATAAGTACTCAATAACCCCATGTGACACCCCTAGACCTATATAAGTACTCAATGACCCCATGTGACCCACCCTGGTCCTATATAAGTACTCAATGACCCCATGTGACCCACCCTAGTCCTATATAAGTACTCAATGACCCCAGGTCATCCTCCGTAGTCCTATATAAGTACTCAATAACCCCATGTGACCCACCCTAGTCCAATATAAGTATTCTATGACCCCAGGTAAGCCTCCCTAGTCCTATACAAGTACTCAATGACCCCTGGTCAGCCACCCTAGTCCTATATAAGTACTTAATGACCCCATGTGACCCCCCTAGTCCTATATAAGTACTCAATTACCCCATGTGACCCCCCTAGTCCTATATAAGTACTTAATGACCCAATGTGACCCTCCCTAGTCCTTTATAAGTATTCAATGACCCCATGTGACCCCCCCTAGTCCTATATAAGTACTCAATGACCCCATGTGACCCCCCCATTTCCTATATAAGTACTCAATGACCCCATGTGACCCACCGTAGTCCTATATAAGTACTCAATGACCCCATGTAACCCCCCCTAGTCCTATATAAGTACTCAATGACCCCTTGTGACCCAACCTAGTCCTATATAAGTACTCAATGGCCCCATGTGACCCCCCTAGTCCTATATAAGTACCCAATAACCCCAGGTCAGCCTCCCTAGTCCTATATAAGTACTCAATAACCCCATATGACCCCCCCATGTCCTATATAAGTACTCAATAAACCCATGTGACCCACCGTAGTCCTATATAAGTACTCTATGACCCCATGTGACTCACCGTAGTCCTATATAAGTACTCAATGACCCCATGTGACCCCCCCTAGTCCTACATAAGTACTCAATGACCCCTTGTGACCCAACCTAGTCCTATATAAGTACTCAATGACCTCATGTAACCCACCCTAGTCTTATATAAGTACTCAGTGACCCCATGAGACCCACCCCAGTCCTATATAAGTACTCAATGACCCCATGTGACCCACCCTAGTCCTATATAAGTACTCAATGACCCCAAGTGACCCACCCTAGTCCAATATAAGTATTCTATGACCCCAGGTAAGCCTCCCTAGTCCTATATAAGTACTCAATGAACCCATGTGACCCCCCCTAGTCCTATATAAGTACTCTCTAACCCCAGGTGAGCCACCCTAGTCCTATATAAGTACTCAATGACCCCATATGACCTCCCCATGTCCTATATAAGTACTCAATAAACCCATGTGACACACCATAGTCCTATATAAGTACTCAATGACCCCATGTGACCCACCGTAGTCCTATATAAGTACTCAATGACCCCATGTGACCCCCTCATGTCCTATATAAGTAATCAATGACCCCATGTGACCCCTCCTAGTCCTATATAAGTACTCAATGAACCCATGTGACCCCCCCTAGTCCTATATAAGTACTCTCTAACCCCAGGTGAGCCACCCTAGTCCTATATAAGTACTCAATGACCCCATATGACCCCCCCATGTCCTATATAAGTACTCAATAAACCCATGTGACCCACCGTAGTCCTATATAAGTACTCAATGACCCCATGTGACCCACCGTAGTCCTATATAAGTACTCAATGACCCCATGTGACCCCCCCTAGTCCTATATAAGTACTCTCTAACCCCAGGTGAGCCACCCTAGTCCTATATAAGTACTCAATGACCCCATATGACCCCCCCATGTCCTATATAAGTACTCAATAAACCCATGTGACCCACCGTAGTCCTATATAAGTACTCAATTTCCCCATGTGACCCCCCTAGTCCTATATAAGTACTCAATGACACAATGTGACCCACCCTAGTCCTTTATAAGTACTCAATGACCCCATGTGACCCCCCTAGTCCTATATAAGTACTCAATGACCCCATTTACGCACCCTAGTCCTATATAAGTACTCAATAACCCCATGTGACACCCCTAGACCTATATAAGTACTCAATGACCCCATGTGACCCACCCTGGTCCTATATAAGTACTCAATGACCCCATGTGACCCACCCTAGTCCTATATAAGTACTCAATGACCCCAGGTCATCCTCCGTAGTCCTATATAAGTACTCAATAACCCCATGTTACCCACCCTAGTCCAATATAAGTATTCTATGACCCCAGGTAAGCCTCCCTAGTCCTATACAAGTACTCAATGACCCCTGGTCAGCCACCCTAGTCCTATATAAGTACTTAATGACCCCATGTGACCCCCCTAGTCCTATATAAGTACTCAATTACCCCATGTGACCCCCCTAGTCCTATATAAGTACTCAATGACCCAATGTGACCCTCCCTAGTCCTTTATAAGTACTCAATGACCCCATGTGACCCCCCCTAGTCCTATATAAGTACTCAATGACCCCATGTGACCCCCCCATTTCCTATATAAGTACTCAATGACCCCATGTGACCCACCGTAGTCCTATATAAGTACTCAATGACCCCATGTGACCCCCCCTAGTCCTATATAAGTACTCAATGACCCCTTGTGACCCAACCTAGTCCTATATAAGTACTCAATGACCCCATGTGACCCCCCTAGTCCTATATAAGTACCCAATAATCCCAGGTCAGCCTCCCTAGTCCTATATAAGTACTCAATAACCCCATGTGACCCCCCTAGTCCTATATAAGTACTCAATGAACCCATGTGACCCCCCCTAGTCCTATATAAGTACTCTCTAACCCCAGGTGAGCCACCCTAGTCCTATATAAGTACTCAATGACCCCATATGACCCCCCCCATGTCCTATATAAGTACTCAATAAACCCATGTGACCCACCGTAGTCCTATATAAGTACTCAATGACCCCATGTGACCCACCGTAGTCCTATATAAGTACTCAATGACCCCATGTGACCCCCCCTAGTCCTATATAAGTACTCAATGACCCCTTGTGACCCAACCTAGTCCTATATAAGTACTCAATGACCTCATGTAACCCACCCTAGTCTTATATAAGTACTCAGTGACCCCATGAGACCCACCCCAGTCCTATATAAGTACTCAATGACCCCATGTGACCCTCCCTAGTCCTATATAAGTACTCAATTTCCCCATGTGACCCCCCTAGTCCTATATAAGTACTCAATGACCCAATGTGACCCACCCTAGACCTTTATAAGTACTCAATGACCCCATGTGACCCCCCCTAGTCCTATATAAGTACTCAATGACCCACTTTACGCACCCTAGTCCTATATAAGTACTCAATAACCCCATGTGACACCCCTAGACCTATATAAGTACTCAATGACCCCAGGTCATCCTCCGTAGTCCTATATAAGTACTCAATAACCCCATGTGACCCCCTCTAGTCCCATATAAGTACTCAATGACCCCATGTGACCCCCCCATTTCCTATATAAGTACTCAATGACCCCATGTGACCCCCCTAGTCCTATATAAGTAATGAATGACCCCATATGATCCCCCTAGTCCTATATAGGTACTCAATTACCCCATATGACCCCCCCATGTCCTATATAAGTACTCAATGACCCCATGTGACCCCCCTAGTCGTATATAAGTACCCAATAAACCCAGGTCAGCCTCCCTAGTCCTATATAAGTACTCAATAACCCCATGTGACCCCCCCTAGTCCTATATAAGTACTCAATGACCCCATGTGACCCCCCCATGTCCTATATAAGTACTCAATAACCCCATGTGACCCCCCTAGTCCTATATAAGTACCCAATAACCCCTTGTGACCCCCCCTAGTCCTATATAAGTACTCAATGACCCCATGAGACCCACCCTAGTCCTATATAAGTACTCAATGACCCCAAGTGACCCACCCTAGTCCAATATAAGTATTCTATGACCCCAGGTAAGCCTCCCTAGTCCTATACAAGTACTCAATGACCCCTGGTCAGCCACCCTAGTCCTATATAAGTACCCAATAACCCCAGGTCAGCCTCCCTAGTCCTATATAAGTACTCAATAACCCCATGTGACCCCCCCTAGTCCTATATAAGTACTCAATGACCCCATGTGAACCCCCCATGTCCTATATAAGTACTCAATGACCCCATGTGACCCCCCTAGTCCTATATAAGTACCCAATAACCCCTTGTGACCCCCCCTAGTCCTATATAAGTACTCAATGACCCCATGTGACCCCCCCATGTCCTTTATAAGTACTCAATAAACCCATGTGACCCACCGTAGTCCTATATAAGTACTCAATGACCCCATGTGACCCACCGTAGTCCTATATAAGTACTCAATGACCCCATGTGACCTCCCCATGTCCTATATAATTACTCAATGACCCCATGTGACCCCCCTAGTCCTATATAAGTACCCAATAACCCCTTGTGACCCCCCCTAGTCCTATATAAGTAATCAATAACCCCTTGTGACCCCCCCTAGTCCTATATAAGTACTCAATGACCCCATGTGACCCACCCTAGTCCTATATAAGTACTCGATGACCCCATGTGACCCACCCTAGTCCAATATAAATACTCAATGACCCCATGTGACCCCCCAATGTCCTATATAAGTACTCAATATACCCATGTGACCCACCGTAGTCCTATATAAGTACTCAATGACCCCATGTGACCCCCCCATGTCCTATATAATTACTCAATGACCCCATGTGACCCCCCTAGTCCTATATAAGTACCCAATAACCCCTTGTGACTCAACCTAGTCCTATATAAGTACTCAATGACCCCATGTGACCCACCCTAGTCCTATATAAGTACTCAATGACCCCAAGTGACCAACCCTAGTCCAATATAAGTATTCTATGACCCCAGGTAAGCCTCCCTAGTCCTATACAATTACTCAATGACCCCTGGCCAGCCACCCTAGTCCTATATAAGTACTTAATGACCCCATGTGACCCCCCTAGTCCTATATAAGTACTCAATTACCCCATGTGACCCCCCTAGTCCTAAATAAGTACTCAATGACCCCATGTGACCCACCCTAGTCCAATATAAATACTCAATGACCCCATGTGACCCCCCAATGTCCTATATAAGTACTCAATAAACCCATGTGACCCACCGTAGTCCTATATAAGTACTCAATGACCCCATGTGACCCCCCCATGTCCTATATAATTACTCAATGACCCCATGTGACCCCCCTAGTCCTATATAAGTACCCAATAACCCCTTGTGACTCAACCTAGTCCTATATAAGTACCCAATAACCCCTTGTGACTCAACCTAGTCCTATATAAGTACTCAATGACCCCATGTGACCCCCCTAGTCCTATATAAGTACCCAATAACCCCTTGTGACCCCCCCTAGTCCTATATAAGTAATCAATAACCCCTTGTGACCCCCCCCTAGTCCTATATAAGTACTCAATGACCCCATGTGACCAACCCTAGTCCAATATAAGTATTCTATGACCCCAGGTAAGCCTCCCTAGTCCTATACAAGTACTCAATGACCCCTGGTCAGCCACCCTAGTCCTATATAAGTACTTAATGACCCCATGTGACCCCCCCTAGTCCTATATAAGTACTCAATGACCCCATGTGACCCACCCTAGTCCTATATAAGTACTCGATGACCCCATGTGACCCACCCTAGTCCAATATAAATACTCAATGACCCCATGTGACCCCCCAATGTCCTATATAAGTACTCAATAAACCCATGTGACCCACCGTAGTCCTATATAAGTACTCAATGACCCCATGTGACCCCCCCATGTCCTATATAATTACTCAATGACCCCATGTGACCCCCCTAGTCCTATATAAGTACCCAATAACCCCTTGTGACTCAACCTAGTCCTATATAAGTACTCAATGACCCCATGTGACCCACCCTAGTCCTATATAAGTACTCAATGACCCCAAGTGACCAACCCTAGTCCAATATAAGTATTCTATGACCCCAGGTAAGCCTCCCTAGTCCTATACAAGTACTCAATGACCCCTGGCCAGCCACCCTAGTCCTATATAAGTACTTAATGACCCCATGTGACCCCCCTAGTCCTATATAAGTACTCAATTACCCCATGTGACCCCCCTAGTCCTAAATAAGTACTCAATGACCCCATGTGACCCGCCCTAGTCCTATATAAGTACTCGATGACCCCATGTGACCCACCCTAGTCCAATATAAATACTCAATGACCCCATGTGACCCCCCCATGTCCTATATAAGTACTCAATGACCCCTTGTGACCCAACCTAGTCCTATATAAGTACTCAATGACCCAATGTGACCCAACCTAGTCCTATATAAGTACTCAATGACCCCATGTGACCCACCCTAGTCCTATATAAGTACTCGATGACCCCATGTGACCCACCCTAGTCCAATATAAATACTCAATGACCCCATGTGACCCCCCCATGTCCTATATAAGTACTCAATGACCCCATGTGACCCCCCTAGTCCTATATAAGTACTCAATGACCCCTTGTGACCCAACATAGTCCTATATAAGTACTCAATGAACTCATGTGACCCGCCCTAGTCCTATATAAGTACTCGATGACCCCATGTGACCCACCCTAGACCAATATAAATACTCAATGACACCATGTGACCCCCCCATGTCCTATATAATTACTCAATGACCCCATGTGACCCCTCCTAGTCCTATATAAGTAATCAATGAACCCATGTGACCCCCCCTAGTCCTATATAAGTACTCTCTAACCCCAGGTGACCCACCGTAGTCCTATATAAGTACTCAATGACCCCATGTGACCCCCCCTAGTCCTATATAAGTACTCAATGACCCCTTGTGACCCAACCTAGTCCTATATAAGTACTCAATGACCCAATGTGACCCAACCTAGTCCTATATAAGTACTCAATGACCCCAATGTGACCCTCCCTAGTCCTTTATAAGTACTCAATGACCCCATGTGACCCCCCCCTAGTCCTATATAAGTACTCAATGACCCCATGTGACCCACCCTAGTCCTATATAAGTACTCGATGACCCCATGTGACCCACCCTAGTCCAATATAAATACTCAATGACCCCATGTGACCCCCCCATGTCCTATATAAGTACTCAATGACCCCATGTGACCCCCCTAGTCCTATATAAGTACTCAATGACCCCTTGTGACCCAACATAGTCCTATATAAGTACTCAATGACCTCATGTGACCCACCCTAGTCTTATATAAGTAATCAATGACCCCATGAGACCCCTCATAGTCCTATATAAGTACTCAATGAACCCATGTGACCCCCCCTAGTCCTATATAAGTACTCTCTAACCCCAGGTGAGCCACCCTAGTCCTATATAAGTACTCAATGACCCTAATGACCTCCCCATGTCCTATATAAGTACTCAATAAACCCATGTGACACACCGTAGTCCTATATAAGTACTCAATGACCCCATGTGACCCACCGTAGTCCTATATAAGTACTCAATGACCCCATGTGACCTCCCCATGTCCTATATAAGTAATCAATGACCCCATGTGACCCCTCCTAGTCCTATATAAGTACTCAATGAACCCATGTGACCCCCCCTAGTCCTATATAAGTACTCTCTAACCCCAGGTGAGCCACCCTAGTCCTATATAAGTACTCAATGACCCCATATGACCCCCCCATGTCCTATATAAGTACTCAATAAACCCATGTGACCCACCGTAGTCCTATATAAGTACTCAATTTCCCCATGTGACCCCCCTAGTCCTATATAAGTACTCAATGACCCAATGTAACCCACCCTAGTCCTTTATAAGTACTCAATGACCCCATGTGACCCCCCTAGTCCTATATAAATACTCAATGACCCCATTTACGCACCCTAGTCCTATATAAGTACTCAATAACCCCATGTGACACCCCTAGACCTATATAAGTACTCAATGACCCCATGTGACCCACCCTGGTCCTATATAAGTACTCAATGACCCCATGTGACCCACCCTAGTCCTATATAAGTACTCAATGACCCCAGGTCATCCTCCGTAGTCCTATATAAGTACTCAATAACCCCATGTGACCCACCCTAGTCCAATATAAGTATTCTATGACCCCAGGTAAGCCTCCCTAGTCCTATACAAGTACTCAATGACCCCTGGTCAGCCACCCTAGTCCTATATAAGTACTTAATGACCCCATGTGACCCCCCTAGTCCTATATAAGTACTCAATTACCCCATGTGACCCCCCTAGTCCTATATAAGTACTTAATGACCCAATGTGACCCTCCCTAGTCCTTTATAAGTATTCAATGACCCCATGTGACCCCCCCTAGTCCTACATAAGTACTCAATGACCCCATGTGACCCCCCCATTTCCTATATAAGTACTCAATGACCCCATGTGACCCACCGTAGTCCTATATAAGTACTCAATGACCCCATGTAACCCCCCCTAGTCCTATATAAGTACTCAATGACCCCTTGTGACCCAACCTAGTCCTATATAAGTACTCAATGACCCCATGTGACCCCCCTAGTCCTATATAAGTACCCAATAACCCCAGGTCAGCCTCCCTAGTCCTATATAAGTACTCAATAACCCCATATGACCCCCCATGTCCTATATAAGTACTCAATAAACCCATGTGACCCACCGTAGTCCTATATAAGTACTCTATGACCCCATGTGACTCACCGTAGTCCTATATAAGTACTCAATGACCCCATGTGACCCCCCCTAGTCCTACATAAGTACTCAATGACCCCTTGTGACCCAACCTAGTCCTATATAAGTACTCAATGACCTCATGTAACCCACCCTAGTCTTATATAAGTACTCAGTGACCCCATGAGACCCACCCCAGTCCTATATAAGTACTCAATGACCCCATGTGACCCACCCTAGTCCTATATAAGTACTCAATGACCCCAAGTGACCCACCCTAGTCCAATATAAGTATTCTATGACCCCAGGTAAGCCTCCCTAGTCCTATATAAGTACTCAATGAACCCATGTGACCCCCCCTAGTCCTATATAAGTACTCTCTAACCCCAGGTGAGCCACCCTAGTCCTATATAAGTACTCAATGACCCCATGTGACCCATACTAGTCCCATGTAAGTAATCAATGACCCCATGAGACCCCTCCTAGTCCTATATAAGTACTCAATGAACCCATGTGACCCCCCCTAGTCCTATATAAGTACTCTCTAACCCCAGGTGAGCCACCCTAGTCCTATATAAGTACTCAATGACCCCATACGACCTCCCCATGTCCTATATAAGTACTCAATAAACCCATGTGACACACCGTAGTCCTATATAAGTACTCAATGACCCCATGTGACCCACCGTAGTCCTATATAAGTACTCAATGACCCCATGTGACCCCCTCATGTCCTATATAAGTAATCAATGACCCCATGTGACCCCTCCTAGTCCTATATAAGTACTCAATGAACCCATGTGACCCCCCCTAGTCCTATATAAGTACTCTCTAACCCCAGGTGAGCCACCCTAGTCCTATATAAGTACTCAATGACCCCATATGACCCCCCCCCATGTCCTATATAAGTACTCAATAAACCCATGTGACCCACCGTAGTCCTATATAAGTACTCAATGACCCCATGTGACCCACCGTAGTCCTATATAAGTACTCAATGACCCCATGTGACCCCCCCTAGTCCTATATAAGTACTCTCTAACCCCAGGTGAGCCACCCTAGTCCTATATAAGTACTCAATGACCCCATATGACCCCCCCATGTCCTATATAAGTACTCAATAAACCCATGTGACCCACCGTAGTCCTATATAAGTACTCAATTTCCCCATGTGACCCCCCTAGTCCTATATAAGTACTCAATGACACAATGTGACCCACCCTAGTCCTTTATAAGTACTCAATGACCCCATGTGACCCCCCTAGTCCTATATAAGTACTCAATGACCCCATTTACGCACCCTAGTCCTATATAAGTACTCAATAACCCCATGTGACACCCCTAGACCTATATAAGTACTCAATGACCCCATGTGACCCACCCTGGTCCTATATAAGTACTCAATGACCCCATGTGACCCACCCTAGTCCTATATAAGTACTCAATGACCCCAGGTCATCCTCCGTAGTCCTATATAAGTACTCAATAACCCCATGTGACCCACCCTAGTCCAATATAAGTATTCTATGACCCCAGGTAAGCCTCCCTAGTCCTATACAAGTACTCAATGACCCCTGGTCAGCCACCCTAGTCCTATATAAGTACTTAATGACCCCATGTGACCCCCCTAGTCCTATATAAGTACTCAATTACCCCATGTGACCCCCCTAGTCCTATATAAGTACTCAATGACCCAATGTGACCCCCCCATTTCCTATATAAGTACTCAATGACCCCATGTGACCCCCCTAGTCCTATATAAGTAATGAATGACCCCATGTGACCCCCCTAGTCCTATATAGGTACTCAATTACCCCATATGACCCCCCCATGTCCTATATAAGTACTCAATGACCCCATGTGACCCCCCTAGTCGTATATAAGTACCCAATAAACCCAGGTCAGCCTCCCTAGTCCTATATAAGTACTCAATAACCCCATGTGACCCCCCCTAGTCCTATATAAGTACTCAATGACCCCATGTGACCCCCCCATGTCCTATATAAGTACTCAATGACCCCATGTGACCCCCCTAGTCGTATATAAGTACCCAATAAACCCAGGTCAGCCTCCCTAGTCCTATATAAGTACTCAATAACCCCATGTGACCCCCCCTAGTCCTATATAAGTACTCAATGACCCCATGTGACCCCCCCATGTCCTATATAAGTACTCAATAACCCCATGTGACCCCCCCTAGTCCTATATAAGTACTCAATGACCCCATGTGACCCCCCCATGTCCTATATAAGTACTCAATAACCCCATGTGACCCCCCTAGTCCTATATAAGTACCCAATAACCCCTTGTGACCCCCCCTAGTCCTATATAAGTACTCAATGACCCCATGTGACCCACCCATGTCCTATATAAGTACACAATAAACCCATGTGACCCACCGTAGTCCTATATAAGTACTCGATGACCCCATGTGACCCACCCTAGTCCAATAAAAATACTCAATGACCTCATGTGACCCCCCCCATGTCCTATATAAGTACTCAATGACCCCATGTGACCCCCCCTAGTCCTATATAAGTACTCAATGACCCCTTGTGACCCAACCTAGTCCTATATAAGTACTCAATAACCCCTTGTGACCCCCCTAGTCCTACATAAGTACTCAATGACCCCATGTGACCCCTCCTAGTCCTATATAAGTACTCAATGAACCCATGTGACCCCCCCTAGTCCTATATAAGTACTCTCTAACCCCAGGTGAGCCACCCTAGTCCTATATAAGTACTCAATGACCCCATATGACCCCCCCATGTCCTATATAAGTACTCAATAAACCCATGTGAGCCACCGTAGTCCTATATAAGTACTCAATAAACCCATGTGACCCACCGTAGTCCTATATAAGTACTCAATGACCCCATGTGACCCCCCCCTAGTCCTATATAAGTACTCAATAACCCCATGTGACCACCCCTAGTCCTATATAAGTACTCAATGACCCTATGTGACCCACCCTAGTCCTATATAAGTACTCAATGACCCCATGTGACCCACCCTAGTCCTATATAAGTACTCAATGACCTCAGGTCAGCCTCCCTAGTCCTATATAAGTACTCAATAACCCCATGTGACCCCCCCTAGTCCTATATAAGTACTCAATGACCCCATGTGACCCCCCATGTCCTATATAAGTACTCAATGACCCCATGTGACCCACCCTAGTCCTATATAAATACTCAATGACCCCATGTGACACCCCCTAGTCCTATATAAGTACTCAATGACCCCTTGTGACCCAACCTAGTCCTATATAAGTACTCAATGACCCCAAGTGACCCACCCTAGTCCAATATAAGTATTCTATGACACCAGGTCAGCCACCCTAGTCCTATACAAGTACTCAATGACCCCTGGTCAGCCACCCTAGTCCTATATAAGTACTTAATGACCCCATGTGACCCCCTAGTCCTATATAAGTACTCAATAACCCCATGTGACCCATACTAGTCCCATGTAAGTACTCAATGACCCCATGTGACCCAACCTAGTCCAATATAAATACTCAATGACCCCATGTGACCCACCCTAGTCTTATATAAGTACTCAGTGACCTCATGAGACCCACCCTAGTCCTATATAAGTACTCAATGACCCCAAGTGACCCACCCTAGTCCAATATAAGTATTCTATGACCCCAGGTCAGCCTCCCTAGTCCTATACAAGTACTCAATGACCCCTGGTCAGCCACCCTAGTCCTATATAAGTACTTAATGAACCCATGTGACCCCCCTAGTCCTATATAAGTACTCAATTACCCCACGTGACCCCCCTAGTCCTATATAAGTACTCAATGACCCAATGTGACCCACCCTAGTCCTTTATAAGTACTCAATGACCCCATGTGACCCCCCCTAGTCCTATATAAGTACTCAATGACCCCATTTACGCACCCTAGTCCTATATAAGTACTCAATAACCCCATGTGACACCCCTAGACCTATATAAGTACTCAATGACCCCATGTGACCCACCCTAGTCCTATGTAAGTAGTCAATGACCCCATGTGACCCACCCTAGTCCTATATAAGTACTCAATGACCCCAGGTCAGCCTCCGTAGTCCTATATAAGTACTCAATAACCCCATGTGACCCCCTCTAGTCCCATATAAGTACTCAATGACCACATGTGACCCCCCCATTTCCTATATAAGTACTCAATGACCCCATGTGACCCCCTTAGTCCTATATAAGTACTCAATTACCCTATGTGACACCTCCTAGTCCTATATAAGTACTCAATGACACCATGCGACCCCCCCATGTCCTATATAAGTACTCAATGACCCCATGTGACCCCCCTAGTTTTATATAAGTACTCAATGACGCCATGTGACCCACCCTAGTCCTATATAAGTACTCAATGACCCCATGTGACCCCCCTAGTCCTATATAAGTACTCAATTACCCTATGTGACCCCTCCTAGTCCTATATAAGTACTCAATGACCTCATGTGACCCACCCCAGTGAAGCCAGACTGGGTCTAAAATGCTTCCCCACTCTGCCTCCATAGACTCACTAACACGTAGATCTACTGAAGCATCCGTGAGAGCACCCCACTTCTGCCTCTTCGAACGTTGCACGCATACCATTACTGCAGTACGTACATGTTTCGGTCTCCTTCGTATAGCTCCGGTATATTTCGAGTACGAGAGAGAGCAGTATACTTTTCTCGGACCTCTCTTTCTCGTGTTCCTTCTTCGTTCGTTTAGCCAACGAGCTTAAACGAGAGAAGCCGAGCTAGCCGAAGTAAATTAAGAAATGTCATTCTCGCGGACAGCTATGATAAAAGCTGAATACGCTAAATGTGAATGTATTAAGATAAAATATTTATAAGCAGCGGTTAACTTATTAGATTTTATAATAAATAAGGAAATGCTATAATATTACGTAACATTGGTCAATTGTCTTAAGACTCATATGTTACGTATTATTGTTAAAAATATTTTATTTTCTTAATTTATTATTTAATCTAGTAGGTTAATGGTAATAAAAAAAAATCATGACGAAAAAAAAATTTTTTAAAGTTTGCATGAGTCTGCGGGAATCGAACCCGAGCCCGCGTAAATAGCAAACAAGCGCCTTACCATCTGCGCTACGGAACGTATTTGTTGACGCAGAAGCTTAGTGACCTGATAAGCAATGGAAGCTTTCTCTATGAAATTCAATTTACAGAATAAAATATCAATTATAATCGTATATATATTTATTTCGTATGTCTTTTCCTAATATAATAAAATGTTTCTTTTGCATATTTCTAATCATTAATCACTTAAACAGCTGTAGCTTCAAAAAGTGACTCCAACATTACGAAGAATATTTTTGATGGCTGTGGAATTAACAATAAGTAACCCAAGATTCGTATTTGGGATCTCTGTTGTACTTACTCAATATATAAGTTTTATATTCTGTTAGCCTTTTAATACAGTATATATGTTATATAAATACTTTGTTTGGCTACATCGTCTTATCTCTGTCAGTCATGCGCGTTTACTTGTCAAGAACGATGAATCGTTTTTCTATATATGAGCTATTTCAAAATAAATTGATTACAATAGAAATAATAAATTAAATCCCAAATACAAATCTTGGGTTACTTATTTTTAATTCCACAGCTATCAAAAATATTCTTCGTAATGTTGGAGTCACTTTTTGAAGCTACAGCTGTTAAAGTGATTAATGATTAGAAATATGTAAAAGAAATATTTTATTTCATTAGGAAAAGACATACGAAATAAATATATGTACGATTATAATTGATATTTTATTCTGTAAATTGAATTTCATAGAGAAAGCTTCCATTGCTCTATCAGGCTACTAAGCTTCACATTTAACAAGTACGTTCCGTAGCGCAGATGGAAAGGCGCTTGCTTGCTACTTACGGGGGCTCGGGTTCCGATTCCCGCGGACTTATGCAAACTTTTTTAATTTTTTTTATTACCATTAACCTACTAGATTAAATAATAAATTAAGAAAATAAAATATTTTTAACAATAATACGTAACATATGAGTCTTAAGACAATTGACCAATGTTACGTAATATCATCGCATTTCCTTATTTATTATAAAATCTAATAAGTTAACGGCTGCTTATAAATATTTTATCTTAATATATTCACATTTAGCGTATTCAGCTTTTATCATAGCTGACCGCGAAAAAGACATTTCTTAATTTCCTTCGGCTAGCTCGGCTTCTCTCGTTTAAGTTCGTTGGCTAAACGAGCGAAGAAGGAGTGCGAGAAAGAGAGGTCCGAGAAAGGTATACCGCTCTCTCTCGTACTCGAAATATACCGGAGCTATACGAAGGACAACGAAACATGCACGTACTGCAGTAATGGTATGCGTGCAACGTTCGAGGAGGTAGAAGTGGGGTGCTCTCACCGATGCTTCAGTAGCTCTACGTGTTAGTGTGCCTATGGAGGCAGAGTGGGGAAGCATTTTAGACCCAGTCTGGCTTCACTGGCTCGGACTCAGTTGCCGGCCTGGCGCCGTCGTGTGCGGGTCGCCTCGTGTCTCGCGTCTCTTCCTCAGTTAATTCCATTTCTCTCACAATTCCTATCTCTCCAACTCGTTATCCCCTAGTACCTTTCTATTAGTTTTATTATTTAGTCCGCCTCTATATCCTTTTTCGTCATCCGATACATATGGTGCTTGCACCTATAAATATCTCTTCTGATCTTTCGATTGACGAATATTTATCTCAGTCAGGGTAGGCTCCCTTATTCGCCTCAGTGGTCGGGTACGCGAAAGCGTTTTGAAATCCATTTTCCCCGTCTATTGATTGGACTACCTTGCCGTGGTGACGGGGCTCACGAAGGGTCGACGACCGGGAGGATCTATAGTTGCGGGTTGTTCATTGCGCCTGTCTCGAATCGGGACAGGAACAATGGGCATGGTCACGAGGATCCCCTTACTGTGCTGCCCTTCGTGCCAAAGGTCCATGATAGCTCCGATTGCTGGTGGATACCATGGCCGATCGTCTTTACACGGTAATCACTATTATATGTGTATTCGATTGTCGAGCATGGTTGCCGTTCGGCCCGCGTAGATAAATATTCGTGTATCTCTTAGTTTGCATTGACTTGGCTCTCGTGGTTTGGTCCTGGCATATTTAATTGTGATTCTGCCTGGATTTATTCCGCTTGAGTTCTTTGTCTTTGCTTGGGTGTGGGGAACATAGTTTAATTTAATAGGTAATCGATTCTTGTTTAACTTTTATTACAATTATTACGCGTTTATCCTCACGTAATTATTCCCCTTTATATTCGTTTATATCGTGTAATATTATTTCTGAATAATAGCACGTGTTGTATAAATATCTTTCCTTGTTATTTTTCCTTTTTCTCTCTTGTCCTCTCAGCGCTGTTTGTTTACGTTCGGTACGCTCGCACTTGTACCTATTGCTAGGCGCGTATAACATACAAAGCTCGTGTACGCGTTGTTTACTTTTTGTTCGTGACATTGAGAGTTGGTCAAAACAATTCGATTTAATTTAATTTAATCTAAAATTTCTTTGATACATTTTAATTTAACTTGGATTTGATAAAACCAATTTAACTAATAGTTATAATTTATAAAACCATTTAAAGGGTGGGGGGAGGAGTTCGACTGTCTCCTGGGTGCTCATAGTTTATTTATTTACTGCTGGCTAACTCCCTCGTGTTTAGTATAGTGATGCTATTCGTGCATTCACTTTATATATATATATATATATGGGATCAAGACTCGTCAATTAGATCCCCGGTTATTTTCCTTTATCGCCGCTCATAGAGTCACGTTCGTAATAGGCATGGGTAGTGACGAGTCGACGGTGACCTTGACCCCCTGAGAGGTAGGCAGTGGTCCGGTGGTCTTTTGACCATGAGCCTCCACCCCCCACTCGGGTCGAGGGACCGGGGGCTGATTGTTCGACCAACGAGAACTCTCCGCTCTTGATCTCACGATGTTGGTCTTGGCTCTTTATCTCCTGACCCTTGCCGTTGAGACTTCCGGTAAAGGTTGGGTGGACGTCTAGGCATTATGGGGGGTGGGTCAAGGTAGCTCGGGAGTTAGGCAGTGGTCCGGTGGTCCATTGACCATGAGCCTCCACCCAGCACCAGGGCTGGGAGGAGCGAATGGGCATTTCGTCAATCAGGGTGCCCCTTTTCTCCCCACAGTTGTGACCTTGACTCTTTCGTCCATCCCTCGTTTATGGGGTCTGATCTTGCGCTCTGAGCCTCGGCCACGAGTCTGCGACCTCTTAACCCATCGGCGAGGGACGACGAACGTCGTATTATTATTTGCTGGGGATAGAGAGGGGGTTTCCAGCTGATCTCGGGAGCTGTCACAGTTCGGGGCGCTTTTCTCTCTCCCCAGGTCGCGTCGCGCTCCTATCGGTCTGGCGGTGGCTATTTTTTGTTTGTTTGTTCTTTGCGTTAGCGTAGGGCCCCTGCCGATGACGTCTTGTGGTTCTGATTCTGAGCCAATGCATTCTGCAGCGGACATGACCCTCGTTACTACGACGCATGGGTAGGGTACAGGGCCCCGGTTGGTTAAGTCTTGTGGCCTTGAGTCTGAGACAATGCATGCTGCAGCGGACATGACCCTCTTGGCGGCGACTGCCAATTGGTAGCGGTGGTAGCTTATTAAATAGTTCGTAGATGAAACAGAATTAGGACCCTTGTCATTGGCTAGTGTATTGGCAAAGGGTGGATAGGTGACTCGGTGCGCGATTTTTTAGTTGACCATCGCCATGACTGATTATTTATTAATTAACTTCATCTTTATTTCGGTACATATACGCGTACGCGACATATTATATTTATTAGATTATTTAGTACATATTTAGATATATATAATTAATTTCATGATGCATTAATTCGTTCGTGCGTATATAGAGTCAATACGGTATGACCCTGTATGCATCGCAGGGTCACCTCCCTCCTCTAACTATCCTTTCAGCTTCTCACTCTCTCCCTATTTCCTTTTTTCCGCCAGCATCATCTCCCCTCTCTCTTTCTCTTTTTCTTTTCTTTCTCTCTCTCTTTTTTCACTCTTTCTCCATCTTAATACTCTCTAACCCACCCGCCCGGGTGGTTCCTCTACGTAGTCTTGATTATTTTTATTTTTCCATCTACTTTATCTTCTTGTAGATAACCCCGATATCTACCGTCGGTAACCCGCTATCTACCTAGTTCTTCCATTACCCGCTGTGGCGTAGCTTGGTCTGCTCGGTTGGGTTCTCCACTCTCCTACTCTGTTGGAGAGGGGCGCGTGCGCGCAGGCGCTGCACGTGCTCGGACTCAGTTGCTGGCCTGGCTCCGTCGTGTGCGGATCGTCTCGTGTCTCGCGCTCCTTCCTCAGTCAAATCCATCTCTCACACAACTCCTGTCTCTCCAACTCGTTATCCACTAGTACCTTTCTATTAGTTTTTTCTTATTTAGTCCTCTTCTATATCCTTTTTCGTCATCTAATACACATGGTGCTTGCACCGATAAATATCTCGTTTGATCTTTTGATCGGCGAATATTTATTTCAATCAGGGTAGGCTCCCTTATTAGCCTCAGTTGTCGGGTACGCGTAAGCGTCCTGAAATCCATTTTTGGCGGGAGCAGCAGTGTTCCTGGCTAACTAATGATGGTAACGGTCGGCTTCTTAGTCGCGTCTGTGCCGGAGGTTGAAGGGTGGCACTGTTGCTGGTTCAGGATGCGTCGATAGCCTCTCCTGTCCAAGTCTGGGTTATACCTCCTCGTGGTACCGCTGGTAAACTCCTTCGGGGGTGACTAAATTAATTCCAGGCGCCTCAGGGGCTTGATGTTCATCATTCAGGCACGGGCGTGGCATTCCCGGGGTAACTCTAGCTGGGGATAGGCAGCGCAACTACTCTCCTAATTACCGTAAGGTTTGCAGTCTGCTTCAACAACCTTGACTCATGCGCGGTCTTGGTAAGTGGCATTCTGCAAACTCGGGGAGCTTGGCTTTATCACCCGGCTCGCGCGGATGATGAGAACCTCTATAAATACATCATTTCCTACGGGCACCTGCCGAACCCGTAGTGTATATAGGCTTTGACGCAGCGAAACGGTAGCTCCGTTGTGATCACGACGACACCTCACTACCGTACTCGTGGGATCAAAATGAATGAGGATATTAAAAAAAAATCAATAGTTCCTGTGCAGGGGAACGACGAACCTGCATCATCACTGCTCCCATCTCTGGGTACAGATGGCACGGTGATGTTAATCAATGATTGTACCCTCACCAAGGTTGTTAAGAAGTTTAATGACTCTTCTTCTTCGAGTCATATTCTACCTTCTTCGCATAGATTTGCAGGCCTGATGAATCTTCCTCTGGTAACGTCGATTGTTCTTCTGAATCTGAATATAATAGGAATAACGAGATATCTCTTTCGGAGTTTGTCGCTTCTACCGTTGGTCATGCTCGTCCCAGACATGTCCGCTCACGTTCGCTTACATCCATTCAAATGTCGCTTCAAACACCTGCGCTTTCGCCTATGCGATCTCCCATGCGCACACCTATACACTCTCCATCTTCACTTACACCTACACATACACCCACTCATACACCCTTACACTCACTCAGATACTAACAAATCTACATCCAAACTCACACCCAAACACTCACCCAAACATACAGACACACTCACAGGCACACTCACTACTACTACACACTTATCGAAACGCACAACCATGAACAGTGACATGGAAACAGATGCGAATGAAGCAAGAGATAATAATGCGACTGATCCCTATACGAACGCAACGTTGGCTAACGAAAGTTCTTATGATACACCTCTCAAAGTATCGACTGGGGTCAAGCGATCTGTCACAGGACTTATTTTACCTGCTAGAACCGATAGTAAGGATACTGCTGGTGTTCCTTATGGGACAAAGAGTAAGACGATCGGTAATAATAGATTCAAGGGCTCCGATGGTAATGATGGGGTTCTACCCACTGATTTACCATCATATGTCGAGCAGATTCAAACAATAATTAGCGATAATGACAAAATTATTAATCATGAAAATTATACACTACGCAATCATCTTATCGCTGTTCTCGGTGAAATCACTGAACACTCTGATACTATGATTTCTGCCAGGACCCTAATAACGTGTCTTAATACATATACCAAAACGCTCGATGAAATGTCAAGTAATAATGGTAAACTTAAAGAGGTTTTTAGCTCTTATTCTCACAATGTTATCACGGCATCAAATAAGCATTGTGAAAAGATTATCCCGAATCTAAATAGATGTAGCGGTTCAAAAATTCTACATTCGACTTTGTCGAATACTCCTACTCTCCCTGCAGTTAATGCGGAAAATTCCTCTATAAGAATTAAGGAGATCCGTTCTAATCTTCCTCCATCTTATGCCCAGGTTGCCAAGACCATCCTGACTAGTTCTTCTTTACCAAAAATTGTACCTGCGTGTCTAAAGAGTTTGTTATCACTCCCGGATAATGTAGGCAATAACAAAGATAACAATAGAAATTCTAATGACAATGAAAACCCTAATAGTAGCTCCAGTAATAATAATAAGGGAGTAAATCATAATAGAAAAGGCAGAAGTCCCAGTAACAGTACAAGAAGTCAATCGTGTGATAAACATAAATCCACCAATAGAAGTAAATCTGACAGTAGAGGTGTTAAGTCCAATAAGGATGACGATGACTATCAGAATCGCAACAGTAATAAAAATAACATCGGCAATAAGTCCAAAAGAAATAACATAAAAAAAAAAGGATAACTTGACCAAGACCAATTTAATTGTTAACCCACCTAAAAATAGAAATACAAATGCCATTAAGATTTCTATCGATGACATAAGTAAAAAAGCTGACATACTAAACGATCTGTGTACCAAAATGCAACCACGTGATTTGGGCATTAAGGTAAAAGATGTAAAAACTCTTAGAAATGGAGATACTATAGTTGAACTTGATTCATCAGACTATAAAAAAACGTATGAGTTCAATCAAGCCATAAAAAACCTTATTGCTGACACTGGTACGGTAGAACCGTATATACCTAAAAAACTGCTTGAGATTAATGGTATCCCATCAATCATGAATGATGAATTCATTAAAAATTTGCTATATAAATTTGTCGCGAAAATGGGAATTGACTCTGAGGCCCTTCTCATACGCTATATCAATACAACCTATCGAGGAACTAAACGGCTTAGATTTGCTGCTCCATTCGATATTGCAAAAACAATTTTAGATGAAGTATCCATTGAATTACCTCCAAAAGTATGCCTGATTACGGAGGTTAATAGTGATAAACGCTGCACAAGATGCCACTTCTTTGGCCATTCTGTTGCACAGTGTGTAGCAGATGTCGACAGAACTCATCTCTATATCCGTTGTGGTTCACCCAAACATCACAATGGTACATGTAATAATCCTCCCAACTGTATAGCATGTAAAGAGGATTTTCAGCAGGACCACCAGCATTACCCGGGTTCGGCATGCTGTCTCATGAGGAAGTGGTCCATAGAGAACCCCTATTCAACTGTAAGAAAAAAGAAATCTGTATAAAATTCATGCAAATTAATGTCAAAGGTTGTCTACCGGCTCAAAATTTAGCGGAAAAAAAAGCTATTGACATGCAATGTGATATCATGATTCTCTCAGAAATATATCGTGCTCGTGAGAGTATCCTTTTTATAGCCGACAATACGGAAAGGGTCGCTATCAGTATTCTTAACAATTGTTATAAAATGGGTGATTATAGATTATCGGATGATCTTTTCTGTATAATGGAAATCGAGAACATCTATATTTGTTCTGTATATTTTCCTCCAAGTGAGAATGTGGTTAGTCTTAAGAATCGT